>NC_138941.1:33812125-34464625 GCF_965226115.1 Aulonocara stuartgranti
CTCGAGAGAGACGTGAGAGTGGCACCTCTAAAACAAGGACTCCAGTCGGTGTGTTCAGTCGGGGGCTGTGATGTGAGGGAGGCTTTAAATGTTGGCAGACTTAAATAGCTGCTCATATGACCCATCATGCCTGACCTACGTACTCTTATCGCACTGCTGTTCCATAGATATCTTTTCTAATTTCACATGCCTCTGCGTGTGTGTGTGTGTGTGTGTGTGTGTGTGTGTGTGTGTGTGTGTGCATATGAGTATCTGTGCAGCAGAGAAGTTGGTGAGTATGAAAGACGATTCCAGATGCTCCCAGCTGGCTGTTGCCCAGTGAGGCTAATACACTTCTGCCTGCCTAATTAGAGCACACACTCACACAGGCATGCACAGTCGACCCCTCCTCACCACTCATGTCCCGCTGTTTCAATGGGTTTATGGTAGGAAGAACATATGCCCCCCCACTGTTTTATACAGGACACAAATGCAGACAGCTAAACAAACAACCAGGGGCTTAATTACCTCATAAGTGAGGCCAGGGGTGAGGGCTGCTGTTGAGTCACAGTGGCATAAAGGCTGTGCAGTGTAACATGGGAAAATGTAAAGCTATGCTGTAAATGTAACTGGTGTGTGGATCTTGATAAAAGCGGTGGGAAAATATTTAGCAAAATATACATATATGTGATGGCAAGCAGTGTGGGAGTCTAACCAGCTCGTTCAGTACCTCAGCTGCTTTGTGCAAACACAAACTAACAGGACTCCATTTGACTCGTTGTAACGTGGGGGTGCAGCTCTGGCTTCTGAACCGGCCGCCACTCCATGTGTCCTGTCAAGTGTAACGTGTTTATTCAGGACGTGCACTCAACACGTGTCTAAATGTGTTTACCTTGTTGATCCTTTCTTTAGGCAACCAAACAACAGCCTTGCAAACAGCTCTGCTCTTTAGAAATTACAAAACATGATCTATCTGGTCTTGCGGACGGCCAAGGAATCACATTTTTCTCAGACCCTTGGTGGGCTCGAACTTTAGTGCCTTAGGTGACGAGCCTGTGACTGATGTCACCGCCACCGTCACTCACGCTCTGAGGGGGAAGCCATACAATTTGTGTCTGTGAAGAACAATGAATAGAAGAAACTTTGCGACTGTTTCACAAACTACCTTGTCACCGCGCTGTCACAACACAGGGTGTCAGACGTCTCCTACCAGCCTGTCAAAACTGGAATGTGGTTGGCAGTCTGACTTCTTCTTCTTTCTTTTATGCAGACAAAAAGCGGCAATAAAGACTGCAATCATCAGGAAAAACTAGGTTTGGTGTGTATGCTTCTCTTCATTGTTGTAACCGCATCTCTTTTTTTGTGTTTCTAAGATTTTATTTGCAAAATAAAGAACCCTCCTTAATAATCAAGCTGTCCCGACGTACTAGAAAATGTCAAATTTGGCTCCTTAAACTCATTACATAAACGCCGAAATCAAACAGGAAGAGTTTGTGTATGAATTTGCAAGTCATGTCAGCCCACCAACCAAGGTCTAAAAGGGTAAACAAAAGCCTCAAAGCAACACACACTGAAGCAGCGCCAAATGGGAACAACTGAAGGAGGGGGAGATCGGTTTGGGGCACTGGAGCAACAGAGAAAGAGATCCCAAGGTCGGTGTTCTAGTGGCCGGCTACAGATGAGGGAGGAGAGATGGCGTGGACAGATGTCAGCAGTGATAAGCGTCAGGCCTGACGGGCTACAGCTCAGCTATCAGTTACTACTCTGGGCTTGAGGTCGGGCCGATGCCAAGATGATGCCAACGCCTCTCCGTGATGATCGGTGCCTCCGGAGGTTGTGCAAAATGGCTGCCGCCGTGCCAGTGCATTACTACGAGTCACTGGCTCTGCAGTTTTTTTTTTCTCTTCAAAGGAAGTGCCATCTGTGAGTGACAGCGGGGTCTAAGCCATTTATTTTGAATGCAGTAAACAAAGCTGCCATTTTTGCATTTTGGGGGTCTATATGCTTGGATATCACCGCGGGCGAAACTGTTCGCTGTCATGAGAGATATTAAACGCAGTGTGATGTATACCCTTCCTCTGTCTCAATTTATCTAGTCAAATCCGTGCTCCCTCACGAGCATCAGTCAAGCGGCAGGACAAAATAAATCCTCATTTTCGCATCTGAAAGCAGGCCGGACAAAAATCCAATACACAGGAGAGTGCTTGGTCTTGCTTTAAGCACAACAACTCCCGAGAAAAAAGAAGCGGGGCATTGGGAAATAAATCAATATCAGACCATTTACTATCATATTCTATGGTCATCGATGACCTGTCAAACCATTTATTTCAGAGTCTGGACTGCAAACCAAAATCATTTTCCAAAGAACTTTCTCTACATCCAAAACAAATAATGAATAACTCGCAAATCGATACTGTGTGCTTTATTGAGCTCACATGCTTGATTTGAGTCTGGCGTCTGGCCCAATTGTTTTTCATTTGCCAGACATCCTCCTCTCTCCCGCCTTTATTCGGCTTTGTGCGGCGCTAAATAATAGCAAAAAGCCCTTGAATGATGCGTGCACGCAGCCATAGTAGGAGGACTATATATTTTTTGAGGATAGCAAAGCTCCCTTGCGTTCCGCCAGCTCCTCTGAGTCATATGTTTTAAGAGACACAATTTTAGCAGACTGATTTGACTGTTGAATTCACAGAGGCTCAACAGCGCGAAGCAAAAACATCCGCCACCCTTGATCAGTGCCTCTCAATAGGCCTCGGGTTTCTCAATGGAATCAGCGTTGGCAGTGCCACATCAATCCGGGTCGCACCCCGCTGTTATACTGAATGGGGCTGAATAAAATCATTGCAGACAGACTCGGAGCTCGCCAGGGCAGGGTCAACCGCTTTGACCCCCACTGGGAGGCCAGGCCCCGTCTTCCTGCAAAAAAACAAAAAACAGAAGAAAAAAAACTGCCTGCATCAGCAGGACGCTCACAGAAATCGCTGCAAGAGAGGTTCCGCTAAGAAGCTTTGACTGACAGGCAAGCTCGCATTTTGTGCAGTATTTGACAGGGATGCATAACCAGCTCTTTGAGGAGGTTTTCTTTCAGAGACGCGGTCCCAAGCCAAATCAGTTAGCATGTGGAACGTCGTGAAGGAAATGAAAGTTGTGAGAGAAGCGAATAAGAAAGGCAGCAGTCTTATTTTATTGGAGTGAGACTTTGAACCTCCTGGCTATTAAAGCAAAAAAAAAGAGGAAAAAAGCTACATTTTTTTGCCTTCATCTCACCTAGGGGCAATCCCCGTCTGCCTAAGTATGAAAAAACAGCTGAAAAAACCCCCGTCTGGGGGGGGGGGGGGTCACGGCCTCAGTGAGTGAACGAGTAAAGGATATCGATTACCAATAAATTCATTAAGAACTAACGGGAGGACTTTCTGTGAGACGCAACAATTTGTTTCTGTCAAAACAAGAGTTGAGCGGTGAGGCCGTCTTCACCAGCTCAGTTTACTGTTTTGTAAATAAGGCATTGATAATGTTTTAAAATCAGCTGCCCCTTGACTAACCCCCAAACCTGCCAGACAATTAGGCGAACAGACGTAAAACGTTCTAACACGCGGACACCACAGTGACTTCTTTGAGACAGTGGCCATTATTTCCCAAAACGAGCACTTGGTAACGGCGTCATATATCTGCTCCTCTTGCGTCGTGCATCTGTCACGCCTGATGTTAGCTGGCAGCCGACCAGCAGGGCTGTTTCCATTCTGTCTGCATTTAATGTTTAATATGAAATGAAGCTTTCAAGGTTGTGAAATCTGGCACACGGCGGTTAACTGTACTTATTTTATTCATTTTCTTAATTCACGCCTGCACCGGTGTCCGTTTAGGGACATCTTTTTTACATGAAAGCTCAAACTGTATTCGCTACCCACCCCTTTTTTTTTTCTTTTTTACCTGCCTCCTAATCCCCCACCCCACTCGGGAAATCCTGTTTGCTGTATTTGAGATGCAGGGAATTAAACTTTCCCAGAACATCAATGATAAAACTGCCAAGTTTGTTGCCCCCTTTTGCACCCACTGTGACGCCTCTGCTCTTCAGGCCTTCGGAAAGGATGCGCCTGAAGATCGAGATACCGACTGAGGATGTTGACAACTGCCGTTATCGCAGCTCCGCTATTAATAAGATCGTCTGCTAGCTCGCGTCCCGAGGTTTGCCGCTCGGCGTTATCGTGCTCCGGGACAATCTAAAATGAAACAGTGCTGGAAATATGGTGCAGCTGTGATTGGGGGGGTGGGGGGGTGCAAAAATAGGAAGAAATGTGATGGGCCATAGTGTCAGCGTGGTTAATCGAAAATAATGGCCGGCAATTTATAGTTGCCATTCCGAGCAGCGCTGGATGTACTGATGCAGGAGATCGAATTTTAATGTCTGCGTTCCATCACTTTATACAGGCTACTGATGTTCAGGGCCCCGGCCAAACAGTACATGAATGTTTTGACGGAGGTTATCATAGAAGCGGTTATAAACAGCACTGTGTGTTCAACCTGTAGTGTGTACATGTGTATGAGGGCACATGTTACAGAACGCTGGTAAACATCAGGATGATTTGACAGTCATCTGATTTCCACCGGCGGCTATTTTAATAAATATACACGAGGAGGAGGAGGAGGTAAGCTCGTGGGACATGCAAATGACATCCACCTGCGTTGTTGTTGTTGAGGCCAGGGGAATTCTGAGACCCGCCTGTATTTTTCTTTATTTGAAACAAGTCAATCGAATCGCCCTCTCTTCGCTAGGTCCTCTAACTTACATAGATCCAGGGGAGAAAAATAAATAATTCCAGATGCTCGATAATCCTATAATAATTTGCTTTATAGCTGCTGGTCTTTGTGCCCCACAATAAACAGGTTAACCACAGAATTTGTTGGTGTTTCATCAGCAGATCAAACCAGCTTGATCGCCTTTCAACAGATACACTTTTTGTCGGTTTCAGGACTAAAGAAAAGTTTGCTTTTGATTTAGTTCATGCAAATACTGCATTCAGTGCACATGCAAAGCTCATGCAAATGTTTGGAAACTGACATCACTCATTCCCCTAAAGTGGGGTTTCATTTAAATCCCCCCCCCCTTTTTTTTTTTAGCTAAATGAGCCATCGCTTGCAATCTGCAACATTTGTGAAATTTATGTGTTTTTTATGTTAATTGCATCCCAAACAAAGCGCCATTAATCAATCTGTGCAGTCACATGTAGTGATGGATTGAGTCATGACTAACTTATTGATAAGCTGACCTCAGTTGGCTCTTAATGCACATAAATTGTGCCGTGAAGAAGAAAGGGGGTGGGGAGTGGTCTCCATTTCTTCAGTCTATGTTAGCTCGGCACAATCAGCACCTAACCAAGGTGTTACAGAGGCACCGGGAAAGGCCTTAAACAGGTTCTGTTGTGTTTGCTGAAGAGAGACCACGAGTGGCAATAGGTGATTTCCATACCATTCAACAGCATGTGATCTGCTTTGTTTTGTATCATGTAAAAGAAAGCACAGCACATCTTGACTAACCAGGAAAGGGGCTCGCTCAGACTGGTATTTAAAAGGGCTTCTAAGCACTCCATTCAGATACAGAAATTACAGATCAGCTATGACTCATGCTCCTCGGTGTTAGTTTTTTTAAATTTTTTATTAAAGTCACTCATTAAGCTCAGACTGTATTGTCGGTTCCCTCGGCTTACAGCACAAACGCCAAATAACCCACCTATAGAGCACAAGAGGCAGAAATCAGCTGCATACAATTTTTCCTTTTACACTGATCGTTTTCAGCATTTCACTCCTGACGTCAGAGCCCTTAATGAAGACAGCGTAGCTCGCCGCCGCCGAGTTCTACACAGCCAGTCTAAAGATTTTATTTCACTGCTTCCACAGCTTGCCTTATTTCACTATGGCTTAATGAGAGTCGTTTGGAATAATAGGCTTCCATTGAACAGAGGCATCTGCATCCACACAGCTCTAAATGAGTGAGCTAATTTCCAAAGATAATCACCTCTCCTGCTGTGTTTTTATGCAGTGATGCTGTAGATTTTTAGCCCTGGATTTAATGAAGTCAAAAATTACCTCCAGTCCTCTGGTAAACGTCTACAGACGCTGAATGTGTCACTGAAATTTCTCTTTAAAATCGCGAAAGAAAGATGTGATTTTCCGCATAAAGCTGGCAGTTTATTCAAGGTCCCTATTCAGGAAAAAAAAGTAAACTCTAGAATAGGTTATTACATTTCTATGAGCAAAATACAACTTCTTTTGTAAGAGAGAGAGGGAGGGTATCCTTGATGTGAAGCCCCGCCCACCTCCTGTCCAAATTTTCTGTTTGCGAGGGGAAGCCAATCAGGAGGGGAGCTAAAACAGCTCATTTTAAACAGTAGATAAACTAAAGCACTGCACTAAGGCTCAATAATAATGAATTATGCAAAGGAAACTGTAGAAGACACCTGAAACTCCGCATAACAGGTACCAATAAGTAAAATGATCATTTGATGTTATGTGAAAATCTGCTTTAATTCGTGGCATCCATTAGGTTAACGCGTAATCATCAACATGTTTTTTTCTTTAAACGTAAGTCCGTCGTTTCACTGACTGCTTGAAATCGGCCGCAGAGAAATTTCGACTCGCCCGACTGAAACACTTCACGCTGCTACAGAGACATAAAAAGAACTACAAACACTTTTTACATGTTTCCCAGAGCAAACAAGTGAGATTTCTTCGCATGCCTCGGTAATGAAGTCCACCGGGATATTCGGAGATACAATTAAAGGATGAAGTGAGCTCTCTTTTCGCAGCCTATTCTGTCTCCCCACTTTATTCCTCCCTGCTCTCTTGTTTAGTCCCAGTGTGCGTGTGAGCATTGTCACTGATGACACAGAAGCTATGGCGTCACGCAGTCACTGCAGATGGCAGATAAGAAAAAATAGGGTGTGTGTGTTTGGGGGGGTCAGGAAGGGAAGAATCGCTTACAAACGCTCACAGGCCATTTCGACAGAGAGAAACCCCGGCTTGTCAGAACAAATAGGAAAGGTCACAAAGTGTGACAATTTAGTAATGTCTCATTCACTGCGCTACACTCTCTTTTATTTAACTTCTCGCTCTCATGTCAGCGAAGTTGCCTTTAAAAAAAAGAAAAAGTCGTGCCCTTTTATTTCTGTAAAGGTTGCGCTTACAGGCAGCCACAAGCAAGAGAGACTGAGCTGTTTATCACATTCGCGGCGCATTTATGCAGCCGGGGCTCCAGAGGAGCTGTCAGTAATTTGGCAACATTTACAGTACTTCTCCCCTCGCGGCGGAGTGGCCATCGCAAAAAAAAGAAAAGAAGAAGTTATAGAATATGAAAGAAACTGAAATGGAGGTTAATTCCTCGATGCAGTGTTATGCAGGCTGGGGATCCAAACAGAGGAACGAGGCAACAATATGGCCAGCAGCTAGCGCAGGACACCGTCCTCGCAGCTTTGCGTTTAGCTTATCACAATAGATTTCCAAATAGCGGCGGAGGGTGGGAAGATGGGGAGAGAGAGCAGCAGGGGAGGGGAAGAAGCAGCTGCATTGTATATGTGTCTTTATGGCTACTAAATGAACCCTTCTATAGACTGTGACACAAACAAACCAGCACTGAAGAGCACACAAACACACACACTTATTGGGCTGTCACAGGAATGACAATCAGCTGTGACAAAAGGAGGCGATGGCCAGCATCAAAAGCTAAATCGGCATCCGGCTGCACATTTAACTGACACCCTTTCTCCCTTTGTGCAGACCTGAGGTGAGCATCTAAACTGGGTAATACTTATAGTTAGTAAGTCTGAATCTAGGTTTCAGCGACAATCATGGCGGTAAGGTTTAGATTCTTTTATCTGGAGTAGCTTTCACACTAATGCACACTTGCATTCTTGGCCAGTTTTTGCGGTGGCGGGACACTTGTCCTGCGGAGGGAGGCTGCAGCTGGCAGCCATCACGCAGAGCCTTTGTCATGGGGGTGTTTGGGCTGCACCAACATTTAGGTGGGTGGTACGTGTAAAAGCAACGTTTATATGAATGCCAGCTTAAATCCCAGAGTACGCTGTTATAGCATCTGCAATCTGGGCAACTTGATCTCAGGCTTATTTGGTGCTTTGGGTGATATATGAGTGCCATGTTATTTTAAACTTTAAGAGAAAAGAGGAAAAAGATATATACATGAGCATTCCAACTCCTATTTAACAACGTTCCCTTAATTCTGAGTTCTGACGGTTTTATTTTGTGATTTTGTGGGTCAGCACCCATCTGACTCGATAAAGAGCGTGCCAGCTCTTTAACTCTTCTTTTCTCAGCATTAAGGAAGAATGAAAGGCGATAGATGGTGTCCAGTTACAGTGATGCTGAACCTCTCTTGGAATGTTTCTTTAGGGTAGCCCGACAGGAGAACGCATGCAAGGACAAGGTAGCGGTAGGTAGAGGATTAAGCGTGGCAGCTACAGTTACAGTGCCCGACACCTGACACAGACTCCCCCGAACAGCATGAGAAATTCAGTGGAAAATAAGTTATATTAGAGGTCACAGGATCTGTAGCTGACTGTACTATGTAGTTTCTGTGAATTCAATGGACTGATGATGGTATAAAGGTTTGCACCTGTGAGATTTGTACGCCGTGTGAGGTGTGTCCCTGAAAATATAACGTTAAGGCAATGAATGAAACTGAAAAATGTGGATAATGTGGCGCTTTAAAGCTACAGTATGTAAAACTACTGTAGGTTATGTAACAGAAAAAATGATAAATATACATTACATACATATTTGTGTGTAATTACATATTCGAACAAACTGAAGAATTCTCATGAACTTAGAATGAATCCATTAAACATACATAGGAGCAGGCACCGGTTTGTGTAAGCCGCCATGTTCCCCTGCCATCTTGAATGCAGTCGCCGAGAGGGACATCGCTGTTCTGCCTAGTCGTGTTTTATGTCCCACACACGTAGTAGGCTAAAGGTGAAGGAGAAGAGAACTCGTAGGCGTTCTCATGCCTCGGAGGCAAATTTTAATCCGTGCCTGCACCTTCAGATTTAAAAAATGAAGGACCAAACCAATGTTTTCATAGGTACGATTTCATCTGTGAATAGGTCACACAGAAGTGAAAATGCAAAGGAAAGAGACACACGACGGGCGTTGGGATAAAACAAGGATAATTACAGGTACAGTACCCTTTTCCAGATGGAAGGAGCTGCAGAGGGCGAAGGATTTTAAACGCGACACTGAAGTTATCTGCTTTCCGATCGAACGGTAATTCAACCTAACACCTGGACACGTGGGGTTTGAAAAAAAAAAATAAAAAATTCAAACTTTTTAAACATGTTTGTCCTGCAGCAGCCACCATAGCTCAAATGATGCACTTGAATCTGGTGGTAAGAAAACTGCATGCAATCTGCAATCTACTGACATCTAGTGGTGAGATGTTGCACATCGCAGCTTTAAGTGTGGCAGCTTGGCCCTGGTGAATCTGATGAATAAACAACGTTTACAAGACACACAGCACTAGCATGATATCATCCACTGGCTGGTGAAGTCCTTGAAGCCTTGATCTTGGTGTTTTGAAACTGGACGTGACAAACGAGGGATGGTTCCACCCGAGAAACTGAGGACACACTGTGCATCAATCAATCGCAACATATACTGTAAAGCACTGTTTAATGTTTTTTGTCTCTAATAGTTACCATCATTTACAAAATGAACATATTGTTGGGCTCAGTATGACAGCGACTGAGACCGAGAACTTGTCGAAACGTGTCGAGATCACAGGGCAAAGGGTCATTTTCCCCTCAGATTTCTATAGAAGCAGAAACCTTGTTGCAACCAGAGCAGTCACCCCCTGCTGGCTTGAAGTACAAATGCAGTTTTAAAGCACTTCCACATAAGCTTCGCTTCTTAGAACAGAAAGCTACAGTATGTCTCATCAAGATGAAGATACATGGATATCTTGGTGACTTCACCGGGCTCGGTATGCCTAGCTTATTTATGCTATCTAGCACTCTTAAACCATTTCAAACATCTTAAGCCATTCCACATGAACTCCATTTAAGAGTAACCTAAGTCTGCTAAACAGCTCTGTCTAAAACTGTCTTTCTATGTTTAACTGTTGCCATCTCATCTCCCAGTAGATTTGTATATGTACAACACCAAATACAGTTAATTGCCCAAAGTGTTCACACGAATGTGGCAGCCTGGAAGATACCGACTCCTCGTTCGCTGTTTTTTATACTAGCGCCATGTCGGGTCCTAATGTTTAGATGCTCAGTGTAGATGAATGGTACACTTGAGAAACATGCAAATGGAAATAAACGAATAAACAAATTTAAGTATTACTTTATACATCCCTGGTAGCCAAGGGAATTTTCACTATAAATACATTGGCGGGGTCATGTGTGGCATAGTTTTCTAGCCTGACTAAATATAAACAAGGCCTGTCTGCACAGTGTTATCTATAACAGTGTGATGCAACTCTCCGAAACCCCTCTGAAATAGTTCCTAAAATATACATGAAAAGGGAAGGGAACGATATACCCATTCTTTTGTGTCGGCTGTTTGAAGACCCAGCTACAACCTTGATCTGTCATCCCTAAAATATCACAATGAGGTACGAAATAAAGGATGGAAGGGTGGGGGGAAGACAAAAAAGACTCATGCGCCGAATTAAGTTGTCAGCATTGCTAGCACCGTCGAAGCGCATCTGTTTAACCAACATTGTTATTCTAGTATAATGGCGGGGATCAGAAGAAGAAAAAACAAAATTTCCTTTGGGTCTTGGCAGGTTTGAAATAGGCAGGACAAGGAAACACTGCAGCTCACGTTAATGCCTAATACTCACTCACATTAATGTCTAATACGCACTCGTTTCTTTCCCACACAGAGCTCTGTATTCCCCCTGGGCTACCATTTGCTTTGCAAAATGCATGCATGAAATTCTTGAGACCAGGCTCCCCGTGAGAGTCTAAATAATAGATTACCAACACAGCATCCAGCCTGAGCTATAACTTCAGCCCCAACTGTCTGGCCTCATTAGTGAGGGGGGTGTAAAAGATAGCCAGCTGCTAGCCCAGGTGACGGCCCACAGCTCTGGCCTTTGGCTGCAGCGGCCCACCCTAAAGAGAATATACGGCGTCTCGCTCTTTGCAATTCATCTTGTAATCCGCCTTAAAGCTGCTAAGCTTCCGCTGAAGGCAAATGAATGGTGACCAATGGCAAGAAAGAGGAAGACGAAGAAAGAGGAGAGAGGAAGTTTGAGTGAGAAGCGCAGACAGGGAGGGAAAAAAGAAGAAGAAGGAGAAAATGTGTCCGATTCAACTGTGAGGAATCAAAGGTGGTTGGTTTGGGCTGTCTGGGCAGAACCAGAGGTGACCTAAGCCATTTTCATCCACTGATTGCCCCCCCCCCCCCCTTTTTTCTCCCTCCTTCTGCACCTCCCTCCATCTTTTTTGCTCTCTCTTCTTTCTCCTCTGTAGCTCTGTCTCTCTCGCCCTCTCTCTCCATGTCCGCTTCCAAATGGCAGTCATTATACCGGACATGAAAAGTCATTTTAGTTCCGCCTGGCTTCTTCAAAGCAGCTAGCTATAATTGCACAGTGAGTAGAGAGAGAGAATGCCACAGAATTTAAACGCTCGCTCGTAACCTTGCAGCGATGCAGGAATTTGAATTCCGATTTAAAACGAGAGACGTAAACGATTAATAATAAAGGAGACATATTCCCACAGCGTTGACGCCAGTACGTCCACATGTGCAGGACTTTTTTTCTACTCTATTTCCCACCTTCAGCGTGAGATTTCTATACGTCTTCCGAGACCTCTCCGCGGGTGCACTGGATTCCACTAAAACACGCGTCACTTCAAGAATTATGGCACAAATCGGGGAAACATTTCCAAATGATGAAAAATCCATCTCCTATTAAATGCATTCCTCATTCGTGAAATTGCTATGTGGCAATGTCACTGAACTTTTTAATGGAACCCTCTGCTCCTTGCCAATTCCGGTCGGAGTCCGGGAAATGCAAATGGGCGACAAATTCAAATCTTTACACCCTTTGTTCCGAAACTTCATTTAAGATAAAAGACATTTTTATTTGTGGTTTAATGTATGCAAATATTTTTTCTGTAGCACTGCTGTTGCAATAAATCCTGCACGTTGAGTCTATTCTTAGGTTTCGCTCTACCATCTACATTCATACGCGCATGTGTGTGTGTGTGTGTGTGTGTGTGTGTGTGTGTGCATATATAGACACACTGGGCGTCTGGGTGAGCACAGAAGTGCTTGCGTGTGTTACAATCTCAGGCCTGAAACAGTTTACAGCCCCTGAGGGTCATATATACGTAGCTCTTTACCAGTTTACGAGCTAGCCACCAGTCTGAGCTGAGCACCCCCTCCCTTGCACTTATCTCTTGCACCCTTATATTTGGCACAGCAGGTAGCGTAATTGTTCCTGGAAAGAGCCTATCAGCCAAAGCCTTCCATTTTTGACTTTTCGTCTCAAAGACCTTTATCACAACACCCCATATTTGCCCGGCTGCTGGCTCTAACCACAGAGTGCCTCTGAACAAAAGTGTCTCCGCTAAGTCGTTCCCTTTTGATGGAGAACGACGGGGTGAGTGAGCAGGGAGGTGAGTAGACTGAGAATACAGACTGGGAAATATGTCTTCTGTACAAGACCAGCAGCCCACCCCCACCCCAGCCCCCCCCCCCCAATCCACCAAACGTAACGTGGCTCTCTCGCGCGCGAGCAGAAACAAATTCTGAAACTGTCATACTTTAATTGAAATTCCATCACTTGTGTGGCTGCTATTGTGGAATAATTTGATAAAGCTGTGTGACATGAATGCACACAGGCCGCCCGCCACTTCCATTTCTTCCTCCAGCTTTTATTTCCTCATTCTGCCGGTTATTCAAATGAACCTCGCTGGATTCTGCTCTCAGCCTTCCCCAAAAATTAAGATAAGAGGAAATGAGACAATAGGAAGGGCATAAAAAGAAATGATGTTTTGGGTTGCAGTACAATCAAAATGAATCCCTTAAAAAAAATAGCACCAGGCTACCGTTTCATACTCCATCGCCTTCTTTCATGCAGCATTTGAAGCCAGAATTATCATGTTTCACTAGCACTCTTCAGCTTTCTTCTAAGTAGCCGCAGCTTTCCCAAAGTGTGGATAGTGACAGACTCTTAGTTGCTAGCTGGGGGGGGGCTGATCCAAAATGGAGGTCAAGGGCAAAATTATAATACTCTGCCAGTGCTGCTGACCCCGATCCAAATCCATACCCGCATACTTCCACCCCATGTATGTCCTCACAACTGGCTACAGGCGTTTGGCATCCATCATATCTCCTGAAACACAATCTCCAAGCAAAGGACAGCTGCAACAGAAAAGCACTCCTCCGTGTTTCTGTCACTTCGATAGTTCCCCTGTATGTAAAGGCTGGAGGCAGAGCCTCAAGGCGAAGCACTCCAAGCTGTTAGAAATGACACTGAGCGTTCCGCTTTTAACGCTTACAAGTGCATTTTACAAAGGGAGATGAAATCGCCATGAAAGAATGGGGAAGGAAGGCAGAAGAACTTTTCTTTCTAAAATTACACCTCATTTCAATGAGGCTAATTTGAAGCAGGGAGAACACGGAAACAAAACAAGACAAGGCATTTAAATCAGTCGCAGAATTGGAGAATGGGCGCAAACGGGGAAAGAACAAGCTCAGCTTCTCCCTCCATCCCCTCCGCTGCCAAAAATATTTATGCCTCAGCTTTCTGCCCTGACAGGGTGATGGACAGTAGAGGTGATTTTGCTTGGGCGTGAAAATAGGCTTCTTATTATTCCAACCCAATGGCAACTTGAATATCAATAAAAACTGCTAGCGTTCCCCTATGTGTAAAACCAATGCCCCGTAGCGGTGGTTTTTATCAAGCAACCCACCCTTGACGCTAGTTATGCAGTACTAGAGGTTACGGGAGGAAATGCTTGCCAAGTAAATAAGTGAGTGAAGCGATTGAATAGAGAGGAAAAACACCGCGGGACCACAGCCAAAGTGAACCAAGGGTAAAGTCATGATCACTTCATTATGCCGCGGTGCAGCTCAGTGTTGTGCGAAATCAAACTGCTTTCTCATTTGTCACAATGCATCAGGCTGGCCTCTGTGAGGTGGGGGTTCTGTAGTCGAAAGAGGACCCCGAAGCACAGCCGCACACGCCAGATTAGCAGGAAGAAACTTTTAAGTGTGCCATATACAAAATGCACATGCGAAGTACGGCGTGAGCTTCGTGGACGTGAACCTTCGTGGAAGCGTTTTCCCTCCAGAGCCCATCAAACTTCTCTCTCGCATCCACCAGCCACCCACCCTGCCAGCTAGCCTGCCTGCCAGTCAGTGGGTAGCTGTTAAGGGCCATTGTTGGCACAAAACAAGCTAGAATACACCCACTGGATTACAGGGGGCAGGCAGCGAGGGGGGGTGATTGCTAACAGACATATTGGCACTCCATCTCACCCAGTTCCAACACCATGGCGCCTGATAATTGCGGCCTCTGTGTTTACGTATCCATTTTTGTAATGTAAGTGTTGATTTCTCATTCCACACTTGTAATAGGGGCCCTGGCCTTGGAATTCCTCAAGTAGAGCTCTCTCTCTTTCACACACAGAGGCGCATGTAAAAGCACACACGTAGTACAAAAAAAAGTTTTTCCTGACATTTCTTTCTTTTCTTATTTTAAAGTCTTGAAAAAACAAAATAAAGCAGTGAGTCAGAGCTACTTATCCGTGCTGAGACAATGGGAGTGTGCGGAGCAGGCACACTTGTTTTTAACCGGCCTCGGCTGTGTGCCAGTTACGGATGGTGGATAAGGAGATATTTAAAGCTCCCGCAGTCCTTCCAGACATCTCTGTTACACCGAAGGCCCTGCTGTCAATTAGCTTTTATCGGCGAGCTTAACATTTAACCAACCAGTGGCGCGGCAATCAAATCGCACAGCTAAGCGAATGCGCACTGGAAAAGGAGCAGAAATAATAGAAGCGTCTGAAAGATCTCGAGTTCCCTTAAAACATGAAGTTTTCAAAACACCCGCTTTTCCCTCCAGCCACTGTCAAAAATGTAGGATGTGATTTCAGAGTGTGCTTCAGGCACAGAAACTGAAGAAAAAAGGAGCAGATCGGCAGGCACGCTAAAGATGGCCCAAGCCCCTTGTAGGCACTTTCCAACCCCTGATCATTTTTCAATTTAGCAGCTTGAATGCCACAAACTCTTTGCATCCTTTGCGCGTGCACGTTCACACAAACACGTTCGTGTTTTCACAGGTTCAGACTTTGCTCACCAGCTGCATATCGTCTGGGAGGCTTTAGAACAGCAGAAGGTGAAGGATGAGGGGTGGGAGTGCAGATGGCCGCGTCGGTGCCACTTTTCGATGACTGAGACTCTTTTCTCCCTTCAGCGACTTTGGGAGGCAGCACTTAAAACGCAACGCCGCCTCGGCGCGTGTCCATTTTGCCTCCCTCTTTCGAGTGCTGCTGAAAGTGGAACTCGAATGTGTGGTGACAGCATTAATTGTGCTGTGTCAAAATCGGGCTAATTGTTTGAGCCTGGAACAGTCGAACGTGAAGGTACAGTGCAGAGATGCTGGGCGCGCTCTTCCCAGAGTGCTCACTGTGCGATGAAAACGCCTGAGCAAACACCCACATTCACTCTGATTTGAATGTTTAAATACACACACACACACACACACACACACACCATACTGGCCTTTCAAATCACCTCACTAGCCGACTCTGCCTTCGATCCCTGCCTTTTCATTTACCCAGACAGCAACACCACAACACATCTTGTCACTCTTTCATCCATTTTTTTTACACTGTAATCCCACCTAACGTGAATTGCTGATTATGTAGTTATACACATATTAATTTCCATCAAGCTGATAAACTATCATTTCATCCTTGGGGACATTTGTTACATTTCTAACACTGGTTGCTATACCTTGCATAAAGTTTTTCTTTTTTTTTTTCAAGCAAAAGAGGAGGGATCTCTAATCATGGCTTGTAGCCCCTCTCTGCTGCATTCTCCTCAGTGGCTGGAGAGAATGAGTCCCCTAGTGGCCCAACTGGCACACTGAGCACAGGTGGCATGTACTCCTGGAAATAAAGGCTCGCTTTCACCTGACTGACAGACAAGTGCTGCTTTTATTATTCTAATTTTTTAAAAGCAGTTAACTGTAACGCCTCCTCGTCAATAAACACTAAAAAAATGTTCTAAAAAAAGACAGGTAAGATGAGGGACCTCTGGAGAGTTTTTAGAATGCACTTTGAAAATTCCTCGCACTCCACTCGCTGCCTACAAAGGCAGGATGCACTAATACGAACCGTATACTCACGACAGCCACTCGGCTTATAAAGAGGGCTTAAAATAGCGTGTTTTTTTAGGATAACACAGCGCAGAAAAAAATAGTTACCAGTTTATTTTAAAATAAATAAAAAAATAATGTAAAAAGCAAACGTAAATATTATAAATACATTAAGTGCGTGCGGATAATCTACTGAACACCTCAACGCAAACCCCACGTCATGACCAAAATATAGCACAGACAAATTTGCTCACGTGCAGGTGCATTTTAAGGTTTTTGTTTTTTAAATCAGCCAGTCAAAGGAAGCTATTTCGTGTCATTCCGCGCGAATTTCTTACTGTAATGTGGCCCTGAAAGCAACATCGCGTCGCGCGAGTTCACAAAAACTACAAGTTGGACACACGAACACGGCAGCGCGAGGACAGAAAAGCCCGTCCACATACGTGTAACGGCCCCCGCTAATGTTTGAACCAACTTCGCGAGCCTGTGCGCGCACCTCAAATCACTGCGGCAGCCACTTCACTTCCCACCGTCACAACCTCCAAACTCCCAGGCTCGTCAAACATCTCTTACCTTATCACCATTTTGCAGTCACTCTCAAACTCAGTCTGTCCTTTATTTTTTTCTGCGTAAAGGGAAGTCGAGTTTCTTTTTCTTCTTTCTGTTTTACATCCACTAAATAGCAGGCGAGTCCCGGGGAAAATACCGTGGAAGAAAGAAATCCGTCCTCAGGTCCTTCTTCTTCTTTCTTTCTTTCCTTCTTCTTCCCTCCCCCGTCTGTTCGTTCTTATTTCGCGTCTTTCCTTGAGATGTCCGTCACCGGTGATTGGGGGGGGAGAGATGGGGGTGAAAAAAAAACACGCACGTGGGGCGTGTATAATATATTCTCTGGTTTGGGTCTGTCTCTGTTGTGCTCGTTAGATCTTCATTGAATTGAACGTGGCGAGACTGTGGTTGTGTTTGGAGAGCGCGGTGTGCCTGGGACACACTGCTCTCTCTCTCTCTCTCTCCCCTCACTCATCCGCCTCGGTACGTCTGTCTGAGTCTCTCTCTCTCTCTCTCTCTCTCTCTCTCTCTTCACCGAGACCTGAGCACGAACTTAGTGTGTGCGTTTGTGTGTTTTTGCGTGTGTGAAAGGGTGGGTGGGTTGGGGGGAGAGGTGACGTCACTCAGCGAGGTCCCACTCTGCCAGCTCTCCTGGATCAACTTTCCTTCCCAAGTCCACTGCAGGAATGTCCATTTGGACATGGCTATTTTAGAGGAAGATTGGTGTGAAAGGGAAGAGCCAGAGTGGGTGTGAGTGTTTAGATTTGACCTGGTAATTATTTTCAGATGCTAAATCAAGACAACCTCTTTAGCTCCCATGTGTCTCTGTATGTCAGTTATTTTAGAGTTGTAAATGTGTTGTAAAGATTTCCCCCCCTTTTTAAGTCATTTTGAATCAGATTCCAACACGATGTCTATCAGCAACAGACTGTTTAATACAAATAAAAAGATGTGTCTATGCTGCACATATTTAGAGAGAATCCACAGAAATGAGGTGTGAGGTCAAAAGGGGGAATTGAATGGCTTTGGTTGTCAAGGAGGCAGTACATTACAAACAAGTAGAAATCAGTGCAGTTGGTCAGGAACATCTCCCTCTAACCATCATCAGTCAGGATAGTTCATTGCTTCATCTACAAATCAAAGTTAAGACTCTATAATGCCCTCATATCAGACTCCGCCCCCCCCCCCCAAAAGTAAGTATGTTTCTTTTTGTGGGTCCAAGCCTATTAAAACTGAACTTAGCTTAAATAGGCTTGTGAGCACGGGACATGGTAGAAGTAGAGAAACGTTTTTCTCGGGTCCTACCTACTTCCTGTCACCATTACTTATTTCATCTGTAGTTGCATAAAGTCACAGAATGCCACTCACTTTCTATGATCTCTGGTTACAGCATTGCTCTAAAGGACTTCCATTGTGGATGTAGTTTCATGGTGGAATGTATGCTACCATCCAGACATGTTTGTTTTCAGGGAAGGTCTTGCTTATTTTAAGCAAGCCTATGTTAAACCACAACAGTGTGGTAAAGGTCTGGTAACTGAAAGGGGCCTGTCTGCAGTCCAGACCTGACACTCGTTGAAAGCTAGTCTGATTATAAAACCAAAAAATACAACAAATGAGGAACTGATGGAAAGAAACACCGCAATGGAAAGAGACAATCTAACGAGCATCTGGATAAAATGCCAGCCACTCCACTGAACTGAAGTTAGTGCTCTAACACACAAAAATGTCCACAAACATGCTTATTTATTCATGACATTTTCGCAGTTACTTATTGTCAGTAATTGACCTGCAGTCTTCCCAACTCTGGACAGCTGCTGGCTAAACAACAACAGCCTATTATAAGCTAACACTATGATGGCATAGTGCTAGCTTGAGTGTCCTAAAAAGCACACTTTACCTCTGACAAAAAAAAAAAAAATTACAATCTTACATCGTATGACTTTATTCACTACATGTTTGACTCTATCATTGCTAGATCCAACCTCAGAGAAAGTTTTACTAATTCTAGCTAACATAGACTAACAGCAGCTAACACTGGCTAACAACCGCTAACGGAGGCTAAGAGCAGCACTTATCGACAGAAAAGTTCAGAATATCCTCAACAACTCACATCAGCATCTGAAGTTAGCTTCACTGACTCATCAATTCGTAGAAAACTCCTTCCACAAAGTTTTACAGCCACCTCCAGAGTAAATAGAGTTGGACAGATTGACAGCTGAGGTAACAGCGGACTGACACCTTACACTCACTACAGATGAAAAAAGAGTCTTTGGGGTGATTCAAGGGGTAAAAATATAAAATACTGAAAAATATATAATTGGCACATATCTGCTTTTTTTTTTTTTTACTGATTTATTACTAAATGTTAAGATTATTCAAATATGCTACAACATAGTGTGTAGAAAATTGCTCAGAAACACTGGCTGGTCATGGCTGTTATGAGGTATAGTCTAGATTTAATGTTTTTGATATCTCTTGGCTGACTAAAATATATTAGCGCTACACCTTAGATGTACTTCTTTTGCAGGGGTAAAAAAACAGAATTCAGTTGCAATCTACTGACAGCTAGTGGTGAGATTTTATACACTGTACCTTTAATTTCAGCTATGGGTTACCAGTAAAGAGGTAGTCTCCAAAATGATCAGTTTCTGTGCTAATACTTGTATAGATGCTGTATTATGTAAGCAAGACAAGATGAATCTGTTACAAAGTGCAGTACCTGAGTAGTAGTTATAGCTTTTATAGCTAGTAAATGCAGCTGCCAAGCCAAGAATAAAAACAATACCATAAAATAATCAATCTTAAATACGAGTTGTACTGTACTTGTGTTTGTTACTTGATTATAGATGGTTGCTTTTCCCCACAGTGGACAAACAGAGATGTAGCATTACCTACATTTCCTGACTTTGGTTTGGTTCATAATAAATATCATTGTGTACAGTAAGGTGCCTCTAAACCCTCCTGAGAGACACAGATCCCTGTAGGGATCTTATATTGATTCTTTTGTCAAACTGAACCTAAAGTGCATGCATGCAAGCATTGCTTCTTCATGTAGGAAAACTGCCTTTACATATGCAGGAACTAAACCAATGCCAGCCTGTTGATCAGGAACCTCCAAGTCTAAGAATTCCTAGATGTGGTTCATGCATGTCTATGTCACCGCCTAGGCATAATGTCACACAACAAGGGGATAATATTGCTCTTTATAACACAGTGAAGTGAATGGACCTCTGATGTAGGGCTACAGAAAATAACAGCAATGGCCTGGGGAGACAGATGACTAAGACCAATAGTGTTTTCAGAAAAGTTGCCTCTATGGCAGCAAGCCAAAACCTCTGATGAACAACCTGGCCCTGCAGACACGTAGATCTAGCATCCAACAATAGTACACTGAGAGACAGAGAGACAGACTACTGCAGTCAGCAGATCTGTTTTCTTACCTGCACTCAGCCACGTCATGTATCTGATTGAGTAACCGTGATGGTGATTTACACCTGCAAATTATACCCAGCTTCATTTTGTAAGGGCAGAATTAGATTCAGTCTATGCATGTAGAAAAAGAAAGTGTTGGTTTTCTGACAATGAACCATGGAGCAACTCGATGAAATTACTGTAAGGTGAACTATTGGCCTCAACTGCTGGCTATGAGAAAGCATTGTGGGAGTGAGACTGTTGTGTCTCAAGGCACAATGCACTGTAGATCACAAATGTGTGGATATCACGACAACACTTTCTTGGATTGTTTGGAATATTATTCTTATGTAAAAGGAGTAGAGGTTGGAAAGCTAATTTGGTTGTAACAATGAGGTGCCAGATTCCAAACATTTAAAGATTCAATTTCATTCATAAAACTCAATTTGCTTTAATAAAACAATTTTGTTGACATTCACCCTTGATGCATGACTGCAAGAGATTTTGTTTTTTCAAATCTCTCAACAATATTGTTGATCTTTGAATATAATTGCGTGGCACTAGATATTAGATTTACAGTTCTGCTCTGCTTCTAACCTTGTTCTTTTATATTCTTGGCACCATCTATAGCAGTAATACAGCAGCACTTGTTGATAAATGGGGGCAAGGGTAGGATTTATCAAGAGGCTGCCTTGCTCCCCTATCGTGGCTGAACTTTGTTGCCCAACAAGACACGGTAGTCTATAAACCAACTGTCCTTCAATAAGAAGGATCCAAGAGAGACCTGGGAAAATAGATTACCACCTGCTGCAGGTTTACCTACCAGCACTGACAGGAAAAGGACAATTTTAAAGACTCTAGCAAGGGAAAATTTCTTTGTTGTAGGACAGTGATAATGCATTAGTGTTACATGCGTCAGTAGTGTTTGAAATCCTGCAGTGGACATATTTACATTTATATGTGCGTGGGGTCATGCAAAGTGAAGCACTGATTGACATTTACTATGTAAATACAATGCAAATGCTAGTAACGATGCTAAAGGTTATCCTGTATCAATATGCATTCACTTTAGATGAATAATGTAAATAAACCCTTTGATGTATGTGCTTCCCTGTGTACGTACCCACACAGTAAATCTTTGGGGATGATTCTGACTTTAGAAAACTAATTAACATTAAATATTCTCAATACTTTGAAATTCAGTGGAACTGCTTTTTTCTTTTTCAGTAGACAAAAATCAGCAGTTGACTGTTGAATAATTTGAATGCCATATTCAATTATAAGCAAAGTCAGCGCTGTGGATATTTAAATAATGTGCTACGCAAGCTATCTGAATTCTGGTTGAATATGTTGGCAGCTATTGCAGGTACTGGCATGATATTTTACACAAACATTAGGCAAATGTCATTCTTCTTCTAGTTTTGCCGACAGGTCAAAATTGTTCACATGTCCTGTCAAATATCTCAAAACTAGCATAACTATTGGCACCAGTTGGTTTATAGAACGACTCGTAATAACTTCGGACATATCCTATGACTTTTCAGTCTTATACTGCTTTAAAGTTGAAACAGCTTCAGATTTTAAACAGATACTTACATCTGTTAGTTTTCAGTTTTCAGTTTTATATGTCATATGCAAGTTAGCACAGGGTCAACATTGCAATGAAATGTGTTTGATGAGCAGCAGTAAGAGAAAATATAATAAAATATAATAAAATAAAATAATAAAAAAATAATAAAAAAATAGAAAAATAGTAAGGAGCAAAATATTAGAGAGACATGGTAAAAGAGAAAAGATGACTAAATATATATGTATCTATAAATATAAATATATGTACACTAGTGATTAAATAAGAAAATCTTGAAAAGTTATGTCGCATGTTAGCATTTAGCCCCTATATGCTTCACTAGTATCGTAACTGTAGAGTTATTCTTTGTTAAAAGTACCGCAAGTCCCATTTAGCCTTTCACAGCTCCTTTGTGCCATGGTGCTTGAGTTGGTGGATCATTTCTGCTTAAGTTAAACCTTTTCCCTCTGCAGGGTCGTCAGCAGTGTCCTTGTGGACAGTTTAAGCTACTGTACAAAGCAGATTAATTCATTAGATGATTTTTTGTACTGGGTGCATTGTTTAGTTCTTTGGGATCACACCTTAAAGTCACATTTATGTGTTGTGTTTCAGCTTTGAACCAGCTTGATGAGTGGTTCTATAAGTTGTGGGGAGAGAAACAAAGAACCTTTATTTTGCTTAAAGAGGTTCTGAGTAATGTTTGTCAGATGAATTTGAAAAAAGGCTACTGTTGACACACATTATCATTGCTCAACAGGTTTGGGTCAATTCGAGTGCAACTCAATCCAATAACTGTTATATCAGTAACACTTCAGTTAGTGTTTTGATTGCAGATAATTTGCAGAGTAACTCTGATTATACAGACTATTTATAATTCAGCAACCACATTTAATGCTAGATTTAAAAAATCAACAACAACCAAAAAAAAACCCCAATATCTTTCACTGTCAATCTTCTCATACCCCGAGGTTCAGGCCTTCTCACCCTTGACAAGTTGCTGGCACTTTACAAATGACTGTCTGTCAAATCATTACTCTGGTTTCTGTGACCAAAGACAGCACCATGTATAATGCTGCAGAGAAGAGAGGCAACTTATCTGAATCAAAAACAAGGAGTGTTGTTTTCAGCTCCTCTCGCCCAGGAGTTGATACATTTATAGCCCCTACCTCCCCCCACAGTCCCGATCAAGTAAACCAGTCATCGTAAAATTAATTTCCCCATCAAGCGAGACTCGCGCTCTTTGGGATAACAATCTATCTTAAGCGGATAAATCTAATCCAATGTGTTGAGACGGATGGAGATTGACTTATTTATGGCCGCTGCCCATGCAGTTGAGAAAGAGAGGAAGGAGGGTGGTGGGTGGAGGGGGCTAAGTGCAACAAATGCCAAGGTGATACTGCACATATCTCCAAGGCACGAAAAATGTAAACCAACACCCAACTCTAGTCCTTGGCCGAGACATCTAATACTTCTCTCCTTCTTGGAATCTGTCAGATGTGATGAATGGCTAAGCATACAGTCATGCCTTCATGAGCAATTAACATTTAGTCAAAAATTGGAAGACTTAATAGTCAAAGAGTTCATCACAGACAAAACAAGATTTTTATGATGTCGCCGAAACGATTGTGATGTTTAAACGTGAGATTGATTGCCGTAATTACGCAAACGATATGGAAGAAGTGACTAATTTACTGGTCAGACGCCAGACAGCTGTATAGAGACTTAAACAATCACTGATAATGCCTGCACAATTCACTTACTGACCTACATAACTTGGAGACTACACAGTCGTATCACACGTCTCTGAGGACAAATCACACTTTAATGTCAGACCATTAAATTAACCCTGTTTATCTTTTTCAAATTGCTGCCTTCGAGAATTACCTTGACCCAAGATGGCTGTCTCATGACGAAGGGTGAAAATTGTGTATTATTATTAGTTATTTTCTTGAAAAGTCATGATGGCACAAAGAAAAATTGTAACAATCAGAGTGAACTTTGCAACCTTTAACCGAATTAATAATTTTTAGGTTAATAGTTTTCTGCAATGTTAAGTTATCCTGAATAAATAAGCTACAATCCTTATAACTCTCTGTCTCTCTATCTGATCCGATTTGACTGACACTGCAGCGAATCCAATTTTGATCTAAATGTTGACAAAGTTCACAGACACTGTGACACTGACATTTTTTAAGGTTCAAATGCATAAATCTCATGCAATAACATCCGAAAGATATTATAATATTAGACGAGCTTACTAAAGGTCTGCGTTTCATGTTTGATCTGTTTTCACTTGCTATCAGCTGTGCAGCACGTTACATCAATATGCCATGCAAAAGGTAGTGAGACCAAAGAAGCACACACGAGCGCAGACTGCTTGTTCATTGTGTATTAGTTGCATAATCCATAGCTCGGTGTGCAACAATGCGTCAAATATTGCCCTTCGCACAGAGGGTCGCAAGCATATCGACAACGGGAACGCAATGGGCTGCACTCCTAAGGAGGTAACTTGAACTCTTATGTGACCTGAACAGTTTTTCCTTTCACGGGGCATGTCATGATGAGAAAACCAAAAGCTTAGTCATCTGTTCTGAAACTGCTGAGTCACGAGTAGTCAATATCACCTTATTATGATGTCAAGCGGAATCAGATTTGCAATGAGGCTTGTGGATGGGGCCTCGGTTTGATTTAGTTTAGTGCTGGCATGGGGTGCAATGAGCTGAAAAGCAATTAGGTCCATTAAGAGATCAACTGGGATGGCGTGAGCAGCCGCGGTGTGCAGCGGCCTGCACAGAGACAAAGAGAGAGATAAAGGTAGCAAGGGAGAGAGAGTTGGACAGATTGAGTCAACTCCTGCCTGATGGAGTCACTCTGTGGAACCTAGCTCAGGACACCGTCCACTAAACCGGCTAAAATGTGCATTTGGATTAAATGTTAAATTTATGTGTGAGTGAAGTGAGTCGGGCACAGTGTTCCCCTTACAAGTCTGCATCAACACTGCTTTCATACACTTGATATGGTAGGAGGAAGATTAAAGGAAGTGGAGGTGGACAAGTGAAAGTGGATGACAGGGGCTTTCCCCCAAAACTAATCTAACCGCAGCAGCACTTGACTAATATTCAGTCAGCGTGAAGTCACATTTGCAGCTGTGGAGGGCCCTTCTTATGCAGAAGGAGGGTATGCATATGCAGGTAAGCTGTGAGAACCCACTACTCTCCTCCTTAAGTAGCAAACAGCTGTCACGGTGAATACCAATACCTAAGTTGTTGTGCCTTTGAGTTATGTTATGTGCTGTTTCCATGCAAATACAGACCTTCTCAAAAGAATGAACATATGGTCTGTATACTTTATGCGCACTATAAGAAAATACAGGTAAGAACTTAGTAAGCGCCAACAGGCAGGGTTAAAAAAAATAAAGTCATAGCAGAAGTGCAAAAATGTGCAATTCCTGGAGTGGCCACTTGAGGGTGACCCAATTCTGCTGGATGTTTCTTCCTGTTACAAGGGAGTTTTTCCTTCCCACTGTCGCTAAGTGCTTGTTAATAGGGGGTTATCTGATCATTGGTGTTTCCTCTGTATTATTTTTAGGGTCCCTGCAATATAAAGCGCCTTGAGTTGACTGCTGTTGTGATTTGGTGAGCTATAAATAAAACTGATTCGAATTAATTCAGTGGATGACTTTTTAAAAATAATTTTTAATTCTTTTATAAGTTAACTGTTTGGATTTTGTTAGGGGACCGGCCGCTTTGACCTCTGTACATCATGACTGTCTGCTAGACACCAACTCTACTTTGAGCCACTGACAAGTCAGGACTCCAGCCTCTCACCCAAACACGATCATTTATGCCCCCTACAAAACCAAAATGGTAGCAGCCAAAATGTTATCTCCCTGCTAATGGTTCAAAAACTGGAATCCAAACACCTGTGGGTGACATCACAGTAACTGCGGCCATCTTTTATTTTCATTTTATGTTAAAGACATATTTAATGAGCTAGGTATACAGCGCTTGGTTGATTAGTGACTCAACAGTTCTGCTAATCCCTGAACTCACGTCATTATTGTTTTTCTTTTCTTTTTTTCTTTCTGTTGTATGACAATGGAAACAGTAAATATTAAGCTCTGGAAAGTTTTGGCTGAATTTTGTCTCATTTTAATTATTTATCATTGCAACAATAAAACAATGTGAAAAAAAGCTGTCCATGGGATGGCCACTGATATAGCGAACCATCTACAGGACTGAGTAAAAAGACCGAGTTAAAACAGGATGAATCATTGCAACGATGTGATAATGTAATATAGCTACGATCCCTTTGTTTTACATTTCAGCTCTTTTCCTGTTTCTTTGTGATTCTCCCTTCCTGCCTGAATTCAAATAGGTGAGTCTGAGGGCGAATCACACACTCCCCCTTTTCTGTCTGTTTCCCCTCTATCCACTCCCATTCTTGTCTTTTCATTTATTTAAATTCCTCCTTACTCTAAAAGCCTTTTTACCTTGTCATCATCTTATACCACTTGCTCATTTATCTCCACCCTTCTCTGTCTTGCTCTCTATATCTACTTCTTCTGCTCTCTACCTCTCTGACTTTTCCTTGCCAAACTAATAGTGACACATACCTCATTTCTTTCTGTCTCTTTCCGTCTGTCTCTCTCTTTATCCTGCCTTTTCTCCCCTCTCTTTTTCTCTCTTTTAGCACATGTGGGCATTTACGAGGAGCCTCTCACCATAGCCGATTGATCATGGCCATTGTTTGCACTGGGTCCTCCATTTTACAGTCCAGTGTTCATGAAAAGGAGTGTCTGCCACTCCTATCCGTCACTCCCTCTACTCCCCCTTCAAAAAATATACTCTCCCTCACTCTCTCTTTGGCCAGTGATCCCCCACTGACATTTTCACAAGCACACCTTCATCAATTTCACACCTCCGATGCCCTTCTATGCCAATGTGGGAGGCAGGAGGAGGAGGAGGTGAATTGATGGGTGAAAGCTGACAAAGCTCGCGTGAATCTGAAGCCGGGGAGTGGCAGAGTTATTTAAGTGTAGGACAGATAGGACATGGAGGGTGATCAATATGTGTGTTATCAAAGTCCAGGAAATAAACAGCTGCATGACGTCAAACAAGTGCCCCAATTCAAAAATGTCCAGCAGTATGCAAAAAAAGAAAGAAAGAAAACAGTTTCATGATGACGACCACACTGACAGCTATCGGAATCTCAGCTTACCATTTGCTGCCCCCTGTAGTTAGCACCGTTCTCATGTACTTCTCCAAAGATGAGTGAGGCAGCCTGTGCTAAAACTTCAATAATGCAACAAAAGCCGAGATGAATAAAAAGCCGTCCAGAAGGTAAACATCCTCGGTACTCTCTTCCTCCCTTTAGACTCTGGAAATTAGGCTATTCTTTCATCAGCCAACTGGTGCATTTACGAGCCGCTAAATTAATTGGCGGCAGCGTTTAGATGTCAGCTGAAGCAAAGGTAGTACATTCACCTGAACAGTGAACAGAGCCTTGAGCCAAAGACTTCGATGAAACATCAGAGGAGATGGAGGAAAAGGAGGAGGAGGAGAGTGGAGCAAAAAGAAGAAGAAAAAAGAAAAGAGTCACAAGGTGGCTCATTCACTGGTTCAGGGGTTTATGGGATTGCGCCCAGCTGTCACTCTGTGTAGTGAATTCGCAGCACCGTAATATCTTAATTGTTTCAAATTAAATGCTCGTAAAATGGCAAAGGAAATGAGTTTTTCTCGCTGGCTAATCCAAAGCAGCCCCTTGACTTACATCTGGGCCTGCTTTAAGTGAGAGCTGGTTTAAAAGGTGGAATGGCTCCCATATGAGATAGCTATGGATAGCTCAGTGTGGAATTAGTTTTTAAAGGCTGTGAACTACGAGCCGATCGCTGCTCGACGCGTCTCCTAACTCTTTTTTCCTCTTTCCTTTGTCTCCTCATCATTTTTTTTCCTCTCCGCTTCCCCGTTTGCATTTTCATCTTTCTCTTTCATTCTTACTTCACAAGTTTATGTGTGTATTTATTCATGTTTATATAGAGGATGCGCGCACACAGGAGCTTATCATAATAAACAGTCTAAATATCCTGTGGGGATTCACACATTTAGTTTCCCTCTCATCTCCCTCCGGCACTCGGAGTCGCAACTCATTCCGCAGCACACGTTCGGATCACTCAACCTGCTAAAGCGTCCTGAATGACATCAGACTCGCTGTCAAATACACACACACACGCAAATATATCCTCCTGTATGCATGCATGCATGCACATACATTATGCATGTACACGCTGACACACATGCAAGCTCGGAAACATTTAAACCACTCCTTAGTCTATCACCAACTGGTCTATATGCTACTAGAAACTCAAAGCGCACATAAACACATGACTTGTGTGTTAGCACAGTATGGCATCCTTCTTATGGCTATTCTGAATGCAATATCCGGTCCTAATGGATATCAGAATTTCATATTAGCCCCTGTTAACTTGACATCTCCCTCTTTTCATTCTTGTACAAATACCGGCTCAGAACGAAGCCCCTAGCAGGCAAATCCAACAGACAATTATG
Organism: Aulonocara stuartgranti; assembly: GCF_965226115.1. NCBI lineage: Eukaryota > Metazoa > Chordata > Actinopteri > Cichliformes > Cichlidae > Aulonocara > Aulonocara stuartgranti. Next base: position 33,840,543 of record NC_138941.1, read on the forward strand.
TGTCATTACATTTGCAAAGTGGTTTTGTGGTGGGGGGGGCTTTAGGTAGCGGTGGCAGTGAAGTAGATTATTGTAAAATGAATCACCAACTGAGGAGGCCTGACACCTCTCCACGAGGAATCAGAGACTGGTTAGAAAAAAGAAAAGAAAAAAACAGAGGAGAGAGGGAGAGATGAGCAGAACCTAACAATACAGTCTTCTTTTTTAAATCACATCCCATTATCTACAGCAGCAGATAGTTAGTATCATTAAAATTAGAGATAAAATTGCAATTAATATTTTAAAAAAATGTAATTTTGTCATTTGCTAAATGGACTACTAAATGAAGCTTGGGATTGTTTCATCAGTACATCCAAATTACTTATGCTGCTAAGGCCAGAGAACCGTGCAGCACATCTGGGTGAAACTTGTCCAGCAAGTGCGCTAATTAGAGCTTGACTGATATAAGATTTTCAAGACCGATACCGATACTTTCGGCGATTTAAAAATCCGATATATTGGCTGATATTTTGTTTTCTTACAGACACATAAAGCATAAACAGATTTCAAACATTTGCTATGTGTAGCTAGTTATGTCGTTAAAATATAAAAAAGGAAGACCATAAAAAAAAAACAGTTGGAGCAACCCACTGTTCCCGCAAAAGTAGCAACAAAAGACAACGAAAAAACCCCAAAAACAAACCACAACTTCAACAGGGAAGTTGCAGGGCGCCCTCTAGTGTACAAACTATGCAACATCAACACCATGACATGGTTGAAGGGTGTTTCTCTTCTTTCTTTCCTTTTTTCCCCCCATTTTTATTTGTTGGCTTTTACAAATGCTGATACTGATATATTGGTGAACAGCTCATATCAGCCTCTAACACCAATACATACTATGTAATTTGAAAGCTAGTGATTCTAGGAAAGATAGAGTAATGCATAGCAGGGGAAGAATAATGTGATTTGAAAATTAAAGCATGTTAACCTATTCTAGTCGAATCCCCCCAAAATTAATGCAGTTATAATAATAATGGATACTTTATTGATCCCCATGGGGAAATTACTTGTTTTTCTCTGCATTTGACCCATTCACTCAGTGAAGCAGTGGGCAGCCCACTAAGCAGGCGCCCGGGGAGCAGTGTGTAGGGACGGTACCTTGCTCAGGGGTACCTCAGGGTAGCCGTTAAGTGGATTCGAACCGCCGACCTTCCGATCATGGGGCGACCACTTTACCTACTGAGCTATCCCTGCCCCTGCAGTTATTAGCCTGAAAGTGGAAGTACACAGATACTCAGACACAGAGATTTTTGTAGACAGCCTTGCCTCCTTCAGTTAATGTAGCCTTAAAACAAATTGTAATTTCTGTCTTTCTTTTTTTTCTAATACTTTTTATTTTGTACTTTTTCCAAATTTATAGTACATACAAACAAAAATAAGAAAAAAGAAGGCAAAAGAAACAAACTAAACAGAATGAAACACACATAATCTGTGGGAAGAAAAGGGGGCTGCTACCAGCCGGGGTATGCCCAATGTACCGTCCTATCGATCCCGTCCCAAAATTTCTGTCTTTCTTTTAATGAAAGAGAGAAATATTAAATATATGCAACATTTTTTCTGCTCAAATTTGAATCTTCGTGGAGTGAAAGGGACAGGTGTACGGTACAGTGATGATCTAAATACAAATCAGCTTTTAGACTATTGTGACAAAACGTCTTCAGTGACAAAGGTAATCGAGATGATTCTCTTTGAAATGAGCAGATTGTGACAGATGTTAGCAGCAGGGTATGTTTGTCTCTTTAAATTGACATTTGAGTAAGCTACGTGTAGCGCCAAACACGCCAAACCCTGGCTGTAATAATATTAGAATTCCTGTGGCTACTGTGGGTGAAAAATGTGCGAAATCAGCTTTAAAAAGTTTTTTTTTTCACTAATCCTTTACATTACGGTCCATCTTCCACTTCTTATCATCTGCCTTTGCTCGTCTGCTGCATGCTGCATTGTTTTTAATATACTGCAGAGAATTCTCAACCCTGTCCTCTGATGCTTCACATCCCATCTCTCCCCTCTAATCTCCACTCCTGCTTCTGTCATTTCCATCTCCCCTCCCCTTCCTTTTCTGTTTTTCAAGCGTCCTTTTCTCTCCCCTCTCATGTCTCTCATCACCTCCACTCCTTTTCATTCCCCCCCTACCTGTACACTACACAACCCTCCCTCTTCTCTGGACTCTCATGTGCTCTTGGATCCTTTCCCACCCCTTTCTCTCTTTTCTGTTTTTCTCCGCGACTCTCGCTTTACCATTGTTATTACTTTTTTTTGCCTGTCCTGTCTCTGTGATTATCTTGTTACCATTGCTCTGGCAACAAATTCTCTTGACAATCGCTTTTCTTCTTATCCTTACATCTTCCCCATTCAAAATCTACTACGTGTGACTTGTTGCTTTCTGCGGTCGCCATTTATTTTCCCTCCTCTTCTTTTAAGTTTAAATTGTCCTCTATTAACTGTTCCCGTGCCTTACTCCAGACTATGCCTTTTCATTGCCAGCCTCACACTCTGCCTCACTCTCTTCCTCTTCTACTCTCTTGCTACCATGTTTGTGGCCTTTCGCTCTGTGCACATCTAATGGCTGGGGTGTAATCCACTGGCTAATCTGCTGACAGCCTGTGTGACAAGGCATTAGCTTTGTGTCACTGCCTACCATGCTGCTTCTCAGCATGTGTGTGTCAGAGAGAGTCAAAAAAAACAGGGGGTTGTGGGGAGAAAAGGGCGAGTCTGTGGATGTTGTGCGTCTGCATGCATACATTTCTTTGTGTATATGCTTGAATGTGTGATGGGGCACAAGTAATGTGTCTCTGTTGCTTGATATCAGCTGGATGCCCAAGCGTAAAATTGATACCGAGGCTCCCGAGTTTTCCGCGAACTTTCACCTTTCCATTTTTTTCCACTATTTATGTCCACCGCTGCTCCTATTTCCCCCCCCCAGTCCATGTGTAATAGCAGTTTTAATAAGATGCCAGGTCAGAGTGTTAGCAAGAGGCAGACTGGGCAAGACAGGGCAAAACAGCCTTGTCAGGGCGCCTCACTGCTCTGTCAGGCATCCAGCCATGTCAAATAGGGCTCAGTTTGTAACCAAATATTGGATTTTCTATTATTTCCACTATAATAGCTTGGACATGATTGTATTTCTTTCAGCAAAAGCTTATTGTGCTGCATTTAGCTCTAAAGCCGGCTGCTCATTCTGCTGCAGCTGTATAATTAGTACTATTATTGCCATTATTGATTAATCTGTTGATTGTTATTATTCTGTCCGGGATCGGCTGTTTTGTCTATGCAATGTCTAAAATTAGCAAACGTCTCAAAAAAGATGAGTTTCTCATGACTTGAGCGTTGAGTGATTTTGCCTCAGTCATTCGCTCGTTTTAACTTTGCTGTTGTTCTTTTGTGCTCATGCACGTCCATGCACGTCTCATTTCGTTGCATCTTTTGTACAAAAAGAAGGTATTCTTTCTCATTAGAAGAACCAGCCCTGCTGAGCGAGGGGGAGCTCACCTTGCACTTTCCTGCATTTTTCTCCTTTTAGCTTCTGTCCCTTTCTTTAGCGGTCTCCTCCCCCCGCCCGCGTCTCCACCTGAGTGATCCTGTTATCACAGCTGACCCCTTTGCGAGATCTGTCGACAGCCAAAGAGATTACACACAAGGCCACGGAACACACCGGGCTACCCGTTTGAAGAGAGTGGGAGAGACTGCCTGATCCCTTGATGCTGATAAAATGCCCAAGGCTTTGGGGATTCAGGAAGGTCCTGTTGGGAATGGGTGGAGCTTTAGGGTGGGAGGGTTGTTTTTTTTTAGGGGTTTCTTTTGCTATAGTCAACTTTAAGTCTACTTCTAATCACTTTGCTTTTCAGAGGGGATCAAGGAAAGGAGAATAGGGGCTTGGTTTGGACTGAAAGCGGGCCCTGATGGAGCTGAGGATAAGGTTGTTGTGGCTTGATTCAATAACAGTTTGCAGGAAAACGTAGGTGTAGCATATTGATGGAAAATGCTTTAGTGCTTGGATGAAACACAATGATTTAAAGAAATGGTTTCGTGGCCTTTCCTACATGGATTTTTAAATTCACGCAGCTCACTTGAACAGCTTGTAGATCCATTCCTTGCAAGAATTTTTCTTTGAACCCTGTCAGCAAAAGACTTGCTTCATCTGTAGTGTAATCTCGCATTTCATAGCTGCTCAGGCTCATAAAGGACAAGTTATATTAGTTTTATTGGTTGCCACCAATGCCTCCTCTGAACATTTTCCAGCTAATGAATCATACTCCCTGGAGAAGTGTGATTCATTTCATTCATGCTAATTCGTGGGTCTTCCTTCGTACATCCCTCCAAACTTCCCGTTTTTGACTGTTTTTGCCGCACGGGGGATACGTCTACCATTCAAGTGAGAACACAGCACAATTATTATTGCTTCATGCAGCACAAAAGCAGAGCGGAGAGAGACAGACTCTTATGAAACACGGCTTGCCAAAATGCTGTCAGAGACGGAGGTTTGATGGCTCACTCGTCCGTGGCCTCCGCATCATGTTGTCTTCACCAGCTGTTGTTTGACAGAAAGGGATTCTTCCCGCAGTGTGCAAAGACACAGCTATCAACTTAAGAGACTTGACAGGAACACACTATGGGGCCGTTTCTCTACTGTATCATAATAGGTATTACTGGTGGAGCATCTGCAAACGGCACCAGATAAAACAACGGCAACAAATTGCAAAGAAGTTGGAAAAGTGGAGCCCTGGTGGTTTCTTTCTCTTTAGAATAGAATCATATTTCTTCCTGACTTCAGGCTGACACTGTAAAAGGTTGTTGCACTGAGATACCTATGTTCATAAAATACATCATAAACCTTCTGGTTCAGCTTTTTAAAGCAGTTCTTTGTCATCGCGTTTTGCAGTGGAACCAGGAAACAGAGAAGCGCACCAACGAATGCAGTCCCGGGAAAGCAAGACTGTGAAAGAAACTGCCTTTTATTGATCTCTCCTAATTACTCGAGTCAATAAAATTTATGGCTTCAAGGCTTGCCAGAATCCACTTATATGGCATACTGAGTTAAGCAATCACTTCTAATGGCGACTGATTAAATGATATACTGTTGTGTGCCAAACAAAAGCAGTACAGAACAAACACGGTGGGGTTTAAAGCCCAGTATGGAGCTACACTGCCAACGAAGAGCATCAGAACTGAGCATGAAAAACCTCCAAAACTGAACGACGCAAATAAAATGAGCCACTGCTTATTTCCCGTGTAGCTTCCTAAAAGTCAGTCATGTGTTCAGCGTTTTCTACCAAATTCCCATTGTGTACATCAGCTGTAACCATGCCAGTGAAAGCGGATCACTACAGATCACCATCCTCTGTGCAGACACATGTATGTATAGAATTGAATAAAATATGACATACTCTACCGGGCTTGTTGCTGCTGATTGTGAGAGCAGGCCAGAGCTCCCTACACTTAGTAGATCATCGTAATTAAAACATAAATAGGAGGTATTGAACTGCATGCAGTCAACAGAGCTAGTTCCAGGGAAACATTGATTCATGCATGCACTTCGAACCAATTGCTCTCCTATGCATGGTGAATTATAGAAATAAAATATATAATATAAAGGGTAGAAGCCTTCTAAATAAAATCAATAGCAAGCTGCCTCGACTTCTCAAATAGTAGACAGTGAATTACAATCAAGCAAATGAAGCCGGTGGTGGTGGGGGTTTACAACATTTTCCATGAATGCAGAATAAGATACAGAACACACATTTAAGCTGTGAGTCTGATGAAATATCTCATAGGAATTAGAAAAATTAAAACATTTTAAATACTTACTGGTTCAGTTTTTTTTTTAAATATTTGCAATAACTGTTAGCATCACAGAGTGTAATGTGTTAGCATAAATACATACTCCACCTTTCAAAATGTAGCAACTAACTACTACTATTATTATTATTATTACTACCAGTGTTGGTCAAGTTACTTGAAAAAAGTAATTAGTTACTAATTACTAATTAGCTCTGAAAAAGGTAATCCCATTACTTTACTAATTACTTATTTTCAAAAGTAATTAGTTACTTTATTACTTAGTTACTTTTTAAAAAAAGGATACACAACCTGAATAGGTAATAAAGCAATAGACCTTTCACCCCATTCTATTTTTTCTGCATAATGCATCATATAAAATGTAATCATTAGTTTTAAATTAGTTTTAATCTTTTAACTTTATGCATGTTGCATCAAGCAAAAATTAAATTATATGCAACATTCTCTGACTGGAAGAAATTTGTTTAACATTTAAACCTATTTTCAGCATATTCCAGCACATAAAATAAAATAAGTTTGTGTTTACACTCACTCTTTCAAATAGATGCAAGTAAAACGCAGCAAAAGATAAATACAATCAAAGATTCTGCGGCACTAAGTCCTGTCGCTCTTAAATCTATTGTCATCTGTTTAGCAGAAGTGGGGCCGGGGGAGGTTTGCCCGGTGCCGCAGAGGTCATTCCCGTGCTTGCTCAGATTCGAAGCTTAATTTTTCACTGCAGAAGGAAGTTTTCTTCCCACGCAGAGTGTACAGCGGACGCTAATGTTTTTGTCACTTTTTACAGAATCAAACTCAAAGTAATGTGAATACTTCCAAGCTTTAAACGCTGCATGGTCGTACTCTCTCCCGCGCTCCATATTATCCACTGTTGATCCACACATGTCTGTTGCTGCCACGGAGGTCGTAATGACGTGCGTTACTAAAATCACGGTTTAGTAACACAGTAACGCAGCATGTTTAAGGGAAAGTAACAGTAATCTAAATCCTTTTTTGCAATAGTAACTAGTTACTTGAAAACAATAGTAATCGGATTACGCGTTACTTCCCATCTCCGATTACTACTACTACACTAAAAAACCACTACTGTAAAAATACTGGGAATTGTAAACAGTAAAAGACACTTCTTTGTGAATACAGTGCACAGTAATGTAAATGCTGATGTCTTTGAGGAAATAATACTGACGCCAAGCTACTATAAATTTTTATGGGATAATGAATTAAGAGTGATCAGCTGTTATCGCGTCATAGTTCAACATGAACTATGACGCGATAACAGACATGAAAACAAACTTAACGTGTATTGTGCATGAGCAAAGACGTGCACATGCATTTTTACAATAATAAACCATTTATGAAAATTACAGCAGGAACAGCAAAACAACGCGGCAAACAAATAACTGACAGTAGAAACTGTTGTTGCAGTTGGCAGACTGAAAAGAAAATACTGTTAAAATGTAGCAAATGCATCTGCCTGTACTTTCCTGCAATTTAAAAGGGAAACTTCTTACTTTGTACCCTAAGTGCTTTTTGCTGTTGTTCAGTGTTAAGGATCAAAGACACCTGTCTACGACTAACACAAAGAGGGAGCAAGAAGCATAATTTGTCATTTGCCATAGACACCCGAATAAAAAGGCATATTTTGGTTTGCCATGTTTTTGTTTTTTTTTGCTAAATAGTGAATTTAAAATGTACTTCTAAATGTTTCTTTCACCAGACATGTTTTCTTTTTCCTTCCTCTGGAGTGAGCCCAGCCTGGCAGCGTGGAGCTTTATCTCAGTCAGCCATATTTGTTAGTTTGAAAGCATTCCTAATTTACCCCGAATACAGAGAAAATTAGTCCTACTTAAGATAGTCGGCAACAAGAAAGCTTTGTGCAAACACTGGACTTTGATGTGTATCTGTAGTCTGAATAAGCCACAAGCCTGCCTTGTGATGATGGTTAATGGAAAAGTATAAAGGTCTAGAGTAATACCAATGCAATCTTTTTTTTTTTTTACATGACATTTGTGCTAAACAATAATATCAGTATAGCTACGCATGAATTCCAGGTGCTTTAAACCCAGATTTGTTCAATAAGAATACACACGTGCTGCAATGCACCAAAACTAATTCGTTTAAGTGCATTTACTTCTTCATCACCTAACACAGTTATCCGAGTAATTCATTTCAGTTAACCAGAGCAGAGAGTAAAAATCTGTATGTTCTCTCACCTTGGAAGTTTAAGGTTCACCTCGAGGGACGCTGCTTTTTTCCCCTCTCTTTCCGTCTGTAAAGCTAATATAGCGTGATGAAGGAACAGAAGCACGTGGATTGTAATTTTGCATAGGTGCCATGTGTTACAGCTTCAGGAGCATTCCTTAAAATGGCTCTGGGCATGCACCTGCACCCCATGTTCCACATTTATAAATCTACATCTTAAAATGACTTGTAGGTTTAAAGCAACAATCCCACACTAACTACACAAAGTGAATTTTTGCAACAGGAAAAAAACAAAAACAAACCCAAACCCATTATGGAACTGTGTAATCTTCACTTCCTGAAAATGTGTCTAATCATCAATTTGCGAACAGTGTCCTTAACTGCTGCCAACATCATATGGGGGAAAGTGGGGCCAGGAATTAATGGTGGGAAAAAAAGAGCCAAAGAGGGAGCACACAGAGCAGAGCAGTTACAGATGAGTGCAGGTATGAAGACAGCTGTGGCAGGGGAAAGAGGCTACACAGAGAGTGGACTGGATGTATGGGGAAAATTGGATAGGGAAACAACAGAGGGAGGGGAGAGGCAGGCGAGAAGAGATAGGAAGGGTAGAGTGGCAGGAGAATGAAACAGGGCAGAAAGAAGGGAAATGAAGGAGGGGGATGAAGGAGAAAGGGAAAATTGGAGAAAAGGCAATGGAAGGGAGTGAAGGAAAAGCTTTTCCTCCCAGCCGTATACTGTATCCTCAAAGCAGCTTTCATCCACCCCTCACATCATCAGCCTAGGTTGAGAAACCACTCTGCAAACTCCACGCATAGACACATGCCCAAAAAAAATGGCCTTTGACTGTAATCACCAGTCTACCTTTTGGCATCATGCAATATCATTTTTTTTATGCATTTCATTGCTACTGGGATCTACTTAAAAAGGAAAATGAAAAGCCCCAAAAGGTTTCCTCTAATTATAGACAAAGTGAGCTTCATGAGCCAGCTGAATACTGAAGCCTTTCTAGCTTGTAGGACTTGGCTAGAATTGAATGATTTGTTTTTCTTTTGTTCAGCTGGAAATCAAAGGGGCACTTGCACAGGTATATTAGTACAGACAGGCGCAGACACAAGAAAGACAAACATGAGCATATATTAGCAAATGTTCATACAGATAAATTCTATTTTCTGAACTGACAACACAATACACTCGCCAGCCACAATATTAGACCGCCCTAGTGCTGGTTTTGCTTTCAAAGCTCGTTTAATTATTTGGGAGACAGATTCAACAAGGTGCTGGAAACATTCCTCAGAGATTTTTTGGTCCATATTAACATGATAGCATCACACATTTGCTGCAGATTTATTGGCCGTATATCCATGATGTGAATCTCCTGTGCCACTACATCCCAAAATGCTCTATTTGGATTGAGATCTTGTGACTGCGGAGGCCGTTTGAGAACAGTCGCTGTCATGTTCAAGAAACCACTTTGAGATTATTAGAGCTTTGTGAAATGGCACATTGTCCAGCTGGAAGTAGCCATCACAAGATAGGTACACTGTGATCATAAAGGCAAGAACACGGTCAGCAACGATAATCAGGTCGGCTGTAGAATTTAAACACTGCTCAAGTGGTACTAAAAAGGGGGCCAAAGTGTGCCAAGCAAATATCCCCAACATCATTACACCACCACCACCAGCCTGAACTGTTGCCACAAGGCAAGATGGATCCAAGCTTTCACGTTGTTTACATCAAATTCTGATCCTACCATCCAACTGTTGTAGCAGAAACTCTGGAAAAACGTTGCCTGATCTGAGGAGTCAATCTTTTATTGTCCAGTTAAGGTAAGCCTGTGCAAATTTGATCCTCGGCTCCTTATCTTAGATGACATGAGTGGCTACCTGGTGTGGTCTTCTGTGATGGCAGATTCAACACCAAGTTGGCTTTATTGCCGAACAGCAAAACTCTTATTACTCACTCCAGACAACAACTCTGTAGCGCCCCACCTTCAGGAACTATTTCCTGTTTTAGCCCTTTCAACATAAGAGTATGTTGCTCTATAGGATTCCATCACAAGATGCTCTTCTGCATACCGTGGTTGCAACACGTATTTATTTCTACATCATCATCAAGACACTTTTTTAAAACCCTAGAGATGTTTGTGAAACACTCAGACTACCCCATCTGGCACCAACATCCATGGCACATTCAAAGTCACTTAAATCACCTTATATCTCTCATTCTCATGCTCAGTTTGAACTTCAGCAGGTTATCTAGACCAGGGGTGTCCAACTCCAGGCCTCAAAGGCCAATGTCCTTTTAGATCGCACCCTGGGTCAACACAACACTGAATCAAATGATTAATTTATTACCAGGCCTCTGGAGAACTTCAAGACATGTTGAGGAGATCATTTAGCCATTTAAATCAGCTGTGTTGGATCAAAAACACATCTATACCCTGCAGGACACCGGTCCTTGAGGCCTCGAGTTGGACACCCCTGATCTAAACCATGGCCACATGTCTAAATACACTGAGTTGCTAACATGTGACTGTTTGATTAGATATTTGCACTGACAAGCTGTTGAACAGGTGTACCTAAAAATGTGGCCAGGACTTATATAAGGCAAAACAAACCTTTACTAGATACATTAAGCATGCTCATGCACTGTGATGCCTGTGTAAAGGCACACAACCTGAATAAACGCTCGGAGCAGAGAGGAGACAAAGGAATTAAAGCGAGGCTGACTAACAGAGTATGACATGTCCAAAGCCTATCACTAATTATGCCCCCACTGCTACAAACTGCTCCCTTACTATGATCCAGTGAAACACGACACAGCAACAAAGGGCTTCAGTAATTACTGCTAAAGTATCCTATAAGTGAAGTGTGTGCTTTTTTCCCTGCATGTTATAAAAGAGTTTGAGATCCTAGTGGCATTAAGTTTCAAACTTTAAGATTTAAACTAAGGCTGATTTCAGTATTGTTTTTTTTGTTTATTAACTATTGTAAGTATGGATGCATATTAAATGTAGAGTTTGTGTAATATAGTGGGAAAAATCCCTTTAAACATTATTTGATTGAGATAAATAAAAATACAGTACTTTCTGACAATGCTTGATTACTTCATTACTGTGTATTGTTACAGAGAAAATAAAAAATGATCTCATCTTACTGTTTATCCTCAAGGATGGAAAACTCTTGTATTAAACTGCATTAGGTCATCTTAATGGCTCGCAGACCTACAGTGCATTTCCCTGTTTGGGCTAGATGCTTTGATTACGTTCAGCCTAATCAGTTCAAACTTTTATGGATGCTGTATTTGCTTGCAGGTAATTCATGTTAACATCGTGTTTAACCTCTATCTGGTAATTTCACCAGTGGCAATTGAGAGCAATCTCTATCTAAAAATATTTTTACCTCGGCACACTGGACAGATCTGTGGAGTCTCCGATCTTTGTTCCAACCCGACTTTGTGATTTAAGCTTGAAACATAACCTTTCACACTGCGAGTCACAATAATGCTTGCTGCCTGGATAAGTAGTGCTTGAATAAGATGAATCACCCCTCAAACTTTGCTTCCAAGGGGCCAGACTTTCTCGTTCTAGTTATCCAGGCTTTCTGAAGGTAAGTATTTTTGCGCCAACAACTCAATTTGCAAAGAGCTATTAACTGAAAACTTGGGCTATCTCGACATGGTGTATGTTGTGTCTTTTGAGGAAACTGGAAACTGTCCGATCAGTCGTGGATTGGCCTCCTCTAAGTCCAGACCTCAACAGTGTGGGATCATCTTCACGTCAAGTCAAAGTTTATTTCTATAGCACATTTAAAAGACTGGCGTACATCAAAGTGCTTCACAATAAAACCGCAATGCGGTATAATAATAGTACAATTATAATTAAAATTACATTTACATGGTGTAGTGTAGGCCGAATGAAAGTCAAACTAATTTGCTTCAAAAGCTAAGTTGAACAGGTATTTTTTAAGTGTGATTTGAAAGACTGAATTGATTCCGATGTCGACTGGGAGATTATTCCAGAGTGGAAGCAATGGCCAAAGCACGGTCACCTCTGGTTTTTAAACCAGACCTTCGTTGGATTAGGAGCAGTTGGCTGGAGGATCTCAGTGCTATCGTTGGGTTGCACAGATCAAGGAGATCAGTTAAGTAGCTAGGGGCCAGATTACTTAGAATTTTAAAAGTGAGCAGAAGGATTTTGAAATCAATGCGATATTTGACAGGAAGCTAGTGTAAGTTAGTGGGGACAGGGGTGATGTGCTTATGCCTTCTGGTGCCAGTTAAGAGACGTGCTGCTGCATTTTGGACTAATTGCAGAGAGAGTTGCAATAGTCCAGTCTAGAAGTGATGAAGGCACGGATACGTTTTTCGAGTTCTTATGTGGCAAATAGGCTTAAATAGGGCTTAGCAGAAAACAGAAAAGGCAGACAGCATCCAAAGAAGAGCTTTGAAAGTCTTTCAAGAAGCCCGGAGAACTATTCCTGAAGGCTACCAAAGGATATTAGAAGAAAGCTTGAGTAAGAGAGGTGGTCAAACCAAATAGTGACTTTCAAGCTCGTTAGAATAGCACAAACTCTGCTTTTGCCTTATATACTGTATTACCATTTCACCGATTGCACCTATTTCTCAATTTTGATAGCCGAATAAAAAGAAATGAGGGGTGGCTCAAGACTTGTGCACAGTACTGCATGTATTTTCCATACTGTATTTTAGTGGAACATATCTATTCATCGTGCCTTTCATGGATGAAGAGGTTGTTTAACGATTGTGCCACTCTTCTTGCAGCCACCCAAAAATCCTTCATTTAATGAAATCTTCGGCATTCTCTCATCAAGCAGCAGAATGTAATACATCATTCTCCGAGTCTTTCCCATCTATTGAACTAACCAAGCCCTAGAATCTCATCCGGGCGAGCCAGAGCAAATGAATAGAGCATTTCAATTAGGAAATATTCGCTCCTTCTTTTTAATGCAGCGCAGCTATGTGGTTGAGGTTAATAAGAGAAGTGTATTTTTACCTGTGCACAGTGCACTCACTGAGTCTTGTCAACATATCAAAGCATGCACACAATGCAAAGACAAGCACTTCTAGTTCTTTTTGCAAACAAAACAGAAAATGCCCACATAGATTTGTCATTATCGAACGACCCACATGCCCACTTAGATTTCTGCCACTCCACATGTCTTCCCACAATGCAATATTGCACTGGTAGCAGAGAAGACGGGCGAGGCGTGCCATTTATCTCTGCCAGACGTGGTTAAAAACAAGTTTTTAATGTTTTTTTGTTGGCTGGGCAGGATTTGCGATTGCATAAGCGGCACCCTGATTTTTCAAACCACGCTAATTAAACAGCGGGGAGAAAAGAGCGAGAGGCCTTTTGCTCTCTAACCTCTGTGCTTCCACTGAAACCAACGTTAGCACAGTTCTAGGAATGAGCAGAGAAGGAAACTGAATTTAAAATGAAATGAGCCTATTTTTGTTATTTATTCAATGAGTCTTGCATGTGAATGGACTTTAGCAGCTTACCTTTCAGCACTCAAGCAAACTTCCAAAGAGTTCAAGAGCTGCAGGACAACAACACAACAAGGAAAAGCATGTTAGATTACGGTATGTTCATGTCATCATGAAAGCAATTATGATAAAAAACAAAGGTTAATGTCATTTTGGGAGAAGTTTCAAGAAAGGGAACTGGTGAAGACAGCAGGTCTTGTTGTCGGGGAAATAATTTTAATCAGAGCTACGGCAACGCAATGATGTGCAGCCTTGAGCTGAACTAATTCAGTCCTGCCATTGCTTTTATAGTGTAAAGGGCAAACATTTATTACACACTGATTACATTTGGCAGGCATATGTGTCTGACACTTAAACCCTTGTAATTTTCCACGCCGTTACAAAAACCCCTTCTTCACCGCCGATATTCAATCACGGCGTGAATGCGGTATATTTCCCATGGAGCCACCAAAAAAAAAGAGTCACGAGGACAAGAGAAGAGGAAGGAGAGTGAGGAGGGGTGCTGAGCAGCTTTTTAGTTTAGTACTAATTAAATGTGGGAGGTGCTCAAAAGGTCAGGGATCGACCAAAGAAAGAAAAATAACACTTAAAAAAAAAAAAGAAATTGGGATGTGTCATGGCTGACGGTGTGCACGAGGCGCTCAAGGTCTTGTAGATTATTACCAAGCTCACTTTCAAAAAGAGGGAACTGGGGGAGATGGGAGAGAAAATTAGTGGTGTGACTGATAAACAGCATATCTCCATGCTCTGTTCCCCCTTCCACCCCTCCTCTCTTTTTTTTTCCAGCTGAGAGATAAAATTCCAGCTTGGCAATGGTTGCCAGCACAATTGATTCTGGCAAAGGGATACGACTGCAGAGCATGAGGGCTAAGTGTTTGAATAGCTGCTGTCAAAATGCTGAAGGGGAATTTATTTCTAGTTTATATGCGAGTTATATCATGGAGTTACTGAGACTAAATGGCTACAGTTTGATGTACAGCACGCTGCCATTTCTCTGGTGTGTAATCATGGCGCTGTGCTCGGGCTTATGGGTGCCGTGCCTGGATTCAGTGAATGGACTGAGAGCAGGCAGTCGTTTTCTGGGACATGACAAATCCTTTACATTTCCAAACACAAAATCATCTGCAAACCATTGTTGTAATTACTATGAACTTAATACTGAGCTACATGTGTAAAAGCTGACATCCCTAAAAAAGCCCGCCAACTATTTCATGTTAATCTCTCTTCAACATGGCTCTCAGCATCAGTCATATCTTTCAGTAGGGGGGAAAAAAATCTGTTGCAAGCATAATTTGGGGTGAAGCAAACGATGCACGAGCAAATCAAAACAGATTTAGGACAGGGAAAAATCTGTAGTCCCATTGTGTCTGATCCATCCCTCACCTAAAAATGTTTCCTGACCCGTGGGGGATACAGAAAATGATTAATAGGTACACTCCAGCAATCAGCAGGCAATAAGAGAGCCACCTGTCAGAGGTTCCGCTGCCCTTTTTAGATTTATGGCTAATTCGGTCCACGAATGCAGCCACTCAGGTAGCCTCCTATCAGAGCCTTATAGAAGGAAATGTGTGGGTTTGCAGAACATTGTGAGAGTGTGAGGAAATACGTGAAATAAATCAGAACTGGAATGCGTTTAGCATATGGAAAACTGGGAATGATGAAGGATGCAAAGTTCCCTCATTAAAACAGAGGCCAGTTAGTGCAGAGTCTGTTTGAAGAGAGTGTAATCAAGGTTATCTTCTTACAACTACAATTTACAGATGTCCATTGAATGCGTCAATGAGAGGATAGTTGTAAAGATGCACTGACTGAAGTGTGCTCTGCATTTTGGAGAACTGCAAATCCAAAATATATCTTTGATATGTAAGTGAGATCCACTTTGAGTTCTAGAGTACTAAAGTGATTAAATTTTGTCAAAATAAGAACCTTTTGACAGCGCGAAATTTTTTTACAGTGAAGTGTAAAATTCTTGAGTCACACCCATTTTTTTATAGTGTGCTAGGAAAACAGAAGTCAGATGCAAGAACTGATTGACAAATATGCAAACATACATATATAATAGAGTATATAAGGCAAAAACACTGTCCCATTTTAACAAGCTTGAAAGTCAATATTTGGAGTTATTTAAGAAGTCTGAACTCACTTAGGTAAGCTTATCTGCTTTAGAGTCACTTTGTTGGTGCAAAAATACAATCATGTCTGTCAAACACAGTTATCTTTGGCATTGTTCATAAATTTAACTAAAGAAACTGGATCGAATGATGTATTTCTGGAGCAGGTTGCTTGTGCACACTATTATATATCACTTTATAATCCTTTTTGAAGGTGTAAGTCTGACTTTTGGGGTTAAAGGTACAATAAGGGTTACATTGCAGAAAATACAGAATATTTACTTCAAGTTTTCGTTGTCTGTTGTGATATAAAATATAAGAAGCCCTTATCGAAATTACATTAACTCTGCACTGCACTTGCTTAAGTCCAGCTATACTTCTGCAAAGGTTAAGCAGTATTTAAATACACACTGATAGAGAGAGCTGACAGCCATAAAGAGGTTTTGGGAATTACTAACAAAACTAATAGTCTTTGCAAAGGTAGATATTACTGCTCGTCATTCTACAATAGACCTTAAGAAGTATATGTGGGAGAACTATTTAGTTAGTATTTAGTATTTAAATAGCTTCCTTCTTGTTGTGCACTCAGTACAATTCTTAAACACTCCACAGAGGTCTCTAAAGCGTCTAAGCTGTCTAATACCGGTTGTATTTATTTAGCTGCTGTATGGCAGCACTTTGACAGATTCTCGATGATGTCTTAAATATCCCCTAATAGTGAAACTAGGGGAGACAGACATGATGACCTTCTTAAAACACCATCTGTTGCACAGCACAGCCACAGCAAGGCGAGATTAGCCAGTGAGATTGAAAGACTCCCATTACATGACACCTGCTCTCCCACTGCACTGTAAATGGCAAAAGACAGTGCTTTCACTTCACTTCATTTCAGATACCATTGTGTGTTCACAATGATTTCATTCTGAAGCCAGTGGAAACATGTCGAAGCTTTTGTAATTAATGGAATTGTAAGACTTGATGGGCACAAAAGCTAATGCGAGCCGCTCTGAAAAGGAAAATGAGAGCACTGTCCTTTGACATTTTCCATTTGTATCTCTGGCAGGTGATTAAGCTCTGAAAGAAAGTGATATTATCCTGCTGTGTGTAAACAGCCTGGGAATATTACACTTGATGAACAGAGATGATGTGCAGCCTACCTAAATTACCTTAGTGCTCCATTTATTCCAGCAACATCACCTCACACCATTATTTCACGGCCTTTGGTTTATACTGCCATTTTTTTTTGCCCAGGATTTGAGATCTTTTTTCTTTTTTGTGTAAATCTCAGTGTCAGGGTCACTATCCTCTGAGCTCCACACTCCCTCTACCCTCTTCTCCCTGACCCCCACCTCCCTTTCCTTGGAAATTCTCCGTCCATTGCCCTCCTGACAGCCACCCATCAACCCAGGTGCAATTTAAAAAGCCCTTCAACAGCTGCCATTCCAAAGGAGCGGCTATCAGTCCAGCTGCCAAAGCCCAGACAGGGACTCGGCATCAGCGAGCAACTTTGAACGTCAGGTCGGTATCCCCCCACCCGCCAATTCCAAATGGACTGAAGGTGAAAGACTCTATTTCTCAAAGATTGCTTCAGCGGAAGACAGACGGACTTCCTGACATGGCACAGCAAACATCAGGCATGCATAGCGTTTTTGTGTGGAGACAAATAGGTTGACGTCATTTAGGCTGATGTGTACGATTTTGAAATATCAGCATAAAATAGTCAGTGAGTTACGTTTGGAAACATTATGATACTTTGAGAAAAAAATCCTCTTGGGAGAATTCCATGAAGGGGGATGTTTATGTTTCCATAGATATATCACTTTCCTCAATGTCAGGCTCAAGCAGT
Source organism: Aulonocara stuartgranti (assembly GCF_965226115.1). Classification (NCBI taxonomy): domain Eukaryota; kingdom Metazoa; phylum Chordata; class Actinopteri; order Cichliformes; family Cichlidae; genus Aulonocara; species Aulonocara stuartgranti. The sequence goes on from NC_138941.1 coordinate 33,858,042, forward strand.
TTGTGTGTGTGTTTGTGCCTGCCTGCCTTCCTGCATCCTGCATGCAAACACCGCATACGTAGCTTGTCTAAATGTGCATGTTGCCGGAAACTATAAAGCGAAAACATCTCAGGCAAGAGGCTGGGCAGCCTGCTGTTGTGCACTTCTCTCCACCATATGTCTTTGTCAGAAATATTTGCTGTGCACCGAATGAGGGATGAAATCAATCCAAACGCTATTTTTTCCCCAGTTGCGCCTTCTTGAAGGTGGCAAAAATTGTACTGATACTTGCCAGATAAGCCAAAATTGTCAAATGTAACAACTGGCCGCCGGTGACACTCACAAACAGACCATCTGGTCTCGGGTGTCCAATAGTCGTTTAGGGAAAAAAAATGGAATGGCTGAATCCTTTTTTTTCTATCACAATTAGCAACTGGGAGGAACGGATGGGAAAATGACTCTGCTGCTGTTATGGACCACTCAAAGATGAATGCTATGTGCCAGTTGGGAAATATGTTAAGGTGCTCCATAGGCACAAGTGGAGTGAAAAATGTCTCTTAGAATTACTGAACAGATGCACTCGCTGGCCTTCATTTTCCTAACTCGCACCCACTCAGCTGGACTTCTGCTCGGCTCTACGCTGCCTGAAGATAAAATCAACGGCGCAGCAAGATTGTGTCAGACACAAATATGGTCAAAGTGAAAACTTTTAAAATGTATTTTTAAGGTGAGTTTTTTTAAATGGGTTAATGTGCACAATCCTGAGCCACCAAGAGTGTTTTCTTGGACGCTGGTATGTAGTAAATGGACTGGTTCTTATATAGGGCACTTTTCTACTCAAGTACTCAAAGCGTTTCATTCAAAATACCGGATTTCCCATTTACCAAAACATTTTCTTCTATTTCTGACCGCTTTCCGTCTAACATTCACATTCAGATAAATGTTAGAAGCATTGGAGATCAATATCTTTCCCAACGACACTTTTGCATGCAGGCTGGAGCAGTCAGGGATCAAACCATCAACCTTCTGATTAGCAGATGACCTGGTCTACCTACTGAGCAACAACCACCTTTTGATCAGCTGCTTTTCCACAAAGTTTTCACCAAGTTATTGTAATTGATAAGTGTAAGAGAAATGTCTTAATTATTCATTTATTTATTTGATGCCAAGCCAGTTAACACTGACCTATGAATCATTCAAGCTTAAAGTACTTAACTCAAGGGCTGGACCGGTCTTTTTATACGCATAATGCCCAACTTAGCAAAGAACCAATTTCAGATGGTATCATTAGGAAAACATCTCTTCTTTTTAGGCTGAATCAAAATGGCAAGACTTTTGCACAGTATCGTGTCACATATCTGCTTTCCATTTCAATAATGGTCTTATACAAATATCTAGCTGGTGCTGATGCTGAATCCATTTTGCATTTTAGCTGAAACACATAAGTCCTGTATGTAGCTGGAGGAGCGAAGTTATTTCCAATCACTGTTTCTGGACCAGCTTCAACCATTGTGTTGGGGACTCTTGCTGTCCGCCAAAGCTTTTAGTTCATTGTGTAGCAGCATCACTTTTGCCCATAGCCACGAGACTGCATGAACAAAAGCGCCAGTTGGCTGGGTCACACTGCGATGCACCTGGGGGATGTATGCATGTTTTGCATGGACTGTGGAGGGTAATCGCTGGGTCCATTAACATGAGAGGGAGCTGCAGCTTCCAAGCTGGAAAAAAAAAATGCCCCAAGCGAGCTGACATTATGAGGAGGCATCTTCCCCCGATCCCTTTCACTGCAAAGAAAGTTAATGGAGTTGAAGTGGGTCGTCTAGAGTTAAATTGAATCTCCTGCCAATGCAAAGGCTTTGATGTGGCAAAGATTAAGGAGTTGTTGTAATTTTGAGTTCAAACCCGGAGTACCAGCATCCACTGAGAGCAACCTATTTAAACCTTTCTTAGTCTATCAAGGGCTGGTAAAATACAGCTACTCTTCAGCATATATTAATGTAGAGGATACACGTTGCATATTCATGTTGTACACAGACTGTGGCAATATTGAGCTATTAATCTATAGATGTTAAACAGGACAAGCACAAACACACTAACTGATGCTACAGTGAAGCTGAGTGAAACTTCCGCATGAAAAGCAAGATTTTAGTTAAAAGCAACACAAGTGACAGGTTTTTAGTGAAAGTTTGTACATCCAGTACGTAGGTTTGCTTTCCTTTTTGATGAATGGTTTTGAGTGCAAAGAAGGTCGTGTGTCTTTTTTTGTCAGTGTTCTGCTTCTCTGTAGCCAACAAGTGTAGAAAAAAAGTCACGGGTTTGTGGTTCTATACATCAGTTAATGGCAGAAGTGTCCTTCCCATGCCCTTCTGTAATAGCCAAGCATCATTAGCGAGGGGGTCAAGAGGGGGGGGCAGCCATCCATATGTTTCAATAATTACCCTGCTCTTCTGTCAAAGCGCACACTGTGCTTACGTCAGTGTTAGAGACAAAATCAAATTGGAGAAAAAAATATTTTGTTTTATTTTTTTTAGCTGTAAGAAGATTTAAGTTGGAGGTGAAAGGTGAAGATGCTACATTTTTGTCACGTGGGACAGGCAGCCGGTCACGCCTCAGCCTCGGTTCCAGCAGCAGCAGTTTCAGCACTGTGAGTGACACATTATTTCTCTGTAACCTCCACCCCTCCCACCCTAACGCTCCCCAAATCATAACCCCACCCCAATCTATTTTCTGCCTGGCTAGTCTTATGAAACTGCATATATTCTGTCAGATTACTCCCATCAAATTCCCATACTGTTTAGTTCTCGGCTGTTTGAGGAGCAGATTTGGATGTTAGGGCCAAAACAACGCAGGATATGTGAGCTGATCAGAGACATGCTACACCCTTGAGATTTCGAAGGGGACCTTTGTTTTTAAAATATTAAATGCATGGTTTTCTGATCCTGTGATGTGGCGAATATATTTGGAATAGTGCTTAAAGCCTCAGTGGCACATTATTATGTCTGAATCATATTAGAATTGTAATGCACACTTTATTTTTATGCAGTATTAGTTTACAGTACGTAGTAACACTATAGTAAGAGTGACAAATATGTACGTGCAAGTTCAACTAAATCTTTCTTAAAACTCTCCTCATTCATATTTGCAGTTTCTTTGAAAATGCATTTTATTTTGAAAGGTAAACGATCAATGTCAGTAAAACCAATGAGCAAATTAAAATGACCTTTAGTTTCATAATTTGCTTGACTGGACTAATTACTTGTAATGTCCATTAATATGATCTCATTATGATTTTTTTCCTTCTAATAAGCATCCTATATAAGAAAAAGAAGTGCATTGAGTATAACCAAATGCACAAAAGATCACTGCAAAAATTTCATTTGCCGGGAAATTACCTTAATGTCTGTATTCTGAGCCTGAGCTGGTGTTACGCATAAAAATGGCTGCATAAGAGATAATCGCTAATAAAAATGCACATGAATGGAAGGGTGTACCGGGGCAGAACTAACGGGGTAAAACTAGTTTTATCTGCAAGAAATCACCTTGCGTGAGGCCCCTGCTGCAACTGAGCCAGATGGATGGGAAAAAAATATGAAAAACTTTAAATGAGTTATTTGTTTTAAATATAAATAATATGGTCCCAAAATGTTGTAAGGAAACACAGGGTATGCCCTAAACTGGCTGCCAGGCTATTGCGGGGGTAACACAGAGGCACAGACTGTCACGGCCGGGATGGCTAATGTGTCTGAGGTGTGGACTCAAAAGCAGACACAGGAGAGAGAAAACTAAGGTGTAATAAAAAGCAAGCCATTTATTAGGCTGATAGCAAAAACAAGGCAAGGCGAACTGGGGACAAACGAAAACATTAAAACTAAGACATGAATATGGCCTGAACAAGAACATGAAAACCATGACATGAGACAATCAGAAGCATAAAATTTGTGACACGAAGAGCCGAGAATCACAGAACAGGTAGCAAAACAAACAAACGACCCAACACTAAACAAAGGGAGACAGAGGACTTAAATACACAGAAGAGTAATGAGGGAAGTGGAAACACCTGGGAAACACAACTGACACAAATAAACCTGACACCATGGAGGAAGCGAAACTAAACACACTGAACATGGAAACACAAGACTTTCAAAATAAAACAGGACACATGGAGAGAGAGAGGCATGACAACAAAAGGACGTGGAACACGCAGACATGAAATACACAAAAGATTTGGGGGAATGGAAAGGAACACAAGGAGAGGAACATTGGAACAGATAAGGGGGACAAGGCACGGGCATAACTAAAAGTATACACATAGGACAAGACAGACTTAGACAGGAAAATGACACATAAACAAGGCAGCATGGAAGATAATATTAACTAGACTAAACCCTAACTAAATATTAACACCAGAACTGAACATTATCCACAATGCATAAGAAATCAAAATGACCACTGCAACACCATGCTACCCTAAGAGGAATGCCAATAATATTATAGTAGGATAAGCTACTTTGGATTAACTTGATCCAAATATATTCCTTAACTGTGATGTCACATAACTTGAAAAGCTGCTGTAGCTCTAAACAAAAAAAGAAAAAAGGGGGGGCACAGACCTTTTGCGCTATTGCATTTTTGAAATCTTACACTAAAATAAGCCTCACTGTCCAGTAATGCTGATAACTCTGGACCTTTAAAAAAAACCCAGTGGAGCATAAAAGTGAAAATGGCAAATGCATCTGCTCACCAAGTCAGCATTCTTCCCATTGTCTATGGATTAGCTACAGTGCTTGAAGCCGCGTGACTCCACTGCCCTTTGCTACTGCAGCGTCATGTGACTGGCTTTAACGCAGTGGTGTTAAAACCAACTGCATCAGCTTAATGGCCATTCAATAATGTGAATTTGAATGAGACTTCCTTCTGCAGTGATTAATGCCGATTAATGCATTTGCTAGCGTGGCGCCGATTGACCATTAAAACAATTTATTGATGTGTTTTGATTTAGGTTTCACCGGGTATCAAAAGGAAGCAAGAGATAAGAAGTTTTGATCATGCAGAGAATCGAATTTTTTTTATTGTTAGCGTGCCTCGCTGCTGATTAAGTGAAGGGAATTAAATCAATTACTCTGGAATTCAAAGTGCTGTATCGCTCAGATCTTTTTAATATTGTTATCCCGTTACTCATCTGCCCTGTCAAAAGTTAAAACAGTGTTTAAACAGGGACATTTACTCTAAACTCGAGCCAATTAATTTCTGATTCAAGGAGATTTGCCTTGAAGAGTTTGCGAAATGTAATCCTTAAAAGCATTTTTGCATGTCTTTACCAGAATGCGCTGATTTCTTCCTCTCTTAATCTTGCAGTCAGGAATAAAGTCACTAGTTATCATCATCACCATCGTCGTCTTACATTTTGCTGTCACTCCAAAAGGAAAAAAAAAAGTGAAAAAAGATAACTTTAAAACAAGATATAGAATGAATGATGCAGGGTACGTGGAATGCATCTGTTTACCCTACACAACTTGCCTCTTGATGCATTCATTCAATCCCCGTCCCAACTACTCTCCCATGAATGAAAATCTCCTAACAGCACGCCACAAAAGAACTTGCTAAGCCATTTGGATCAAGAATCTCCCCAGGCAAATCAGCAATTAGAGCCTAAGCTGCCTTGTAAAATCAATTAGGAGTTGTAGTGTGTGTTACAGGTACAAGAGTGGCTGGCACCTCTCTAAATGGACCAGGAAGAGAGCTTTAAGTCTGCCATGCAAGCAACTGTAATCTGCACCATTTAGTCACCAAATTTCTATGAAATCCTCCTCTCTTTGTGAGTAATGCTTCGTGCTGTTGTTTTGAGTTGCTAGAAACTTTCAAAAGTTTTGACAGCCGAGTTGTATTTCAGAGATAAGGCATACGGCGCTCAGATAAAAGGCTTTCGTTTTGTCTTTAACATTAAGTGAAGTTGTTCACCGCTGTTATTACAACAGGAACACTAGCTTACGTTTGATTTGTGTCGCATCTTGTGGTTTTCTTGTGTGGAAGTTTGCGTCTGTCTGTGATAACGCTGCCACAAATGCTCTCTGCAGAATTCAACTCAAATTTACTAGGTGTGTTGAGGTGCTTTTATATGCATACTGCTGAGTAACTTTGGATATTTCTTCCTAGGTACCCCTACGTGAGAAGTGCTCTTGAAGAAGTACCTGGTTAAATAAATGTTATATTGACTCACTTCAATATCTTGTGATAAAAAAACAGAATTTGTGCAATTCTAACAGCCTTGAAAGTCAATATTTGGTATGACCACCTTAATTCGCAAACACAGCCTGAACTCTCTTAGACAAGCATTCTTGTAATTTCTTGAAGTAGTCTTCAGGAATAGTTCTCCAGGCTTCCTGAAGGACATTCAACGCTATTCTTTGGATGTTGGCTGCCTTTTCTTCTCTAAAGATGATCCCACACTGCTTCAATAATGTTGAGGTCTGGGCTATGGGGAGGCTAATCGATGACTGAGAAGTGTTTCATTGAGTATTTCTCTATCCAGGTACGTTTTTATTGCATTAGCAGTGTGTCTGGGATCATTGCCATCCGTGCAAATGAAGCTGCTGTCATTCAGACTCTTTCTGGATGCGATTGCATGTTGGATAAAAACCCAATGGTACTTTTTGCATTCACAAATCCATCCATTCTTCATTTGTACTCAACTTCTCCAGTTTCCTCAATGAAAACAGTGCACACCATGTCAGGATATTCCAAGTTTTCAGCTAATAGATCTTTGCAAACAAACTTGTAGATGCAAAAATATATATAATGTATTCCTGTCAAGCTGTGTTATCTTTGGAGTATATAAATAAATGAGGGGTGGCTCCAGCTTTTTTCACAGTACTGTATTTTTACCAGCTGGATGTTAATAAGCCCTAAAACCCCAAAATAAGCTACCCTGTAGGGGAACTGAAAAGCTTTTTTGATGAACCGCTCTAGGTATGACTAACCCCCTAACATACACACAGATACTTGATGTGATGTTAAAGCATTGATAACTGGTGCCTTAAGCCATACAATATGATTTTGCTTTGTAAGCACTCAGGTCTGAATCCGAATGAGCCACTTATTCCCTAAATGAAAGCTGCTTCTTCAACTTTCACCATGATAATTAATGAGATCGACATTTTCAATTATCCGTTTCCTGCCTTTGCCGTTTGAGGGAACAGCTGTTAGTGTCGACGGGGTAGGAAGACGGGTGATAGAGAACAAAGAGGGCAGCATCTGGCTTTTTGAAAGATGGCGTATAATTCTTCGACAAGATCTTTGTGTGGCGCACCACCACCAGAGCAGATTTCCACCACGTGTGTCTAATAAAGTGGGACGGTATATACCAGCGCCGGCTGAATTAGGCAGACGTGTGGTTTGTTTATTGTTGCTTCCTGGAACTAATAGATTGTATGGAGACCACAGAAGCTGATAATGTTTGATGCTCTTTTGATGCCATATTTAGGCATTAGTAAAGCACTGCTTACTTCTTTTTACACTTGTGCTGCACAAGCTGCTTTCCTGACGTCCCTCCCTACAGTATGTAGTAACTGAGCGCAAATGGGTCCATTCACAACAGCCTGTCAGAGTTTTTTTTCAATGCCCAACAAAGATTTTCAGTGACAAAATGGGTCATGTAGAGGCATGGGGCCCATTTTAACTTCCACCAAGGTCAGTAGGTCTCTGTTGGCTTATGGCCTATTCAGCTGGGAGCTGCAATTACGCTATGAAACCATGTATCATACTGAGTTAGTCACCAGCTTCAGTTGCTCACTAGTACCATACATCACCCTTGGTTGCACCATGTAGAGTATTTGGAAGGCCACAGTGAGCCCACGGGGGAATCATTAGTTCATATGTAAATATGAGAAAGTGGTGCAGATTTCACCTTGCCTGCACGGATTGAGAGCGTAGTAGCTTGGGAATGACAAACAAGGGTCATGTTGCCCAGACACTACAAACGCCTGTGGTTAGTATTGTTGTTATGATCCTGCATGATAATTGGGGGATGAAAAACTGTGGCGATAAGGCGATCAGCGTGAACACGACCAAAAGTAACCGAAATAAATGGCACAAAAGGCACGAAAGGACTGCCACACTGAAAACGTAAATAAAGTCAAGACATTTTTGCATGACTATATTGCTTATCTTGTCTCAATGGAGTTATTCATGTGCTCCCATTAAGGCCTGGCCACATCTTCATGCCGTTTTGCATATGTATAATTTTTGTGGGAGAAGGCATGCCCCTTCTGCAGCGAAATACTTTCACGCTGAGATCAGTGGAGCGCGTGCAGTTCAGTGAATGTTGTTGTACATTCTCACTTCAGCACATCACAGGAGACGTAACAGCTCATTCTTCCTCACTGGGCCAGACCGAGTCAGAGATGCAAATACGGGCATTCAAGCATGGAACTCCTGACCTCAGTAGGCAAAGCTAAAATTTTAGAACAGCCAGACAGCACTTTTCCTTTCCCCTAAAAGAACTTGAAATATGCATTGGTTGTTTTATTTTTCTCTTTTAATACCATTACAGGAAAAAAAAGGTCTCTCTCGGCTGATTTCCCCCATCCTTGTCCCCACCTTGCTTATAAGATTTAAAAAAAAGAGACATGAGAGAGAGATCAGAATCATTGCGCAGAGTGACAGATTCAGTGTAAATTTCCATGCCAAGATCATATCTGGAACACTGCAGTCATAAGATTTTACAGTCAGCTCAAAACAGAGAAGTCTCTCCATAAAACATGAAAATGAAAACCAGTTCAGAGTCTAACTGTAACATTGGTTTGCACGTGTACAAAGTACAAACCCATTTCATGTTATGGCAGAAAGCAACAACCCCAGACAGCAAGTCTGAGCTTTTGAGGGAAATGTAAAAAAAAAATATTGAGCCGAAAAATTCAGCATGACAAGAAATACAATGACACCCTTCTTTTAGACTGCATCGCTGTTCTGCCTGTATGTCAGTGTATGCTGCTGTCTACAACAATTACTAGTACACTTGCTGAATTTATATATATACACATGAAATTACCTGAAGATCAACGCTGTGAGAAGAAAATCTTACTTGGCTGCAAAAGCTAAGAGAAGCAAACGCTCCGTCATCGGTCATAAAGCATTTTAAAATAGTCAATAATATTTAGAAACCCTTGTGTCACGCACTTGGGAGGAGTTGGGCTGAGGTTGTGCGGTCAGAGCCGCGAGCCACTCAAGTGGCGAAAAATAATTAGCACAATAATGTGGCGAAAAGGAACTGCAACTTGAGGAAATCAAGTGTTAAGGAACATCTGAGACCGCAACAAGCTGCGCCTATGTTCTCAACAATGCTCAATCATCAGTCCCTGCGGGAGAAAAGCTTCTATTTATAGAGCAAATTCACTCATCCAACTTTAATGATTGCTTAAGTCGGACTGTAGCGTCTGCTGTCGGTGTGGGCTCGTTTCACCAGCACTGTTGCTTATGTGTGAGGTGCAGTACCAAAGGATATAAACATGTGTACTTGTTTGTCATTTATGTGGGAAAATAAGGAAAACCCAAACATGTGGATGTGGTAACTGTGAACTCACTTGATGTTATCAAGTTAATTAAAACCTGGAAATGTCGTAGCCAAGTTGCCCTTAATTGGAAGCTCAAATGTACTCACAACCACATAAGTCTGTTTGTTTTTTTTACACAACCTCTCTTAAAAAAGACTTGACAACATTCAGGCCCCATTTTACATGAAAAAAAAAACACGTGAACCCGTAAAAAGTTTCCAAAAAATCTGGCTAGGGTGGTCACGGTACTAGAATTTCAAACTCGATGCCATTAGTGGCAATTCTATTTTTATGCTAAAGTAATACAAAAAGAAAAAAAGATAAAAGAAAGCCCCTTAAAATGTAGCAATGTTCGGTAGGCTACCATGAATGCTCCCAGTTGATGCTAGACTTTTCCCAGCTTCAAACTGGGACTTTAAAAGAAACTTTTTAGACAGAAATACGTGTGCTATCCAGTTAAATAACCACCGTCTATTAATGTTACAGATTATACAGCTCACACAGTAAGGTTATCATTTTATTATTAGCGATTATTAGCTGCTACGTTAATGATAGCTTAACAGTTAGCTAATGTAGATACTGGGAAAAGGAGGTTTGTTCTCGTTTTTGCACATGTTTGATTTTCCAAAAATGTTAAGTCCCTCCGGACGCAACTTGCCCAGTTCTCCAGGCTTGGGACCAGAACTAGGAGTACACTAGTTTGTGGTCTCCTGCAATTGGCTAGTTTGCTAATAGTTATACGGCTAACGTTAACATCTGTGTTCAAATGGTCAAAAGGGAGCTTCTTCCTGAAGCTGTGTTTAGTGTAATGGATGTCAACTATGTCAATGGCGGTGCCCCTCCCTGTCTGCAGAGGTACTGTGTGAAGTTGCGCGAGATGTGGGGAAGGCAAAGATAGCACCACATCTCGCACAACACAATACTGTTGCAAATGAGTATCTAATCTGATTAATTTTCAGCACTGCTTAGTATCTGAGCACTGACTTTTTTTGACCACCTACATTTAACAGCTCCTCCATGCTACCTTCTTACTGTACCATCAATTGGTACTAAGATTGAGCTTAACTCTAATTTTAAATAACCTGGAGTCATATGTTCTTGGCTGCATGGAGTGGCAAGACTGCAGTCTTAGTTATCTTGCATTAACATCAAACAGACCGGCCGGGCTGTATTGTAGAGATAAAAAGACACTGCCCTCGCTATTTGTGAAGTGATATTCAGTTAACATGACACTGCTGCCAAAACTGTGATATACTTCAATCTACCACCTCGACAAAGTTCATTTGGTGTTATTTGGAGACAGTATGTTGGCCACCACCCCATATAATCAGGAGTCCATAACAGTGAGTTGTAATTATCTGTACCTATATGGTTCTCCCACGCAGTCTATTCTGCTGGTGCTTACTGCGGCAGCTTGCCTGAATTGGGGGTATTTATACATGAAATTAAGGTGTAATTAAAATTGGTCTGGTGCTAAAGGGGCTGAAGGTGATTATGCTCATTTGCATAGTACACAGATTTCTTTTTTTAATGCTGCCTCCACAATTACGGCTAGTTCTAACACATTTAGACATCCATCATTTTTAATATTTCAAACAAAACCCAAACTTGGGGATGATTAGAGAAAGTGTTTATGCGTGATAACATTTTGCATTCTTAATGTATCTCCAGGGTAAGACGAAATGATTGACATGCCACCCGTGTTAGTTAATGAAACAGACTTAATTCTAAATGTGCAGTTCTTATTTTCAAGGCATCTGGCAGATGGTTTTTTTCCCTCCCTCATCCTCCTGAGTCAATTACCTCCATGTTGCTCAGGATACGCTTGGAAAACGTAAGCAAGGAAAGATTCTGGTGAGAATCAGATGAGGAATCACTGAAACTGGACGTCCAAAAACAAACATTAGCATTCAGCTCATTTTTCACAGGCACAACATTATCTAATTTGCTCCATTGGGCTTGTTTTGAAGCAAATGGGGGACTATTATATGGGCTGCAGACCAAGGAGAAACTCATTACTTCTCACATTATCACTGGAAATGCGTGGCGGAAAAACTGAGCTCAGCCTGCTCGCAGGCTAAAGCCTTGGCATCTCGTCCAGGTTGTAAATGGACCCCTCTCGGCTGATACGCCATTGTGTCCAAAGCCATTCCTGATATTTGGTGAAGGGATGTCATGACTGCTCCAGCTGTCACAGGCACAGCTGTTCACTTTCCCCTTGAGTGAGCAGAGCTGCCTTTGCCTGGCGGCTCGATGCTGCATGTATGTATGGGCCAGTGTGAGTCCAAGCACAAGCATGCAGGGATACTGACAAGGTGCACTAGCAACACAGCTTATTCCAAGACACGGGAATAAAAACAATTGCACACGAGTAAATAGGGAGCTGCAGGCAAGTAAGCTGCAACTATGAAGACTTATTATTTATGTACTACTGATTTTACTGGACCTGGGGGGTGTGAGGCTCAGCATCACTTCATAATGTACTGTAAAGATAATTATATTAATAAACAGCAAACTGGTAGTTAATTAAACTTTAGTTAAACATTAGTTAACAGTTTAGAGGTGCAACAAATACAACTTGTAAATGGTTAACAAACGCTGTGTAATCATCTATAAACATTTATTAGCTAGCTATTAAAAAGAAACAGATGTTTAGAAGTTGTTCTGAAAAGCCTACACAGGCCGCTGTGAACCTCAAAAAATGGGTAAGTTCTGTTCTTTCTTTTCTTTTTTTTAGTATCTTTTTTTAAATTAGGCATTGACACCAGAACAATTTGGCCTGGTTTAAGTAAATATGAGTAGTGGTCAGAAGAAACCAAAACAGGTATACGGGGGACAATTCCCCTATGCCTAGTGCGCGGGGAAAAATGATCAATATCATTTTTGTGACATTTTTGTTTGGTGGTGTGCCGTGTGATTTTTTCAGTATGTGCCGTGGCTCCAAAAGGTTGGGAAACACTGGCCTATTGTATACACCAGCAGTCCCCAACCCCCGGGCCTCGGACTGGTATCGAGGTGTATTTCACACCTGAGCCTCAACTCTCGCGGCCCGGTTGGTTTTCAGGGTTTTTATCGTTTTTCAGCGTTATTTTGTTATCGTTTTTATCGTTAACTCAGTTTTCCTGGGTCTTTTCACGTGTGTTATGAATAAATCTTCTTTTTTTCGGTACCGGTACTAGTTTTATTTTGTTGTATTTATCCGCGACACCTTAAAGGCCGGTCCGTGAAAGTATTGTCAGGCATAAACCGGTCCGTGGCGCAAAAAAGGTTGGGGACCGCTGGTATACACCATAGGACCAACAGTAAAGATCAACTTGTGGGCAGGGAGGCCGAGGAAAGGCTAACATCAGTAACGAAAGCTTTAGCACGATTTTAGAGCTAATAACTCCTCCATAGTAAGCTGGTGTCCTCCCAGAGCTCTCACACTTCCTGTTAAGCTTTCATTTGCTTTTATTCTACTCAACTGCAGTAGTTTGGGGACTGACACGCATTAATTTGTTCTGATTGGGTTATCTATTACTAATTACTAAAAATGTATTTTGCCATAGTTAAACCGGTACCGATTGGAACTCCCTTCATCTAAATGTGTCAGGCACACCAAGCAAAAACGCACATCATTACTGATCACTTAATTGTTTAACACTCAGTAAAGTTTCCTTAACTAACAGTTTCCATTTATTGTAAGCAATAATCGGCCACGTGTTTACTCTTCACGAGACTTTTGATGACTGGGCCTTTGCTTCTTGTGCAAAGAGGCTCATCAGTAGGACCCGAGGAAAAAGCGCTTTGGATGTATGCACTCATATGTGATCGATGCTTCTCCACTTTGGCCGGGGCAAGCATTATTTTATCATAACACTCTCCACAGCGTGACTGTGTACCTCTCGAGGTCTAGGTGACCGAAGTGCAAAAAGGGCCATATTGATTGCATACTGAAAGAGTCAGTTATGATGAATGGACACTTGCTAAATCAAATTCAGAGATTAATCGGCCAGCAGCAGTGTCATTAGGGCTTTGTGATGGGTGAATTAATACGGTGATTAAATGAGAGGTTGCTACTATGTTACCATGTCAGCTCCTGACAAGCTGACCCAGTATCAGCTGGCAACGCAGTAAAAGATACTTCATCATATTGCACCTTTAGAGTGTGTCTGACCTTTGGCATTAACATTTATCATCCGGGGTTTTCCTAACACTTGTTTGATGGAATAGTCAGTCGTTCACATGAATAGAAACAGCTCATACCCGCTTGGCAGTTCTGGGTTATAGATGTAATGAGAAAAAAAAGAAATCCCAGCGCACTGAGAACACCGCCATAGTGCTAGTTCCAACACAGCAGAATGTGAAAAGACTATGGACGTTTTCTGCATCTATATTGGTGGAGCTAATAAAAGTATTCTTAGCTGGCAGGGAAAAGCAAATGCTGACAAAATCAATGCACCCTACTGCCAAATCCACAAATACTAGCAAGCAGATTTGGCTCATTTTCCAAGCAGGCATATACACGAGAACATGTATACACGCACACACTCTGTCACACACACAGAGACAAATCTGTGAAACACAGTGTCCCTGTGACCCTTATGCTCCATATGGTCAAGAAGAGGGCAGAGAAAATAAGCACACGGCTCTGTGGGTGATTGCAGCTTGGCAGCCAGCTAAGCCCCGAGGTTCGTGGTGTTGAAGCAACATAGCGATGGCTGGTACAACCCTCTTTTCTGTTGCAGTGCTCGTGTCCTGCTTTGTATAGTGTGGTGTAATGTATAAACATGGTGCCTGAAGGGGCAGAAAAACAAGAGCACTTAGCTGAACCTGATCTGCACAGCTGTAAACATGGCAAACATAACAGCAGAGCATGCATAAATCATGTACAGTGTATACACAGTGTGTGGCTATAAGCACAGAGCTCCCACAGGGCACCATATTGACTGGAAAATTATCTTGATGAGAAAGAAGATTAGGTGAATGGCTGCTAGTGAAAGAAGCGAAGACGTTTCATCAATGGGATTTGCAAACACGCCGTTATGTCAGCACATGCACACTTTGGATTCACCTTAATACAAGTACATATTTTAAAAAATACCTCAAAGGTACTGTAACATAACTGCTACAGATGCCGTACTCTAACGGCCAGGATAAATCAGATCTTTAATGCAAACAGCTTCTAATGTAACTACTGTCTATGAACATGGACCCAGTGAGCATTTGAACTTTTTAAAAAGCTATCGTGCTATGTTCTCATTATTTGAAACTTTGGCCATGTTTAAACATGAGTTATTGTTAATTATTGACAGAAAATAGGGAAAAGCAAAAAAGGTCCATTGATTGATTAAAGAAAAGGCTGGAAGTAATGATGTATTGATTTTTCTCCAAAAACATATGGAAATAGTGTATAAAAGGCAAAACAGAGTCTGAAAAATGAGCCTGAAAGTCAATATTTGTTATGACCAGTTTTATTCTCAGACATAGCATGAACTCTCTTAGGTAAACTTTCTTGGGATTTCTTTAGGTAGTCTTCAGGAAAAGTTCTCCAGGCTTCTTGAAGGACATTCAAAGCTCTTCTTTGGATGTTGGCTGCCTTTTGGGGAGGCCAATCTACGACCATTGTGTGTTTTTCTATCCAGGTATGCTTTTACTGCATTGACGGGGAGTTTGGGATCATTGTCATGCTGAAAAATGAAGCTGCTTTCAAGAGCAGAGCCTCCGCCTTGTTTCACAGATGGCTGTAGACAATGACAACAGTACTTCTCTCTTCATTGCCGGATCATTTGTAGTGTTAAATGGTTTAAAAAAAAAAAACATTCCTCTGACAGTGGCCAGGTGCAAGAATTGGACTGAAAATGAGTCAAAAAACAACCAAAGTCCAACAGAAACCTTTAGAAATCCTGGAAAACTATTGCTCAACACTAGGTTAAAAATGACAAGAAAGTCTGACCTCTTGGAAGAAAAATATAAAGAACTAAGGGTTGCCTCAAGACTTTTCCCACAGCAGTGCATCTGACCAAATAAAACAGAAATTCAAAATAAGCCAACTCAGTTGCTGTCAAACTGTCAGACAGGCTGTAGTCTAGACTGCACGTCCATGCTTTTTTTTGTCTTATTTAGAGCAATGATGGTGGGAGCTCTAAGCACTCTCTTTATCTTTTGGGGGAAAAATATGTGCCAGTCCCACTTTGGTCAAAATGCATGCACCCGATAGCAAAAGCTTTTATGTCTTTATGTAATTTGTGCCCCAGAAATTTTACAGCGTCACTGCTGAGTTTTGCCAATGAAGGCCATACAGTGCACTGCTCGCAAACTACTTTAGCAAATGGGGTTTGCCCCGACAAAAAAGATCATCGCTCGCATAACAAAAGTGCTGGGTGACCTCTGGATGTTTTGATGTGTGAAATAATGCTATTGCCGTACAATATTCATAGAGTGTGACTGGCCATTCACATGTGGCCATATCTTCCAAATGGTTCCCTAATTTGAGCAGACAGGTCCACCACTGGGTCACGCACCAGCACAGTCATGCATCTGACCAGGAATAAAGCTGAAATCAATTTCCCCTAGTGTCTCTTTGAGGCCTTTTGAATGGCCTTCAGTGTTTGTGCCCGAAGGAGCACTTACTCCACTTCTGCTGACCTCTTTGTCCCTTCCCCTCTGAGCATATTGCCCGCATTGAAATGATAACTGCCTTTCAATCTCTGGTCAAAACAATTGGATGCACTATTCAAAACCCCGATAGCTCTCAGAGCACTCAACCACAGTTACCAGCCAAATAAATTTTAGGTTAGTTATCAATACGGGCATAGGGGTTGCAGGAAATCAGCGTACTCCTTTTGACCTCTCTGTCGGTTGCTCAACAGTATTCACCTCTAAACGGATGGGGCTCAAATAACAGCATCCGTAGTTCACAGTAAAGCTTCATGCCTGCTGTTTCCAATCAAGATCATAGAATATGTGTTGAAATCAGACTACGTACGCTTCACGGCCTTTAACTGTGTGCAAGGTCGAGCTTAGTATGTAACATGGAAGGAACAAATGGAAACAAATGCAATCGCTTTTAAACTTTTTATCACATGCGATTGTAATTCAATTACTGTACCACCAAGGAGGAATGGAATCTGTGGCAGAATGGCTCGTTACGACTCGCTGCTTTGGGTAATGGTGTTTTCTTTGCTCTGGAAATGAAATATAATATCATTAAATAGAGAGATGTAGAATGAAGTGTCGACAGATCCATCTTGGGTGCCTGCTCAATTTGTTTGTGGGTGCTGAGTGGCTCCCCAATGACAGATCCAGCTCATCATTGAAGCATCCGGCTCGTGGAAATCTGGGGATTTGACTCATCCGACATTTTCGAGATTTATGGTTGTAAATTTGTAGATGTAGGAAACAAAACAGGCAATTAAGAGAAAATCCCAAAGAATGCTGAACGGTTTAATGAATTTTTTCTTTCTTGGTTTTTTTCTTTTCGAGGGCCATGGATTCACAGATCAGGCGACAAATCTTTGCTAGCAATCCACGTGCATGCAACCTCTTTAAATTCGTACCTGTGAAAGGATGAAATCGTCCTCGAACACGGCTATCAGCTGTGACTGAGACTGTTGACAAGTAGCAGCTCGGATTTTCAGTGTTTGCACTAACCTCAAGATAATATTTGCAATGGTACCAGTGCTTTTAGCTTCAGATAACAGTTAAGGGGGCTCAGAAAAGGGGTGGGGGAGGGGGGGTGATGAAGAGGAGAGGCAATAAAGAAAAGCTTTGATGTTGTCATGCATGATTGTGCGGAGGCATCCTCGGGCTTGTGTCGAGTGTGTTGATTTAGTGAGTGCTGCAGAAACGAGAATACAGATGGCTACTGGTGCTATTTGGGGCCGGGCTCTGAGAATTAGAAACCTCTCCTACATCCATTATCTTGGGTGACACTTCAAATACTTCAGACACGAGCATCAGATTTCCTTTCACAAGTGTGGCACTATGCCATTTTAATTAATTTACTTTGGAGGGTGGGGTGACTGTCATTAGGAAAAGGAGCACAGGAGCAGTTTAGGGATTTTTCAGCTCTGAAAAAGCCAACTAACAAGCACTGGGGTATTTTTTTGTCTTTTTGGTTTCATATCCTTCTATAACACTCATTTATATACGTTTCTGATTCGATAGGCCAAAACATGGACGTCTGCTCAGGCTTCAGACGGCCTTAAATGCTCGTTTTTTTTCTCCTTCTTGCTCTGTATGATGTCACAGAGTGCAGATGTGCTCGATATGGACATCTCAGACTGTGCGTATGCACCATACTTTCTTATAGTTTTTTATTTTTAACTCAGTTTAATTCAGGTTCAGTTTCCAGAGTGGGTTTGATCATTTCAGTGTAGCTCTCATTGGTTGAAAATGTTTCTTTTTCATTTTGTTAGTTTTAGTCTTTATTACTGATTATTTTATTTAAGGCAAATGCCAGAGACAAGATTTGGGGAAATCAGTATTGAGATTAGAATATAAACAGAACTTTTTGAAAGCAGTTGACTCACAGGCTTATAGACATCCAAAGCCTCAATCAAAACATCTGTTAAACCCCTCATCAGGCAGTTTGTGATAACAGATTTTACCAAGTTAAGTCATACTAAGAATTGTTCCTCTATATTTTAGATTTTAACTTGTTTTTCAAATATCACAAAATTGCAGCCGTAAAAGGCTGATAGCATATTGTTGTAACCCTGGTGGGCAGGTGGGGGGGCGGTGTGGACACCCAAGTTTGTAAATGCGATAACATGAATACAGTGGTCCCTCGCTATAACACGGTCCACCTTTTGCAGTCTCGCTGTTTCGTGGTTTTTTTGTTTTGTTTTTTACAGCGCATTATGTTCTGCGTTCTGATTGGCTGTAGACCATTGTCAATCAATCTCGTGTCGTGTCTCCTGTTCAGCTTGTCAAATTTCCCTATATCTTCGATCACTAACAGCGGGACTCTGAAGTGCTGTACTGTATGTTTGTTTGTAAGTTTTCTCCAACAAACAGAAAATGTCGATGAAACGTTTTGCACCATCAAAGTCAACTGCAGGTGCCTTTGGTTTCATTCTACAGGGTGGGAAATTTATACGGATACACCGTAATAACATGGGAATGGTTGGTGATATTAAAGTCCTGTTTGTGGCAAATTAGTATATGTGAGGGGGCAAACTCCTCAAGATGGGTGGTGACCATGGTGGCCATTTACAAGTCGGCCATCTTGGATACAACTTTTGTTTTTCCAATAGGAAGAGGGCCATGTGACAGATCAAACTTATTGGTAATGTCACAAGAAAAACAATGGTGTGCTTGGTTTCAATTCCCATGTTATTACGGTGTATCCATATAAATGGCGCACCCTGTATAATACTGGACTTATATTTCTACGAAGGTTTAAACTTTGAGAGTGTTTAAACAAGAGAGAAAAGTGTGGAAATGTTTGAGCCTGTCGGAGAAAAGTGTATAAAGTGTGTAGTGAGGGGTTTTACAGCATTAAAACATCGACAATAATTGTTAAAAAATTAAGTTAGCTACTTTGCGTATTTCACCTATTGCAGGTTATTTTTGGAACGTAACTACCGTGATAAACGAGGGACCACTGTATAAGGAAACATAGGATTTTGATATTCATACCAGAGGTACATCTGCTAAAAATGACAGATAGCTATGAATCTCAGTGATACTGAACTTAAGGTCCAGGTCATGAGTCAAGTTTTCTTAAAATCACGTAGGATTTTCATATTCTGCCATAGATGCATCTATTAGGAAGCTGAGGGGTAGCACTGGTGCCCACCATTATTTTTAATGCAGTTTCAGTTAACTATAATAACCTTGTTGCACATGCATCAAAGCTGCTTTTCAGATTTATTTGTAAGAGGCAAACAATGACAGCAAAGTTATCCTGAAAAAAGGATTCTTTTGAACTGGTAATCAAGATAAGCAACTTTTATAACTATTAAAGCGAAATGATGATTTGTAAGCAGGTTGTAGCGAAAGCTTAGATCAGTGTGGCACAGGTTTAATTTAACCACACCAATAAAGAAATAATCTACAAAAAGAGTGATGTCAACAAAGAGCACTGCAAAACAGAGATGCATGCTCTGTTGCAACAGCAGGGCGCTCCAAATGCCTCACAGGATTCTGCACCTGAGCTGCAGACTAAAGAGCCAAACAATGGGAGGGTGTTTTGTTCTGAAACGCAGTCTGTGTATCACGCAAGCGGGCACTTAGGCAAAGGTGACAGATGTTTCCCTGTATCAGACCCGGGAAATAAATAAATAACTCCAAAGTGCAACAAATGAGATGCGTCCACTCCATGTGGCGGACATCTGTGCGGCACACTGCCTCTAGTCGTGGCCGGGTCCTTTCGCTTTAGCATCAAACAACGATTTTTATTCTTCAAGATCAAACGTGTCGCTTTTAGAAGCAGGAAAAAGACTCCGTTTGTGAGGGGAAACACAGTTTTTATCTTGGACTTTGCGTGTCTGTGCATGCATGTTGAATTAAGACCTGCAAGAATAAATACACAAAGAGAAAATGGGAATACACCACTGCGACTAAAGAGACAATTCTGCGAAGCTTAAGAAGTTGATTCAATATCCAAAACGCTGAAACACAGAGTTAAGACTCAGTCATTTTTGACCTTCGACTATTTTAACAACCTGCTGTCACTCTGTTGCAACCGAGCAGATGTGAACTCAGCTCAGTTTTAATTTCCAGGGATGGAAAAAAATCAACTTAGAGGATTTCATTTAAATGTAGGAAGTCTGATGAAAGCAGACCTCTATGTTCTGCCTCATTTCCATCTTTTTTTTCTTAATATGACACACCAGCAGCAGTCTATTGTACATTTTACTTGCAAGTCATGCACATTTGGCTAAACACAGCTCAGAGGCATAATGTAATCAGGGAAGCCATATTCTTGTTGCACAGAATACCCAATATTTTGGAAAATGGGATTCAGCGCATTCTCATCAAACCCCTGGAATGAAATATGAAGAATTTTTATAGCTGTGGTATTTGCTAGAATAATATGCTCGCCAGGTGAATAATCACACTGGCTGCGAATGACAAACCAGTGTGCTGTGCCATAAATACGATGGGAATGGGACAGAGGAATTATTATTATCCCTTTAGGAGAGTGTTCTGCTGTTACTGGTCTAAAATATAAGACTAGTGATTATACATATAAATTTGAACTAACCCTGTTTGGCACTTTATCGCAATTCTCAAAGGCCCTTTCAATCATTCACAGTTGTGGCGACAAGTAGTCCTAAATACTTAAGCCACTGCTTGATAACTGTGATTCACCACACACGGTGACTGAGGGTATAGCTGATACAGCTGAATCTGCAAAAGCTGTAAAATGAATCTGGATGTGTTTTTTTTCCACTAAAAAACACACGACACTGCTTCTATGAGCTATAACGTGGAGTTCAACCTCTCCCAGTTTAAGTTAAACAAGTTTTGAACACAAATTCAAATTAAAGCTGATTTAAATACCAAGTCTTTAAGGGCGCCAATGAAAGATTTAAAGACCCTTGATCTCTTTTTTCCCCCTCGGTGCCAGCTTTTAGAGTTAATTGCTAATTTGTTATTAATAAACATTAACTGTGAAGATATTTCAGTCTTTACCAAAGTGTTAAAGTGAAAAATTCAAAACATTTTTAGAACAATGAATCGTGGATCATTCATGCTCCTAAAGCTTTGAAAAGAATACGATGTATTAGCTTGTGGTGCTAGACCAAAGTCGTGTCACACTCGGGAAAACTTTGTTGACTGTGTGCAACGAACTTGAGATCTTGTTGTCTTTCAAATTATTGTCGAAGCCACATACATGCATCAAAACAGTGATAGAAAAGTAACAAGGCAGCCAGATAGTCATTCAATCTGCTATCAGCCTGCAGTCGAAGCAGTCGTTTGTGATAATACAGCAGATAACTGTCAGAAATTGGCAAAACTTGCAAATCAGTTGCTGTGTGCGTACGCAGAAATTCGCATTAGCTACTTACATTTGTAATCTCTGATAGAAATTCCTCCACAATTAGTGATGCGGCTCTTGCAGGACAACAATTTAACTGCAAAATAACACGTGCCTGGCAACCTTGCTTTCATACAGGTGATAGTGTGCAAAAGTCTTGGGCCACCTATCACATCCGCTATGGCAGATGTGTGAGACACTGATGACGGACTTGAACTGAGAGCGAGCCTTTATTTCGGCAGAGCAGAACACAAACAAAAGCAAAAGGAGACAAAGACTAAACTAGCAAAATTTTAAACTGGGAAAACCTAAAAAAAATAAAACTAGAATAAAGAAACTAAAGACCTGAGACGTGGAATACAGAACACTGATGCCTGAAATGCAGTGGGAGGTACGCAGACGATCCAGCAACAAACGGAGGAAGGCAGAGGGTTTGAATCGACAGAGGGATAAAGAGGGAGTAAGACACAGGAGGAGAGCACAGCCGGGAGCAATCACAAACAACGAGACTGGGGGAAGCAAAACGTAGCACACGAGACTATCAAAGTAAAACAGGAAACAAGAGACACTCACAAAGACACAGACTTGACCCTGAGACATGACTGACTGGGGAGAAAGGGCACATGAAACTTAAGAAGAGCACAGAGACAGAAACCAAGAGACTAAAAATTATAAATAATAATGAAATCAAAGACTATCAATAATTTAAAACACAAAAAAACTGGGTCACCGAGGACCATGACACCACCCAAATATACATTGAAATACAGTACATAAGGCTAAAAAGCCTTGAGTTTTGTGCCAGTGCTAGCTTTTACACTTTGGGTAATGAATACTGGAATATTCACCTTATCATAAATCCGCTGTATATAAAATAATGCCTTGGTGAATCTAATTTGCTTTAAACCATCAGAATATTTAACTATCATCAAGGTTTTTTTTTTTATTCTGCTCAAATGAAGATGTTTCTTTGGTAATTTGAAATTCCACTTCCCATCCTACCAGAGGTGATGTCAAAACATTTACACCCTAGCTTGCAAATCCGATAAGAGCAGATTAAAAAGGATAGTGATCTCGAATCTGTTATTCATAGATTCCTTGTGACAGTCCTGCTTGAAGAGCCAATAACCTTCAGAGTCCCCACTTTGTGATGGAAAGAAAACAGTTAGCCTGAATTAGTGAACCACATCCAAAGGTTACACAATGGACTTCCACCACTCTGTTACTTGCCAAAACAGCTGATTGATAGGGAACCTATATCAGTTCAAGTCTTTGAAATGCCACAAAGAGGCAGCTTGAAAGAGGACGGATTATGTCCTCTTGGAAACTTGTGATTCCACACCACTAACCTGAGCGTTAAACTGATGGATGATTTCTGATATGTGTTTGGAAATAAAGAAAGGGCAGCTGTGTCACACTAAAGAGGTCAACGAACTCTAGTGAATCCAAAAGGCGGCGTAATGCTTTTGCAGGGGTCCATTTCCTAAACTAGATAAAGTGCGCCGTTGTCGAGGTAAAAAAACCAAAAGCCTTGTTTCTCATTTTCCAAAGGTTTCATTCAGCTGCGTTGGCCTTATCTTCCATCCACAGCCAACTGTATGGACCAACACAGCCTTGATACGACAAGTGTAAGATAAACTTGACAGATCAACTTTTTCGATAGTCACAGCACCCATAAACAACTGGGGCCTCTAATCTGATAATCCACCAATGAAAGATTAGACGCGGGGAGTATTATTGTGTTGTCACTCTTGCTTACAGGGTCACACGGGCTTTAACTGCCAGGGTTAGACATCCCTCGGCAAATCCTGGGAAGGTGTCACATCTCAGCAGGTGAGGTGTGGCGATAAGACAGACCGGGGGGGATATTAAACGGACAAACTGCAATTATCACAGGCATTAATGAGAAGCCAGGGAACTACAGGAGGCTGGCAGGGTGGCTTTGCGATTAGAGACCCGTTCTGTATCTGAGCACTCAGAGATTTGACTTCAGAAACAGTCGCGCATCTATCAACGGCTGTTTGCGCAGTGATATATCCTAAAACCGACCCCCGTAAAATTCACCTAGATTTCACTGGATTTCGAAGGCTCGTCGCGGGAAGCATCTCAAAATCACTTATGTTACAAACGCCATTAGCGCGACATCCTCCTCCGTTCTTTTCGGTTTTGCAGTCCTGCTTCTCTGTACATTTCTGAACCTGACATTAACTATCCGAGCAGCCCCTGCATATGCTCGCTGCTATCTCGCAAGACGAGCCGGGGAGTTGGAGTAATTCAAACATTCTTCAAACTGCAATTTATTTTCCCTGAGTTGTAATTATGGTCTATTAAAATGCAAATGATGTCAATGGCAGAACAGCACTAATCACTCAATGTCTGTTTATGGGCAGTACAGCCACATTAGAGAGAGAGAGACTCACACAATGAGGACTGAGATGAACAGAGATCCTCTATCAGTGAGGGATCCAATAAATTAGAGTCTCAATAGATTGCATTTCCCCCGGGAATATGAAGATACCGTAATATTCCATTAAAAAAAAAAAAAACAGGTTACATACACTGTGCAGCACATTCACAGGCATGCATCAAAAATTCTGTATCTACAACAGTTTCTTATAATTATACATTAAGAACATCTCCATTGGTGGACTGCATTAAGCTGCACGAACCGTCTTCAAGCCATCTCCATGCACACTATTACAGCCGCGTATTATCTGTTTGCAGTGGGTGCAAGCGTGCGCGTGTTAAGCCAAATGTCACACACAGGTGTTAAATATAACAAATTTTCGAGGATAATAAAACCAACAAACACAAAAATGAAGGCCAACGGTTGCTAAAAATGCACGCGATACTTTCTGTCATTCTGAATAAACCAGAAACAGACGATAATGCTACAAGCTCAGTGTTCTACACTTTATCTCAATAACAGCCTTCTGCAAGTAACGGGCTAATTTGGGGGAATAATCCGCACTTTTTTAATTTGTTTCGTTTTTCCACGAAATTACTTTCTGTTTTTTTTAATCTTTCCAAATTATGCCTTGCATTATTCCGAGAAAAATGGACAACAGTCGTTGGAACTAATTTTCTATATCATTGACGTCGCGCATTTAAATGTGCTATGTTTTTTTTCTCCCCCTGAACGTCATACGATCCAATTTTAATGTTGTTTAGCTAAAAGCTAAAGTCTCTAATCAAGGAACCAAGACAGAAAAAAAGGCTAAATTTAGGATTTAATCAGCTGTTTATCCTGTTTCTATATCATTTTTGTCTGCCTGCTGATGCCCATGTCAGCTGGATTCTGTGAGCTATATATATCTATTTTTTAAACCATCCCGTATCCATAAATAAAGAAAACCCCGAGGCATACTATAACTATGATGATACCTTATCTTTGCTTCATCCACAATTAATCATCAATGCAAAATCCTACAAAATTAGGGCTTACCCATCAAAACTGTAAATGTTTGAAAATTAGCACCAATTACTGACTACATAAATGCAGATTAAGATATGTTTGATATTTGATTCCCCCCACCCCCACCCTGTTCTAGTCCCAATTTTGGGATGAGACGCCACAGTACGGATGGAGGTCCCGTCCTAAACGCATGAGGTCAACAATGATCCATATTTGAGTTTTATTCATGAATGTGTAGCAGAGGGGCAGAATGTGGTCATGCTCACTACACATGATTTACTGTTGCACCTCATGTGAGTGAAAGGCTCACAAGAGCTGCGCTTATGGAGTGATGACTTTGATGAGCATGAATTACCTCGCCGTTGTAAGCAAGCGGCGCGCTGCGTGCTCCTCTCTCTCTCTGCTGTGTCATTTCAGCACGCCGCTCCTTCGGCGGCTGATGTTTACACATGTGCATGTTCTCCGCTTCCATCACTTTTGCTATGCATTACAGTGAGCCGAGCGGGGGATTAAAGCTTATCTATAATACTGTTAACCATACGCCATGACAACAACCTCATGTCCCCCTCCCCCCACCCTTTACTTATCGGGAGGTTATGCTGCTGACAAGACATGGTGTTATTAATAATCAGAAACTTCTGAAGCGTTCACAGGAATGCAGCGCAACAATGCGGTGTTTCAGTTAAAAAAATGGCAAGAAAATAAATAAAGAAATGAATCTATGCTGCAGATGAAGGGGACGCTCCAAAGTAAAATCAGGTTCATGTTTAGATGTCTGTCCAGAAATACAGCCTGATTTGATTTGAAGACGTGTGGCGGGAGCTTGCATGCTAACGTTTCACTGAGGAAAGGCTGAAAAACAGGCACGTTAAGACAACCCTGCATGCATATGACACGAGCAAAATGTCACAATGTGCACTTAACAAATTGAGAACGAGCTAGCCGCAATGGTAGAGTGCTTTTGTAATCACTGATTACAGGATTTGTGAGTACATAAATAGCACTTTGGCCAGATCAATACTGTCATCGCTCCTTCGTCAGATCACATTAAAAGCAGGAGCTGGGTAATAATGGAAGAGCGGTCGGACACACGCAGTCGTATTCTGTTTGATCGTAAGGGGGTGGGTGTCCCCTAGGGCGCAGTCTCTAGCCTGTTGATAAATTCATCTTTCTCGCCGTCCCCATGGGAGCTTGCCAATGAGTGAGGGGCATTGACTTTTCATTAAGGAGATCACTGCATTGGAAATTGAATTTATTTTGGACTTACAAACAGCTCTGTTGTGTTCTTGAGTCGGCCCGAAGGCCAGAGCAGAATTCCAATACAAAGGTGGCTGAGTGATAACGCTCTCCGTTCCCTACAGTTAAATACACACAGGTGTCAAGAAATAACATGCAAAATTGAGGACTCTGCTATTAAAAAGGATTGAGAGTGCTACAGTCGTGCTGTGCAGTGGGCTACTCGTTGCTGTTTGCCTAGTTTGAATTGATAATGGCAGCCTTTGGCAACAGCGATGCATAAAAGAAATGCACAGCATATGAATGTTACTAGAGTGGTTGCTTTATACTACCATCAGTATACTGGCGATTTCACTTGGCAGGAGTTATAAGAGAAAATGCATAGGCAGAGACCACCCTCACTAACTTCTCATGCTTACTCATGTCCTGTTTTTATATAAGCAGGCCTGAAAAACAACAGACACCACACAGTTGGTAAAAGAGCTTCAAGGGTTACTCCAAGGAGGCTTTCAAGAGTAAAGAGGAGAAATAGGAAGCACACTGTGTCCCGTAGTTGTTTTAACCCTTATATACATGGGTTAAACAGCGGTCGCCAACCTTTTTTGCGCCCGGTTTATGTCTGACAATATTTTCACGGACCGGCCTTTAAGGTGTCGCGGATAAATGCAACAAAATAAAACCAGAACCTGTAACAAAAGAAAGATTTATTCATAACACACGGGGAAAAGACCCAGGGTAAACGAGTTAACGATTAAAAAAAACAAACGTAAAATAACGTAAGAACCCTGAAAACCATAAATTTCACACTGGAGTCTCAACTCTCGCGACCCGGTACCAAACGACTCGGTCTGTGGCCCGGGGGTGGGGACCGCTGGGTTAAAATATGCATGAGTTTTTGAGACTTCTACAGGGAGTGCAGAATTATTAGGCAAGTTGTATTTTTGAGGAATAATGTTATTATTGAACAACAACCATGTTCTCAATGAACCCAAAAAACTCATTAATATCAAAGCTGAATGTTTTTGGAAGTAGTTTTTAGTTTGTTTTTAGTTTGAGCTATTTTAGGGGGATATCTGTGTGTGCAGGTGACTATTACTGTGCATAATTATTAGGCAACTTAACAAAAAACAAATATATACCCATTTCAATTATTTATTTTTACCAGTGAAACCAATATAACATCTCCACATTCACAAATATACATTTCTGACATTCAAAAACAAAACAAAAACAAATCAGCGACCAATATAGCCACCTTTCTTTGCAAGGACACTCAAAAGCCTGCCATCCATGGATTCTGTCAGTGTTTGGATCTGTTCACCATCAACATTGCGTGCAGCAGCAACCACAGCCTCCCAGACACTGTTCAGAGAGGTGTACTGTTTTCCCTCCTTGTAAATCTCACATTTGATGATGGACCACAGGTTCTCAATGGGGTTCAGATCAGGTGAACAAGGTGGCCATGTCATTAGTTTTTCTTCTTTTATACCCTTTCTTGCCAGCCACGCTGTGGAGTACTTGGACGCGTGTGATGGAGCATTGTCCTGCATGAAAATCATGTTTTTCTTGAAGGATGCAGACTTCTTCCTGTACCACTGCTTGAAGAAGGTGTCTTCCAGAAACTGGCAGTAGGACTGGGAGTTGAGCTCGACTCCATCCTCAACCCGAAAAGGCCCCACAGGCTCATCTTTGATGATACCAGCCCAAACCAGTACTCCACCTCCACCTTGCTGGCGTCTGAGTCGGACTGGAGCTCTCTGCCCTTTGCCAATCCAGCCACGGGCCCATCCATCTGGCCCATCAAGACTCACTCTCATTTCATCAGTCCATAAAACCTTAGAAAAAGCAGTCTTGAGATATTTCTTGGCCCAGTCTTGACATTTCAGCTTGTGTGTCTTGTTCAGTGGTGGTCGTCTTTCAGCCTTTCTTACCTTGGCCATGTCTCTTAGTATTGCACACCTTGTGCTTTTGGGCACTCCAGTGATGTTGCAGCTCTGAAATATGGCCAAACTGGTGGCAAGTGGCATCTTGGCAGCTGCACGCTTGACTTTTCTCAGTTCATGGGCAGTTATTTTGCACCTTGGTTTTTCCACACGCTTCTTGCGACCCTGTTGACTATTTTGAATGAAACGCTTGATTGTTCGATGATCACGCTTCAGAAGCTTTGCAATTTTGAGACTGCTGCATCCCTCTGCAAGATATCTCACTATTTTTGACTTTTCTGAGCCTGTCAAGTCCTTCTTTTGACCCATTTTGCCAAAGGAAAGGACGTTGCCTAATAATTATGCACACCTGATATAGGGTGTTGATGTCATTAGACCACACCCCTTCTCATTACAGAGATGCACATCACCTAATATGCTTAATTGGTAGTAGGCTTTCGAGCCTATACAGCTTGGAGTAAGACAACATGCATGAAGAGGATGATGTGGACAAAATACTCATTTGCCTAATAATTCTGCACTCCCTGTATATCATCAGTGTGACTTTTCTTTTCCCACCGAAAAAATGAAATAAATAAATTGCCTGATACATTTTTAAGAAATAAACTGCAAAAAAAAAAAAAGAAAAAAATGCCTGATGCAGTAAATATATGCAAATTAATATATATAGACATAAATATATATACATACAAGGTTAATTTCTCCTGGTATTCTCCACAATGTTTTTCATTTAATTAAAAAAAAAAAAAATCTCCCAGATGTGAAGAAATTCATTCATGAAAATCACTGTTGTAACCGCTTTTATTTATTCCGTAGGACATCTATCCATTCAAGCGAATGGGTTTGGTTAACCCGTAAACGAGATTAATTTAATAGCTCCACTGCTTCTTAACAGTGCATTATTGGCCTTATGGTTTCATCGCTGGGTAGTCAGTGTTATTTAATGCTGGGATTTTACGACCTATGGGCGTTCGGGAAAATATCAAGGGTCACTCCGCAGCACTGTACCTCCCACCTATGCAAAGCTTTTCCACTTCATCCATTTCATCAAGGTGAGCTAAAGTGTTTACCCCATTAATTTATTTCAGCTAAAGCCAGAGCACTGACCCATAAAATGAGCTAAGATAATACTGACCTTAACATGGTCTTCTGCACATGGAGGTAATTGCTAAGGCTCCAGATCAATCAATATTGACTTGCCAGTTTTTTTTAAACCTCCTTTTTTCCCACCCTCTGTTGCTTGAGCTGAATGTGTAAAATTGGCTTTAGACGGATGGAGAACATATCCCTGATAGTTTAACCTTTATCTAGCTAACATGTTCACTTATCTGTACAATTATAGATTTTGCCAGTCAAGCTGTTTTACACCAAATCTGTTAAGTGTTAAAAGACGGGAGTACAGCTTGGATTATTTTGGATACCCTCCCTGCGTGTTCGTATGTGTTAGCTGAATCTTCTGTATGATCTGTTGCCACATGCAACGCCATCACATTCAAACAACAAATTCCACACGCTACATCTTTGCAGGCGCACATGCATGCCTTTACATCACAATGTACTCGAAGGCATTTAATGCTTTTTTTCCTTTAATTTTTCAAGGTAGGGGCACAGACTTAGCAGGCATTTCCATCTTGACTTGATAAATCTCACAATCTTCTTTTCCTTGCCACACTGAAGTAATTTATTTTCTATCTCTCCGAGCTATATTTTCCAGTTAATATTTCTTTTTTTTTTTCATACAACCTGACAAAGGATGCCACAAGGGATGATAAGAATTCTGAAACCTTTGCACTCTCTCTCTCTCCCTAGATACAGGGTTTACCTTGACAAATGTTTGAAGAAGTAAGGCCTCTAAAATAACTTCGATTCTAGTGTTTTGTTCTTCTTTCGTCACACACGAAAAAAAAAGCTATACGCTTGTCTTCACTTGGGTATGCCGTTCAGGAATGGCGAGGATTGACGACAGATGTTTACGTAAGTGCGTTCGGCTTCACGGGTGATTCCAACCAACCACTGGGTTACAACCTGCACCGAGTATCTGATGATAACATCAAAAACAACACACGCGCTACGAACATCTACCTCCTTCAGGTAAAGATCACAAAGGCTGGCTGACTAGAGACGCTATTTATGGAGTTCTCAATCAGCAAATCCTGATTGTGTCAGTCAGACCTATTTTCATTCCTGCCGGCTAAACATTCATCATTCATTCGCTGCAAATGCGTGCAGTTTTGATTCGGGATTGTGAGGGGCGATTTTAAAGTATTAACGTTCTCGTACCAAAAAATAAACCTACTGTCCAGTGATTTCCAAAGCCTGCTTGTGCAGAACCAAACGACTTGTTCCTTGAGTGATGGGTAGCAGTTTCCTTCTGGCTATTCAACTCGCCCTTAATTTGAATTTGATAAGATTTCCTTCAGAGACATTGTTAGGCTAATGTAAATTTGGAGGCACGACTAGAGCCTACAGCTGGCTTAACTTTGATGAGGTGTTAATATCTAATATCAAAAAGCAGATAAAAACCCTTATTAGCCCCAGTGGTCTTGCTAGAGTGGGAACTTATTACACAGAGTAGATGAGATCAAAGCAGATGAAGTAATAAGACTGCCGGGGGCTTTGTTACATGTCCTTAAGCTTTCCGACGGGGTCAACTTAATTTTGTGACTTAAATGCTGAGGGTTTACGAATGCAGACAAGCCGACATTGTTTGAGAAATCTAATTCAGACTCTCGTATTTCATAGACTGCAACATCTGGGGGATTACAGTGTCTCGAGCCAGAGGCAGTTTGATAATCGGTTGTCATTTTAGGAGTTGTATGCCCTTCGCAGCTTCGGCGGTTTCTAAAGGTCTTTGGTTCAATCAAATATTTGTGAGATTAGCTGGGCTGCACTCCTTTCAAGAACTATTTCCATGTGGGATGGGTTTTAATGTTTGCCTTTGGGCTTTTGTAGTAGAACACTCTGAAAATATGCCGGACGAGTGATAATTTTGGACTCTGAAAGTTATTTTGAGAGAAAAATGCGGCCCTGTTTTAATAGCCAGCGAGGAATAACATACACTATGAACTCAAACCAGCTTGAAACGTGATCGTAACGTAAACAGACACGGACAGGGACCACTGGGGCTGCGTTTGAAATGCAGCAGATGTGGTAAATTTCTTTTAATATGTATCGTTATTGATTTCTTGTAATCTTACAGCCCCCTAATCACTGGACGATTGTACAGTAGATCCACTATTACACACAGCAGGCTGAAGACATGTAAGTAATAGACTTCCTCGATCTCACAAGAAAGCACCAAGTAAGCACACTGTTTGTATGCCAGCAATCAATGCTGTGGACTTAGAGGAATGAGCTTTTGACTGAGTGACTGAGGGATGGCATCAATACCAAACATTCACCCTAAACAAGTCGGAAAACACCTTCGGTTCCTGCACCGTGTCCCATTGATTTCTATTCAGCTCAACGCAGATTCTGCAGCATTTAGACATTTAATTCCCTCTCAAGCAAAGTCATTACACAGTCGAGCATTTAATTAAGCAATCACAGTGGTGCAATCTGAATGATTCAGTGTCTAAATGAGGGCCAAGTTTCCATTATTGTGCCTTTGCAGTTCCTAACAAAGCCGCTTGTAAAATGTTCAGATTTACGGAAATATTTCATGTCTCCGAAACGCATCCCCTCCTTTCACATATCAGTCGCACATCTTCTCAGCATGTCAAAAAGTTCACAAACAAACAAAACAGTCCACTTCTCTCACACTCAAAAATCCACACAGTTACGTTCTTAATTAAGTGTGTTAAAGGGTTTTTTGAGATAGAAGGAGCCAGGTATTCACGGCTGACCTATTTCCACTGCAAAAGAAACATAATTTTAGGGGCATGGGCACAGATGTGTCTGAGGATGTGCTGGGGAGGTGTTCTCTCCTTTCCACGCCTCTGTGAACAGGGCGACAGTTTATTATGTCTGGATATAGCCTGTGCGTGTGCTTGGTTCGCCTTTTCCCAAATGAGCTCAGCTGTAGTGACATTGAAATTCACAAAATGTTCAAAGCTGGTCAGTCAGTGCAGCTTGTGGTGGCTTTCGTAATGAAATTTGGACAATGCCAAAAAGGGGATTTATCTGAACCCCATTGTTTTTATTTATTTGCAAATCGAGTAAATCTAATTTTCTTAAGACTGTCGAGTCATTTTTTTTCACAAGTAATTATCCTGGAAATTAGTCCTGTGATGCAAAACGGACAAATTTATGCCCAGAAGTTTGGAAGATAAAGAAATGTGTATAAATTATAATACCCTTACAAATATACATCTCCAGTAAATAAGGGAATTACATTAATTGAAAGTTTGTCTTTGTTGCTTTAATGCCACTTGCCCAACCAGTTAAAAGTTAAGAAAAAACAAGTACCAACAATGGAAAAGTAGGAAAGAAAATGACTATTTCTAACTTGTGATTGGGTGGGCAGACTGCAGCCGGCCTTTCAAACATGCCCACTGCTCAAGAAACACACAGAGCTCTGAAGCCGGCAGATTCCTCAGCTACAAAGAATTCATTCTGATGGCTCAGCATGCATGCAGACATTTCTCACTGCTTGAGAAAAATCACATGCATAATTTCCTCTAAGTCATGTACGGAATGAAACAAATTACTGTTCTAAGATTTTGTGCATGACATTTGACAGCTATTATATACAAATAATAATAAAAAAAAATTAAGATGTTAGAAACTGGAGACCATTCCAGCATCTAGCCCTGAAACAGCGACCTACTGCTCCTGTTTCCCATATGTTATTTCAACGAGTCCGTCCTGATCTAAAAAGCGAAAATCACAGCTTGTTTTTTAAAAGAAAAACAACACACTATTTAGTAACACTTATATCTGATATCTGTGCTTCTCTCCACCTCCACTGTTCTGGGTGTAATCACCTGCGGAGGGGGGGTTACATGGGAAATGGGTTAAATGGGGGTTAAAGACAAAAGGAAGAGATTAAGACTAATATATAACTAAAAGAATCAAAGGATTCAAAAATGTGGGCATTAGTTAATTCAGAAATTTGACATAAATTGCCAATTATATTAGTTTGCCTCTTTTTTATGTACATTTCCACTGATTATCCTGTTTGTTTGGTTACCGACTGAACTGATTCACTTTTAAATTCATTTTTCTGAGTATATGATTTTCTGCATTCTTTTAAACTTTTTTTAACACTCACCTTAAACCTCCCCTTATCACCTTATTACCTGGGCATTTATTTGTATACGCTTTTGTACACTTCTGCATTTTCATTGTCTGAAACAGAAGCCTGTCATTGAAAGTGTTGTATGGAGTTAACTTTCCAATGTCCTCAAACATATTTGCACAGACAGTCTTACATATAATAATAATGGATTGGATTTATACAGCGCTTTTCAAGGCACCCAAAGCACTTTACAATACCACTATTCATTCACTCTCACATTCACACACTGGTGGAGGCAGCTACAGTTGTAGCCACAGCTGCCCTGGGGCAGACTGACAGAAGCGAGGCTGCCATATTACACCATCAGCCCCTCAGTAGGCGGTAGGTGAAGTGTCTTGCCCAAAGACACAACGACCAGGACAGAGAGCCCGGGGATCGAACCGGCGACCTTCCGGTTACAGATGCGATTCCCAACCCCCCTGAGCCACGGTCGCCTATGTATGTCTGATTTATCTTGAGGAGTTTTTTTGTTTTGTTTTGTCGTTGTTTTTTTTCTATTGTCACATCTGTCTCATTTTCTCTGTATGCACTCATGCCATCTTTAAAATTCCCCTTCAGTTCTTTGCTCATATATAATATTACTTCAGTATTTGTGATGATTCAACAAAAATGATTTTAAAAAGTCAGCTTTGAACGGTATTCTTTAGAGTAGATTTTATTACTAAAGGGCGAACTGACCTTTGACCTTCTATACAAATCTGATGCTAAACTAAGCTAATCAGTTTTAAGCTAATGTCACTTTAGCTTTACTGTATGATTCTCATGCAACTCTGGAATAAAATAAATAAACAATTGTATTTAATAAAGGATAGAAAGTGTGCCTTATAAAAAGAGAGATAGACAATTTACACACACACACACACACACGCACACACACACACGCACATATATATATATATATATATATATATATATATATATATATATATATATATATATATAATGGATGTTTGTATATATAAATTGTCTATCTCTCCCTTTAAGTTGAACTTTGACATTCTAAACTCAGACTACAGATGTTAATCAAAGTCAAAACTTAATCCAGGCCTGATAAGATGCTCTATTTAACAGCCTCCTTTTAGCAGGGGGCTCGATCAGGTGAAATGAAGAGGAACTGATTGCTTGTGGTGATTGTGCTGATTACATTTTAAATTTAAAACTTTCCTCCTCGTACATGGTCCTGAACACTTTTCCAGACAATGACATGGCAGACTTAGTAAATGCCAAGGTCCCTGCAATCGCATAGACTGACAGTGAAAAACAACACTTCTATTTCATCTACAGATGTCTTTATATTATTACATTACGAGTGTAAGTATATGTGTTTCTAAAACATTAGTTATGTGCAAATAGCCACTTTCCTACTTGTCCAAATCCTAACCTCTACCATTGGTAAAATGTATAAAATAAGGCCGAATTATTCCCAAAAGATGAAAATGCTGCTATAGTTTCCCAGGGAAAAGCATTTTCCGCAGTATTCTGTTGACGTTTTGCCACAGCAGCAGTAATCATGAGCATGTTTTCAAAGTTTGATAAAACAATCATGTTTTGTGGGAAGGAGAGTTCAGCCGTGCTGACCTTCCTTTCTTCTGACTGCGCCCTGAATTCACAATGATTGAGATCCGTGTTGCAATTCCCCCCCTAGTTAAAACATTATGGATGTTTGTATTACAAGTGTCACATAAATGACATTTGAAAATGTACAGCGCGTGTTGTGGGAAGCGGGTAAAGGCGAGGTTATTCTTTGCCATGTGCTGAAGTACATAAATGAGTTAATAAAATTACAATTTCAAAATGAGAACAATTAAAATATTGTAACGGATTACAAGCTAAATCTAACAATGCTCGGTGTAGGCACAGCAGGCAGTTGTAAGCATGATCACAAGCTTTACCATCAAACCTCTTACTGTGACAGAAATGGGCGGAGTGACAAATCATTTTACACAATCTTATAATGTTTTCGGAACTTTTGCATCCTGGTAGGTTTAATGTCATGGCAACAGTATCAGTTCCATTCCATGAAAATCAACCAATCATTTTGCATCTTTTGCAAATCATACTCCAAAAATCTATGTGCTGGCTTGACATCACACATTACAGAGCTGATGGCAAACTTACATGTGACCTTTCTGCATGTGCTACAGCTGTGAAAAGTTAACTGTGAGCAGGAACGTATTCATTTCCAAACACTTGGAGCTAAAGCACAGGGAAAAACTGAAATGACTGTATGTATTAGTTTATGTCTCATAAAACAAAGCAGCTCAGGACTTTATGCGTCATGCATAAAAAGCCTTAGCCACATTGTTGGAGAGGGAAAAATATAATTCAATAAAGTCAAGATCTTGATGTCAAATAAATGAATAACTGGGATAAACTATTGCTTCATATTATGCATCACATTAGCATTCAATTTTGTCTACCTGAGCCTGCTCGTGTAGTTAGAGCATGTAAATGCCAAGATTACACACAGGGGTTACAAAATACTGGATTTTAAATTGGTTATCTAAAGTCTCCTATAAGTACAAAACATCAAGAGTGCTTGCAGACACTTTTGCTTGGGAAAATGACAAGCTGAAGGTTACAGCAACTGCTAATCTACAACATTAGCTCCATGAGCAACTTGACGAGAGGCCAAGATTGGCATTTTTTCCCCGTCTGCTGTCTGTTAAGTGTTCTTTTCAAGTCAGTGAAGAACCTCTGTGTATTTTACAGAGTGTATCTCTAAGTATAAATATATTACGTAGAAAAATTCTTAAATGAATACACATAATATAGTCTATCGCATCTATGACAGGAAATCAGTCGTATCAGTGAAAAATATATTTCATATTTATTCAAAATCTTAACTTACCTGTCCCCATCGCCATTAACATACATGCACAAACACATGCATGAGTGACGATAATCAGTCCAAAACCTGATAACGTTAAAGATAAACCCCAAAGGGAAGAGTAAAATCCTTAGAGGGGCCTACCTTGAGGTCGAAGGTGTGAAAGTCATGGAGCATTCTCTCTCCCGAGACCTGTGACAGAGCGGGGGGGGGGGGGGGGAGACGTCAGTCATGATTACGCCTCAGTGCAATTACAGGGCAACTCCCCTGACAGTGATTGATCAATGAGGAACTCCTTTAATGAAGACAAGGACTCAGGGGCTTCCAGGAGCAAATTGGCAAAAGTAAGAAGTGGGAATAGTGTCCCAGATTGCCGAGCCTATAAGAGGATCATCCCGTCTGCAGCAGCAGTTCTTTGGTAGTGGCAGAAGTACAGTATTCACAGGTACATGCCTGACTTTAGCCAGCTGAAAGTAAATTAACTGCATTGATATTTAAAGTTAGATTATGATTGATTCTTGTCAACAATTTCTGTTGTGTAAGAATTTGTGCTGACACTAAGATAGCACAATTTTTGCAGTGTAGTGTTTAAACTATGGAGTACTATGTGGATATTTTGTGATACAGTACAACATCTAGGATTGAAGGATGATAGTAATACGAGCTTGGAAATGTAACGATGTACTATAAAGAAGTCTGCTGTTAACATGCAAAGATGCATCTTTGAGAAATCATCTCTGTGTTGTCTTTGAATGAAAATGCACATAAAGCTTTTGTGTATATATGTTTAAATGGGCACTTAAATGAAATGAAAATGTTTACCCTTACTGCTAACTCTGAGAGGTGTCCAGAGTTCGCTGATTCTATTCTAAGTTCCTTTACGAACTGCTAAGTTTCAGACAAAGTTGACACAGGGCTATGCCCACTATTATGATGTTGGCTCGCTTTAACTTTAAACAAAGAATGTGCGAAAAGAACTGAACCGTAGTCTAAAATAGCGCAGACAAATCCCTTTCCAAGTGTTGCTATATAAATGTGCGTGTAGTCATATTTAAAGCAGACTTTAATTAGTATAACATGGTTTTAATCTTCAGCCCTGACAAATGGAGCGATCCAATTATTGTGTTATTTGTCATCATCATCATCATGTGTGCCACATTTAACACACACACATAAGTTATCTGAGAGGATAAAACTGTAATAGCCACGTGTGGTCATGGTAAAGATTCACAGGGAGATGCTGACACGGGCTAGAGCAGGGGAGGGAAATTAATTTTCCCAAGGGGAAACATGGGAAACTGGGAATGTTGTTGGGGGCCGCACTAAAAAGCTTGTAAAGACATGGGAAGAGTATTTGCCCACCTCTGGCCCAGAGGAAACCTGACCCCAGATTTAACAGGGGGGTAGTTTAAAGTGCAAAACTAAAAGCTAAGAAAACGTCAGGATGGATACAACCTGACTTTAGAGATTAAGACTCGCAGTAGTATCTAGCCGCACCATGTGTTACCTTCTAAATGAAAGTGGGCTTCAAGCCACAGTGCTTCTGGGTGAGTTTTCTTGGGACAGCTGAAACAAAATTGGAGCTTTGTGCTAAGTCACATCAGCCTTGTGGTCATGGTAGAAAAAAAACCAACTTTAAAAAAAAAAGAAAAGTACACCATCACACACCATAGGGTCGTGTTGCTGCATTAGGCACAGTGTGCTTGAATCTGCAAAGGACACAATAAAATCAAGGTATCCAGGCAGTTGCTGGTCATGGTTTTTCCAACAGCATAATGAGATATAAGATAAAATGAATGAAAACAAGAATAAGTAGAAAACACTGGACCATTCTGAGTCTTGATCCTAATTCTATTGAATATCACTGAGTGATAGCTTCAAAAGAAGGTAAACATGACATTAACCATCTTTAGGCTGATCAACGAGGTAATCTTTCATGTATTTTTTGTTTTGGTTTGATTTTGCATTTGGAAGGACTGGCTTGATGATATTTATTGGGCACATATCAGTAGTCCTGATGCACTTTAGTGCTTTTAACTCTGTTACACAAAACAGGCTGGGCTCAAGGGCCACTTAAACATGACTGCCTCAGTTGGACTGTCAAGAACAGCCTCATTGTTAAAACACCAGAGAACAAGGAAATCAGGCCCTTGAGGCAAAAGCTTCGTATGCCACTGTGTTGAAATTCAGTTCTTGATTTAGACCTGCAACACTGTGTGCAGAAAAGTGGACTGCCTTGTAGTCTGACCTACCATAAGGGAGGACATATTTACTTTGTGTTCTATTCATGCCATGTACACAGGTGAGTAGGGCACTTGTCAAAACCAGACAGCCCTTCAAGCAAAACATCTGAATGACCCTTGAGGCACGTGCACAGATAATCAAAAGGACAGAGAAAGATTAATATGGAGACACATATGTTGATACTGCCAAAGAGGAGAAGTTCATACTGGAAGTTTGGACCTGAGTGGTATTCAAACTGGGAATGTGGGACTGGAGACACTAATTAAGAAGATCCACTTGTGTGGTATTAATAGGTGCATCTGCACTTGACACAGTATTTTAGGAAAATTCAAAGTGATCACACCTACACCTATCCTGAACTCTACAATTCAATTTTATTTAATGACACACATTATTTGTGTTATATGCAAAAAAGAGATAAATAATCCTGCCTCAAAGCTGCTTTTCTGGTAGTTCCCGATACAGCCGATGACTCCAAGACCACAGTTTTCTGTGATGATGCATATGCGCACACAAGAGGACTGAAAGAGATCTAGAATGAACACCAGAAGGCTGAAATTGAATAATTTAGAATTCAATTGCCTAAGAAGAGCTAAAGTTTAGCTACACAGGATCTATGGCAGAGAGGGAAAAATGTGTGTTTCCTGACTAAGTGCGGTTGGCATGTCGCTGCTGGAGGTTTAGGCTTTTGCTAGGCTAAATCTCTCACAAAAAGTGGATGCCAAGCGGGTAGTAGTTCGCATCGAAAATGCCAACTTGTCTGCAAACATTTGTCAAGTGGTAATAAAACTCAAATCACAGAAAACGTTCACTGGAGGGGGGGGGGGTCACTAATCAGTCTCTAGGTCCGCATTAATCGGACTTAATAAACTTGCCTGCCTCAGCAACTGTCCTCATTGTCCAGGAACCACACGCCAACCGATCGAGAAACACACTTAAATGGGTCCTTGGGCTGGTGTGACTGGGGTCTAATGTGATATCATTTCTTTATTGTTGATGAAGCACAAACATCTGAGTTATTTAAAGCTGGCTGTGCAGCTGTAAGTTCATACTTTAACCAGCTAAGACTATCTAAAGCGGTGGCCCCCAACCCCCGGTCCTTGAGTCGTTTGTTACCGGGCTGTGAAATTTATGATTTTCAGGGTTCGTTATTTTATTATCGTTTTTCTCGTTAACTCTGTTTCCCTGGTTGTTTTCCCATGTGTTATGAATAAATCTTCTTTTTTTTGGTACTGGTACTGGTTTCATTTTGTTGTATTTATCCGCGACACCTTAAAGGCCGGTCCGTGAAAATATTGTCGAACATAAACCAGTACGTGGCACAAAAAAGGTTTGGAACTGCCACCTAACTCTGCTATCATTGAACATTCAGAGTTTAGCATAGCAAAAGTATGAAGCTCAATCACATATGTAATGGATTTTGTCATCTAGTGCTGTTACCCCTCCCCATCCGGCAGCAAAAAACTATGAGTATATATACTATAACTATAAGCTGGGATATCTTTAGTGTAACAGCTGCTCAGCTCGTAGCAGTTCTAAAACAGTCGGCTTTACTTTTGCTTTATACCGTTTGTCTGAACAACAACAGCTGTATTTTCATTTTACCAGTGTGTGTTGCACTTTGGTTCCCATAGAAACTAAGTCCAGTCACCCACCGATAGCGAGGGTACAACTCTGTGAGTGTCTGTAGAGTGGATGCATTATAATAGATCTGACTGTGTCAGCCGTCTCTGGACATAATTGCCAGTAATCAGTACTTAGGCAGCGTGTTATGCAACATCAGGGCTGCCGTATATAGATCAGTTCTATCTCAAGTGACTTTTTTGAAACTGCGAACATTTAGTGCCATAAAAAAGTGTAGGCAGGACTCCATCACACCAGACTACATACTGTGATCATCGACTCTAAACACACGATTTGTCTGGGGGTTTGCTGTGCACTGTATACACAGTGTACTGTATAATATGGTGTAGCATACTCTAGGTGCTGGAAATACTGTGCCTGAAATCTGAAGACATCTACCTTTACCCAAAAAGGCTGAAAATACAAAGGATTACACCATTTGCTGTAAAAGGTTTCACATTTCTCACACACTTTATTTTGGTAAAGTCACAGAGACTTTGATAGAACAATCAAATTAGTTTGAAACATTCATGAATCTACGAGAAAGGTTGAATGTTTTTTTTAAGCTTATTTCTGAATGTGGATTCTTTCAAGTTTAAAGCTATGATGCTATCAGATAATTTAAAACATGACTGAGGCGCAATTAGAACTTGAATAGCATAGATTAAAAGTATTGGGCTTTGACAGCGACGGATTAACTAAATGTGTCATGATCTCCTTCATGAACAAAAATTGCCCTTCCTAATTTACATTTTTGGTCAACAAGATTAAATGGTAAATGGCCTGTATTTATATAGCGCTTTTCTAGTCCCTAAGGACCCCAAAGCGCTTTACATATCCAGTCATCCACCCATTCACACACACATTCACACACTGGTGATGGCAGCTACATTGTAGCCACAGCCACCCTGGGGCGCACTGACAGAGGCGAGGCTGCCGGACACTGGCGCCACCGGGCCCTCTGACCACCACCAGTAGGCAACGGGTGAAGTGTCTTGCCCAAGGACACAACGACCAAGACTGTCCAAGCCGGGGCTCGAACCGGCAACCTTCCGATTACAAGGCGAACGCCCAACTCTTGAGCCACGATCGCCCATCGTTAAAACAAACTAGCAAGAGTCTGTTTTAAATCTGCTGGTTCTCAATCTATAAAATGTGCTCCACTTAGCGTTTACAGATGATAATTAACTTAATTTATATTCTTATTTATTTTTAGCTTTTGTTTTTGTCATTTAAAATATTGCTGTATAATTTAGACTAACTGGCTATTAGGTGAATGTAACAATTTTATTTTCACAGTTAAATGGGTCCTCAGGAGCTTCAAGAGCTAAAAAGGGCAATCATTTGCCCAGCGGACCTGCTTGCCTCAGCACTTAAAAGGGACACGTTTAAATGTCCAGCTTTCACCTGGGAATGGCCCACAAGGGGTACTCCTGAAGGGGGCTGGGTCGATGCTGAGGTCCCAGAAAATTGCAAAGTCATCCATCACATTAATGAGTCATGTCACTTTATTTATTTAAAAAAGAAGACTTTTTCCATCCCTTGGATGTTCCCCACTATCATGATGCTGCATTTCATCAGTGCAGGCTGGAGTTAATCGAGGCAAAAGCAGGGCAAGACTCAGGCTACAGTAGTGCAGGTAGTCAGCCAAGTGGAGCTGATTACAGCTAAATGTCGCTCACTTGTATTCGAAAAGCAGTAATCCAAGTTTGGCTGAGCTTTTGGGATGCATATGTGGATGTGGGGTAATTTGGACTTGAAATCAGCTCTGGTTATTAGCAGTTGGGCAAGCTTTGGGCCAAAGGCGGCCCATTCATCACACTCGCAGCACTGGTCTGCGCAACCAGTTGTGCCAGATTGAGATCAGGCCAGGAAAAAGTTTGGTTTATGTAGTAAATGTCAGTTGAATAATGTCAGAAATTTTAGGTTATGGGGTTATAGGGGAAAAATACATAATATTTAGACTTTGTTTAAATTCTATATAACAATAGTACCAGAGCAGAAATTACAGTCTGAATTAAAACCCTCCCCCAGAAGATTAGTTGGAGGTTAAAGCGGAGTAGAGAGTTGCAGCCGAAAACTGCACTGCTGTCAGGATATGAGCTACCAAAACCGACAAGTATCAGGTTATAGTACATCAGACAGTGGCTTTATGGTGTGGTAGTTAACACAGCTGCTTACAAGGGAAAGCTTCCTAGTTCAATTTCGCCCCCCAGGGGTTACAAGCTAATGTATTCTTAATGTCGATCCAGAGCCCAGATAAATGATGTCAGGAAGGGCATCTGGTGTAACAAACATGAGGATCCATCCATTGTGGCCTCCCCTTGGGAAATAAGGAGGTAGCTCAAAATATCTGTGAGGTTACACAACATCAGACCGGACAACGCCGATCAGTTTAGACAGCTTTGAAAGGGGTTGTTATTTAGCAAAAATGAAACAGCTCATGCAAGCACAACTTAACCTACTTCCTTCTTTGGACAGAAAAAAAGAAGAAAATATTGCCTGATATTCAAAAGGTTTTTTCCCCCTCGTCTAGGCTACATGTGCAAAGTTCCAGCTTTGCTTACAGATAGCCGGTATTTTGATATGATCAGCGTCATACAAGATCAACATGCTAGTTCATTTCATGGATACAGTAAGACAGGGATATTCAGCCTACATCTTTTATATTGAAAAGGAGAAGATATGCTTTACAGACATCTTGCTAGCCCACAGCTGAAATTCACAAACCTCAAGTTT
The DNA here is from genome assembly GCF_965226115.1 of Aulonocara stuartgranti. NCBI lineage: Eukaryota > Metazoa > Chordata > Actinopteri > Cichliformes > Cichlidae > Aulonocara > Aulonocara stuartgranti. The sequence continues at coordinate 33,900,809 of NC_138941.1, forward strand.
ACACGTGTCAGTTTGACAACATAATTAGCTTGTTTAGCTAATCACATTTTTGCAGCAATATGCTAGCAACCAAGGCAATCACAAGGAGGTTTTTGCAAACCGGTTTGAGAGAATACATTTTTCCCTAAAGGGTCACTAGGGAAAAATAGGGGTCACTGAATGGTCTCTGAGTTTTTAGCAATCATTTTCCCCAGAGACTGCTATCAGCTTCCAGCAACCTCTTGCAACTGGTTGGAGAGTGCTAATTTTTCCCTCACGACTCGTGGTTGCCAGATAGTCATGGGCTAACCTCTAAGCCTGTACGACTGGGGGATTAATCGCTTGATCCTACACTGTCAGCATGCTTATCACTATGTCATGCGGTTTACATGTGAGCAAAATCTCAATTAAAGATTTTCTGACTCTTTCACAATGTCTGTCATACTGTGTTTTTCCTTTCATTTGCTCTGCTTTCCTTTCTACAATGTTGTTTTAATTACCAAACTCCATTGAATCAGTGAATTCATAGTCTAATTTACTGGTACAAACTACATGTTCATATTTGTGTAACACGTAGTAGCTCTCAATAATCCAAATAATTGTGCATAGTAGCAGCTGGTGAAAGTGACGCATAGAGTTTGCATCCCACGGGTAGAACAGTGGGTTGTAAAAGTTATGGCATTACCACCTGTGAGCAACGTACGCCTTGGCACACTGCTGCCAGAAAAAGCCAAATCCAAAAGTCTTGCAAACACACTCTCTGTAAAGTTCCAGCTACAATATAATGTTTATAATATCACTGGCTTCCTCCCATGCTCCGTTTGCCTCGTGAAAACTCTAACACAGACAGGGTAGGGAGATTTAAATAGCAGTGTGAGGATATTGGAACTATATGACATTTCTCTTTCCTAGGAAATCCAAATCTGTGATATTACCATTTCAGGGCTGAACGGATTTAAAGCACGATAGACTGATATATCTCGGGACAGGGTGAAATAGATGAATCTCAAGTTATTTACCCTTTTTAATTGGAAATGTCTGTCACAGGGCAGCAAGCTGAATCCTATTCCAAACCATTACCTGTCTGCCTTGATTATTTCAAGGTATTTTAAAGAGAGTGAAGTGCTGAGTGTCAAACATAGCTATTGAATTTATTCCTGTTGGATTTTCTAGGCTTAAAAACACAAGTGCTGAAGAGTAGAAAAGCTCGCAAAAGGTCAAGTTGTTAATCACATCACTACGTTTACTATTCACTGATTCACAGATGACGACTGACAAGATTTTGCTGACAGGAAATCCAAATAGTCTAATTTACTCTGAAGCTTAACTCTTTAGTTTTGACAACCCCTTGGAGTTTTTATTATTAATCCGTCACCAGTTGAGCATCAAACTTTTTTGTCCAACAATCTAGCAAGAAGTGCTATCCCTTAACAGGGGTGCGGGTTTGTTTTTTAATCGACTTAAACGAGCTGTGGTTTCTTTTGAGCAAGCCCGTGGGGCTTTGCTCATAATTGCTCCCCAGGGTCCTGTCAACAGTTTCTACCTGCTCTTGAGCTCTCATTCCAGGGCTGTCATCCTGGCTGTCTGGGCCCGTGAGTGACACTGTGGAATCACAGGATGAGCTCTGTCGAAGAATATCTCTGGCTCCAAAGGAGAACACCACTGGGACACTGCCAGCCCAGCTCATGATGTCACACTGTGACAGCGGCAACTTCTAAGGCTCAAAGCTGTTGGATGTAGACTGCCCAGGGACTGTGAGGGTTATCACAGGGCTGCCTTTGTGTACGTGCACAGAGTACGAGCAGGAAGTTCTCAGTAAAATGAGACTCAAATCCACACAAATGGAAACTGCCAAACATTGTTGTTCTCAAGAACTGTTTTGCTCTAAGTGTGCTCGGACGACAGTTTGACTGCCTCTGCAAAGGAACGGATGTGCAGCAAGCAGTTCAATGATCTCATCTCTTATTCATAAAATACTACAACTCTTGACAGTACCAACATCTCAGTATATGCTACTAAAAAATATACAAATTACAGCAAGAGCTGCAACAACAGTCACTCTAGTGTGCAGGAAAAAAATACTGTAGCTGACAAAAATCCTGATTTAAGCACTAGTAGTAACATGTTTTCTTTTTCTTGTCTTTTTTTTTTTTTACCTCTCAGGCAGCTGAAAATGTGTTTTGACTCTGACAGAACTAAAAGCAACACTTTTGTTTGAGTCATCTCTCCATGCAAACATGGATTGCGATTGGGCTTTGGCTGCATGTCCACAGTCTCCAACAGCAGCATATAAAGGCTCATTTGCACCATCTGCAGTAGAGGTGACAGGGGCAGCTCCACTGCCAAGGGGCTATTAAAAAACAGCAGAAGTACAGCTGCCACAGTCTACCTGCTCCTCTGTTTTGCCCTCTATGGATTTTTGTTCTTGGTTCAATTGCTCTTTGGGCAGCTTTTGAAGGGCAATGGTGAAGACAGAGACACTGTCACAGCAGGGATCAGCACTTGTTCTGTAATGTAGTGAGATACACATGGCGACAGGAGGTTGTGGAAAAGGTCTGCTTCACACAAGTGTGTCTGCATTTTGCTCCGGTGTTGTAGGTATAGCTGATTGGGCAGTATGAACAGGAAAAATAGCGTTTAGCTAGCATTTTAGCTAGCATTGTGGTTAGCTAGCATTGTGGTTAGCTAGCATTGTGGTTAGAAAAATCTCAGTAACTAAGGGATTGCTTGTCATGAAATTTTGTACAGGCATCCATTGGTCTCAAGAAGATAATTTCTGAGACTTTGGTTGTCTTTAGGATTTGTCAATAAAATTCCTAAATAGCTATCCCATTGAAATTTATAGCAGCTTTTAGCTAGCATTTTAGCTAGCATTTTAGCTAGCATTGTGGTTAGAAAAACCTCAGTAACTAAGGGATGGCTTGTCATGAAATTTTAGACAGGCATCCACTAGTCTCAGGAGGATGATTTCTGAGACTTTTGTTGTCTTCAGGCTTTGTCAATAAAATGCCTTAATAGCTATCCCATGAATCGCATCGAAATTTACATCCACACTAACACTTTAACAACTTGATGATCCAGTTGGCACTAACTATATTAGTTTAATATTACATTTTTGACCAAATGGCTCCAAAGAAAAAAAATAGCACTTCAGTCATTACTAATATTAGCATTTTATAACAGTGACGCAAAGCGGTTATTTGCCTAAGTACTGTGTTGCATCACAATGCCGTTAGCATGACTCATATTCTTGTATTAGATTCTGTGTCAATGCTAAATTTCTGCCACATCTTTAGTTTGTTTAAACTCTGAACATCGGCGTCAAAGAAGAGACGAATATGTGCTTCAGCCTGCAGATGAACAGCTAGACAGCTGCAGGCAAATGTTAGTGTGACGTGCTTCTTTGTAAACTGCTGATGAAGTGAGGGGATTCCACTTTGACGGTAATTTAAGCACAGACATTTGAAGACAAGGCTATTCCACAAGGGTTGATTTTGTCCCTTCACATTTCTGTCAGGACCTCCCGCTTCCAGAAACTTCTTAACAAAGTTAGCGATCATCGGTGCAATCTGTCATGCTTTTGACGGTTTGATTGTTTCTGTGTTTTCACATGCAGAGGAGCGGAGAGGAAAAGAGAGCTTCATGTGTTGCTCAAGGTCCTTTTAGATACTCCCCATCCCACATCTCCCTGCACAATTAATTTTATCTTTGGGGTATTATCAAGAGGAAGCCTGGCAAAGCAGCATGACAGAAAAACGGTCCAGAACCCCAAGGCCCAGGGTGGGAATTAATCTGTTTGACAAGATCTCTCACAAACGATTTGCCTGGCTTTCCTTCAGTTGGATGTTGCTACTACCCTGCATATCTGAGGAGGTGAAGAATAAGCCTGTTCTAAACGCAACGCAGACTGAAATGAGTTTAAAACAGGGAAGTGAGCGGTGGCAGGGTGATGCTGATGTGTTGGCTCGACAGGTGTTACAGCAACCTTTATGGTATGCCTGTTAAGTGAGCATTAGCATTGTTCAGATCAACCATGCGTTCAAAATAACGAATTCCCATCGTGGCGGGCTGACATTGGCATTATTTTCGGAAACAAAAGCTTACTTTAGTCCTAAATCAAAACCCCCCAAAATCGGTTTGGCTTGTTTTACTCATGCTTTCAAAACTATTGACGTCGAGCAGACGTTTGATGCATTATCTGGGACGCAGAAAATTAATCAAAGTAATGATTGAATAATTATCTCAAGTGCAATTAATTAAACATGCCAATGAACTCATCTTGAACAGCTGTCCTTGCTGCACCACTTAATCACTTGTGAGAATTACCAAACACAAATGGAGGACGCAGAGTGCATGCAATAATCTCTGCAAAGTGCATTGTTTACAAACAGTAATTAATATCACACCGTGTATTAGCAGGCTAAGTGACTGCAGTGCACTTCTGTAATTGTACCAGTGAGACTTGGGTTTCTTCCCCACTCTTGCCTCAGACACCTCTTGTTAAGACAGGAGACAGATTACGAGACCGAGCAGAGACTTTCCAACTATTCCCTCTGATTTACAAGGTTTTTGATTCTGTATTTTGCAGGTGACTCGGTGCCATAAAAAAAAATGCAAATAACACGTCATTCCTCATTGCAAAATCCCTAATTTAACCCAAAATGGCCTGGACACCAGTAAAATGATAAATCACCCCCAGCCCAATTTGTATCCACACAGTGTAAAATTGATTTATTTTATGATCCAGCCTCAGAATGTGAAATACTTCCTGCTATATTTGTTGGCAAGAACTATCTAAAAGTGTAACTGAACTTTTGGCATCTCTAGTCTCTGGCTGTGGCCATGCCAAATATGGGAGTCTGCAGAACTGTATGATGAGGTAATCACATATAAGGCTTTCCTGGACCATGGGGCTTGACAGTCACAGCAGACTTCAGGAAATGGTCTGTGTGGTTCTGGCACATGCCATACGGTCCTGCGAAAAAGAAAGTCTGACTTCTGAAGCTTCGCCCAAACTGGGTCATGCAACAGAACAATGATCCCAAGCACAGCAGCAAATCCACAACAGAATGACTGAAAAAGAAAAGAGTCGAGGCATCGCAATGACCCAGTCAAAGTCCAGACCTCGGTCTGATTGAAATGCTGTCGTGGGACTTTAAGAACTCTGTGCATAAACAAATACTTGCAAACTTCAGTGAACTAAAGCGCCACTATAAAGTCCCCAAAAGTCTTTTACAACCAAGTCATGCAGAAATGATTCTTCTCCAAAGATTCTACAAGCTATTGAATCATGAGATCTACTTAATTTTTCACAGCACTGCATTGAGCCCTTTGAGAACAGGAAGAACGGCACCGAGCAGTAAACAGTCTTTAAAATGAAGAAATTATTAGCACACCTGGACAGCCCATCGGGAACAGCAGGTACAATTTGTTGTGTCCTCAGGGTGGGTTTGGACTGTCACAGATACTCAGCATGCCCGGCATTATTATCAAAAGCAGGTGTAATTTAATATTCCCGTTCAAATCCGCACATCCGGCACAACTTTCACTCTTGCTGCTGCAGTGACACTGATCCAAAAGCATGTCCTTAAAAAGTAATCATCACATTTCCTGGCGACAAATACAGCGACCAGCCTTCCCTTGTTAAAGCACAGTCAAAAAATAGTGTAGCACACTGTAACGCCTAACAAAAGTTTTTTATTTATTTTATTTATTTATTGTTTGCAGTGGAGGTGCCTTTTGTATTTTAAATTATATGCTAAAGTTTGATACTTTCATACTTTCTAAAATCTTTTACGCTTGACTATACAGTGCTAATTTAAACATGTTACCATGCTAACTCTGTGCCTCCTTGGTGTAGGCAAGTTTTTGGGCTTCGTGCATTAATCCATGTGTGATTATGTAGCCTTGGCCATTTGTATACGTTTTGACCATGAAAATGTTCCTTCCTGATAAAAACACTGACCAGCGGTTTGTTCAAATCACTGGTTTTATGTGTTCAATCACAAGTTAAATGGATTAAGGCCGTGCTGTAGACTCGTAGCTCAGTCACGATGAACTCCTGCATCGTAACATAGACATCAATTACAATAATATCAGCAATTACATGCACTTATTATAGCTTACATAAGATGCTTTTATCATTAGAATATAAAACCACAGCTGGGTTCTGAATATAAAAAAGGCTAATTAGCATATTCATTATGGTTTTAATATGTTTCACAGTACTGTACTTTCAGTGAGGACAGTAGCAGAGTAAGATACTACAGTAATTAAAATAAGCTTCATGCAAACTGGGCGACTCACTGTTTCTTCTCTCTTCTGAACTTGACAAAATGCACATGGATAATGACAGCGTGGAAAATTAAATGTCTCAAAAGCAAGGTAAGGGGTTGATTAAATGCAGCAGTGGTGGTCTCTTAGAACCATGTGTGAGACAAAGGTAAACCGTTAATAATTAGAAAATGGCGCGTTTTTAATTGAGCACAGAATGTGCCCGTGAATAATCCGCTGAAGAACAGTGCCGCTACACCTAGCACGGGAAGGATTTGCTTTAAATTGTGTTAGCAATCTTTATTATTTGAACTTTTGGACAAGTTGATACAAATTACCAAAAAGAAATGACAAATCTATTATTATTAGTTATTAGTAAATTTGCACGTTCTGTCATAACATCAAAATGTGATTTATTATGCATTATGATATGTGAAAGCTACAGCAAGAAGACTGCACTAAGTATCAGTTTCTTTAAATAGACTGTGACCAGCTATGTCACTTACTGTGTGAAAAAACAATTGTGCCTACGGTAAAACTCTGTGGACTCGATTGGGACAATTTGCAACAAAACAATGAGATGTCCTTCTGTTGTTATAGCGAAGCAGCGTTCGTCTTTCATCTTGTTTCTTCCTCTTTGTTGCTCTTGCTGCTTATTTAGCTTTCTTTTTCCTCTCTGTGTGTATATCCATGTCTTCATATCACGCTGGAGAACACTCTTTAACAGCTTTAAGAATTACCCATTTTGACCGGGTTAAAAACTAAGCTTTAAAGTACAAAGTAATTTTGCTGCTTGTTGGAAGAAAAAAAAAACCATCCAGTCACTTTGATCATTTTATTGTTTGTCCAAGTAGAGAGCGTTGTTGGAATCGATTTCCCTCCAGTATAATTGGTGTCATGCATGGTTTGGCTAAATAAGCCGTCACACCAAAAGATAAAAGGGCAATGTTGACATTTTGCTTAAGAACACACCGAGCTGTTACGCTGACCCCAAAAATAATCGCATCTACTAGAAAATACCTGTTATCTAATCAACGACAATCGGTGACTAATTCTGTTTGGGATCGTTAAAGTTCATCCGCTGCTCTGTATGTAAGGTTGCATTGTTTTCCCTGCTCCAGCTTTTCCAGTCAGGCGTAGTTCATATGTCATTCAGATCAACAATGGGAATAATTTGCCGTTACCAAATTCCCTAATATATCTTGCTTGAGCTTATGTGTTTTTAGCAGACTTGCTTCTGTAATTGAAGTGCATTACCACAAAATAGGTCCACCTCATCATTCAGTCATGCTCAGTCAAAGTCTGTAAAACCCCAATTCGCTGTCAGCTATCCAGCTTAATGTATTTTTGTTAACAGAAAGTACAAGGTTAAAAGGTTAATATCTGCCACTGACTACAATTCTCTGTGCTATTGTAGCGGTGCATCCGGTCTCTCTCTCTCTCTTTCTTCTTTGCTCTTCCCCAATTGTGCTATTGTGTAAGTGCACACTCACACAGATGCTCACACACGCGCGCGCGCACCATACACACTCACGGCACTCTCTCTCCTCCCCTCGGTGTAAAGGTTGCAGCAGAGCCATCCATCCAAACCCACAGACCATGAAATTAGGTTAAGACGTAAGGCTGTGAATGACACAGGTGTGGATACAAATGAGAACATCCGAATGAAGAAGTACAGATCCAAGACGGCTGATACTGTAGTCGTTTTAGGCATTTAGAATTATATTTCACAGGTTTCTCCTCATTTTTATTTAGCCCCACTTTTCCTCCTGTGTATTAGTGGTCAGGGCAGGACATTAGCATACATGCTGAGAAGCTGTGCATGAGGATATTAGGAGCGCTGTCATATTCCAAATCTCATTTCCTTTAAAAAACTTTAAAGTCGCTCATGCTTGTCTGCGCTCCTCTGCTCTCTTGTATAAATCAGAACGCTTCTTTTCTTTCTTTTCCCTTTTCTGAATGCAGTCAAATATTAAAAATTTCCCAGCCCCGCTTGTTATAATAGTTTACGTCCATGTACGACCAGGAATTAACAAGTGATAAGCACGCTTGCAATAATTGGTTCCTGCTAATGTACCAAATATAACAATAACCATATTAACTCTGGCTTTGAACTTTTCAGCTAAATTACAGAAAAAGACAATGTTTTATTTTTTTTTTTTTTTACAGGAAATATTTAAATATGTAAGACAGAGGCAACTACAATTACTTTTGAGAATGTTAGGAAAAAACATTTAACTGCATGTTTAATTTCTAGCATATGCTAGCAATGGCTATCAGTCAGTGCATCGTCTGCTCTTGAAATAGCCTATATGAACACCATGTCAGGAACTCCTTTGCACTGATATGTTAGTCCAGTGTAAACCGCCATTGCATTTTTTATCTACTACATAAGCAAATTCACTGTAATATTTACTGTACCAAGTGCTGTAAAAAGTAAATGTCTTCCTTTTTATGACCCATTTTATAGAAGGAATCTTATATTTAAAGTATGGCTCAGTAAATAAGTAATTAATAATTTTATTCAATAGACACAAAGTATAGAGCACACGAAAGAGAGGAAGACATGCGGCGAAGGGCCGCGGGCCGGCCGCTGTTAACTGTATGGTAAGTGGGCGCCTGCTCAATGCACTGAGCTAAATCGGCACCACAATAACAAGGTGTAGTTTTAATTTGTAAACATGAAGTATGGCTGAAAAAAAGAAAATCCAAGAAATGATAAGAAACAGAAGCCAGCCAAAAAAACTAATACAGTTTTGTAAAACTTTGGAATTATGCTTGAAAATTGCTAACAAAACCAAAATGTGCCACTTTTAATGCATCGGTACCAAAACAATGACTGGAAATTGATGAAAGGATTGAAATGATTTAATTTATTTATTAAAACAACTTTTTTTCCTCTTTTGCATTAGTGTAGCTTTTATACTCTTCAACAATTAAGGAGTGAGTTGTAATGGAAAATCGTTTCCTCAAGTGCTTTTTGAAATGGAGGTTGATAGGAAAGTAAAGTAATTGACTGGTCTTCGATGGTCCCAAATTTAGCTATTAAGCATCATGCTAATGGATGTAGTACTGCATTAACACAGAAGCCAAGAACAATTACTTAAATACGATAAAGGCAAATAGATATCAGGAAGGCTTTGGCAGTTTCAAAGAGCGCTGATGGCAAATGTCCAATTTACACTTTGAGAAAAGCCGACCGTAACACAATTTGCTCTACGTATAGTGGAGACACTTTTTCAGAGTGCATACCTTTTATTTTTCTGCTCACGTAGTACAGAAAGGAGTAGAGAAACAATCAGAGCGCTCTTAAACCATCAGATTTAGCATCAAATCACTATAGAAAGTGTCACAGCTTTTGAAGGCAACAGCATCTGGAGCTGGTAATGCAGGAGCACTACAATGACTATTGCTTTTACTATAATAGGTATTGACCTGTGCATCAGCAAGAATCTGCTGATATCTGCAGTCTTTCAAACCCCACTGAATTCAAACATGAAAAGTTTCTACTGCAATCACGGCACGTCTACATTGACACAAAAGACGGCCGGGCACTTAAAAGAGAATAAAATACGTGCATCGGTGAATGCGATTATCAGCTGAATCGGATTTTGATTGATAGTCCCATCGGGGGCATGTGGGGTGCATGAAAGAGAGAGTCAAAAAAGAATTTGCCGACTAATGGTCCATTCCGTTTTTTGAATTATGTTTAACCTGGGTATTCAAGATACCATGACAGTGATAATTAAAGACTGGAAGTGTGAGTGGAATTGGAATGCCAGTCAAGAAAAACAAAACCTATACATTCCAACAAAGCTGTGATTAATTTCATTGAAGGACTGAGAAATAATTGCCTTCCAGAGACTCGAACACATTTACATAAAGTGCAAATCGAACTCTGCATTGAGTTGTGTAATAGGAGAAAGACACTGTTCCCCAAAATGTTGCTGAAAACATGGTTTCCACCCATAGCAATAGCATTCGTGTAATAGATTCAGAGAGCAGACAGTTTCTAGGGTTTTTCTTTTCACTTTTAGAATCCACAGTGACAGAGAGCATGTACATTACTAAAACAGTAATCGCTATTATTATGCTGGCACCCTTTTTTCTTACAGCTTCACATAATCACATTGTAATAATGGGGTAGCATTGTGCATTTACCTACATTTAACTGTAAATATCCTGCATAAATATTATTATTTAATAAATTAAGAAAAATATTGCATGGTAATTACATGGTAACAAGTTTGTAATATAAAGTTCTAACATTGTTGCTATTATCATTATTGTTGTTTTTAAAATAACAGCTTCTGATAACATTGTAACAGTGGTGTAACACTGTGGGAACAAAGAGGTAATAACCACACAATAACCGTTACTTACATACATATAAATTGTAAGTTGCATGGTAATTACATGGTAACTAAGCAGTAACTATGGTAACTATAATATATAGTGGTAACTATAATATATAGTGCTTATCATTATTATCATTACTATAATTATTATTATGAAAGCAGTTTATCTATCTCTTTTTAATGATGGGTTTGCAACCATCAGCTGACTTGTTCTTATGCATTCTTCCAGTGCCGGTGTGAGCAGCTCCTGGTGTGACTGTTTTTGGCACAGGCAAATGTGGACTAAGGAGGCCGTAAAGAGCTGTTGACTTGTGTAAATCAGTGAGGTTTGAGGACATTCAAGGGGCTGCCAAATACAGTTTGCGAAATAAGAGCCCATGCTATGAGCAAGAATACAGTATATCTTTGCCTCTGTAATATAGTATATATAGTATGCCTTTTTTGGAAGATGCAAACCCTTACCACAAATCTCAGTGAATGAATGGAAGCAATTTTAAAGAAGGTACTGACAATATGTACAATAGCAGCACTTACACAATATATATAATATATAACAAACTAAATAAAACAACCCTTGCATCCTTCTAGGCTGTGTTATTCCAGCATTGCATAACGATATAAACAAATACACAGTGCTCCTATAGTTCTATTCACAGCCTCAGAATGCACAGTTTATATGGAATGAATAGGAGTTAAGTGGAGAATCGGCTCATTTAAGGTGTCGTCTGCACTTGCTTTTACACACACACACAGACACACACATTAAGTTATACTGTATAAGCACTTGCGGGATGCCAAAGGGTCAAGTGGTTTTCACTGCGCGCTAAGAAAAAGTCCTGATGCTTGCTAATATTTCCTGATGTGTTCTTTTATTTGAATACCGGGTGCTGCCTCAGCTAGCTCCTATTGTCAAAGCTCTCTATTTGAATGTCAACACTATTATTACAGCAGGTGATGCAACAGCAGGTGTCTCTCTGCCTGTCTGTCTGCTACGCCCTGCCTGTCTCTCTGTGTCTTTGTGTGTCTCTCTCACCCTCTCCTGCTTTACTTCCCTCAGTTTTGTTTAATAGCTATCATTATGTGTCTGCCAAATGGAATCCATTTGAAACCCGCTTTTTCTACCCTTTGCAAGCATCTCTATTTTTCTAGGCTTGACATTCTACCACTCTTTCACACTTAGACTGTAATGGGTGAAACGGAGAACGTTCTCTGTTGCTGTCTCGCCTCTCTTTCCCAATTGTTTACAGCTGAAGCCCTGACAGTGGAGCTTCTGACTAGCTTGGGGAGAATGGACACTTTGACATTTCACACCCTGAAATGTGGCAGCGCACGGTATTACTAGTAAATGCTGTTCATTATGGCCTTGACAGCTGATGACCAAGATTCAACCTTCCCACACCTGCCTCTGCCGAAACCGCACAAAAAAAGGACTTTCGAAAATCGAGATGTTTGGCGCGATCAAAGCTGAGAGGCTGTGTTCTTTTCCTCTGCTCTTCTGTCTCCTTGTCCTTACGTTCAACCATGTAATCAAGTGCACTTTATTGCTGTCATGTCTGCATAGGCCTGACTATATTTTCAACTGAGGCTTCATTGATGTTGAGAGACTCGAGACGGCGAGAGGGGAGGAAAAAGCACCGGGGCTATGGAGATGGGATGATAAATTACCTTATAGAACAAGGAGGAGAGCTAAATAAAAAGTTTATAAGAATTTGAATTGTCGCCGTAGAGTTTTGTAATAAAGGAAAAGTAGCAATGAGGGTTAAATCAATTTGTGTGTCACACTGAGATATATATCCTTCAATATGAGGTTAGCTAAATTTCTCGTCTACATTTCCTGACAAGCAGCGGAGGCGGCAGGATTGGTGGCGCACCTATGAATCGGCAAGCCTCCGTAGGAATTTATTGGGACATATAAGTGTGTGAAATTAAATTGTAAAACTGTACTTCATCTCTACACATCGGCGTATGTTTTCTAACAAATGATTAAAGCTCAATTATGACACCGCTGTAAAAGCTTTATTCTTATGTGATACGCAGAAGGAAATTTAGTTCAAGTGCTCGTGTATTTCCTGGTTCAAACTAGACCCTTAATGAATTGCTTTTTCATTAAGGTATTGCTTTTTTTTTTTTCAATTTGTTCAGTATGTCATTGTAAGTCAGCACAGATTTGGCAAGCACACTTTAATGAATCTGGTGTGGTCTGATTGCTTAGAGACTACCACTCCTTCATGAAGTACAATAGGGAATAAGGTGATTTCATTTATAATAGCCTAATCTGTACTTAGGCTGAGGTTTATAGTTGTTTGCTGTGCTTACAGGAACTCTATAGACCAGTGGTCCCCAACCCTCGGACCACGGACCGGTACTGGGCCGTGAGTCGTTTGGTACCGGGACGCGAGAGTTGAAGTTTTCAGGGTTTTTATCGTTAACTCGGTTTCCCTGGGTCTTTTCCCATGTTGTAGTTGTGCGTCTTATTTTGAAAGAAATATTTATGCGTTACCATAGCGACCAGAGAGCATTAAGGGGCAGAGAGGAGGACGTTACTCTTGATGTTGTTGGCACATTTCAGGAGGACGCTGCTAATAAAGTTACACAATCACACAGTGAATTTGCGTTTATTATTATATTTACAAAATACCACCATTTTTGTCTTGGTCGTATCATTTTATTTTGTTGTATTTATCCGCTACACCTTAAAGGCCGGTCCATGTAAATATTATCTGACATTAAACCGGTTGGGGACCGCTGCTATAGACTATAACAATGACACCAAGACAAAATTAGACCAAACTGGGAAATTATACTCAGTATGGTAGCAAAATACAGTATCCTCAGCATAATGGGAAAAGAGGAATAAACGTGCAAGACTGCCCCCATGGTAAACAGACTGAAGCAGACTGCTTGGTAACATTTAGTCCATCAAAGACCAATTCCAAGTTCTTCCTCTAGTAGGGCAGGGGTGTCCAACTCCAGGCCTCGAGGACCGGTGTCCTGCAGGTTTTAGATCTCAGCCTGGCTCAACACACCTGAATCAAATGATAAGTTTATTAGCAGGCCTCTGGAGAACTACAAGACATGTTGAGGAGGTAATTTAGCCATTTAAATTAGCTGTGTTGGATCAAGGACACATCTAAAACCTGCAAGACATCAGCTCTTGAGTAGGGATTCTTTAATCTACTGTTCTTTGGCATAAAGGGCAGAAGGTTTATTAGGCTCTACATTTGAATCATGATTCAGCCATCTGAATTGAAAATGGTAGTAATTTGCCTCAAAACAGTATTGCTCAATAGCCACTACTCCAAAAATGTAACTCTTTGAAACAGCGTGGCAAACACAGACTGCTCAGTTTTCAATGTGTTCATACTGTAACAACGATACATTCATCTGCCCTTGACTTCCACGCGGATGTTCAAGATTTTCCTGTGAAGAAGGGACATGTTTGTGCTTTGACACAGTTTTATTTTGACACAGAGTTTATGAACTCTGATGAAGCCTGAGCAAAATATTACAACTACTATACAACTACTGCCCATTTATTAAATACACAACTCTTGAACGAGTCAAACACGTAATTCAGCCATGTTGCTCAAACCACAGAAATCCAATGTGTTTGTCCAGATGTGCAGCGAGCAAAAGATTTATGAAGCTCTTGACATGTTTATTTAATAAAGAGCAAAACAATCAGAGTATTAACGATGCTTTTTATGATTCGTTTGGACATTTGGACAATAGATCTGGCCGAACACTGGCCTCTTCGCAGCCGCTGACTGATTATTTAAATATTAGCCTTACACAAAGGCGATGACAGAATCATCTGCAGCAAACATGATGATTGTAAACGTTGTGTTTGCACAGTGTGGACAGAATTTGTGTAAACTTTTTAATGCTTTTACTTCCATTACATATATATTTAAAAAAGCCATTTTTTGCTGTGGGTTATCCATGTAATAAAGAGATTAATGGTGCATTATTACAGATATTTTGCAATATAATATGACTATGAATGACTTTTTCTTCATTATATAAACAGTTAGAGTTTGTTGTTATTTCATTTTTGGCTGGGCTTACACCAGCCCTCCTCAAATCCTGATTTATTACATGTGGAAGGACAGATTACCCGTGAGGAGCAAGAAGGCGTACTAGACAGTGCAGATGCAGTGTGCTGGGGGAGAAAAAAAATCACTGGCTATTGAGTGCGATCACGAGCTGGAGAATAAATCTACATTAGGCACATTTTATCTCACAGTTTTGAACCTATGTTTAAAACTTGCTATGCTATAAACGTCTGACATATGAGCCTCTCACTGAAGAGGTATGGAATTCATTTCGGCACAACTAAGCATTTTAATATGATTGGTGCTAATATCATTCATATTGGAAAAATTTCCAGTTGAGCAGCTGAAAATTCTCATATCCGGTGGGACGGGGACCGGCACTTTTTCTTTTAAAGAGGAACAGCAATATTGCATGTCTTTTTGAGTATATGCAAAGCATTTCCCATTTTCCTCCAATAGCACTCGCTCAGAGCAGCCATGGCAAATATCATTAAATGCCCTGCTAACACCCTGCCTCCCCCCCTACACACTTTCGTGCATGTGCAACCTCATATGCAAAACCACCTCTGCCGTCTCTCTACCCATACTCATTTTTCCCCCTCCTTTTTTCTTCTTGGCTATCACTCAGTGGCAGTGCACAAGGGAAAGAGAGTGCATTGATCTGCCAAAGTGAGCAGCCATTTCACAGGGTGAGTCTGTGCAGCATTCCTGTACCTGAATGGGAATTGCTCATTTCACCTGGCCGCCTTGCCAATAGAAGACTAGTGGGAAGCCCTGCTGGAGACGGACAGAGAGAGGGAGGGAGCGCAGGAGTCAGGGCCCTGGTCAGGGCTTGGCAGGCGGCAGATAAGAGCTCCTCATGTTGCTCCTGCATGCACTTACCACTACTGCTAGGGCTCAGCCTGCCTCTCTCTGTCTCTCTCTCTCTGTCTTCCACACACTGACATGCACATACACATAGCTTTTCTCCACACATGTGAGGCACTAATAATAACTTTGGCGTTCTGGTGAGTCAGCCTTCTTTCCTCAGGCAAGGATAAAACTAAAACATGGTGCTTTTATTGAGTCTAAAATCACTAACTGTGGAATTCCCAGAACAGGGCTTTAACTCAGCCTGTAGTCCATTCATTGCCAAGATGCCATGTGTCCTCAAGATCTAATATTGTGACCAAAGCAGGTGCTGATGAACCGATAAACAAGGCAATAAACTATTTAGGATATTCACATGGCCAACATACAGTGCAAGAAATATAGTTTTGGAAATTAAAGTTGCACAGACGAGAACTCTCATGATCAAACCTGATATACTACAATGTGCTAAAAATGTGTAAAATCTGGGAGAGAACCCACGCAAACATGGGAAGAACATGCAAAAAGAACATGGCCTGATGGCGGAATCTTCTTGCTGTAAGGCAACAGTGCTGCTCACCGTGCTGCCACCAGCACTCAGGTTTGAAAGTTGCAAACGCAGTGATGTGGAAACCTGTCACTGGATGGTTGATGTAATATTGTAGAAGCAAGCGAAAGTATGTAAGACTTCAGTCTTCCTCTGACGACTTTCTTAGTTAACAAGTTATCCCGAAGTAGTAGATATATTAGCTACATTTTCGCCATTTCATCCCCAACTTTGTGGCGTGTTTCAAGTTGGTCACACTGATTATTGAAGAGCATTTATTAGCACCCATCCTCAGTAATTCATTCATTTATTTCCAGGCTGGTCTTTCAACTTAGTGGTGCAATTAACTCCCACTGCAGAGTTATTATCATTCTGAATTTTCAAATCAGCTTTTACTTCAATTTAATTTTGACTTTTTGTTTTACATTCAATTTAGGTTCAGGTAATTTTCAGAGGATTTTCATATTTCAATTTAGTTTTTACTGACTTTAGTGTTATTCTTTTAAATTAATATTTTAATTACAATCTTTTATTATTGTTTGGAGTGCACGTGTCAGAGGCAAAGTTTAGGAAAATCAGTAAAGGTACTAGATTATGAACACATAACGTTTTGAAAGCTTAAATTAACATGTTCATCAACTTTTCACATTTAGTTTTTAGTTTAGTTTAACTTTACTATAATGACTTGCTGGATTTGCCCAGTAGGGGGCATTGTGGAGCACACAACCTCCAGCTCTTGGCCTAATGCTAGCTGCTTGGAACGTCTGAGAATATTCCCCAAGCCCATCAGAATATACTATATGTGCAGACCAATCTTTTGTTTACCTTTGCTTTTCTTTAAGAAATAAAAATAACGGCAAGTGCTAACATATTGTGTTGCAAGTTACAAAAGATTTTTTTCCATTATGTAAAAAAAAGTTTTTGTTTAGTAAATGGAGTAAATCCAGCCCTAATAAATATCAGCCACAATTTGTCATGTGATATTTTTGCTTGCATAAAAATAACTTCTTGCCTTTTTTAAAAGTTTTATCCTGTTTTTGCAGATATTCATATCAACTAAATCTGTTTATGCCAAGTATATCTCGCTCAGAAGCAAAGCTGTAAGCTTCTCAGTATCTGACTCACCTCTCCAACATCAACCCCCCCCACCCCACGCCCCCAGCGCTCCGCCTCCCCATCCTTCATATGTCCACCTTCCATCCAGCCACTTCATTTCCCCACTTCATCCTTCACATGTTCTCAGATTTATTTCTCTCTATCTCTCTCCCCTGGTCAGCCCACTTCCCTCCCTCCATCTAGCCTATCTCTCGGCTTCTCTCCTTGCTCAGTGACAGTCTCATCACACTCTATCAATCAGGCTCTGAGGCCCGGGTGCAGTGCAGCACGGCATCGCGCAGTCCCGGTCTGGTCCCATCAGTGCCAGTCAGTCTCCCTCACACTCTCAGTCACTTTAAAAAGGTTTAGGTTGCCAGATATAGTCTGTTTCCTCCGCCCCGATCCAGGTCAGGAGATGGAGCTGAGTCGAGATTCAGCTTAGCGCTTGATTTGATGTCACTTGACATATTCTTGGGCCTGTCTCTGTACTCAAAACATGCAATTTACTCTTTTTTTTAAACAAAGATGGTTATTTGGAAACATTATCAGCTCACATACACAAATTTGAAAGTAGAACAAAGTAACCCCGACTTAACGTACTGTGTGAAATTTAAACAAATGTATATTTAAAGAACAGTTAAAATCCTCTTGCATCAAGATACTCTGCTCAGTTTCTTACCTGCCGCAGGCCTCATCCTGTGGTTGACGTCTCAGGAAAGAGAACTACATGCACGAGAAAAACAGAAATAGAAAAAGTATAAGAAAAGCATTTCTCTACACAACGCAATTAGCTCTTACTAAAAATGAATCAACCATGAATTTTTGTATACAACATTGTTATGTTGCTCATTTAATTAGTTCATGTATTCGGCGCCATTATGTACAAAATGTATAGTTAAGAAACAGAAAAGTGCTTTTGAACCAAATTTCAGTTGAAGGAAGAGAAAATTGCGCGTGCGGTAGAGAATGATTTAACCGCAGTTATCGATTGACTTTGTGAATTATGAAAACAAGTGTGATTACATTTTCCTTTAAGTAGCACAACAAATTAGGCTTGTTAGTTATTCTGAAAGCAAAAAAGAAAGAAAAAAGAAAAAAAAAGTCTTTTTAAGTCTATTTAATGTGCGCGGAAGATTTTCTCAGGCTATTTTCCTGCTAAATGCATTAGCAGATGCTGCTGTGCCCATACAAGCCTGTGGACTAATATTCTTGTAAATGATTTGCTACTTATTTAACTAACATGGAGAAATGTGCTTTGGGTGGTTACAATAAAAATGAGCTGGTTCTGGGACATTTCTTTCTCTTTTTTTTGGATGAGTTTTAATTTGACTCATTATCTTTTGAAACATTATTGTAGAACTTTATAGCGGTCAAATGGGATGATTAGCAAAGATAATTGTGAATGTCACGAGCAAAGTAGTGTCTCTGCCCGACACTTATCACG
Organism: Aulonocara stuartgranti; assembly: GCF_965226115.1. Classification (NCBI taxonomy): domain Eukaryota; kingdom Metazoa; phylum Chordata; class Actinopteri; order Cichliformes; family Cichlidae; genus Aulonocara; species Aulonocara stuartgranti. The sequence goes on from NC_138941.1 coordinate 33,919,409, forward strand.
CTGACTCAGAGGCAATTTTCCGTGTGAAAACCTCTTCTTTATTTGCAGAAGCTAAAGGAAACAAGCTAACCTGACATTTAGTTGCATTAAAAAAAAAGGTTTTCGGTTTTACGGTTCTTACATGTAAATTAACGTAATTACCCAGGTGAGGATATGGCTGGCCTCTACAAACTGACCTCATCACCGGTGTGTTTTGCCGGGTTCCTTCTTATCAGCTTTCTCTCTATACACACCGGTCATGCTAATGAATCCACAAATTAAATTGTAGAACAGAGGAATATTAAGGCGCCTGGCATTTTGATGCCGGGGAGGAATACTCAATTAGGCCGGATTTGGCCTCCGTAATTATTACATTATAGCTAAGATAGCGTTCAATGGCAACAAATGCTCGGACGCACTCCGTTCTATGACGACGGCAATGGGCAAGCAAAGATGAAAATGCCGGCGCCGAAGAGTGAAAGGCTGCAGGGGAAAGAAAAAAAAGAAAAAGGCAAGTGAGAAAGTGACAAGAAAGCTATCGCACAGGAGCCCCCGTCTGCAGCAGCCATATTTCATTACACAGCACTGAAGCTTAGGAGGCAATCAAGCATATTTAGCCATCCTCGTATTGCCGCACCACCCACCCCCCCAAAGCAATTATTACTCCCCAGTTTTTTACTGTGCTTTGCCATGGGGAAAATGAGCCGCAGTACTTATCAGCTCAATGCATACACAAGTGAGTGAGGCGGAGGACATGTAGGTATGCATATACTGTATATGTAAGTGTTTGTGCAAAAAAACCCCAAACAAACGCAAAAAATGGGCATGGGCAATGGTGGTGCTCAAAGTAGGTATTTGGGAGTGGAGTGCCGGCCACTCCAGAGCAATAGGTTACCTTCTTTCAATCCCATTAGCTCAGTAACATCAGCACATTTAGGTGCAGCGGGTGGAGCGAGAGGGGGGATACAGAGATAACCATAAACATGTCACCAAAAACGCATTGTTATTTGCATTCATATTGGAAAGAGCCAAATTGATGTGGGGTCAAACAAGGAAGGTGAGGGTTTATGACCTGTGCATAGCTCTGCTGTCAGCAGCTCTGATCTATCGGACCGGCCAGCCTTGTCAGTGCTTTACGCCTGATTATATTATCATGGCTGACGATCAATGGGGATGAATGATCGTTGGTCTGCGGAGAGGAGCAGAATGAACAAAGCAGAACGCAAAGAGTAGATTCTTTAGTAATACAGTGAATGGAAATGAATCCGCCTGGCTGAAGTCATCTAGTTAAGTGATGCATCGCATGCCAGTGCAACACAAAACACTTTCAAAATACTCTGGCTGTGTGTTGCTCTTGTATTCAGTAAGTGATTTTTTTTTCTTTCAGATTTTTTAGTAAAATGGCACAACTATGAAATTTAGGGGGGGAAAAAGGAAAACCTTCACCATCCTGTGTGCCGGGTTTTGAGCAGCTAATATGCAGTCATTTGGGTGGTGCAGCCGCCAACTGCAGCATTAGTCCCCATCTGGGGACTTGTGTTTTGGTGAAAGTGCTTCTGCATTTGCGAGACTCTTCAGTTCTGGGCATCCTCCCCAAGTCCATAACTCAACGTCCCTCTATCACTCCCATGCGACTGGCTGTCATAATCATCGGCATTATGCTACCTCAATGGGCCTGATTTACAAGTCTGGACATCGCACCAGCTCTGCGCCAACGGGTAAACATGAGGCTGCTTGCTAGCGCCAAGCCTATTTTCTCCATACAACATTTAATGAGCATCAGAGACTGATATTCAACAGAGAAAAGTAGCTTGGATTTATATCTATACAAGATTGCAAACAAAGTCCTTAAAGAGGTTTTAGCTTTTTGTTTTGGAAAATGTGGGATTATCTTTGCTGCTGCGTAGGTATGAAATCATTTTGGACTGCACTTAGTGGGTGTTTTCATTAGAGATCATTTGACACTTGTTGGATTTATAGGGAAAATCAAACACTCATAAACGATGGTAGACTGTGTAGTATTAGATATATATAATCCATCCATCCATCCTTTCGCTTCCGCTTATCCTTTTCAGGGTCGCGGGGGTCGCTGGAGCCTATCCCCGCTGTCATAGGGCGAGAGGCGGGGTACACCCTGGACAGGTCGCCAGTCTGTCGCAGGGCCAACACACAGGGACAGACAACCATTCACACTCACATTCACTCGCACATTCACACCTAGTGGCAATTTGGATTATCCAATTAACCTAGCCCCACAAGCTGCATGTCTTTGGACGGTGGGAGGAAGCCTTTTTTCACAACTTGGCTCCTGCGACGATGCGATGATTAATAGTGGGTCAGCGAACACCTCCAAAGGAGCCAACTCCCAGTAGGGTTTAAACACCTGGGACTCTCCACCTTTTGGTTTTAGAACTGGAGAAGCCTCATCCTGTTAAATCCAGAATTGAATTCAAAATCCTGCTCCTCACATACAAGGTCTTAAATAATCAGGCCCCATCTTATCTTAATGACCTTGTAGTACCATATCACCCTATCAGAGCACTTCGCTCTCGCTCTGCAGGCCTACTTGTTGTTCCTAGAGTATTTAAAAGTAGAATGGGAGGCAGAGCCTTCAGTTTTCAGGCCCCTCTTCTGTGGAACCAGCTTCCAGTTTGGATTCGGGAGACAGACACTATCTCTACTTTTAAGATTAGGCTTAAAACTTTCCTTTTTGCTAAAGCATATAGTTAGGGCTGGACCAGGTGACCCTGAATCCTCCCTTAGTTATGCTGCAATAGACATAGTCTGCCGGGGATTCCCATGATGCATTGTGTTTTTCCTTTCCAGTCACCTTTCTCACTCACTATGTATTAATAGACCTCTCTGCATTGAATCATATCTGTTATTAATTTCTGTCTCTCTTCCACAGCATGTCTTTTATCCTGTCTTCCTTCTCTCACGCCAACCGGTCACAGCAGATGGCCCCACCCCTCCCTGAAACTGGTTCTGCCGGAGGTTTCTTCCTGTTAAAAGGGAGTTTTTCCTTCCCACTGTCGCCAAAGTGCTTGCTCATAGGGGGTCATATGAATGTTGGGTTTTTCTCTGTATCTATGAAGCGCCTTGAGGCGACTTTTGTTGTGATTTGGCGCTATATAAATAAAATTGAATTGAATTGAATTGAATTCTTGGATGAAAGGTGATGCATATTTAAAAAATTTCAAAGTGATCGTGCTCAGAAGTTGATACAAACTTTCTGACATATGTATATATATGTATATATATATATATATATATATGTATATGTATATATATGTATATATATATATATATATATGTATATATATATATATGTATATATATATATATATATATATATATATATATATAGTCCTTTATCTTAATATAATGATTTTCTCTCTTTTCTAACTGAAATTAATTACGTGAACTCCACAGAAGATGATTAGAAAATTGAATTTCTTGCTGTTATTAAACGTCTTTTGCCTTTGATCTCGCTCTCCTTCTTGAGGCGTCACCTGGCCCTTTCTTTATCCCTCTCATTCATCCTCTATTATTATATTAGCCCATACTCATCCACATTTTGCACCTCCTAAGTGATAGGCCACATAAATCAATTTTTTTAATATATATATACACACACAGTAACAGTTATATGCAGCTTCCAGACCGCTTGCTGATAGCTGCCATTTCTTATCACCGCAGCTGAATATAGCAGCGTTATGAAGGCACTTTTGCTTGCTGTCTAAAGGGAGGCGACTGAGGGGAGAGAGGTGATGCATTTTTGTTCAAATTACTTAAGCTGCCTACAAAGCTTTCTGGTAAGTTGCAGGGTTATGAAAATTTACTATGAAGAGAAGGGACTCTTAGACAGAGGGGAAAACACAGTCTTTATGACACCTATCATGTGCATTCCTGTGGATTTTAATCATTCTGTTATGTAAAGATGCTGTCATTCCTGGCTTTGTGTGCTTTATTTATTTATTTTTTTACCGTAAACTCACGCTGCTCGATAAAATCAAGGAGCACACAGAGAAATTCACTCTGCTTCCTTACAACTCTGGCAGAGGTAATAGCAGCAAACGATGTCCAAAATGTGCGCATTCCTCTTGCACTCTGTCACGGGGAACATGCCGGTCCCACGGTTTCTTTTACCAAAAATATTTCTTGGAGGGCGTAATCCTGCCATCTGTGCTATTAATATGAAACTTATTATAAACAAGCTAATCAGGCTTGTTTGTTTTTCCTTTTGTTGAGCTTTAACATTCGCGCGGAAACGGGGCTCAGGTTGAAGCTGAGACGAGCTCTCGTTACAGTAAAAGCACACAGGTGTTACAAAGGCACGGAGAGCTCATCAGCACACAGCGTGATGCTGTGAGACCGTTTGATAGACAACAGCACAGCAGGAGAAAGAAGAGCGGAAGTGGGATTCAGAACTAAAGAGCCAAGAGACACTTTCTCTGTCTTGCTCTCAACTGCTCCCAGTGCAAGAGACACGGGCCGCTGCACAGACAGATGGCGAGGAGGTGTGTGTGTGTGTGTGTGTGTGTGTGTGTGTGTGTGTGTGTGTGTGTGTGTCTGCGCGCATGAGTGAGTGTGAGTGGTGGGTGGTGACGCCATTCAGCTTTGTGCAAGTGTGAGAGATGGAGCGCAAGAGATATAAGGGGCGAAAATGAAAGAGGAAAAAACACTGCAGAGGTGTGTGTGTGAGTGCTGACTTTCTCATGCAGCCATTAATCCATGATATATATATATATATATATGTATTTAAACACACACACACACACACCACATCCAAATAGCTTGCGTGTTTCATTACACCATCGATAAAAGTTCATTTGCGCTGTCACTTTGCATTCACCCGTCATACTGTGCAGAGACATAGCAAGTAAGGAACCTCTCCTGATGATGAGAGGCACACCTACTGTGGGTGTGTTAAAAAAAATCTGTATTGACAGACTGCCACCTACTGGATTTTACTGTAATTTCAATTGTACTATCACCCCATCTAATCTCCTTCTATACTGCATAAGCATGTAAACATGCATTTAACCTGTCACGTGCTACGCACATACATAAAGCTTCCCTGAAAGCAAGTCGCCCGACAACTAATTCAATATTTCTTTTTTCAATACAATCTTTAAAACTCAAGTTTGCTCTGGTGGTTTTCACATCTTCATGTTAGTTTTAGTTTGATTTATTTAGATGATTTGGGATTTTTTTTGTGAAATGAGAAAATGGAAAATGTAATGTAGATAATGTTTAATGTTTAGTTTTTCTTGGATTAAATAAAATGACTGCAACTTTTTGTCATTTGAAGATTGAGATTTAAAATAACTAGTTTGGCATCATGGTCAATCCTGATCGAGCGATTCAAAAACAATGTATTTCGTTTCATTTTTCATGCAAATGAGACTTTACTGAGTTATTAAATGGAAAGCAGTCATTCTAATGACGCAGGTGAATCACGCCTCCTCACGTGGAGGGACTTGGGGAAGGCTTGGAAGGCAAACGGTGATGCATAGCACCATCTTGTGGTTATATAATGCTGGATAAAGGCTGGCAACAAAAACACACTTTGGCTGAAAAATATCTGTCTGTGTAAGAATGATTCGGTTTGAAGTTTCATAGACAGTCCAAAGTCCTGAGATAGCATTCCCTTAACATGTGTATCCTGACGCACGTTTAGACTCTTCTTTCATTTCCTTTGGAGGTTGCAGTGGGATTAAGTATGCAGATTGTTTGCCGCACACGTTTGCACTATGTTAACTAATGAAAGAAAAAGCTGAGATTATCCATTTGCATGACCAGTGATGCTGCAGCTCCATTTCTTCATGTTTTTCCTCTTTTTTTCCTTTTTTTTGCAAGCAAACAGTATGCGTGTGTTTAAGCCACATCTCAAAAAGCACCAGAACATTACCTGTCACAGGACTAAATGAGCAGCAGGTCCCATGAAACACCTCATCCATGACACCTCGAGACAAACCTGCGCATTGCATTAAACATGCGCACAGGCTCAGGGCTTTTGCAAAATTCTGCTTTTTTTCTCCACAGAGAATAAGACGAATCTCCCATGTTCGCTTCCTCATAATCACAATACAAATGCGATATTTAAGAATGAGCATTTCAATCACGACAAGTGAGGCAACGGGACTTATGAATGTGCTGTATTTAAGAAAGTAATTTGGAGGTTATCGGAAATTGTCGCTAATCATTTAATAATGCACCTTTTTAGTATTCTCCTGATCCACTGTGGTCACTGCTTCAATCTCTAATCCAGTCTGCTTGTGGCTTAGTAGAGATTTGTCCTGAGAAACCGCTAGCTGCTATCTGACATGAAACAGATTTGATCCATTCTGCACTGCATATCTGTCTTTTTCAGACAGCCAGTATCCAAAAGAAATATGTCAGCAGACTGGGGATTATGCATTGCTGCTAATCACCAACCTGCCCAACATATCTTTGGTTTGACAATCCAAAAGTCATCCCCTCCCCCCTTTTTTCCATTTCGAATACTTATTTTGATCTTCGTTTAACCTCATTGTGCTGGTACAATCAGCTGTGTTAACTATCGACTTCATGCTCCGCCGGGTTACGTGATTATCTTGTGCAAATGAAAAGTGATTTAGCAGGAAAAATCCGAACATGGAGTAATTTCACATCCCTGTTCTACTGCTGTTGAGCAAATAGACTCATCATCATCACCACCATCATCGTCGCCATCCAGATTTGCTCTTCTGAGAGCGAGAACGTGAGGGTGGCACACTTTATTCGCTTCGGGGATCACCATCTATCTAAGCATCATGAAGCTGATCACCAAGGGAAATAGTTTGTCTCTCATTCCTGCCTCCTGTAAATGTTGACTAGCTAACGCCGCTGTGCCTCATGTGTACAGAAAAAGAAGAAAAAAAATGATAATACAGGAAAAAAAAAAGTGGAACTTCATTAACTTTTCCTCTTTTTTTTGTCTACCACCTGCTGTGTGCACTTTCATTGTTATTTACACCCTTTTAGCTAACTGGATATTGCTGAGTCTGGCCAAATGTAAGCACACAACCTGTGGGATGAATGTGATGGATTTCTGGTATCACTGGTCTTTATTTGTGGTGTGACTATAACCACAATTCCCCAGTCACAGCTTATTGCAGGGTGAAGCTGAGCGAGATATACTCCGCGGCTGGCACGAAGCCACTGGACTTTGTAATAATTCATTGGCCAAAAAGCCCTCCATGTACTCACTGTGCAATATTTATACCCCACTGAATGTATTTCTTCAGCTACATCACCGCGCAGGCTTGGGTCAGGGATTTTCTCTCCTCAAAACGGGTTCTAGTATATCAGATGCTGGTTAAATGTGGGAAATGACACTAGGAATTTGCCCACACTCTGGCTGCTTACAATGCTGCACAGCTGGTAGCTGTTAAAATTGTTTTATGCTTTGTTGTGTTGCAGCGCCAACATCTAAAACACTGTATGTAGTTTTTTCTCTTCCTGACAATACAACTAAGTTAAAGAGATGAAAATGATGATGCTGTGTAAATATGCAATAGCTTGTTTTTTATGTCAGGTTGCTGTAAGCCTGTAATCTTGTATTCATCGCTGACAGCTTGTTGTGATATCCTTGCATAGGTACTATGATACTCTACAGTACCTCATTTATTTAAGGTTTTAGTTAGTCATTTCTTTGTTTTGTTTTCTTATTTTCTCATGTATTTTTTTCGTTCTCTGGTTCTGTCGGAGGTTTCTTCCTGTTAAAAGGGAGTTTTTCTTTCCCACCGTTGCCAAAGTGCTTGCTCATAGGGGGTCATATGATTGTTGGGTTTTCTCTGTATGTTTTGCACCCCACTTTGCAGTTATTTATTTGTCATGTATGATTTTCGTTCCACTTCTCACGTGTACACCACTTTGTGTTGGTCTTTCACGTGGAATTCCAATAAAATTGATTCATGTTTGTGGCTGTAATGTGACAAAATGTGGAAAAGTTCAAGGGGGCCGAATACTTTTGCAAGCAACTGTATTATTGTAGGGTCTACCTTACAATATAAAGCGCCTTGAGGCGACTGTTGTTGTTATTTGGTGCTATATAAATAAAACTGAATTGAATTGAAAGGTGATTCACACACAATGTAAACATCTTACATTGTGATTTAAATAAAAAAAAAAAAAGCCTTTTCTGCTGTTGATGAGGCTGAACGGACACAAGACATTTATTGAAACATCACAACAATACACCAACTAGGCTGGCTAAGCATTTGACCTTGACCTTTTCTGTTCATGCCCAAGGTCAAAGCTGACCTTGAAAAACAATTGCAAGAAACCATATTAACTGATCTTTTATATGACTTTGGAGAGGGCTGTACAACACAGTGTTTATTTTTTCAGTACAAAACCCTAAGACATCACAATGATGACATAAAGTTTCACATAATGACATAGTAATTGAGAAATCTGCAAGCTTTTTACAGCTTGAACAGGCAAAGGATTTCAGACAGCTCTGCTCTAATCATATTTGTAAAATTAATAAAATAGACCATATTAGAAGTAATGCTTCAAGGTCATAGGTCAAAGGTTAGGATCACATGAATTTGGGGTGGCCGTCGCTCAGGTGGTAAAGCAGGTCACCTGCTACTCGGACGTTTGGTGGCTTGATCCCCGTCTGCCAAATATCCTTGGGCAACATACTAACCCCAAGTTACTCTCTGATGCATCCATCTGAGTTTGAATGTGTGTAAATGGTAAATAGAAAAAAGTGCTTATGCGAATGAGTGTGAAAACATGAATGAGGCAAGTTAGTAAAGCACTTTGAGTGCTTGGAAAAAGTAGAAAAGCGCTATATAAGACTGGTCCATTTAGCATTAGGAAAAGGCTTTAGTTTCCACTGGATCGTCTTCAAACTTTAAGCAATATAACAGTGACTGGGAGACATAAGCACTTCCTTGAGCTCCTTAAAACATATGTTTTCATTACAACATTACATGACTTCATATTGAAACCAAAAGATTAATATACTACACTAGATTTCCATTAACAATGCTGACATCAGCACAAATGATCTATGAAAACAGTGCAGACGTCACTATTGGGGGTTTCAGTATTACGAATGATGACATCAGCATAAATAACATCAGTTTTAGTATTGCTGTTCCCTGTCGGGGATAGTTAGCTCTCTGAGTGCTCTCGTCTTTATCTGTGTCTTTGTTTGTTTCTTTTTCTGTTTACTCCTTCTAGACTACTGAGAGCTCAACAACCAGGCCTGGCACACAACTACATCTTAGGCTTCAGTAGTTCTTATCTATATCAGATATTATGGTCATTATATTGCCCGAGTCATTGTTTTTTTTCTGTGTTGAATTATGACATAGTTAATATTCATTTTAGATGTTAAGCAGACTTTCTGTGTTACGTTTGCATTTTTGCAGTATGTACAAAGCTGATTAAACCAACTTTATGCTGATTATGCACAACTTTTCACGTACTTGTTATCAGCCTTAAATCACTAAATCTTGTCCCATTTCACATATTCGGTCGTTAAGTCTGACGTCACTAGCCGTGTCCGGGCCTAAACTCCGCTGCAGGTCCATATATCAAACGATCACTATGGCATTACTGAGAGTTGAAAAACTGTCTAAAGTCTTTCATCTGTAATAAAATGATCAGCGTTCTGCTCTACCAGGTGTAACAATTGAGTTTAACATCCAGGCATCCATGAAAACGGAATTTATGACATTTAATGGAGTTAGAAGTTAGCAGGAAGTTAGCTCGCTAGCTTCTATCTAAATACAATATAACATGTCCTGACTGCAGGTTTTGGAAACAAATTAAAACGTACAGCTCTGTTATCACTTCCAACATAAATGAAGACAGAAAACTAAACAGCAGTGATGTTTGTAGGGTTACTGAAGTTTGGCTAGCTGGTATATAATGATGTGCTACGTGACCACTAGCGACACAGCTATGTTAGCATAATATAAACAAGCTAACTTTTTTTCCACTCGATAAAAGTTAACGTGAGTGTTCTCGGTGGTCAGGAACAAATGTAATCGCATGGCAGGATGCTGTAAAAGGACCAAACTTCAGCCAGGAGAACAACTGAGATAATCCATCCACAATACGAGGTTAGTCATTCATATACTGCTGCATGGGCTGGGCTGTAGTTACATCCTAAGGTTTTAAAAACTGAGCTTAAATAAATGATTAGCGGTAATAAAAGCCGAGGGAGGTCAACAGGGATCACTGACTGTTTTAGGAGCTTTTTGAGATTAAATAGAAGAAAATACATAACATTAAACATGTTAACAACACAAAAACCCTATTAAACGCAGACTACTTTAGGCCCGGAAGTAGGGCTGGGCCATATTATACCGTTCACGGTAATACCGGTATAATGTTAGGCAACGATAGGAAAATGAAATATCGCGATAGAATGGGAGTAAAACGCGCGTGCGCAGTGCCTTTGTTTTCATACGCACATGGCCAATTGTTGAGTGAAACAGATGAACCAGAATTGGTTTGTAAAAATGGTGCAACTTCCGTGATGTGGAACTGGTTTGGTGTTTGTCCATCAGATACACAACAAAGCACATTTTTTGCAGAACATGCAAGCGGCCGTTGTTATTGTCATATTTGTCGGACTAAGATGCTCTTAAATCTGGGAGTAATCTGGGTCCTAAACTCCGTATGCTTCAGGTCAAACAACACTGCAGCATCACTTAGAGTTAAAAACTGTCTAAATTCTTTCATCTTTAATAAAACGATCAGCATTGCTGCTTTACCAGGTTTAACTATGAAGTTTAACTTCCAGGCATCCAGGAAAACAAAAGTTATTACATTTAACGGAGTTAGAAGTTAGCAGGAAGCTAGCGGAAGTTAGCTCGCTAGTTACCTAAGCATGATATTGCATGTTCTGACTGAGAGATTTCTGAAAAAAATCAAACGTACAGCTCTGCTATCACTTCCAACATAAATGAAGACAGGAAACTAAACAGCAGTGACATTTGTAGGGTTACTGAAGTTGGGCTAGCTGGTATATAATGATGTGCTACGTGATCGCTAGCGACACAGCTATGTTAGCATAACATAAACAGTGAAGCTGGAGGACGAACACTAACACTTTTCCACTTATAAAAGTTAACGTGAAGGTTCCTCATGGTTAGAGACAAATGCAATCGCATGGCAGGATGCTGTAAACAGACCAAACTTCAGTCAGGAGAACAACTGAGATAATCCATCCACAATACGAGGTTAGTCATTAATATACTGCAGCAACATGGGAATAGAGCAGCTGCCAGAGAATTCAACATTAATGAATCAATGGTACAGAAGTGGAGGAAGCAAGAAGAATGAGTTTAATAAAGTTTGATTTATCTGACTGCTTTGTTTCGCTTAATGTGCCTTATAATCCCGTGCACCTTATGGTCCGAAAAATGCATACTGCACACTGCAGTTTAATGTTGCAAAGCACCTCTTTTTAACTTCAGTGGATATTATACATGGTTATGCTCAGGATATGTCAGCCCATTTCTACTGGAAATGCCTTTGGGTTAAACTTTCAGCAAGGAATTTGCATTTGCACTGTTACATTTTTATAAAGCTTTAATGTACATAAAAACCAGCTTCTTGTTTACGTGAAAATAAATGGAAGGTTGTCTTTTTGCGCTAGTAATGTTGTGGAGTTGTATTTTGTCTCGCATCAATTATATCGTCGGTTATATCGTTATCGCAAATTTTCAAATATATATCGTGATAAATATTTTTGGCCATATCGCCCTGCTCTACCCGGAAGTAGGATTCATCATGTCATCACTTAACGACAGAATATTTTAAAGTAACTGTTTTCAAATTGTTTTCATTGTGAGAAATATGTGTAGCCATACATTGTAGTAAAACTTTTAGTGTCTTAAAATGCAGGAGTAAAAGAGTTTAGGCTAATTCTTCAAACATTTTGTAGTTTTCTTTAAAGATTCAGATGTACTTTATATCATTTTAAATAAAAAGTTCAAGTGTACTCTGTATGTTCTGTAACGAATAACACAAAAAATGAGCACATGAGAAAAATTAGCAAAAAAATAACCTTATCATATTCCTCCTTTTATACTTTTCAAATGCCACAACTCAATTAAAAACAAAGTCAATGACGTGGTGTGGAGAGCTTCTGCTGCAGTTTTATCCATTAGCAGCTTAAAGTTGTGAGAGCGATTCTTCTGCTTCTTTTATCATTAAGATGAATGACAACAAACTAATTGAAAAGTGAGCTGACAAAAAGGTTAGGTTTAATATAGAAAATCCAAAAACAGATGCCCTTGCATGAACTGAAAGAACATTTATCCGACTCACCGAGTAATGAGACTTCTTTGGTGGGATCACGCAGGTGCCAACATGCTGCCCGATGCTGCGGTTTTACCTCACCGACACACCAGTGAAATTAATGCCCCCTTTGCCCCCACCTAGAAGATGAGATAGTAACTGAGATAAGAATACAAACCACATGAGTGTGTGCATATAGCCTGCCAGGCTGACTCTGTCTATTCTTTATTAGCAAAAGGAATCGGTGGATAATTCTAATATTAGCATCACTTTCATGTACTATTTTCAACAATGCGAGCAGTTACATACGGAAGAAGCAGAAAATAATATATATATTTATATACGTATATAAATATGTTTGATATAATCAGATTTTCTTTGTTCACTTTAAAACTGTAAAACATCGTCTCCAGCTTACAGCTTTTTTTGTAACCCACTATTTTAATATTGCAAACAAAATGATGAAAGAAACCTGAAGGTGCACATAAGAAAGCCGTAAAAACAAATCTATGGTGACTGTATCTTCAAATTCATCAAGTGCATCATCAATAAACATATAAATTCACATCTGGTAGGAATATGCACATTAAGAAAAGAGCATGCAAATGAACATAGCTATGTTTAATTTTCATTTGAATTTTGCAGATTAATGTTGGCCAAAAGAAAAAACGTTGTACTACCTTTAGGCTCGTAATGATTACCCCAGGTCAATCTGAAAGACTCCACTTTGCATCTAAGTGGCTTCCTCTTAGTGTTATTAGAAAAATACCCATCTCGTTTTTCAACTCGTGATGCTCTATTTGCATAGAATTAACCTCTCAAAAGACATTTTAAAGGCAGGCTTAAGCTGACGTGCCTCTGGAATATCTTACGTGCATTTGCATAACGTCTGCCTCCTGCTCAGGTGATAAAGCAGTGCTAAGCTGGATTACAGTATTTGGTTCTGTAACTGTGTGGGTGTGGGTGTAAGACTGCGTACCTGCTGGTGTACCTGAATATGTGCTGGAAACAGGATTTTTTTCTTTCTTTCTGTTTTGGCATGCCTACCAATTGCCAGCAGGGCCAAAGAGAACACTTTGCTATGCCTGACTGACATGCTACTCATGTGACCTCATGAAATTACAAATCCCTTCAAGCAGTGTAATAAATCATTGGAGCCAGGTCTGGCCCACAACACTTGGATGGATGCACACACACACACACAGTGCCAACCATGATATAATATACTGAAGCCAGTTTAGTCTTAAACGCTACACCTACTTTTGTATCCTTGACAATTTAACCTGCTCCAAAAGAGCTTAAACCTACCCATCTAACAGTTTGTGCCAAAACACAAAAATAAAGACTACTTTTGTATTTTGCAACAAAAAGCTATTTTAGTATTAGAGCCACGTCAATGACGCAGTAAAAGCCAGCAACACTGTACAGTTTTAAGTGATTCGGTTGTTTAATACTCCAAAGACGCATCATTTTTCAGTGCTAACGGGTCACTTCACAGGTACTGTAAGCACTATGAGGAAGTAGACTTCCTACTTTCAGGAAACTTTTTTTCTTCTCGGCTGCTATTTTAAACCAGGTCACCTGCTACTGCTGTGAATTCCACTTTATATAACACGACTCCATCTGACAGGCGTAGGGCACCTATGTACCCGCAGTTCTTGGTAAAAATGCATTACAGCATCTTTTTAACAACAGTGCCCCTAATGTTTTTTTTTCTTCCCTGAAAAGAAACAGCAAATTCGATTTAAATTTAATGACTTAATGGCTCTTAAACAGGGCACTCGAATGGCTTCCAACAGTAGCGAAGCGTGATAGTGACAACTCTGCTCCTGTCATTGACGCAAAGTTAGCCTTCCTCACTTATCTGTATTTAACTGTCTTTGCCTAGCCTTTCCACGCATGTCGCATTTGTCGCCGTCACCTTTAATTTGAATCAGTGTGCCACCTGCGCCTCCTGCCAATTTTTTTTACAAATGCTCCCGGTAATTACAACAAGGCATTGAGTAGCATCCGAAGCCTTGTTGAAAAAGATCTTTCATTCTTAGTGCTTGCGATCTCATTTAACACACTTAGGGATATATGTGATGCTGCCAGCAGGGACAGGAAATAAAAATGAGGGTCTCAATCCTCCTTAAGAACTGAGCGTGTGATAATTTGATCTCAACACGCTTCCCCTACGAGTGTATTTGATGAGTTCATTGGAAATCCTGTGGACATGTGGAAGAATGTTCTGGTGTGCGCTGGCTTCTGCCCGGGGAGCAGTAACTCAGAGCAACACAAACGCTCCAATTACAGCTGCACCCGCAAGTCCTCCGGGGGAAACCACGGGACTGTTCATTGATCTGAAAAACACCGCTGTGATAGAGGGTAAAACTTGGCTTCATTTCCAAAGGACATGAACTGTACTTTTAATTATCCCAGCTGGAACGTTATTATGATGATGATAATGAGAGAGACATCATGATTTAGCCGAGGACAGTTCGGCGTTTGCAGTTGTGGGAACTTTAGTTAGTGCAGATTAAAGCGTTAGTGTCACGACACGGCTTTACAGCATAATTATACACTGCAATAACGCTATTTTAATACGGCAGGTGATTCTGAAGATTCAGGGTGTTTGCAGGAGCAAATATAGTGAGAGGTGTGAACAGCGTGCATCACACAGTCTTCATATGAGAACAGCTTTGCTCTTAAAACTGTAGAGTAGCAGCAGTGGAGATCCCTGTACTGCAGAGGGCACCGTTAGCATGCTTTGTGTGTCATCAGCCCAACATGGTAGCCTACTGACAGCATGAGTGGAATTAATCTCAAGCTGTTATTGAATAAAACTGCCTTTGCAAAGGCACTCATTTATTTTTCTATAGTTTGTGCAACATTCATCCCGATTCATAATAAAAGTCAGACAAAGAAGAAAAATATTATCTACAAGTGAGCAATGCATCATGTCCTGACATGTATTCTACCTTTATCTTAATCCATACTAACATCATTTATTTGTCTGACCCCTGATTTGATTTCTGTGGGCTGACATTATTATTCTCCTGCACTGCTGACATTTGAACGCTGGAGGTAGAAAAAAAAGAAATCCCCCAGTGGAGTGGCTGTCATCAGTGGAGTTTCTCAGATTAAATAACACAATTGTAGGGTTTGAATTTTTGTTGTTGTTGTTGTTTTCTTTTTTTTCAATCTTACCCGTTTGGAATAATCAGCTGCGATTGCTGCCTCGGACCAGAGCGACGAAAGAACAGAACTCCTCCGAATTTCCCTGCGGGTAAAGAGACAAAGAGGTCAGGACGTGTCACGCTTTAGTCCATTCACCACTAAACACTTACATCGGTGTACCGAACGCCAGTGCTGAGTTTGCATACAGAGTCACCGCACCGAGGTGAACGGAGACGAGCATGAGCTGGCACACACTGTAGTGTCTTCGCGCTGATGCGTTATCAGGTTTGTAAACATGCTTCATGCACTTTGAGAAAATGACTTTCCATTGTGCATAATGAGAGCTGCTAAAAATAAAACTCCTGCATGAATGCTGACAGTGTCTGCACCTTTTGCTGAAGACAGGATGGCAGGATGTTTGGTTATGTCTGCTTGGAAGTAATAATTTCTGACAGTGCCTTGTTTTAAAAAGCGTGCAAGAAAGCATAAGTATATGCTTGACACACACACACACACACACACACACACACACACACACACACACAAACACAGCCAGTTATAATGACATAGTGCATGTAATTGGGGCTTTAATTGAATGTGGTTTCAGGTTGTGTTGTGAAAAGGGACACAATATCCAAGCAGTATAAAGGCTGATTTTCATTCTTAGGTAGAGGCATAAATATTAAGTCGTCTACGTTTGCTTCAGTTAAGTAAAACACGTGCCCTTGAGATTGTCTGACTACCCTCAGATGTCACAGTGGCACAGGTGATTGACAGATCTCTGGCTGCGTTTGCCTCCCGTGGAGAAAAAAAAAAAAAAAAACACCCCACACGGATAACTGGATGTTGGACACCGCAGCACAAACTACCTCCCCTATCCGCTGTCTTCAAGCAATCTTCAAAGCGCCACAAACGTGAATCTCGCTTGACTTTCTGCATCTGCAAACCTACTTCACATCATTTTTTTTCTTCCCCACACCCACTTTGCCGAAGCACTTGATATGCAAAAATCATATGTTTACTTTTGAGATCAAAGTTTCTTTCTCCCTCCCCTTCTCCATTTTTCACCCCCATCTAAAAATGGACCCGTTTCATTATGCAAGCCAACAAAGAGCAGCGTCTGCTCGCGCAGCCCATTCCAAGCATACTGATTAATTAGCTTGTATAATTAGCTTAATGATTTAGAGAAACATGGCCAAGGCCACCCAAGTAGCTATGCTAATGGACCCCTGTCTACAGCAATTAAAATGCCCATAACTTAACAATGGTGGTGTAGAAGTCCACATAAGAGCTGTTGAGGAAAAAAAAGTAGTTGCAGTAATCAATGCAAGCATCACGTTAGCTGGCGCTGTGGTAATGAATACCTTTGCACTTATCAAATTGTGAAATTGTGTTGCAAGAGTAGCATTTGTACACATGCGGACACCGCTGGAACTCTAAGCGCTAATGAAGTGTTCTCATTTGTCTCTATGATGATTAGTTTTAGCGCCGGCGGTACACTTGGTGCATTTATACCGCAAATTAGTCCAGAAATGTGTTGCAAGACGCTGAAAATGTGAACCCTTCTCTGGTGTCACGCAGAGCAAATTTATCGTCCGTCTGCCTTATTACGCCTTTCTATACAATTTCTGTCTGCCAGTTATGCTAACTCCGTCCCTGTGTGAGCACATACTGGAAAGTGAGTGAGTTAGGACATGCAGTTGTGGACTTTATAGTTTCCATTAAATGTGAGTCAAACCAGACAGTATCTCTGCTCTCTGACAGTAGCATCAGCATTCCTGGCTATACTTCAGACATAAATCGTCCATTTATGACCTTCCCCCTGAACAGTAACCAACAGAGACACCAGCTCGTCTCATAAAACCACCAGAATGTTGAACGAGAGAGAGAGAGGTGAAGACATCACTTCCATCGATACACGGCTTCGAAAATGCCAGTCAAGTGGGAGCAGTTAGAAAAAAAAAGAAAATCAAATTCCTATTTGTATATTCTTTTAGTGCTATGACTGAATGCTGGAAAGATCTCACCTAGTCATAAATGAGTGGTAACACACTACGCACTGTGCCGCTGACAAAGCGAAAGGAATCACGGCGCCATCGAGCTTGTATAAGCAGAGCAGGAAATGGACTGGGTATGGAGGGTGAGCTCAGAGTTTGTTGCAATATTACTCTAAAACAAGTTCAGAGCTTCTGGCACCAAGATACTTTAGAAAGGCAGACTAAAAACATTCTGATGCTGAATGCAGGACTAGTTAACGATTTACAGACCAGTTATAATATTTATACATTTATAATTTAAAATGTGATATACGAGTTGCAACATCAGAAACATCAACACTGATAACTTGGTAAAAGTTGGTTTTCTTTACCTTTGAAATTTTAATTTATTACTAAGAATTGCCAAATCGACGCTATCGGCTGATAATATCAGCCAGCTATTATACATTATATTATATTCACCCATCCAGTTCATTGAATTCAAGTGTTGGAATCACTTCCATACATACGTATAAATCATACATATTAAGTCAAGCATCTAGCCATGCTGACTGCTTCTACAAACATTTGTGAAACGATGGGTCGCTCTCGGGAGCTCAGTGAATTCCAGCGTGGTACCATGACAGGATCCCGCCTGTGCAAGAAGTCAGTCATTAATTTTCCTTGCATTGTAACAGGTGTAAAGTTTGGTGCTTTACAGGAGCTGGGCTCGACCCCTTAGTTCTAGTAAAAAGAATTGTTAATGCTTCAGCATACCAAGATATTTTGGACAATTTCATGCTCCTAACTTCATGAAAACAGTTTGGGGTCGGCTCCCTCCTGACTGTGCACAAAGGTGCACAAGCAAGTCCATAAAAACATGGATGAACGAGTTTGGTGTAGAGGAAGTTTACTGGCCTGCACAGAGTCCTGACCCCAAACCAGCAGAACACCTTTGGGATGAATTAGAGCAAGACTTTGGGTGTCTCACAAATGCGCTTTTGGAAGAATGGTCAAAATTTCCCATAAACACTCGTAAACACGTGGAAAATCTTCCCAGAAATGTTGAAACTGTTATAACTGCAGAAGGTAGAACAACATCATATTAAACCCTGTGGATTAAGAAGAGGATGTTGCTCAAGTTCATATGTGTGAAGGCAGACAAGTGAATTCATTTGGCAATATAATGTGTCAGACGGGCTCTAAAACTATCAAATAAATTAAAAGCAATATAAAACTGTCAAAAACAACAATAAGAAGACGAGGTGATGAAACAAAATAGGAGACGGCATAAAAGTGGCTCAAAGTGGAAGCATTGAAAAAGCCTACTTATAAAAATATGTCCTTAAGAGACATTTAAAAGACAATCAGGCTCTCAGCAAGCTGCCCTCCTCAGGGAGATTCTTCCAGACAGTGAGTGCCCTAACAGAAAAAGCCCAGTCACCCTTGGTCCTCAGCTGAGACTGTGGCGTGGCTAACAGAGCCTCAGCCAAGGACCTCTGCAGAGACTGCAGCCTGGAAAATAAATGCTCCACTGGAATGTAACTCATGTGATTTCTGCTTATTAACCCTCTGGAGCCAACAGAGGCGCCGGTGCGTTCACATCACATGACCCATTTAAGACGATCCAGCAGCAAGATCATCTTCACTTGGGTCAAAAGTGCAGACTTTAAACCATATACCAGTATATGGTATATGGTTTATACACCATATAACCATATACCTAACAGTGCAGTTATGTGGATTTTATCACAGT
Source organism: Aulonocara stuartgranti (assembly GCF_965226115.1). NCBI lineage: Eukaryota > Metazoa > Chordata > Actinopteri > Cichliformes > Cichlidae > Aulonocara > Aulonocara stuartgranti. The sequence goes on from NC_138941.1 coordinate 33,938,576, forward strand.
TTGATGCATAGAAGTCGTACATGACAAAAACCAGCCAACATAACAATCGCGCTTATGTCGCCTATACTGTGGACACATTTTACTGTAAATAACACAGAAGCTTTTCAGATGTTTAATGTGATGCATGATAATGATAAACTATGTAAAATGATACAAAAGCAAAACTTCTGAATCTCATTGATCGTTATAGTTAAGATAATTTCATTATTCAGGCATTTGTTTTAGTTTGACATTACATAGCATCGTTTGCTAGCAATGCTAGGTGCTGCTTTCCCAAAGTGTGGGGTGGGATTAGGGTTAGAGTTGGCATATATGAGGACTTAGATCAAAGAGGGTTATTATCATGAATATCTCAGGATCAGGATTGTTAGGAACTCATTCCTAACCATGTTTGTCACTGAAGACAGCTGCTTGAAGCAAAGGCGCTAATTAGAGCGGTGACAGCTAGCTATAAAGGGAGCTGCAGGGAATAACACCAAAACACTGAGCTGAAAAAGGGGGAAAATTCATTGTAGAGAAACAGCATTGGGTGATAACTTACTTCATGTTCTTGAGTACCAGGTTCAGTTGATTAAAGCAAAAGAAATTATTAGACATGGCTTAAATGAACGGGCTTGTTTTCTTACACAATTTAGAGAAAGATTAAAAATGAAAATAAAGAGGATCATAGTTCAACCTAGCGCTGGCCCCAGTGTGGCACTGAAAACACAGAACAGCCCATCTGCTAAATGCTTGATTAGACTAGGAGTGAAGAAACAAAACTCTGACAGAGACAACAACTTTGATATTATAATTGTTATCATTTTAAAACGGATGCTTAACAGCACTGCCATTTCCAAATGGCTTCAGCATTTCCAGTAGGTTCCATATGCCATGTCTCCGAAAGCCTCTTTAATGAAACAATGTAAGGCAAATGAGTCATTATGATCCGCAGCACTCCCAAACACACTAATTACCACTCAGACTTGATAACAGTCTGTTTGTGTCTGTGTCTGCGTGTTGCCAGCAGGTGCACCGCTATTCACTTGTGCGAGCTGAACATCACAGTCCCGAGTTTGACACCATTGTGTCAAAAACTCTGTGCTCAGCTCGTCAGCTCTGGTGCGCTGTGCCCAAACAAGCCAGCTAAAAATGAGCATTTGGGATCTGCTTTTTTTTTTTTTGCTTCTTTCACTTTCTCTCTCTGTACCCAGAGCTGCCTCTGCAGCACAGACGCAGAATTAGTTATATACTGCATCATGTGTCTGTTCAGGATTGCTGTCATCCTACCCAAAAAAGGAAAAGAGAACAGAAATAAAAAAAATAATAAAAAAAGGTATGTTTTTAGGAGAGAGGAGGTTTGATATTTTAGACATATTTGCATAGGTTTGCAACAGTCGGGCTGATGTTGACGGATATCAAATTTACCATGCGAGCTGTCTCGGTGAGGAATTCAAAGTTTCAGGTATACGGAAGTCACCGATGAAGCACAAACTTGTTTCTCTCCCCCTCATGGGTTGCATTTGCACATTTGGCTTTATTAGTGGAGCTACCCAGTGATATCCTTTGATACGACAAGTCAAATGTCGTAGCTCAAACGAGTTTTGTTCCACGTCAAACCGCTCCGCCGCGCAGCTTCGACGCAAACTCTGACGAATCGGAGAGGCTATTGGTGTTCGGGTGGAGAACGAGCGAGCGGAGACGTCATCCCTTCCGCGCTCCCCTCTCCCTCGCTTGCAGCCGAAGCCCACTTATCAGCGGAGTTTCTATCATGCGGAAAACTTTCCATCACGCTCAAACCGCTCCTCCCCAAAGGCTATCATAATCTGCTCAGCATGCATAATGGTAATCGTTCAAATATCTCATCAACGCAACAGGATAAGCATGCTGTCGGTGTGAGGAGGGGAGTGAGTAAGATGGTGTGCGGTAGACGGGGAGCAAAAGAGGAGGTTCGGTAGAAAAGAAAAAGAGGGGGAAAGGAAGACATGCGGAAAGGGGAAAAGGTGAGAAATCAGATGGGGTGCAACAGGGAAGAGGGAAAACACATTAACGCTAGAGTGGGAGACTCTAGAGGAAGAGAATGAAAGAGGAAGGAGGACAGAAGAGGAGGAGGTGGCGGTGGTGATGGGGGTAGCTCCACCAGTCTTTGGCACTCTTAGGAAACTCTATGCCACTATATTCTGCCCCCTTTTTTCCCAGTCAGCCTTAGAGAAGATGATAGCATTGATCATCTTCTTAAAAGACCGCTTTTCCTGTCAGTGTATCACCTCTCGTCATTAAGATGACTGCTTGAGTTGCCTTAAAAGGTCTCGTGTCTGGCAAAAGCTGCAAGCTGTTCGATTGCCTTCTACATTCTTTTCCTCCCTATATTCGGACAAGACCGCTGACAAACCTAAGAAGTGTTGTTCATATTGGTTTTCGGCAAAGTCCAGGAATGAAACCTAATCATAACTGTGCCGAACGGTGCCACATCCAAGGGCGGTGGGCGTGCGGATTGAGAATGTTTGCCACCGGAAGCAAGCGCTCATCAATCAAAAGTGGGGAATTCCACCTCATTTATTGCCTCCGTGACGGATGTTCCCTGCTTCTTTGACGTTTGCGCCCCCCAGGGAGGGTGAAGGGGGGTGGGGGTGTGCCCCTGTGGAGTTTCCATCTCAAACCTCATGAGCATCGGTAGTAAGAATAAAGTAAATAGATTTAGTTCTCCAGATCTTTCACATTTCCTGCGCTATAAATCCACTTCTCGCCCGCATAAATCTTTGGGAAGTTCGGGCCGCCCTGTGCCTCTGCTTATTAGCCGACCGGGGGATCAATTTATCACCTTTGAGGACAAAGAAAGGAGGCATCGGGGGGATTCTCTCTATCCCTTTGATTTATGGAGTCAGAGAAGAGGCAGGGCATTTTTGGGTCATGCAAATCCTTCCCAGCACAAGTGCCAGCCCCTCCCACCTCCTCTTTGTGTTGAATTAATTTCTTTGGCAGAGAGAGGAAGCGAGGGATCCGTCAGGTGCTCGGAATGCAAATGAGGAGGTTTGGGCTTGTTTAAGTAAGTGGTGGTGATGGAGTTGCTTAAATGCAATAACCATATATCAGTGGAAATTACACACATTCAATGATGGCTGATTTCAGGGTTGTTGAGTTTGACTGAATGTAACTGAAAATGCTAAAAAAAAAGAAAAAAAAGAAAATAACGCACAGATCCAAGACTTGCAGCTTTCATGCAATTCTAAGCATTCACCACTAGTCTGTGCTATTGGTTTAAGCAAATCTTCCTGTACTGCTGTGATCCATTTTTTCTGCCCTCTCCCACAGAAAGAGCTGCAAAAATGTGGCTGCCCCACCTCACCTGTGCTAAGTGGCTACCTCGTCTGGGCGAAGCAACGCCTACCGCCGCCGCTTCCTCATTTGCGATAGTCCTCATGCAAAACGACGGGGCTGGCAACTGCTGGCTTGTGGGAAATGTATTTTATGTGAAGCAGACTTCTTTTGAGGCTGATGGAGTGTTGATGGTTTCGCACAGTGGTTACAAGGCAGGTTTGAAACATTGCATCACGTATTGTTTGGATCTAAGTGTGATTCAACCTACTATCATCAGATGTTTAGAAAAAAAGAAGGTGGCAACGGGAAAAGGCAGCTCTGTCTTAACGTTACAAATGCACTTTCATGCCAGAGCGCTTGTTGCGTTTGTGTAAATTGCGCGTGTCCGCGTTAGCCACGTGCAGGATTGTTTGAACGAGCGTGATGGAGAACGGGATCAAACGCAGAGAGGCGTCCCGTCGCGCCGAGTCTGGCTACTTTTTTTAGTTTGTTTTTAATTATTCAGATTGTGAATTTTAAAACACCTTCCAAGTTACGCGCATTTCAAATCAAACTCGCTGCGTCCTAACAGCAAGCTGCGGTGCAGGCTCCACTCCACAACCCACTCGCCACTGCCTTGGCTCTCGTCCACGCTCATCCCTCCTCATAAAAAATGATCCTGCACTCGCCAGTGCATTTCTCCAACACCTACCAGTACTGCCACATCTTTGTCATTTCCCCTCTCCTGCATTCCTCCCTTCCACTTCCTCTCCCCCCCCCCCTCTTTTTTTCTCCTTCTCTACCTTGTTTAGGCATGCTATCTTTTCCTTGTGGCAGAAAGCATAAGACTCGCCGTTTGCTGAGTGGGCAGCGGGGGAGCGGAGGAGGAAAGAGAAGAAATAGAAAGACTCAGAAGGAGGAGGGAGAAAAAGAGTTATCTAACAGGATTAAAGGAGAACAACGGAATGGAGAGCACTTAAAATACTCATGACATGAGCCCTCTTGCAAAAAGGAGGGGATGAGTAACAATGGCTGAATCACTCTTGAGGTTCTCTGGCTCTAGACAACATGCCCCTCTCTCTCTCTCTCTTTTTTGCCATCTACGTCTCTCTTTCGCCGCCCTTTCATCTTCTCCTTTCCGTCTCATTTTCACTTACTGGTTAGAGGTCTCGATGGGTCACGAAGGAGTCGCTCGCGTTAATATGGGAAGCGAAAGGAGGAGGGTGCGGGTTAATTAACTATTGAAAAGGAAGACATTCGGTTCAGAGTTAATGGCGAGAGGATATATTCTGTGGTGGAAAATATTGAGGCTATCAGCGTTTGTTGAGTCATTTGGTTGGGAAAAAAAACCCACCCGGAATGAACGACCGAATGATGGATGCTGGCTGAATGAAAATATTAAACTAACAGGAGAAGGGGAAAAAATGCAGCGAGGCGAAAAACTAATTTCTTAGTTACTTTAACCAGTGTTTGTGTGTATTGAGACGCTGACAGCAAATAAGGACAAATACCCTTCCACTCAACCCCGCCATATGGGAATCAGAAAGGTAGAACAACATGACAAATTTCCTCGGGGTGGATCGAACTTCTGGAAGAGAATAGCACTTCAAACGTTTGGCGTGCCTCGGCAGCCTCTCTGCCCGTCTGACTTGCAAAGATAGCAGCCGTCTGGCAGCGCGGCCGAACACACACACACACACAAACACACTGAGAAGTGCTCCTTCGCACACAGGTGTGGGAGCACACTGGATCTTTGCATAAGCACACACAACAAACTCTCTACTGCTAGTCTCTTCAAACACTCTATCCTTCACCAAAGACACACACACACACTTCACCTATTGTAAAGGAAGACATGGCGTATCTTTTGTCCAAACCCTGACAACTGCCAACATTTTGAGTGGATTTTAATGCAGCAAACTAATGTGTTTATACTTGCTATAAAAAGAATGCGCTTGGCGCATAATATATGGGGATGAGGTCTCTGGAGTTGCCGCTGTCTCTCTTTTTATATCACATAACAAACATGTGATGGCAGTGGGAGAGAAACTCTCCAGCCTATGTAAATAGGGTGCCATTTGAATATTTCACACAGGGCTCGCGCTTACCGAGCATCCATTCCTTTTGAATCACCGCTTCTGCCAAAATGGGGGAGAGTAAATAAGTGTATAAAAACATAAAAATAAACTGCAAGCGCGCATGTGTGTGTGTTTGTTTGCACACACTGTGTATTCTGTTCTTCGCAGCGAGCGGTATCGCGTCCTTGATGGTTATGTAAGGGATGAATTTTAATGATAGTAAGATCATGGCAGCGAGCGCAAAATAATGACGACTAGGCTGGCTGGTAAATTGACTGAGAGATTTGGCTTTTGGTGCTGACTTAAGAGAGGACTTAAGGAGCTTCTGGGATTTGAAAGTTGAAAGATAAAGGCTGAGTTACACTGGGGGATCTGAGAGAGCCTCAATTTTCAGCTCGGTGCCATGACAAGAATCATTAGGTTGGGAAAGAGAAAAAAAAAGGACGTGATGGAATAACTCAAAGGCATAATCAGTTGTTTACAATGGCAGGGAAGAGTGGAAGAGAAAGAAGAAAGAGACATGTTCACAAATGAAGGTTTCTAAAAACCCAGCCACCACACATCATCCGAATCCTTAATGAAAGAACCCTCGTGTCTGACGATGAGGGATGGATGGGAAAACCACATATGGAGAAATAAATGGAAACGTGAAGGGAAGGGAGGATTGGCTGGTGGATATACACGAATCCAAGGGGCTATCGGAAGTCAACTCAAGATTACTGAGGGTGAAGCTGTCTTAAGACTTCTGCTTTCAATGTAACGCTTCTTTGTGACAGGAACTGGGAAGAACTTCTCAACTGCTCCAGGAGTAGCAGCAAGCTAACTTTGGGAAAAAAAAAACTAGCCTTTATTTCAAAGACGAGCACCCTGGTACAGACTGTACACCTTACAGTCTGTACCACCTGGGTATGCAGAAGATCAAGAAGTTTGCCAGAAGTGAATTAACTCAAAAGACTTTGTTCCCAATACCAGTACTCCACATCACAGAGAGAAGTATGCAGCTGCTTAACTTCATTCAAGCTGTGTCTGACCGAAGCAGTCCTGATGTTTTAATTATCTGACTTCATCACTGCTTTATGTAACGTTTTGCTCTTCCTCACATTATAAGGTCAATCATAAGGTAGGCCCACCCTAAAGCATACCTTGCTCTACCTTTCTTTTTGTCTCTAAAGAGAACCTCAACTTACAAAATGATCATCTTGTATTCAATAATAGTTAAAGTCAGGAACTGTGACTATAAACTCATCTGCAAAGTGTTTACTGAGGTCATAGATTAACAGAGCTAAGGCTTTTTGCAACCAGTGGGAAGCTGCCCCCTGATGCTCATTAGAGTGTCACTTCCTCCTTCACTTTGGAAGCTACGTCAGAGTCTGTGAGCATAATATTGCTCATGCATCTGTGTTTAGAAGCCAAAACTATTGCAAACATGTGCAGTGAAGTTGCAGCTGTGATAAAAATCAGGAGTCTACATACACAGTCCATACAGAGTCCAGCCAGAACGTAGAAACCTTCTGTTTGCTTTAAAAATAGTGATGCATCTGCTGCAGGACAGCAATTTAAATGCAAAATGACACAGGCGCTTGGCATTTTTGCTTTTTAATATGGATATAACCAGGAAACAACCAGATGGAAACTAGCTGATTCATTGACACGGACCGACTCCAACTAATTGCTGTGTGTTAGCAGTTGATGAGTGACTGCAGCCAGTGGCAATTGCAATTGTTTGGAGACAGGCAACGTGCAATCGCTTTGCGATCAAAAATGAGAGGTGGTGGGTGTTGCACGCTCAACCTCTGGGTGATCAGCTGGTCGATGTAACTACTTGCAATCGGTCTTTAAATGTGAAAAAAATTCATGCCAATCACTAGGCAACCACCAATTTTACTTAAGAAGAAGATTGCCATCCTGTATTTTCTTGTTTATTAGTAGTAGGCCGAGAGACTCTCTAAGGATTGTGATGGCCACACAGAATAACCACAATCACTCAACCTTCTGTGCACAAAGCTAGCATCACAAATGGTACAATCCAAATAAGACCAAAATAAATACAAGGTTCTTTCATCAGTAACTGGAGGCAAACGCCCAGTATTGTCAATCCAACTCCCATTGCTACCAGTAAACACTGTCGCCATGACATGCCCCTAATGAAATGGCGGCGTCGCTGTACGGCAGAACACAGCTGTGTGCTGGTCCGTAAGAAGAAACAATGAAAGGGTAAAAGCAAAAATTGAGACACCTCTTTGAAGCACTCCTTTAGAAAGACACTCCATCTGTTCCAAAGAAGCTCGTCTCAGGCATCTCCCAGGTGGGTGTGAACCGGCCCTTTCTCTCCCTGGGCTGCTCTTGTAAATAAGAATGTGCTCTTAGTCGGCGTGTCCTGTTTGGTAAAGGATTCAGCTCTAAAGACTGCAACAAGAGTGAAATAAATCACTCGAAATGTTGGGAAATAATGAACGTAACATATCGCACGTGATCGCTTTAGGTGAAGATGCACCGGCATTTATAAGAGCAGACAGTAAAGTCAAGGACGCTACGCTTTCCGTGATTGCAGGTGATCTGGGACCTGTGATGGAGTGCATCACCATTCACTTGGCAATGACTGACGGAATACTAAAGAAGGAAGGAGAACGTGAAGGAAGGCAGGGAGGAGACAAAGGAGGATGGATAGCAGAATATTAAAGCGAGTGCAACTTGAAACCGGTGCAGCGAGAGTGAAACACAAGCAGGGAAGGAGAGGCAGTTGAGAAGAAGAAGAAGAAGAAGGGGGACTGTGAATGGATATTAGAGAGAGGAGCTATTCACCTGGTGTTGATATGGATGAAGGAGAGAGTCATGGGAGGTGGGGAGGGAGAAGACAGCCTAAAAGTGAAGAGAGTGTGCAAAAGAGAGATAGGGGTTCTTGCTATCCTCTGGGAAGCTGTGAAAAAAAAAAAGAGAAAGACAGGTGAGATAGAGGAAATGGGAGAGAATGGCGAGGGGAGTAAGGAGAAATGTGGGATAAAAGAAAAGTAGAAAGTCGAAGAGAAATTTGGAAGGAGAGCGGAGATAAAAATAGCGAAGGAGACAGAAGGAGAGACATTCTGAACAAGTCCAAACTATCGCGCCTGAACACACTTATCTCCCAAAGTGCAGACAGTACATTATCACCACTGGCACTAAAAACAGCCTGAATCATCAATAAATGAAATCCGGTGCAGGTAAACACGATGCAGTGTTTTAAGCGCAGAGGTATCAGCGCTGACAAAGGGAGCGTGATTGTGAGGGGATACGGCCGCGCCGTACCGCTTCTCATTATCTGCCGCGCGTCAGTTATTAACGCTGTGTCCATTCGAACATCTAATTAATGCAGATAGCCAAATGCCAAACCTGATGAAACGGTGTGATGAGGGATTAGCTGGAATAACAACCGCTCTGACTGGCATAACTTTGGCTCCCTGATTAGGTGGTGGAAGGAGGAGGAGAGGAGAAGCATTTCTAGATCACTTAAGTCTCCCCCCCCTCGCTCTCTCCTCCCACCTCTACTTCACTGTCCTTAATGAAGACTTTTTTTTTCCTTCAGCCATGTGCCCCCATTCTCCCAGCGTCCCTCCCCTCAGCCGCTGAGTGCTGTCCTAATTCCATTCTGATAGATGGAGAGAGGAAGAGGCTCATTAAAAATGGCTTTGCTGATTGTGCTTCTGTCTCCCCCCCAGTCAAGTGGTGTGTGCATATGTGAGCTGTGTCTGGTCAAGTTTCTTTTTTTTCCTCTATTTTTCCTGTTGTTTTGTTTCCCCTCTGTGCTGTCAGGGAACGCTGTGGGGTGATACAGCATGTGAAATAAAGGAAATCATTATTTACAGTATTTTAGTGCAATTTTGCAGCAAAGCTTTCCCCTCCAAAACATTATGTGATGCCTTTCATCAAAAGTGTGTGTGAAGGGGCAAAACAAGTACGGAGCAGGGGAAAAAAACGTGTCGAGCAGGTAAAGGAAAGTGGTGCTTCTCTTATATGTAAAAAAGAAATAGGCACAGGAGAGTTACAGGAGACGAACCAGACTGTTCTATTCTCGCACTGTCAAGAACAAAAGTATCAGCTGCTGAACAAAGCGCAGAGATGGCTGGAGTGTTAACACGCAAGAGTCATCAGGGACTTTGAGACGAGTCTTTAGATAAAGCCGTGTCTTAAACAAATATCAACAGAAAAAGAAGAATAAAAAACCTGTATTTGCACACTTCAACAGTCAGATAACATCTATATGTGCCCCCATGTCTGTGCATTAAATAGAACCCTAGAGCGAGCAGGTGATCAGCCAAGCTTAGCAAAACAGGCTGGAAGCAAGGGGAAATAGCAAGCTTGTTGGTAGGTGTATTTTTGAACCTTGGAGAGGGAGGCTTGCTGTTTTCTTCTGCTTCCAGGACTAATACCAAGGTAATCAACTCCAGGCTCGATTTACAGTGTTGGCGCAGAGGCGTGAGTTATATCAGTCCTTTATCAAATGGGGGCCGATCAGGTTTTCTTGAGTCGGCAGGTCTGCAAAATACCCCAGCTTTAATGCAGAGCAAATGTAAGGAAGGAGGTCAGACTAAAGCAAATGCACTCAGCGGCCACTTTCTTTCTTCTATATCTAATCAGCAAGTCACGTGGAAGCAAACCAACGCGTTTAGGCGCATTGAGACAACCTGCTGACATTCAAATCGAGCATCAGAATGGGGGAGAAAGGTGAATTCAGGCACGGGGAACGTGGCATGGTTGTTGTTTTCAGGTGGGCTGCTCTGAGTATTTTAGAAACTGCTGATCTGCTTTTCCAACACAACAATTTTGGGGGGTTTAGAGAAAATGGTCAGAAAAAGAGGAAATATCCAGTGAGCTGCAGGTCTTACGGTGAAAATGCCTTGTTGAGGCGTTACTGGCAACAGTAGCTCAAATAACCACTTGTTATGTATGCAGAAGAGCATCAAAGGACAACATATGCAGCCTTGAAGCAGATGGACTACAGCACCAGAAGACCATATTGGATACCTTCAGATGTTAGTGTCAGAGTCTGGTGTGAAGAGCATGAAAGCATGGATCCATCCTGGCTTGTATCAATCTTTCAGGCTACTGGGATATTTTCTTAACACACCCTGGGTTCTTCACTACCATGTGAGCATTGTTTAAATGCCACAGCTTACCTGAGTATCGTTGCTGACTATTTCCATCCTTTTATGACCACAGTGTACCATCTTCTGATTCCTGCTTTCTGTTGGATAACACATCATGTCACAAAGCTCGAATCATATCAAAGTGGTTTCTTGACCATAACAATGAGTTATCTGTACTCAAAAAACCTCCACAGTCACCAGATCTAAATCCAATAGAGCACCTTCGGGATGTGCCGGAACAGGAGCTTTTCATCATGGATGTGTGAACTGTGTGATGCCGTCCTGTCAATATGAACCAAAATCTCTGGGGAATCTTTACAGCACCTTGTTGAATCAGCACTATGAAGAATTAAGACAGATCTGAAGACAAACTGTGGTCCAAACTGTATCAAGTGTTTTTGTGTAATAGAAGTTTTTACTAGTATTTCTGTCTGATGGAAACTTGCTGCTTAAATGTGCTTTCAAAGGCCACGGTTGACGTCATAGGGGAGCTGCATGTTTCTCTAAACCCATCTGTATTTTGGGAGCGTGTGACAAACATAATTTCTGCTGTGATTGCTGACATTTTGTAATTACCAATTTGCAGTGTCACTGTCTATGAGAAAAATGACAGGTATAGCTATTAGCAACACTGACACAGGGAAAAGGGTTTGAGTAAATTCTTTAAAAACGTTCATGAAGGACCACAGTTTAGGTGATTTCCTCCGTTGGTGATGATTGTGTCCAAACAATCATAGCTCTTCATTATATCACATTCTGAAATTATATTTTTTTGTAAGTTAGCAATGTATAATATGAGATGCAACACAAATGGATACTTTAAATGATACAAAAACACCAAAACGGCATGTATAAGTAATTCCGGATTTGCTATTATAATTACATTCAAATTAATGATAATGTTTAATTTAGGACAATTCCCAAAAGACAGTCTCAGTGGTGAGACAGTATTTAGAAATACTAACAATGAGCAAAGAAGAATTCACAGTCTGGCCAAGGTCACCTCCGCATGGCTCACAGCAGACCTGAACACGGATGTAATTAGTAAAAATCAACTTTACATATTCAGACCCCAAGTTTTTTTTAAAAAATTAAACATATTAGCAGTATGTTAACAGGTTATCAAAAAATGGATAACACTTTATAATATGAAACACAACTAAGCGCATACTTTCCCTGTAATGAAATTTAATTTCAGTGCATTTTATTTGAAATGACGTTGTAATTAAATTTACTCACAAACATTGTGTTTTAGAGGAAACATAGAAATAACTATACTGTAGTTTGTAAGTAATTTTAACTAATGTGTAAGTAAATTTATGTCTTGCATGATAGGGGTGGGCAGTATAAACGGTATACGGTAGAAACTAGGGATGCACCGATACCACTTTTTTGGAAACGAGTACGAGTACTCGGGGTCTGGGGGCGGGCACTCGACGCCTGTGATTAACCCCTTACATGCCGCTCAAACATAGACAGGTCTCAGACCGTGGTATCGGTCCTCGGTATCGGGGGACTTTTAACGAGTACGAGTACTCGTTAAAAATGTGGTATTTAAAGAAAGTGTGATATCGAGGCTGATACCCGATACCGGTATCGGTGAATCCCTAGTAGAAACAATATGAATTTGGCCAAAGGTCGAGATTTTGACTATTCCACTCTACCGCGATAGCGCATGTTGATGGTGTCATCAAGCTGTGCCTGTTTTGGTCGAAAGCATTGCAGCTGCTACAAACAATATCATCTGCAAATTATGCCGGGCGACAGTAATAGCGAAGAAACGAAGAACGTTTTGGAATATGAGGAAAGCCATAAACTGCGCTTCCTCCACTTCCGTACCATTGATTCATTAATGTTGAATTCTCTCGCAGTTGCTCTATTCCCATGTTGTTGTTGTTAATAATTAACCTCGTATTGTTCTCAGTTGTTCTCCTGACTGAAGTTTGGTCCGTTTACAGCATCCTGCCATGCGATTGCATTTGTCCCTAACCAACAGGAACCCTCACATTAACTTTTATCAACTTGAAAAAAAGTTAGCGTTCATCCTCCAGCTTCACTGTATTTATGTTATGCTAACATAGCTGTGTCGCTAGTGATCACGTAGCACATCATTATATACCAGCTAGTTCAACTTCAGTAACCCTAAAAAAGTCACTGTTGTTTTCTGTCTTCATTGATGTTGGAAGTGGTAGCAGAGCTGTACGTTTTAATTTTTTCAGAAATCTCTCTGTCAGAACATGGTATGTCATGTTTAGGTGGAAACCAGCGAGCTAACTTCCTGCTAACTTCTAACTCTGTTAAATTGAATAAATTCTGTCTTCATGGATGCCTGGATGTTAAACTTAATTGTTACACCTGGTAAAGCAGCTACGCTGATGATTTTATTAAAGATGAAAGAATTTAAACAGTTTTTTACTCTCAGTGATGTCGCATCACTGAAGTCGAACCAAAACATTTTTGACAGATTTCTGAGCGCCGTGTATCACATAAAATTGGTTCGACGTCAGTAAACACAACCAGAATTCATTAAGGTGCACCGGATTATAAGGCACACTGTCGATTTTTGAGAAAATTAAAGGATTTTAAGTGCGCCTATAGTGCAGAAAATATAGAGATAAAGCAATATAGAATATAATATAGAAATATAGAGAAGAAAAGAATATATCGCGATATATATCGTTACCGCACATGCTTCAAATTATACTGCGATATGGCTTTTAGGCCATATCGCCCAGCCCTAGTGCACGAGTAATTTTAAGTGTTGCATAACTTTTACAGGAAAGGAGACAAATTATTGTGCAAGTAATTTTGCGTACTGCGTAATTTCTTGGTAATTTTGCAGATGAACAAACAATATTTTCCTATCTTACATCATAGATACACAGTATCAGGGTGCAGGCTATCCATTAATTAGTCCATTAATTTTGGCTTTTTATATTTTTGTTTTTTTCCGTCTATATTTAATAAGCATTATATTGATTTGCATGATGGATGTTCTATTATTCAATGTTTGTGTCATGGTCCTGGGTCGTTGACCCAGAGTTTTGTGTTTTGTGACTATTTCCCTCTGTTCTAGTTATTCTGTGTCCTCCCCCCTTGTGTCCGGTTCGGGTTCTAGATTTCCTGTTTTACTTTGTAGGTCTGTGTCTCGTTATGCCCATTAAGTTCCAGCTGTGTCCCCTCCTGTGTGCCATTTCCTCATTACCTGGTGTGTGTATTTATAGTTGGTGTCTGCCTGTGCTCCTCGTCGGCTCGTCTGCGTTCATCCATGTATCACTGCGTTCCTCCGTGTAGCTCTGCATTCTATGGTGTTTCGTTCCTGTCTCTGCGTCTCTCTGCCCCGCACCCCTTTTGTATGGTCTCAGGTTTGTCTTTAGTTTCTCCCAGTTTAGGTTTGTAATTGCTCATGTTGAGTTGCCTGTTTTTGCCACCACCACCACCTTGTAAATAAACATCACTCTGTCATCAGTTCGCTGCATCTTGGGTCCTCCTTTTCCTCCACACCACACAGCTCCCTCCGCCAGCCGTGACAGTACGAGCCGACCAACATGGACCCAGCAGCATTCGCACCTACCCAGGAGTTTCGGGAGGAGGTAACCGACACGGTCGCAAGGTTGGTAAACCTGTGGCTCGAGCAGGAGGAAGAAGAGTTCCACCGCGCTGTAGAAGCCAGGCTACAGCAGCTACTCTCTGCACACTCCTGGCTGCTAGACTCGCTTCACCCGCTGGCACGGGACTTCCTCCTTCATGAGCTGCACCTTCGCCCTCCAGCCGCTACCGCTTCCCAACCCAGCCCGGCGGTGAAGATTTTGCCCGGCCCGCCGGAGGTTTTGCCCAGCCCGCCGGAGGTTTTGCCCGGCCCGCCGGAGGTTTCGCCCGGGAGGAAGCGACGATCGCGCCGTCGGCGCGTCGCCCCACAGCCGGAGAGTAGGACTTCGGAACTGCCGGCTGTGGTGAGTGGAAAAGACACTCCGTCTGTTTCGCCAGCTCGAATGACTGTTTATTCCGGGGCTGTGTTTGTTGAGCCAGCTGCCCAGCAGGTAGCTCAGTTAGCCGCCCAGCAGCCACTAGCTCTGTTAGCCACTCAATCGCCACCTCCATTACAGTCACAGCCAGACCTATTAGACACTTGGTTACAATCCATAGCTCAGTCAATAGCTCTGTTGGCAAGAGACTCATCAGCTTTATTATCAGCTCAGCCACCTATTCAGCCACCATCTTCACCAGCTCCGCCTGTATTACAAGTCGAGTCCATCCAACCGGAAAAGCACTGTATTTCACCTGTTCATGTCAAGCAGAGAGACACACCACATAACGCAGTTGTCAGTCCGCAACAGCTGGCCAGCCCAGAGACTGTGACGCACTCCAGGGCCTCCCCAGAGGCTGGGTCCCAGCCCCCGGCCGACTCTGGACCCCTGGAGATTAAGAAGCCAGCTGAGGACTGCATCCGGCTGTCGCTGCCCGAGCTGGGTCAATGCTCTGTGCAGCTGCAGTCTGCCTTGTGTTTGCCAGAGGCCCGTGTGCCTGCTGGTTCTGACCCGTACCTGCCAGAGGCCCGTGCGCCTACTGGTTCTGAACTGTGCCTGCCAGAGGCCCGTGCGCCTGCTGGTTCTGAACTGTGCCTGCCAGAGGCCCGTGCGCCTGCTGGTTCTGAACTGTGCCTGCCAGAGGCCCGTGCGCCTACTGGTTCTGACCTGTGTGTTCCAGGGGCCCCGGTGCCCACTGGTCCAGAGACTGTTTTCGCTGGGGGGCCCGAGGAGCTCGTCCAGCCCCAAGACCCATCATCGCCACCAGCTGCAGCCTCTGTGTCTCCATCCTCGCCAGCTGCGGCCTCTGTGTCTTCACCCACGCCTGGCCCGGCCTCTGCTTCTGCTTCAGTCTCGTCTGGTCCAGCTTCTGCTTCTGCTTCAGTCTCGTCTGGTCCAGCCTCTGCTTCTGCTTCATCCTCGCCTGGTCCGGCTCCAGCCTTCGTGTCTTCAGCATCGCCTGGCCCGGCTCCAGCATCCTCGTCAGCATCGCCTGGTCCGGCTTCTGCTTCAGCTTCGCCTGGTCCGGCCTCTGCTTCAGCATCCTCATCAGCTGCCTCGTCTGGTCCAGCCTCTGCTTCGGTCTCGTCTGGTGCTGCGACGGCCACGCCACCTTCGGGTCCCAAACTGCCGCCTCGACATCGGCG
The DNA here is from genome assembly GCF_965226115.1 of Aulonocara stuartgranti. Classification (NCBI taxonomy): domain Eukaryota; kingdom Metazoa; phylum Chordata; class Actinopteri; order Cichliformes; family Cichlidae; genus Aulonocara; species Aulonocara stuartgranti. The sequence goes on from NC_138941.1 coordinate 33,954,223, forward strand.
GTCATCTGCCAGGCCGCTGGTGGAGCGTCATCGTCACTATGGACGACCTCCTAGACGCCGCCGTTGCTGTCCGCACGGTCGGCCGCCTGAACTGTTTCTTCGTCACCGCCGTTGCTGTCCGCACGGTCGGCCGCCTGAACTGTTTCCTCGTCGCCGCCGCTGCCGTGTGCACGGTCGGCCCCCTGAACTGCCTCCGCTCCGCCACCGCTGCCTTCCACTCGGTCGGCTTTCGGAGCTGTGTCGCCGACGTGGCCGGCCTCAGAAGATAAACTGTCCTGGACTTCTGAGCTGTGAGCCTCTGGGCCGGCCTCCTGAACTGTGTTTTGTCCTAGTACTCCAGCATGTGTGTTTTTGTTTTGGACAATTCCCTCGGTCCGCTGGAGCTTGTTTTGTTCGGTGTTGGTCCCTCCGTCCTGGGCCCCCGCCGCCCGCCCTGGGTTGGTCGTCTGTTTTTGTTTTGGGCTGTCTGGAGCCAGCCCTTGGAGGGGGGGTACTGTCATGGTCCTGGGTCGTTGACCCAGCGTTTTGTGTTTTGTGACTATTTCCCTCTGTTCTAGTTATTCTGTGTCCTCCCCCCTTGTGTCCGGTTCGGGTTCTAGATTTCCTGTTTTACTTTGTAGGTCTGTGTCTCGTTATGCCCATTAAGTTCCAGCTGTGTCCCCTCCTGTGTGCCATTTCCTCATTACCTGGTGTGTGTATTTATAGTTGGTGTCTGCCTGTGCTCCTCGTCGGCTCGTCTGCGTTCATCCATGTATCACTGCGTTCCTCCGTGTAGCTCTGCATTCTATGGTGTTTCGTTCCTGTCTCTGCGTCTCTCTGCCCCGCACCCCTTTTGTATGGTCTCAGGTTTGTCTTTAGTTTCTCCCAGTTTAGGTTTGTAATTGCTCATGTTGAGTTGCCTGTTTTTGCCACCACCACCACCTTGTAAATAAACATCACTCTGTCATCAGTTCGCTGCATCTTGGGTCCTCCTTTTCCTCCACACCACACGGCTCCCTCCGCCAGCCGTGACAGTTTGTTTGTACTCAAAAACCTTGTTTTTAATGTTTGTCTTACAGTTGCAGGCTGTAGTATAAAGTGTTAGCAAAAAAATTTGACCAAAAATGACAAGCAGCCACAGGAGGAGGACAAGTTTAAGCATCTGAAAACTAAAAAGCTTGTCAGATTTAGTGTTACCCAGTATGAGGTGCACAGCCACCCGTCAGACACAACCCAGACAGTGGCTCTGGGCTACTTCTGTCTCCTTGTCAAGTACCCATAGGTCAGAACATATCTGACATCTTGGCCATATAATGTGGGCCTGTTGCTAAGCCTCACCCTGAGTCAACACTGTCAGGAAAGGCCAAACGTGGCCCATAGAAAACTACACAAGTGGGTCATGCTTGTGCCAGGCATTCATCGCTCTGGGAGAGGGCCAGTGGATAATAAATTAATGCGCTACAAGATGCTTCCTGAGAGATCAGAAGACAACTTTTGATAGTGACCACTGCACCACACTTAGAGAGCACTACCAAAGGATTCTTTTTAACACACAGCATGCGGTTTCAGTTCTTAAGCACAGTAGTAGATCTTTGATATTATATGCAGCCATCTAGTGGGTGTTACTAAACCCACCAAGTGCTCCAAATAACCATGCAGTCATACTAAATGCAGCCACTCCGTTCCAAACTAATGCGCTCTTTTCTTTGGCTGTGATGCTATACACAAAATAAAACACGTAAGTTGCAGAAATCGGGAACCGATGTGATACAAAAAGATCAACACATGGAAAACAAGAAAGAACACCAAAAAACTGGGAACGTTTGAGCTGGAACCAGCTGTCTTTTCTGGAATTTCCACTTAAATATATGACCTGAATTAACCCTGGATGTTTTTAGACGGTATATCAGTCAATCTTACATATAGCATATCCCCTTCCACACCTTATTCTCAGCTATAATCTGTATAAATAGCTTTGTGCCCCTGTGTCTTCCCACATGAGACCTAACACGTATAATACACTTACTCTTAAGGGCTGTGCAGCACAGACGTAATCTCGCACATATCACTACTGGGGACAGGCGTCCCTTTATGCAATCAATGCCATGAGACCATGAGCCGCATACATCACTTAAATCTATATAAAGCCTTACAGCCTGCGCACGGGATTTCAATACATTGATGCAGTAATACAGATGTAATTTATGCCCGTTAAGCAAAAATGTGTTACGGTGCAGTTGAGTCACCGCACACATGTGGTTAAGTGAACTATTTTAAATACTCGCACGCCAGTCTGAGATGGCTCCGTCATTCTGTTGCTAAAATTACCACCCCTCTGTCATAAAAGGGATTCAGTACACCATTTAAAGCCTTCGTATCAGTAAATGAAAGAAAAGACCCATGGGAATTGTCTCTTCACTGTCAGCTTGTCTTATTCAGCGTTTGTTTCCCTCTCACAGTCTGAATTTGACTGTTTCCTCTGTTTTTTTTGTCTTCCTGGTCCGCACTGTGCACACAATGCTGCCAATTAGTAAATGTTGAAGAGTGAGGCAAAAATCGAAGCTTTCCTTCAAAATTAATTCCTCGCATTTGCAGTTTGGTGCTGCAAAGAACGTGGGAAAGTGCTTAACAAGCCCAACGCATATATGATTATGGCCCGGGATGTGACAGTGATGGGTAGTGCATTGGAGAAGACTGCTTGCACAATTCATAATGCACACACACACACGTACAGAGAAACGTGGGCAAATACTTAAAAGCAAATGTTAAATTCACCTGCACTTGACAGCCGAGGCAGTTTGCAGTGTGACTGTGAATATGAGCACAGCGGCAAAAAGCAGCCTATAGCTGGGTGGATTTTAATTCAAGCCGGCTTTGATGCTTTTATTCTTCCTTACATTTTCACAAACACACGGGAACATCTGCACGCAGAATGAAAGCGTGTGCAAACACCTCCGAAACCTGTATTTTCCTGCATTATCACCGCGGCCTTCGCCGTAATATTTTTCTAGATGAGAACTGACGACTTTATGAAGACCGTGCGTTGCGCGAAATGGTTTAAATGGCTCACGGAGTGGGGCTGAGCTGTGCGGTGATGTAGTGCTCAGAAGGCCCAGAGCTTTATGCTTCACAGCTCATACTGTCATGCCCAGTCCACGGATTTATCGATGACCCTTAATAAAACTGTAACATTTGATAAATTTGCTGAGCGAGAATGATCAGGGTGATAAATAAAACAACTTGTAGGCTTGGCTGTGGTGCAGCAGCAGTTGTGGAAGTCTGTGTGGTGGATTTGGGGCGTGTGTGTGTGGAGGGGAGGGGTGCAAATGGAGCCTGCAGAGTGAGCTGCATGCTTATTGCCTGGACCGGAGCCCGAGTTAACAGCAGTAATGTATTCTCGGGCATCAAAGGCTCAAAGTTGAGAGTTTTAAAGGAGCTCGTCACTATTGATTTTGAAAGAAGAGCAGCTTCCTGGGTTCATTATATGGGAGCTCTCAGCCTTTACTTTAGGCAGCGGGGCCATATCACAAACAACAGGGAGCTCGGGTGAGCATTCCTTTGTTGTTTAGAACAAAAATTAGTTTCAATCATTCGCTGTTTTTGCATTCACGAGCTATAAAGTATAAAACCATGGCTAATGAATACTACCCAAATGACTTGAGGCCCTGGGGCTTTTTTCACAATTAATACACGTTTTAATTGAACTCAGGGAAAAAAGGCACCGTTTGGTGTTAAGCAGTAAAGAAGAAGTAGAAGAAGAAGAAAAAAAACCCCACAAGGACAAGGGCTAAGATTGCTGTGGTTTTCTCAAGCTCGTCTCTCAAGGAGAAATTGTTTTTGTGCTTGTTGCCTTTGAGTCTACAGATTTGTCAAAACAGCTAAAAATCTTGCATTTTCGTGCTTTTTGTTGGGGGGGGGGGGCAGTATGTACTGTGTACGTGAAGTGTCACATTTAGTTGTGAGAGCATCGCTACGGCGGAGTCACTCAGTGTGAAACTGCTTAAAAACACACATGCATATTCATTCAGCTGTTTGAGGTTGTTTATGTGCAGGGAGAGTACATAAAAGTACGAAAAGTAGGTAAAATTGTATTAATTATCTGTGAGACATACCAGCTGAATTACATATCAAAACTGGGACTTTAACTCGTTCAAACATCTGATGCATCTAAATTGCACAGCAGAGTTAAGAATGTGCTCGAACAGATGGTTGATTGTTTTTGGTGGACTCGGAGAGCATTAGACAGGCAAAAGTGTAAACATCAGTGTGGGCAATCAATATCTCATTAGGGTGTCTGCTTTAGTTCATGTTTTGTCGCTTTGCATTCTCCACACACACTCTTTATCGGATGGGTAACTACAGCCTTTTGGTGGGAAGGGCAATGCAGTACATGGCATAAGATACAGGAAAATGGGCCTCCGCTGAGCTCCTCATACTCTAAGCATGCACTTGCTCCGAGTCCATCATCCTGCGATATGATCGGCAGTTTGAAAAACATCCATGCTGCACAACTGGCTCGCACAACTGAATTTCTAGCAATGCCATCATCCTTTTTTAGCATATTTTTAGACGCAGGGAATCAGGGACACGAGATAGCTAGTGGTGCTGGTACACTGGGAGATAATGCAGGATGAGCCTCAGGCAAAGGAGGGCTGGAAAACTCTTCTTGTCACTTTAGATAAGAGGAAGGAAATGGGATTGGTTGCTGAGGGACCAGCTAAGTGCTTGTCGCTGTCCCTTTAGCTTAAAACCGGCAGGGTGCTATAGTGCATCTGGACAGGCAGATGCCCATCTCGCTGCATTCAGTTGTGTATTGGGTTGACTCCTAAAAGGGCAGTCACAGAGCAAGGTGGATGGTAAGTTTGCAACTGAATTGTGCTTCAGCTGTCACGCTTTGGAAATATTATCTCATGGAAGTGGCAGGGAAGAATATTGGTTAGACAAAGTGTCCGTCAAAGAGAATACACAGACGCGAGGCCCATATTTTTCCTCTACACTGCTGAGCAGTTAGTTAAGAGAAAAAAACGGCCACACTGCTTTGAGATGATAGAAAGGTAACTCAGATAACTAGCTTTTACATCCAAGGTATGCATCTACAACATTGAACTGCAGTAGAAGGCCACATCAGGTTCTGCTCCTGTCAGCCGAGAACCAGAAACTGAGCATACAGTTCACACGTTTACTCTAAAATTGGTCAATAGAAGCTTAGAAATATTTTGCTTGGGCCACTTATGATCATATAAACACCACAGTATACCTGAGTATCTTTGATCACTATGTCCATCCACGTATTCTGATGATAACGCATCATGTTTAAAAGCTCAGATCATCCCAAACTGGTTTCTTGAACATGACTTCACTGCACCTGAACGGCCTCCACAGTCACCAGATCTCAATCCAATAGAGCACCTTTGGTAAATGGACTGGTTCTTATATAGCTTTTCCACTCATCTGAGCACTCAAAGCGCTTTACACAACTTGTGCATTCACCCATTCACCACCATTCGCACAAGCACATTTTTTTAAGTGCTTCATAGCTAACATTCACACACATTCATACTCCGATGGATGCATCGGAGAGCAATTTGGGGTTAGTATCTTGACCAGACCAAAATCTGTGCGGTTCTGAAAGCGAGAGGAAGTCCAGCCTGGTACTAGAAAGCTGTACTCAATAAAGTAACCAATGAGTGTATTAAGTACATTGCCTAGTTTTCGAAGCAACCCTTATATTCAATGCACAAGCACGGGCAACTCTCGAACTCCTGATCACACAGAAGAATTTAGAAATGTCATTTTAGCTCTCTTATTGTTGATTATTGATTTCTCTCAGTGGTGTTCATTGTGCTGTTGGTTATAGAGTCACTTAGAGGATGTCTGTAAAAGATATGTTGTGGAATACTTGTTGAAAACTGGAGAAAAAAGTCTTAGTTCTTAGGCTTCGTACTTACAGTCTACTGTGATTTTCCCCTATGGCAAAGACAAGGGCTAGGTCGATCTTAATATGAAAGTAAAAATAATAATATATATGCTCTCCTTACACTTGCTTAAATGCAGAGTGATTGCAACACATTTCATTATTCAATTTAGCAAATGGGTTCTCATCACATTACTTTCGTTTTAACTGTTGTAATATTCTTCCCAGTGGCAATTTTTGTTTCTTAGTGCTTCATATTATTGTGAAATGATCTGAATGGTTCTCATCTAGAGTCACATATAAAAATAATTAGGAAATGGGTAGTGAAATAGTAGCACTTAGCTATTTTAAACCTTGTGGGACATTAAAGTCTTTCCAGGAATATAAAGGAGCCACTGTTCTCTCCTTCGACACTTTACACAGGATATGTTTTCTTTATGATGCAGCTTGATTGATGGCTAACGCCCCTCACATAGGCATATTTAAGTGCACAAACATTCCACCTACCTACCTTCCTTCACTGGAAGGTCAGCTGCTATCCAAAATGTGTTTATTTTCAGGGTAATTGCATCAGATTGAACGGTGAAATACCGTCACCTCTTGTCGGTCCCTTGGAAGATTAGCACCAAGGCCATCAGCGGGATCGATCAATGCGCAGGCCACTTGAAGGATGGGAAGGTCAGTGGCAGTGATATTACTCACACTGGGGGAGATCTTGTGTCAGGGGCTTTAATTTTGAAGAGGCTAAATAATAGTGATAGGTTATGGACAAGGAAGAAGATTGACATCAGTGATAAGACAACACAAGTACAAGAGATTAAGAACTGTGACTGCAAACCAAAGAAAATGTCCGAACTGCATCAGGACAGTAACACAACAGTAATCCTAGGCAATTATTACAAATTTTATGCACTATCCATCTTAGTGTTTTCATAAGAAGGTGTACATGATCCCCAGCTATCAGCACACAGAGAACAAACCCTCCCTCCCACGTCTTTCAGTCGAAGATGTGTACATTTTTGTTTCCTTCTGTGCCGTTTTTTAATGCTGAGCACATCCTCTGGCGGACTCACATCATCAGAGAGAAGGAGCTGACTAATCTCAATCCCTAAATTTATTCATGTTCAATAAAAGCTATTCATCAGTTTAAACCAGCCTGTAAGTTCAAACTAAATTTGAACCACTTGGGAGAAATCTAAATGACTCGAAGGCAGCGTGGTTAAGCAGCCTGGGTGGAGGGATTGTGAAAGGACGGGAAAAGAAACGGCAGGGGGAGAGGAAATCGTCCCCCGAGTGTGAAGCTCTGCTAAGCCAGCAAGCAAAGGGTAGATCGCCGAGTGCTTCGCTGCGTGTTGATAAAGGCTTGGCTATTGTTCAGTCACTGTAAACAGGATAGCAGGTGACTTGTCTTTGGCACGCTACGCACATTGATTATTGATCGCTTAGAATGACGTGAGAAGAAATGTTGTGAGGAAACAGGGAGAAGGGAGTAGAGGATGAATATTGAGGAGTGAAATCAAACCATTTATTAAAGTAAAAAAAATGTTTGTTAAAATGAAAGCTGTTATAAAAGCGTTTCAGGCAGCTTGAATAGATCACGAATATAGTAAAATGTTATTCGGCAATGTGATAAATTCATAAGACAAATTGGTAGATATGCACCGATTCCAATTTTCTTGGGTGATTTCAGCCTGCTAATACCAATTTTGCCTATTCTGATTTTCAAGAACTACATATACACACATACAGCACATATAAGCAAAAGATAATATGATAAAAAAAATAAAGTTTTCTTTATTGCCGCTATACTTGAAACTGGAGCAGAGCTGTTTCAGCAGACTAGCATACATACATTCTTACATTCTTTCACTGATGCATTTATTCCACAGAATAAAATAGTGACTATAAAAGTATAAATATACACAAAATCCAGTTCTACTAAAACTGCATTAAGCTACAGGATCTGGTACAACTTAAAATAAAGTACTCTGTTACTGGATAGGTAGAAATATTAAAATTAGCTACTTTGAGGCTACGTCTTTTTGAAAACGCAGATTTTTCTATGTGTTTGCGCCTTTCGTCCACACGTAAACAGCGTTTTCGGTTACTGAAAACGGAGATTTTTAAAACTCCTGCCAGGGGGGATATTTGCGAAAGCTCAGTTTTTGTGTTTACGTGTGGACGAGGTAAACGGAGAAAACGCAGTGTCAAAGGTGTGCGCCTTTTTTGACGTCACACTGTGCACCATGTTATTGTTTCGGTGAAATGGCGGACGTAGACAAAATACTGTTACTGTTAATTTTACTCTCTGCAGTGTTTAAATGCTTACATATACACACACAGTTACTGTCCCTCCACACATACGACTCAGTTCTGCTTCTATGCACCATCTTTGTTTACTCTTTCCCACTCAGGCTTATTGACTTCTGATTGGCCAACATTTCTACACGGATAGGAATATAGTGCCACCTGCTGCTTTGGCATGTTCCTAGCAGCGTTTTCCTTCGTTTTTGGCTTTTATGTGTGGACGGAATTTTTTTTATAAACGAAAACGGAAAATCTTCGTTTTCAAAAATACCCGCGTACGTGTGGACGTAGCCTAAATCCACCTTTGCCTAATATAGTTTACCTTAGCTTATGTTAGGTTTATATAACAAAACAAGTAAAAACAATTATTTTCCAGTAGGCTTATACATTCACCAGATTAAAAGATATTGACCCTTCTTTTTTTTCTACCTGTCGCCATATTTCTCCTGGCTGCTAGCTTCTGGCTAGCTCTGAGCTCTGGCTAGCTCTGAGCTCTGGCTAGCGTTAGCATTGGCCACTCGGCCTTTATTAGCTTCTTTAAAATGGCTGTGTTCAGCTGCGTAAAGGTCATCTGTCTTCTGAACCACCATTTTTCTCTGTAGTTTTTTTCTGTATTTAGTTTGGTCAACTTTGTGTCTTTATTCACAGTGAACAGCTTGCCCTATTATGCGCATGTCTTACATGGATAAAATGGAAATCAGATATGCGTGAGATTGAGTGGCCAGTTGCCAGCCTGACTACACAGACTTGTACTTTAATAAATTGGAATGTAACTAAAATTTAATAAAATTTTAAAAAAGTATATTTTCAATTTAAATCACTCTTGCAATATTCCCCAGAATAAGAACAATGAAATATTTTCTTCAAATCACTCAGCCCTGAAAAGAACATAATGAAGAAAGAAAGAAACTAAAGGCATGAAGGCTAACTGTGGAGTCTGTGCTGTGTCTGGTGTGCAGTGGACCGTGAGACTGCACTCTCCACCTCAGTCACACCCTGCTGTTCTTCTCAGGTAAACACACTACTGAAGCCCAACAGATGAAGTGAAAAACACACAAACTATCACACAAAAAAATCTCTAAAACTAGGATTCCTTAGACTATGTAGTGTGCAGTAAATTTGCACAGGTAAAGAAAGGCACCATAAAAAGAAAGGGCTTTCCTTGTTTTTAGTGGCTTAGTAGTTAATAAGCATAGCGTGCAATATTTTCAGAGATTGTTTGTTTAGTTTCATTTTTTCATGACAGCTTGAAGTTCAAATATAAAGTTTGCTGCAAGACTTTCAGAGCTCATCAAAAATGACCACTTTCAAGTGTTGTTATTACTTCTATTGTCTGCGGCTTGACCACCTTCAGCTTCAGAGTGTGAGCTAAGGGGTCTCTCCCTCTCTACCCATATGGAAAAGAAATAGTAAAAACTTATATGTGATTACTCATGAAAGTGGCCACTTTCATGAGTAAATCATGTAAGCCTTATATGACTTAACTCATGAAAGTGGCCACTTTCTCATTACTTTCATATATTGTTTTAGTAAGTATCCAAAACATACAAGTTTCATTGTATAATTTTTCAAGGGATCTTATATCTGTTTTCACTCTTATATGCTTTTCATACAAGTTTCACACAAGGCAGATACAAACTTTATAAGATTTATATATATCTTTTCCATATGGGTATCTACTGCTCTCTGTGTCCCTTATTGCATTGCGGGAAAATGGTAAACCAGAAACATCAATTATTCCAGTAAACAAGTTTGGCCATGTAGAACATTCAATTACACATTAAACATTAATAGCCGGTGCTTATTTCACACATCCATTAGATTGCGCTAAACATGGATACTCCATCTTATTAATAGAGCTTGAGTGACTTGAGTGTTCTTTTTTTTCAACTAGAAATTTAATCAGGGAATAATAATGGTGTGAGTGGTTGGCATTTTGTTATAGAGAAGCTTAAAGTCAGAGAATCACCATACAAAGAGACCAAGGATGAAATTTATGAACGTGGAAGGAAATGAGGAAACTATATTGTAAGGCATGGTGAAATAGGGTGGCAAAAAAGAGGAGAACACTACACCATGAGCACACACCTTTTAAAGTGCAATGTTGGATGAGAGCTATGGTAGTAATCCCCATTTCTCTGTGAATAATACACCTCTGAGACTCTACAGCTAGATCTTCACAAGCCTAAGAAATACAGTGCAGGGACTCAACGCCCAGCGGTGGTTAAGCAGAAGTGTGGTAAACGTGCTAGTTGTTTGCTTTAGCCCTCTGTGTTAACACAGTTAATAATGGTATAATGACTCTGATTAAAACTCGTTGGCACCTTGCTCACTTTAATAGTGGCATTACTCATTATCATACTTGTAGCTGATGAAAGCCATTCAGTTAAAGAGGTCTCTATAAAGCCATGTAATATAGTCATTTTTCTAATTCTACATGGAGTCTGTGTGTGTCATTAAAGTTATACAAGATAAAATTACAAAGATTAGGGACAAATAGGAAGAGACTGCTAATTGACATTGAATAAACAGCAGAAAATCCAAATTGCAAAAAAACATCACAACTTATTTATACATGGATAATGTCGGATGTGGTACCAGTAGGAACTCGTAGATAGTTCGGCAGTGTCTGAGACGCTCAGAGCAACCTGTCTGCCACTAACAACCATGATATTTTCTAAGTTCGTTGAATCATCTTGCTTTCCCATCCTGATCTTGTTTTGAACTTAAGCAGGTTGTCTTGTCTTGTAAAAAAATTTGACTTGTCTTCTAAAAACGGAATAAAAAAGCCCCCCAAAACAAAATTTCATTATACAAGTCCAATGACAATAAAGGGTTATTCTATTCTATTGACCATGTCTACATGCCTAACTGTACTGCTACTCCTACATGTGACTAGAAAAAATTGTGTTAACAAGAAACATATACATATGTACATACATATTTCCTGGTAACCTGAGTCAATAAAAAAATTCCGTTTTTAAACTATGTTTTCATTAATTAAGGAAAAAAGCTATCCAAACCTACCTGGACCAGTGTGGACATGTAATTGCCTCCTAAACCTATTAACTGGTTCTGACACCCTTGGCCGCAAGAACTGCAATCAAGTGTTTGCAGTAACTGGCAGTAACTCCAGTAACTGGAGTCTTTCAGAGATCTCTGAGGAGGAATTTTATGTCCAACCTTCTTTGTAGAATTGTTTGAATTCAGCCATTGGACAGTTTTCAAGCATGTTATTCAGATTTGAGTCTGGACTTTGGCTAGGTCATTGGAAAATCTTTCTTTTGGGTTTTTTTGTGCCATCCAAAGGTGGCCTTAGTGTGTGTTTTGGACCATTGTCTTACTGCATAACCCAGGTTGAGCTTCAGGGCACGAAATGTTGGCTGGGCATTCTCCTTCAAGATTTTCTGGTAGAGAGAAGAATTTATGTTTCCATCAATTACAGCAGTCATCCATCCAGTCATCCAGGTCTGTAAGCAGCAAAGCAGCACCCCAAACCACAACACTACCACCACCATGTTTGACTGTTAGTATGATTTTCTTTTTATGAAATACTGTGTTAGTTTTATACCAGATGTAAAGGGACTGAAACCTTCCAAAAAGTTCAACTTTTCTCTAGTCAGGCATCATCAAGATGGTTTTTGGCAAATGTGAGATGAACCTTTGTGCTTTCTCCTTGTTCTTTCCCATGGATGCCGTTTTTTTCCCAGTTTCTGTTATTGTTGAATCATGGAGTTCTTTAGTTATTGTTCTGGGTTCTTTTGTGACCTCCTGGATGATTCATCTGAGCAATTTTGGTAGGCCGGCCACTCCTGGGAAGGTTCCCTACTGTTTCAAGTTTTCTCCATTTGTGGATAATGGCTCTCACTGTGGTTCACCGGACTCCAAAGGTCTCAGAAATGGTCTTGTCTTTCCAGACCAATAGACGTCCGTGACTTTCTTTCTCACTGTTTCTTTAGATTGTGGCATGATATATTTCTTTTTAGCCTCCTTCATTTTGCAGACAGGTTTTGACTAATATTCAAATTTGTTTGATCTGAAACATGTACGGGTGACAAATATGCAAAAAATGGCTTGATTGAAAAGCCAGACAAGTGTTGTGTAAAATGTAGCAGAAAGGTGTATTCAGTTTAGTTTATGACAGACAATGTGCATATATGACACACGCATCAGGCAGGTCCTGGCAAGGATGTCCAACACTCATTGAAGTCCAAGGATTTGATTTCTTATATTATCTACAAAAGCAATAGCACTCCTGTCTCCTTCTCTGAAGTGAACATAAAATCTACGTTAGTAACGCTAATCTTTTCCAATCTGCATACTATGCCCAGACAGATTTAAATTTAACTCACTATTTCTCCCACTTGACCAACCTCTTCACAGGAGACGCAAAACATCTGCACAGGTTCTACATTTTTGCGAGGTTTGGAGAAAAAACAAAAAAAAGTTAAGTATGTTGTGCAAAGTTTTTGACAAACCATGAAGAAGGATGAAAGCATATGGCAGATCTGGAAAGTCATGGAGATGTGAGTCGAGGTAAACAAGAGGCTTACACTTTTGGAAAGGTGCGGAAATCAACATCTTACACAAGGAGAAAAAAAAATGGCCCTTTTAAGTCTTCCAATCCACCCGCCACTGCATCAGCAACAAGGGGAAGCAATGTGCAAAGAGGAAAGAAACTAGTGTGTTCTCAAGCTGAAAGGTTGTTAATTAGTGTTCATCACACATTTAGTGGGCGTCATTCGGCATTCTAAATTTAAAGATGTTGCGACTGCTATTCTTGTGAATGTGTTAGAAAAGTATTTTTTCCAACTGCAAAAGTGCAAGAAGAAAAAGTTCCTTGGGTATATTGTGCAGCACCTCTATATGTTCTGGTCTCTCGTGTGTAATGTATAATTCAGTATATTACTGGCACCATAAGTGTCTGTTCTCCCCACGGCAAATTTAGCGCCTCATGTTGTTTTGTTGACAGCTGTAATATCTGCTTTTCCCCTCTCGCTACTGCTTTCCGGAAGACTCTGGATACAAGACAGAAACTTTCAGAGGCCGTATAAACTGTACTTAAGATACTGTTTCAAATCGCCACAGCGGAGGTAGAGCACACAAATGTCTTAACAATACCGTTGCAGGAAGTCAGTGCCACACGAGTCCTGTAACCTCTTTTAGGATAACAATGTGGGAATTGAAAATGGAGAGAACATTTTACAGCACCGACTACACAAACGTTAAATTCAGTGTTGAGAGTTATTGGTTTGGGCTTTGGTTCCCGTCTGTGCCTCTCCGACTGTGCTAATCACCGACTCTGTGATTCAGTAATATACACAATGGACGCGTCGTTGGTGGGACGGTGACACACAGAGATTTGGTTTTCATCCACTTTCTGTTTTTTTACTAGCTGTGCCCACAAAATAATATTCTGGCACAAAACCAATGAAGTGATGCTGGAGAGTTGGCTCCCTACAGTAACAGCTGCCCCATGTCTGAGGCATCACATTAAATGATGTCAGTGATCTGACACTAATCATGTGTGCGGCTGACTGCTGGCAGTCCAGTCATCAGATCGAGCTGCCTCCAGCACCACATCACTTCTATGTCAACTGATTGTTCCACAGCTTAAGGCTTGGCTTTCTGTTATTAGATAACGCAGCAAATGTTGTGCATAAGTAAACATGACACTAAGGGCCAGGTTTACAAATGGCTTGCTGCTGCACAAAACTCTTTTAACATAAAAAAAAACAAACAAAAAAACTACTGTCAGGATTTACTAAAGATTATGGGCCTTTGTTTGCATGTTTTTAAAGTTGTAAGAACTTCGGCATTACAAATCAGTTTTAATGGCTACTTCTCTGTTGAATCAAATCTATTATAGCAACATATTAAAATGTCCATCAAATACAGCTATCAATGCAAAGTGCTGAACGTTAGAGTGGACCAATTGTGCTTTGACTTACTTAATTAATCACTACTTTGTCGCATATGTGCACTGTTAAAATGATGAAAGCTTGCAAGGCCAAAAAATCCCAATCGTAGCCATCAGACTGCTCTAAATGCTCTGAAGTCGCAGACAGTTGTTCATTATACTGCAGATGTGCTTTGTGTGGTCATCTCAGGCGCCCAGCTCTGGCCATGAACAAAGCAGCCCCACCTACATCCAGCCTTCTGATTCTTCCCTTTAAGTTGGTCTTAAAGAAAAAGAGGCTAAAGATAATTTGTGTCAGATAGATGATGGACTGGAGCTGCAGCATGATCCAGTATGAGATAAATAAGAATTATTTTTAACTGTAAGTCAGCGGTTGGTCAAGATCTGGCAGCAACTAACGTTCTATGTCATTTCTACCCATCTAACCAGTGACTGGAATCCAGGAATATGCCGACACCCTGAGGTTAAGCGAGTATAATGCTTACCACATTCACTATTCGAGTGTTGCAAATTAGCACGCTAACACAATGCTAATTAGGCCAGTATGTTGAGTAAGTATTTGATAAAATCATCCAGCAGAATTTTGGAATCTGTTACAATATCTGTCTGCTCAGTGCAAAAGGCAAACAAATAGATACTCTGACCTAATGATCAAACATGCTCTTTCACTACATCTCTCTCTCTCTATATATATATATCGATATAAGCCAACATGCAATCTTAGCTTACTGCTTTAGTATGAAGACAAAGATCACAATGACGGACAGCAAAGAGAAGAAACACTTAGAAAAAGGAAAACTTGTTGATTTCCGATCCATCAGGTTCAGACTTCAGCTGTGAGACTGAATAGGAATTCCCAAAATTCAATGCAATGACACGCCATGCTCAAAGCCAGTTGTAAGAGCCCAGGAAAATAGACTTAGCTCGTCTTGACTGTGTGATGAATCCTCCCAGATCATTTCATACAGCAAAGAAACAAGTTTGGTGAGAATGAATCTCTCCTTCTAAGACAACTTTAGAGGAATTCTTCCACAAAGACAAGTATTGATTGAACATTCTTGAGTTTGATACGCAAGTCTTGTCTCCTCAAGTCTCGGACAGATACGCACTCTCACCTCAGTCTGGCACTGAAAAAAGAGTCACATCGTTATACCTAATATGAATAAAAAAAAGAAAAGTACAACAATTAATCTGGATAAGTTAAAATCCAAATGATAATAGAGGTTTCTTTTTTTAAATATATATCGATAAAGGCCCCAAAAAATGGAATTCATTCGTGGAATGAATGAATAACCCAAGCTCATATACGCTGTGGTCACTTTAGCCTTCATGCCTCCCCTGTAATGACATGTCTTTTCAATAACCACTCTCCAGTTCTAATCTCCAATAAAGTTGAGCAGCTGCTTCCACTGGCAGTGTGAAAGGGTCCCGCACCACATTGTTTTGTTGGATCATCTGGTTTTCTTTCCATTTTCCCCATTTCTGTTTCTTCTGGCAATGTTGCACTTGGTGCTAACACAGACCTTCGCTGGCAGTCGGGTGTGCAGCCGGGGCTTGTGTGAGCTCAACCCTGACTGTCCCTCACACACCCCGGGGCTTTGTGAAAAATGAGACCATGGAGAATGAGATAATAACATTGTGGAATGGGAGTGTGTGAATTTGCAGCCGACTTGCGCTCACGGGAATCTGTGTGTGTTTGTGTGTGCGGGCATTAGCGTGTGCACGTGCGGCCTGTGTGGAACGTAATTGTGTCCTCCCATGTGTAAAAACTATCAATCAGGTTCACTTAATGTTATGTCATTATGGGTAAATTAAAATTCCACAGTGATCGATAGGGTATTGACTATCATATTACGCGTGAGCATAATGAATAATCTTTTTTAACTCGTTTCATTCCCAATTTATTCTGTATTTGGCTTTTGTTTGCATGTCCAATGGGAAGCAACAACATGGGCAGAGTGTCAACGCTTCTGAAAGCATGACCAGATTAAAAAAATGGAAATTAGTTCATACCTGAATTAGCATTGTATGCTGACAGATAAGACAGTGAATGGTCCCCCTTGGATTGCTGCCTGTGATTCTGCATGTTAGCACGCATGCCAGAGCTGCTCAGAGTCTCTTTCTCCAGCTAAGGCTGATAACTGTCACGTATACGTGTGTTATTACAAAACATGACGACAGATCAGCCAAAAACAAAGTAACACGAGAAGACGCGCTCTACTTTTGAAGCACACTTGCGGTCCATAAATACATTAACAGTAGTAACTGTTAAAATGATATCTCGTCTTACTTTAACACATCAGAGCAATCACGGTGACTCACTTCGTCTTTTATGTTTCAATAGCAGCACCCAGCTATTAATGCTCCTCATTTCGGGAGCTCTTACAGTCACCGCTTTATCATTTCTACTGTAGCATAATATAATTTATGCGATACTTAAGCACCGCCACTGACAGCGGTGTGATTTTTTTTTAAAATTATTATTATTTTCAAAACTCCCATTTCATGTCAAATCTTGGAGTATCAGCTGGTCTTCATTCCATACAGTTTCCCAAGAGCCTTATAATGATGTGTTTGAAAATCCTTCTGGCTTCATTACAAAGTGCTATTCATCTGAGAGAGGCAGGAACAGAGACAGAGATTGAAAGCAAAAGTGTGTATTCCTGAGTGCGCACAGGGGTGTGTGTGTGTGCGTGGTTTCTGCGTGGGGTTGGGTCTTTGTAATTGTGCACATGACACCAACACAGAATGCAAGAGAGAAACTGAGTGAGACAGACAGATAATCTCTACCTGCAGTTCAGTCTGAGCGCTTGCTTGTAAGTGCTTCCTTATTTCTCATTAGGAGTTAGACTGAGAGGAATTAGTGGCACCGAATGAAAGCTTCGCCTGCTTTAATAATATTGCTGATCCAATTTAACATGACCGGATTATGTTAACATAGTCATTACGCACCCAACTCAAATGTAACTTCGCTGAAGGTCTTCCTCTGAATTACCTGTTCTTCCTCAGTCATTAATATGATAACGTGATTTCATCACCAGAGCCACCGATATCGTTCGTTTTGAATAATAAATGGATCTTTCTCTTTGATGAAGCTGTGCTATTTCATTGTATGTCCAAGGCGTTTTCTCTGGGGATTTGGAATAATCCCTGTATAGTTGTACAAATCTTTATGATGAATAAAAACCGCTGCATAAAATTGACAGGTTACCTGCTATTGCATAAACTGCTACCGAGGTGCGTATTAGTGTGCAGAACAAAAAGGGCGCCGCTCGAGTGCAGCTCACAATGCACGGCTCCGACTAGAAAGCGTGAGACAATAGAAAGCTGAATGGTGAATTCTGGCGAAAGAAGAAAAGAAATAAAACGGGCTAAAAATAGACGTCGGACCGTGTTTATGGCGGAAATCCAGGGGGAGGAATGAAAATGTGGGAAAGATTATTCTCTGCCGTTGACAGTGCAGTGTCAGCTTGTTATTCTTGCA
Organism: Aulonocara stuartgranti; assembly: GCF_965226115.1. Classification (NCBI taxonomy): domain Eukaryota; kingdom Metazoa; phylum Chordata; class Actinopteri; order Cichliformes; family Cichlidae; genus Aulonocara; species Aulonocara stuartgranti. The sequence continues at coordinate 33,971,827 of NC_138941.1, forward strand.
TACAGTATCTTGATTTCTTTTCTTTGCCTGCCATCTTTCAACCGAGGTGATTACCATGCCAGTTCGAAGAGGAAAGTTTGAGAGAAGGAGAATGAAAGGAGTGAGAGGTGGTTGTATGGTAACGAGATAGCAAATTAATGATGGGTGTAATGTCGCGGTGACGCATGTTAACAGGCTCCGAAAAGGGGGGAAAAAATTAATACAGACTTGTGATGCTTTCTAAGACTCTGCTAGTCATCTAATGCAATTTAACCTCTTAAGCCCCAACGCCCCCTGATACGGGGGAAAAAGGCAGGAGATCAGGTAGGCTTGGGGCTTAAGAGGTTAAATAGCTTTGTGTAATTAATGCTGGCTTAAATTTACCTGTGTTAACTAAGTTCAACAATATGAATGCCTCCAGCGAATGTCTTTTTTCCCTCCCACACTATCTAGGCTTCTTATTCACATTGGGTCACCACAGCAGATCCATCCGCGTATTAGCTTTGGCACAGATTTGCAAACTCTGGATGTGTTTCCTGATGTAAACCTCCATGGGATTTCTGCCTCCTCTCACTCTTGAAACTGGATCTTTTCTGTGTTAGGCAACTGTTATGAACCACTACACAAGCACAGCGGTCCCCAACTTTGTGCCGCGGACCGGTATAATGCCAGATAATATTTTCACGGACCGGCCTTTGAGGTGTCGCGGCTGTATACAACAAAATAAAATGATACGACCAAGACAAAAATGGTGGTATTTTGTACATATAATGATAAACGCGAATTCACTGTGTGATTGTGTAACTTTATTAGCAGCGTCCTCCTGAAATGTGCCAACAACACTGAGAGTAACATCCTCCTCTCTGCCCCTTAATGCTCTCCGGTCGCTATGGGAAAGTGTAAATATTTCTTTCAAAATAAGACACACAACTACAACACGGGAAAAGACCCAGGAAAACCGAGTTAAAGATAAAAACCCTGAAAACGATCAATTTCACACCCGAGCCTCAACTCTCGCGACCCGGTACCAAACGACTCATGGAGCGGTCCATGAGTCTAAGCTAACCCTATCAGTTAACACTATCAGTTAACAGTGGCACACAGTGCGTACAACCACCAGAGCAACTTGTATGTAGATAGAAGTTAAACAGTTAGAGGAGCCAGTAGCAAACTAACAACAACTAACAAATAAAGCTTTAGCTAGCTAAACTATTACAATAATCACGTGTCTGACGTAATCCTAAAGATTTAATATGATAGATGATAAAACAGCTGTTGTGTATGTGTTCATGCAAGATCAAATATTATCATTTACTAGTTTGTAGTATTTCTCTTAATTGGTGTTTTTTCCTGTCTCTCGTGTTGATTTAAGGTAAAAAGGAGCAACTCTACTATCACAGTTTTTTAATAGTTGACTTAACCTTTTGTGCTTTTTAGCAATGCTGAGTATGTGTGTGGAAAACAGAGCCTGGCCTACATTTGCCTGTGACACTGCATTTGAAAATGAGTCCTTCTGAGTCACTACAAGTCCCTTGACCGAAAGCATATTTGAAACTGACCGTGCCAGCATTAGAGCAAAGGATGTGGGAGATGTTAGCACTGCTCCGGGCAGCCAGGTTGGAAAGTTTTTCCGCTGTTCTGTCCATAATTACACATGGCTGGTGATTTCTGAATAGCACTTGCAAAGCTTTATAAGCAGAAAAACACAGAATGTGATCAAATCTAGCCAACAATTACATCGCTGCTTAAAAGAAAACACCCTAATCTGCAAGGCACGTTTTGATTTTAATTAATGAATTGCTCAAATCTATAGCTAGTAACACGTGTTATGCGAAATTTGCCAAAGCAAATGTAACTGGAAGAAGCTGCACTCTGGTCATTTGCATTAAAATCGATCTCATTCAGTCACATCCTTCACCTTCACACCTTCGGTTTCACCCCACTGCCTCCTACGCTTCTCCTGAATCCTGACACTGGATGACTTTAACATAATAAATGAACGCACTGCTCTCAGTTATTATTGTGATGTCTCATCTGCGTAGTTTATAATGCAGTTGTTGTGTTATAGTGAGGGTAGTAATGAAATTACGGCCCTTATTTCCTCCTCGTGCATCTAAACCTTGAATCCAATTGCAAGGTCATTCCACTCTCCTCGTGCCAAAGGCTTAGCCTTAAGCAGAGCCTGTGATTGCTTAAGGCTCAGAACAAACACGAATTCTATAGACAGTGCCTTCTCCGACCAAGACTATGCACACGCAGTAGCAGCGAAAAAATAAATAAAAACAGCCTGGCTCAAATTTCCCATCTGGCTCCAGGCCTTAATCTGTAACAAGGGACATTTGAGGACACTTTCTCTCCTGTATTTACAAACCTGGGTTCTCAGTATGGCAGGCCACAGAGGACTAATTAACAGTAGTTTCTATTTTGGTTTCGGTGAAGAAAGCACAAGCAGTATTGCACTGGGACATGCTGGAGCAGCTTTCCGTGTACACAGAGCTCTGGTTAAATATGGCGAAGCCTCTATAGATCCACGCTTTTACCACGGTGCAGAACCACTACACTGTTAATGGTCACCACATGGTTAAAAAGAAGAAAGTGGGACACATTTTTAAGGCTTCACGTCAACAGTCTGTTACATTTTCCAAACTACGACTGGATACGGCATCCTTTATTGTGAATGATGACGTATTCGCATGTTCAATTATAACAAATACGAGGCTGAACATAAACGATAAAAAGTTACAGCATGACTAAATGTTTGCTGAATTCCAATGTAAAAGAGAAATTTGACGTTTAAAGAAATAGTGTAAACCTTTTCAATCTTATATGAATGATGCATTAGTAGCTTGTTTTTTTAATCGCCCATAGTCAGAATACTGTGGACATCGTAGGAGTTGATGCGATGGCACACTTGTAAAACTCTTTCTGACCTTAAGACCATCAGTTTCTTTCTTTAAAAGATACAAATGTGACACGTTGTATCTCTGTCAGAGCAGCAATGGACAGAAACCGTAAATAACATTAGGCAGGGAGAAAAGCTAGTGGGATACATTAGATTTTGCATTAAAGGCAGTTCTAACTCAGTCTCAAAACCAATTCTTCTCAAAAATAGATGAAAAAAATGAAATCAAGTTACATGTCATTGGGAGCATTTTTCCGCTTTATTTTTTTGTGGCTTTTGAAGAGGTAACAGAAAATATTTGTGTGCGTGCGTGCATTATTCATATAACTACGACCCATCAGCTTTGGCTTTGGTTCTCAAAGTAAAAACCAATAAAGGAGGCAAAGTTACTCAAGAAGTTAACTATTGGAAAATCTAATGGGTAACTTTTTTTGACATCTACTGTCACAATAAAAAAAAAAAAAAATCACCCTTTCATTGATTCTTGAAGCACTGAATAAAAAGAAAATGTGTGCAATGTGGTTGTGTTTTCTACATTTGCCCGTTTCCAACCAGTGTAGTAAATTTGCAACATGTGCTAGAACTAAGTAAAAACTGATGCATACCAGTCAGTTTTATTCTTTTCTATCCATAATGGTCGATCTGAGGATGTGCTGGTTTAAGACAGCGGTCCCCAACCCCCGGGCCTCGGACCGGTACCGGTCCGTGAGTGGTTTGGTACCGGGCCGCGAGAGTGTTGAGGGCTCAGGTGTGAAATGTATGGTTTTCAGGGTTTTTATCGGTTTTCAGCGTTATTTTGTTATCGTTTTGATCGTTAACTCGGTTTTCCTGGGTCTTTTCACGTGTGTTATGAATAAATCTTTTTTTCGGTACTGGTACTAGTTTTATTTTGTTGTATTTATCCGTGACACCTCAAAGGCCGGTCCGTGACAATATTGTCGGGCATAAACCGGTCCGTGGCGCAAAAAAGGTTGGGGACCGCTGGTTTAAGATGCAAAAGACTTGAATGCTATTATTGTGCCCAATAACATTTTTGCCACAGGAGCTGACCCTGATCTCATCCTTGGGCTCAGTTTAGACGGTTATAATAATTCAAGTATAACTGTCAGTTTCTATCTACACCAAAGAAGCATGCAGTGTTTTAAACTGTATGGTAGTATTGCTGAAGCTTTTCAAGCATATGCTTTTACATTACATACCTCTAAAACCTTGATAGGCCACCCCCCCAAAAAATACATACATTACTGTCACTTTGCCTCCATCAAAACATTGTTTATCGAATCGGCCACAGTGACATAATCCGCTGGCACGCTCTGCGGTGATGTAGATGTACAGTATACATCTGAGCAAGCCGTGAACACAGCCTGTCTCTGCTTAGACTCCCACGAAACATGCTGCTCGATTACAAACAATCCAGCCTGTACTTTATGTGGTAATGCCAGACTGGCAGATGGGTTGGTCACCCAACGACCTCTGACATTGAACCCTCAGAGAAGCGAGGCCATGGATTTTGTCCAGCGGTCTTCATCATTCTCAAATGTTCAGCCAAAATGGATGTATGATGCTTGAGCCAACTTGGGCCAGATGCTGTCTCAAAGGAGACCATATGAATTCGGCTATTATCCCAAAAGATGTGATTGGAAATAGAAGAGATTTTGGTCTGGATAAAAATTCAGGCATGAAAACAGCAGTGTGTTGGTAGCATATTCTTATATGTGCTTAACAAATCTATTAAACCACCTTTCACAAGAAAATACAAAAACATCTACTGAAAAATATATTGCTATTTGATAGTTGAATAATACTGAATTCATGGTTCTATGCTGAAATTTGAACACTGGACTTCTTTGAGAAAGCATTAAATTCAATGACTAAAAGCATTTTTTTTCTTAAGTATGCAAGTAAATAACTTTAATTTGGCGTGTTAATCGAAAAATATAAATGGGCTTTGCTATTTTTTCCTGCTTTTTCATGGAAAGTTCACGGATAACATCAACAATCATATTGTGTCAGTAGAAATATCATTTTGATTGAAGAGCTTGTGAGCTTACTGGTAGATTAACCGTTACAAAAACATTAAAAAAGTGATTTTGGCCATTCGTCAGGGCTGATAATTTAGGGCAGCTGTGGCATAAATAGTGGTAGTGGGCTAGTAAATTTGTTAAGCAGTGTGTGTATCTAATCGCATACAAAAAATGGGCTTCTGTTCAAAATTAAGAGTTCACATGTGCAACATGTGCAACAAGGTCACGTGTTTTCGCAAGCCGAGTGGAAGACAAAAACAAGAGATAACAGGATGATGTAGAATCAAGCAGGTCCCCTCATTGTTTCTCAGCCACATTTTGTCATGGCTGCGCCCTTAATCAGCTGAGTGTATTGTGTCAGTCGTTTGACTGCTTTTGTTTGTTTAATGACCAAACCCCGAAGACACAATAGAAAATTATATTTTTGAGGAGCGGGCTAATTAACGCTGCTTATTAGAGAGAGACGTAACATGGAGTAACAATAGGAAAGGGAAGGCTTGGGGGGGTTTGTGTTGGATCCATGCTGCGGTATATCAGAGGTTTTATACATGAGTTGAAATTTAGCATAAAAAGGGTGTCAAAACTGGGAGTGAGAATGAGAGTTAAAAAGCACCGGAGGTGATTATTACACAATGTTAATTCATTCCTGAAGAAAAGAAAAGAAAAACAATGACAAATGTAGTCGGCACAGAAATAGCACTGACCTTGAGGCAACCTTGTTACTAGCCCAGAGAACTTTGGATTTTTTTTTATTTCAGCAAGGGGCCACTCCTTAGACACACGAGGGCATTGATGTTTCGCGAGAGACGCCGGTAATCACGACAACTGCCGCCGCGCACTTCTCCGATCTGCATGAGGTGAGTGTCGTTTTTGTGCACCGTCTGATTTGTGTCCAACACCGTTCTGTCATGTTGGTCTGCAGAAGACGAAGCCACTCGCTCGAGCAAACAAGGCTTTGATTGACGTTCAGCTTAATAGGGATGCAACACATGGAGGAGCTGGTAAACAAGCTCTCCTTCCAATGTTGGAATAGAGCGCTTTACTTGGGTGGTTAGGTTGGAGAGGCAATGGAGGTTGTTAGTCGGAGAGAGAGGAAAAACAACACCCTCTTGACACGGATATGGTTGCTAATATTTCCTTGTGATTTCTCTCCAAATGGATAAAAAAACATTTTTTATTTTTATTTTTTTACCAAGACTGGCAACGGACGTGTTTAACTCTTGAAAATAGCCTTGAAACTATGAACTAGCAAAAACCAGATTCTGAAAAACAACAAATAGGAAAACAACAGAGGTAAGTAAATAATGGGGTCCTGGGTTAGGTGTAAAGCTAAACCAGGGGATATAATTAATGAATGCAGTCAGTAAACAAATGTCTGGAGAGTTTAAAGGGGGAAAAAGAAAATTAATGAAACAGGAAACTGAGGAGCTTAAATCGGGTGCCCAGTAACCCTCACAACACAAGCACACACACACACACACGCTGCCTTGTGAAGTTAGCATCTGATGCTTGGCTTCAGGACCACTCACAGAACAGGAAGGCAGGGAAATAGAGGGAGAGGACACCTTAATGTGCCTACACCATATGCCGTTAGCTACTGATGGATACAGCTCTCCCTCCAGCTACTGGAGTAACTTATTGCATTTGCTAGCGACGCTTCCGCTGTTGATAAAGTTAAAGATAAGCCATCTGTTCATTACAGCAGCCCGGCTTCACTTACAGCGATAGGTGCGTCCAAGCGAGCTCAAATCTAAATGTTGTCTGCCTAAAAACTACTGTTCCACGACATCCCGAAAGCATCTGCATGCGCTTAGAATGGAAACTCACATGCGTGATCATCTGCCAATGATGAGGGATTATCATGTCAATGTTTTTCTATCGAAAATTCGAGGGGAATAACTGACATGCTGCTACCACAATGCAACGTAAGCAGATTTTCCCACAGGCGGGAAATAAGAGTGAACGCTTGCTGAATCTGTCACTCAAGTGTATGCAAAGGCACACTAACAAGCTATCAGTCACATTTCTTATTAACAACTCAACCAGCTGTTGTTGGGAAAAACGCGGGGGGGGTGAAAAAAGCACAATCCACCACAGGGACCAGTATGATTGACTCTGGGTTACGGCTTCTCATATGCTCGCCTTACAAGAATTCCCACGTTGCCTGTGAACTCCAAATCATTGTTAAAAACACACAGTCCCTCACGTATACCTGCACTTATAATAAAGTTGTCATAAAATGCACATATAAAAAAAAAGTGAAGTTTGTATTTATTCTTGATATTTTTTGAATGATATGCAGCGCGTCGTTGTTGTTTTTTTTTCCAAGGGCATGATAAACACAGATGGAGACTTGAAAGTGCTGCATTATCCATGAATAGCATTGTTCTTATCCTCTGAGAGATGGAAAATATATATATATAAATAAATAACTTCAGATGAATCCACTGTGGACTATTACAAAGCTGCCAACACTCTGGATGCTCTCCAAACTTGCCTTTTCTAATTTTCACCAGGCATAGATCTACTTTTAGACTTCTACCACATAATGGTATTTGCTTAACTGAGCAGCCAGCAATCACTCTCCTCTCTGCCAGTGTCATATCACTGATCAAGTGTGGCTCAGTTCCTGTCTGAAAGGAGGGCTGCCAGACATAATGCAATAATAACGGGAGCACAGCTTGCCTAAGAGAACCGAGGTCCTATTTCACTGCTGACGATGCTGGAATGAACTCTTTGTGCTCTTTCTTTCTCATTCTCCCACTACGAAACCCTTGAGCTTGTGAGAGCATAATGAGCCAATTGTAATTCCTTGCCTATAGCTTTATATTGAAGAGTATATGGATGGGGTGGGGGGGGGGAGTGTGGAGGCACTGGACATTTCTACTCCGAGTCAAAAGACGAGGATTCGAGGATTATCTCAGGCAGAAACTGAGGCTTTTTATTTTTTTGAGTGATCATTTTTGGAACAGTTACAGAAACAATCGCCTGTAACCAAAATTTTGGGGCGATGTAGGAGAAAACTTTGCATAGGCAGACACCTGAAAACGTCACACACTAATAAAAGAGGAATCTCTGTCTTAATCTCCATCCTTGCATTAGCAATACAGTCGAATCTGGCTAAAAATTGAGTACAGTGTTCATTAAGAATAGGTTTGTATTAAATAAAGAAAAAAGCCAACCTCCACAGCACTTAGAGACTGTATTTGCAATGGCCCCTACTATCAAGTGATAGATGGATCCTTAAAGCATCCATAATCTAGACATTATTTAAAGCTTTTACTGTAACAGGTGGCTTTAATGTAATGTGAATTGCTGACCTTGTGAGAAAAAAAAGACGGTAAATGCATCAACTAGATGTGATACGTTAAAAATCTAACAGCTTTTAGTCTCGACAAAGAGCACTCCTCTTATCCGGCATAGTGGACGTGAACCTGCGCTGCTCCCCCACAGATGCCTACTGTGATGTTTGACAGATTTCTCCCTCTCCAGCTAGGCTCACAGTAAACGTCCATCTGGCAGCTTCCCATGGGTACTTATTATTCTCAGCTAGCCAGGGGTTTTCTGTTTCCGAGCAGTCAGCCAGTGCCTGCCTCAAAGAGTTGAGAGCAGGACCAGAACTGCTTGCAGATGCTCTGCCGAGTAGCCAAACTGCGCGAGTGTAGTGGCATGGCGCTGGGTATTCAATTACACAATAACGTGGCAGTCTGTCCGAGTATGAAAAGTCAACTGCATTGAGAAAAACTTTGTATCTGAGCCACAACACCGGTCAAGTAAGAGTCGCATCAAGGTGTGCCAGTTTTCTCATTTGTCCAATACACCTCCTACACCTTGGGGGTGAGATGATTGATTTTCCCCTTCTGAACAGATGCTTGGAGCCATGGGTACCACTGAAAAGTCCCGCTGTCCTGGTCTGATGCCCTGCTATGGTAGATTCAGTCATGCAGTTAACCTCCATCACTCTCCTGCAGCCTGCTGAGTGTCTCTAACACACACTGACAAAACATAGGATGGTACACTTCTCTGGACATCCAACAGCCAGGGATATTTTTGCACGTACCCTTCTTTTACGTCTAGGATTTTTTCCACGTAGCACATTTAACAAACTCCCCAAGCTCTCGGTTCAAGGATGGACGATCCGTTAGTTAAAGTAAATCTGCGGATGCTCACTGAGTTGTCCAAGTGCATGGGTAGTAAAGAAAGGTAGCAGCAGTGGAGCTCAGTGACATTACTGGCATGGTAATGAGTGAATAAAGAGCAGAGTCTGCAGCGATTACAGGGGAACTGGAAACATAAATGCATGCCTATCAAGACACACAAAGACCATATGGGGCCTGTTTAAACTGCACGGCAATCATCCTGATTTAGAAATAGTCGCTTAATCTAGAACATGAGATGCTATGACAGGACTGTTCAATCAGTGTGACTAATCACACCATGACAAATACCGATGAATGATCACTAACTAAATCTGCAAACTACATATGTTGACATCGACTTTTTTTTAAGGAGGAACTGAAGCAGACAGCTGCTACAGGTCGGCATCACAGAGACCCTCTGAGTTTGTTAAAAATAAAAATAAGAAACGGAGCAGGTTAAGTTCACAGATTCAGTTACCACGTTCAGCCCATTCTATTCTCAAGGCTTCACATCCTGCCCTTTGGCAAAGCTGCCGGTGTCTCACAAATGTACAATTGTCCTTTGGTATTTTTGGGTAGGCGGTAGTGGGCTTTCTTTCCCTTCCTAACTGATCACATAAGGATGCTTGAAAAGAACGTGCAAGCATTACATTTAAACACATATGCAGTTGAGCATACTTTTTTGACGCGTGAGGATTGTTGCACAAGTAGTCTTTTGTGCCTAAACAGAGAATCTGAACACAAAGGGGGGGAAAGTTCAAAATATAAAGCTCACACAGTCTTGTGAAGTAGTCACTTCCAGCCTCCAAATGTAGATTTTGTCACTCGCAGTTGAGAAACTCCGAGTTTTAACAACAGTACTATGCAAAAGTCTTGATCCACAACTCATTTCTTTATATTTTTCATCCAAGAAGTCAGTCTTTCTTTTTTTAAGTGGTCTTGAGTGATAGTTCTCGAGGCTTTCAACTTTTTCTTGGAAAATTGGCTGCGTTTTTCAGTTATTTTCAGTCCTGTGATTTAGGGCTGAACGATTATGGAAAATAATCTAATTGCGATTTTTTGCCCCAATATTGCGATTGCGATGCGATATGCGATTATTTTTTAAGGTCTTTGTCTTCTGTATTATTAAACAAAGACAAGCAATACATCATATAGTATGGCCAATACTATATTACATTAATTTTAAACTGTTCTTTCCTGGAAGACAGACCTCTGTTATGATGACATGAGGTGATGCATGAATTGATGACTGACATTTTTATTTAACTTCTTCAATCACAACAGTATATTTGAACATACACAATAGTTTATTTTTAGCTTACAAACATCTGAGCATAAAGTGCTGACAAGGAACCCTGGTGTAAACATTAAAATGAAAGTCAGTACAATGTGCAGATTGCAGAAATATACATAAACAAAATCAGTGGCTTTACCACACTCAGTTTTTCGACATCTGTGAACTACTAGACAGTCATTCAATTAAAAAATAATATTAAATAAATAAAACTAATAAATAAAAAATACACACATCTTACTGATCTCTGCAGTCAGTAACATTACACATAAAGTGCAAACATAATAGCAATTGTATAAACACACACACAAACACGCCTTTAAAATTTAAAGGCGTGAAATTGGACGGTCTAGTTCTGATTAGCGTCACCGCTGTCTCGGTGGAGTTTAATAAACTCGGCCGTCTGCTTCTTGCTATCTAAAATATAACCAGACACTGGTGTAAATTCTCGACTGTCTCATACTTCTGTTTAATAAGTTTTCTGTTTGACGTTTAGTCAGCTGTGTGAAAACCAAGGAGGAACCCACCCGGGGGATTAATAAAGTTTTATTTTATCTAATCTAATAACTTTAATCTCAGCCAAACCGATTTACTCACGAACAAACAAAACACTGAAAAAAGCCCAACAATAACATTTTTAGGTTGTCTAAGTGACTTATATATTACGTTTAACCCGAGCAGCGAAACTCCGCGGTGATCTGAAAATGATGTGCCGGGAGTTGTGCCGTTCTCGGCCGCATCAGTAACCCTCGAGCTCCCGGCTAGCTGTCGAGCTGGTGGGTAGCAGACGCCTCTGAAAACGTCGAAGCACTTTTGCAAATATGGGATATCTTGATAAACCGAGCAGATATTTGATGTTTACACAACTACTTTCTCACCTGAAAATATGTTAAAAGTTTATTTTGTGACCCTGAAAGATTAGTATGAGTAATTTTAAAACTCAGTAGCGGCCGCCATTGCTGGAAACTGGAGTTTGGCTGGGCCGCGCTATGAATTCTGGGATATGGTAGTAATTTGGACAGCCTTCGGCGCGTCGCTGTGACGTAATCGGTCTACAAATGCGGCCTCAGGAGGATGCAGCCCATGAATTTGGACATGTCCAGAGTATAATCGCAGCCTTTGCGGTTAGAAAATTGCACTTGATCATGTCGCGATATATCGCAAATGCGATATATCGTTCAGCCCTACTGTGATTGTACCTGACCATAATCAGCCCATTTTTGTTTGCTTCTTCAGCCACTTAACACTGGCATATGAGTCAGTGAAGTTTAGAAAGGCACCTAACTCATGGGATGAGCCAGTGTTGTGTCTATATATAACAGACAACTTGGCAAAGAATCAGTTTTAGGCTGTATCTTTGTTCACTTTGTTAACATTAGCCTAAACCAAAAACACGTTTATTCACATTTGTTAGCTGAATCTATGAAGACAAAAAGATAACAACTTGATAGACATAAAATATTATTTTTTTGCATCAGCAATGTGATTCCCAAAGAGCTATTACCTGAAAACTTGGCTTATCTTGACACTGTGCCCAGTGTGTCCTTCAAAAAATTAAAGAAACTGGACAAGTGGAGGGCAAATGAAGATGTGACAGACCATCTACAGAAGATGAACAGTTTCTGAAAGTCATGTTCTTAAGAAATAGGAAAAAATCCATCAGAGAAGAGCGCCGAAACGGTTGATCTATGCCACATTATACAAGACTTGGACTGAAAATCACTGGCAACAGGTCTTATGAACAGATTTCTATAGACATCTGGTTTGATCTACCAATGTCTGACGGCCATGCCATCATTTTTCACCATGACAATGATCCCAAACACACATATATAGAAAAACACACAGTGGAACACCATCAGTCATGGATTGGCCTCCCCGGAGCCCGGACCTCAACACTATTGAAGCACCGTGGGATCATATTGAGAGAACACAAAACAAAAGGCAACCAATAACCAAAAAAAGAGCTTTGACAGTCCTACAAGAAGCCTGGAGAACTATTCCTGAAGACTGCTTCAAAGAATTATGAGAAAACTGACTAGGAGAGTTCCGGCTGCGATGAAGAATAAAGGTGGTCACACTAAACATCAAGCTGGTTATTATTGTAATCTGGAACTTCAATAATCCCTGCACCTATTTCCCATTTTCCTAGCAAAATATAAGGAAACAAAGGGGGCTCAAGACTTGTGCACAGTACTGTGCACCTGCTTTCTGGAACAACCCCCCCCTATAACCCTGACATCCACATTCAGCCTCGTTTTTTCTGCAGTTACAATGCATGGCTTTATTAGATAATCTTTGAAGCAGTTTCCACCACTGTGAGGAAAAGTAATTAATGCAGTTCTGACATATGCAGGAAAAAAGCAGCATCCATCAGACCCACATGAGCACAACTGCACTAAGTATGACCTGCGCAGGATAAACGGAATTATAAAGTGAGCCCCTCATCAGCTGTGTTTCTAGGTTAAAAAACAAATGTGGTATTGAGTCGGAATTGAATTATTCTTTCTTTGTGCATCTGTGTGGGATTTCTAATTAATGCTGCAGCAGATCTGAGAACGCCAGAGTGCAATGCAGTTTGACTACAGAGAAGGAGTGTTCAGTGGGTTGGAAGCAGGAGTTATGGCGTCTTTTTTTATGGCTAAGAGTGTAAAACTGCTCCAAGTCTTTTTACCAAGTATAAAAACTTTTGTCCTTTTCAGCTCTTCAGTACATGGCAGACCACCTTAAAAAAAAAAAGAAAAGTTGAAGCATGGATGAACTTTCAGAGGAAAGTTAATTCCGGGAACAAGAAATCCAGGTTTCTCTCACTACATGGCCACTATCCACGCTACCAGCGGTTTCATGTTGACACGTGGACTTGCCGAAACAGCAAAGGGGTTCACAGCTTAGCACATGTGAGATTTCCACACACTCACCATAGAGTGGAAACAAACACCATCCGTTCAATGCTTGTTTAAGTCAACACTGCTGGCGTATTCTTTGAACAATCTGGGACATTTGATTCTCATTTGAATAAAACTCAAATTGAAGGCACAGAGCACACAATCCACTTGCCAGAGAAAGCCACCATTGTTTATTCTCATGCACACATATGGGAAAATGGGATGGGTGGGGATTGCAGGGCATTGCGTACCTTACTGGGCAAACATCAGCATCTCGGTGTTGCGTTGGCTCTTCCCGAGCCCCACCCCACCCGTCACCTAACCCTTTTTCTATATTCATGCATTTGCATCACTTCCATAGACACGTGACAATTCAAACAGCGCTCTCACTCTTGGGAATAGTGCTATGAAAAATGAAACAAGTCTTACCTAGTGCGGAATGGTTGGTCACATCTGTAAGCAAATCATTTGGGAAAAGTGGGGGAGGGGGGTGAGGAGGAGAGAAAGCGAGAAAAAAGAAGAAGAAACGTCAGCAAATTACAATGTACAGCAAGCTAAACTTCAACGCAGGCTGAGGCTTTCTCCGGCTACCCTGAAAAATGATCGTCTCCCAGCATTGTACAGAGTCAGGGGGTTAAGAATAGGCTGTGTCAAGAGAGGGGGACATCATTTATTAATCGAGGGACATGAAACGTCTGAGATAGTCTCCCCCGAGGATCCCGAGTTTGCACAACTTGCATTAATATTTGTCAGTGTTTCAAAATTTTAAAGGTGGAGGCAGAAATTATGTAAGCAGAAACCCAATCCATTACCTGCGAGTCATCGCCTTTTTTTCCCCTTCTTCTTTCGTTCCCCCACTAGTGTAACACAACCACAGAACAAACAAATGTGCTCACACAAACCCACACCCAGAGTGTTCCTCGCTCTCTCTCCATATGTCTCTGAGGTAATTAAGTAGCCCTCAGATATCTCTCACCCTATGTCCTGGACCTTTTACTACACTTCCCCGAGCTTGTTAGTCCGACAGTGGACATCCAAGGTTCCGAAGGCGTAATAAAATGGCAGTCTTGTGCACGCCACAAAGACCCCAGGCAGCACGCCAAAAAAAGGCCACCATTTAGCCACATCTTCACTAGTCACTGCTACCTGACATTCCCATGAGTTACAGAAAGGGGTATTGAGATAGGCCTGGTCCCCAACCCTCCCCTCTGCTTTCCTGTACTAATATTCCACCATGCTGAGAAATATGTACTGGATTTCCATTACACCGTGCTTTTTTTTTTTTTTTTAACATCGGAAGTGGTCCCTGTACAAATGTACTCTTCTAAAGCACAGTTTTGCTTTCTTGTAAATGTGCAATAAAACACGGAAATGGAGTGAGCTGACAATAACAGGGAATAGTGTGAGGGAAATAGTAGACTCAGGACTAATTCGGAGTTGCTGTTGCTTACAGTGCAGTCTTGTTTTGTTGCTAAGCAGAATTTGCGGGTAATATGATTTATCACCGATGATTTCTATCCCCGCCCCCTCAGCCCCCAAAACTCCCTGCATTCATTTACATTTTTGGTAGGGATGCAGCAAATCCCCACGAGGATCAACAACAAGTGAATGTGATTGCAATATCTGTTTTGTGCGTGAGAACAAATCTATTTTCAGGCAAAAGGCGGAGGAAGATTGGGGTTCAATCTCTGGGACGCTCATTACATTCCGCCTGACACACATCCGTGCTCGCTGCTACTGTTGTTGCTAAACAGAGAGCTCAGCTGAGGACCTTGAAGCTTCATGCCAGGAAAATTGGACCCTGGGGGGTAGCAGGGACTGATGTTGGACTTGAAGTGCCGTGGAGAAGCACCTGGGGTTTCAACGGCATTAGCATCAGTTTTGGGAGAAAGTGAGAGACCAAGCCATGCCAGTAATAGGCAACAACGAAAATGTAAAAGATACAGTTGTTGTGGCAAATGTTTACATGCGGTGCATTTTGCAATGAAGTGCAAATGCTTGAGAACAATGAAGCGCGTACAGTTAGATGACTGTACTTTGTCAGGAAGGACAAGTCCTACGCTCTCAGCTATTCCACATTCCTGTTTTTAACAGAGAGACTTTTTGCAGTGCAGTGAAGATTATTGATTTTTTTCCTTCTGAGTCCTGTGGTGGAAATTTAGGATGCCCAGCCAATCAAAACTAGTGGAGGTAGCGTGGGCCTAAGTGGATTAGACTAGTGGGTATGGTGGAGGGAGAATCTAGAGGGAGAAACTGAAGCTCTGGTGGCTTCAATAAACCCACTCTGTGAACCAGGAAATAGATGGAAGACTAAGACACTTTTTTCACCCTCTCTCACCCTCCTGTTTTAAGCAGATAAGCTGCTTCCAAGGTCTTAGTTATGCTGTGTAGAACCCAAAACACGATATGGAAACTTTTGACAAGTCAAATAAAAAGAAAGAAGCTGAGAAGTCTGTTCCCCGTGTTGTCTTTTCTCTGTTGACAAGAGGGATTTGGGTATGTTTGGAGTGGTCAGTACTGGGGGAATTACAAAAAGCCTCTGAGATGTGGCATAGTGAGCATGTCACAGCACCAACGTGGGTCTTTAGTGAAGGCCCGGGCTCCTTTTAAGTTAAGCCTTGACTAGCCATTGCAATAAAGAAGAAATGGCTTTGCTTTGATGAGCAACTGGCAGCCTCACCGTGAACCCTTTTATGTTTTCTTTTAAATTCAATCTTCTTTTCTTTTGGTTTCTTTTTCTCTGTTTTGTTTCTTTGTGGTTGTGGTGGCAGCTCACTATGACATCACTTGTACCAAAATAGCTTCAAGAATTAGCAGAAAGTTAGTGCATTTCACGAAGAGTCCTGTTGACATTTAAGCTTTCATTGTCTCAAGTCTATAGGTGTATAAATACAGTAGTTGCCAGTTATAGACTCCATATTTATTCCGGTATTTTTGCACTTTGTAGCATTGCACATGCAAATCTGTACATATGCCACACATGTCTTTGTTATCTTTTTTAAGCACACAGAAAGCAAAAAGAGTCCAGCTCCTTGTAGCTGGCCAATAAAGCTGATTTTGATTCTGTGTGTGGAGTGTTTGCTTGAGCTGTATCTTAATAACTGGCTGTTTGTTATTTAGGTCTTTGGTTTTGAGTTTTAAAATTTGGGTGATCATCTTTTACCATCTCAACTCGGGTGCACGTCATAACAGTAATCCCCACACTTTTGTTCCCTTCATACGTCAAACTGTTTTAGTGGGTAAATGCACAAAAGAGAAATATTTACCATCTCTTTTCACCAGAGAAACTTCTTACTCAAAGCAGCGATAATCACAGCAGCTTTAGCTCACTTTGCTGTTGCAAACTTCACAACTTTCTTGCCAGATTTAGCAACTTTTCGTAGTCTTTCATCCTACGGTCACACCCGGGAAAACAGTTGGTATGAGAACAAAATTATCGTGAAACATTGTCATCTTGTTATCTTTGAAATAGTTACTTCGAGATCAGGGACTAATCCTGCAACCCATCGCGGCCCGATGCCATTTTCAAAGTGAGCTTGTTGCGTCAAGGCAATAAAACTACAATAAGAAAAAGAAAGTCTGCAATCAGTTTGCAATTGAATGGGATTAAATTGGTAATTGCATGCAATCTGTTTGTGATAATATATCAATTTACTGTGATAAATGAGCACACAGCTATGTCATTGAAATTCACATTAAACAGAAATTCAAAGAGAGGCCTTGCAGACAATGTGGGCTCATCAGTGCACACTGACTAAGACTGAATCACTAAACTGCCTCAGAGGGACTGCAGTCAGTCTATGTTGGAGTGTTTGGAGACAGACTGCCTTTCACCAGGCGATCTGTGCAAAGGCCTTGCAATCAAAAGTGTCTGCCACAACTAATTGCAATCAGTCGCCAAATAGGAAAAAAATTCAGTGCTATCTCTGGGCAATAACCCATTTTTTCTAGTCACAAGAAGGTTGCCATCCTGTTTTTACTCTAGTGTGAATATGTCTTGTTTTTCAGAAGATCTAAACCTAGTCAAAAACTAACACTACTAATTGCTCTAGCTTGGAGTCAACTTAGACAATTTTCAGACAACATTGTGGTTATCAAAGTCACTACACCCCTGCGTTAGGTGAAGCTTCAAATATCTGCTGTTGACTCAAGTCTCCGAAGCTCAAAAAGTGGTATTCGGGATAGTCAAAGTAGTTGCACTGTGAACACAGTCTCATTTCATAATGAATTGTTGTGCAGAGAAACAATGGTGCCAAAGATTACCCTTTATACAAGAATTTGGATTAAACTTAAAGAGGCATCATCTGCCCTTGGTGGGATTTTTGGTGTAGGGTACAGTATGGTGCGTCCTCTGAGATTTGGCAGCTCCTGGACAAGGACATCAGTTTCCCCGAGAGAGACTCTGTTTCACGCTGCCAGTGTTGAATTTTGTCATTCGTCTCATACTGCACCACATCACAGAGAACACTGCTGTTTTAGGGGGGGAGTCAGATGAGCTTTGGTTTTTTATTTTTCTTCTTTTTATTTTTTTCCCCAACATAAAATCCCCCACCACATCTTCTTAAATACATTAGCTCAATATTACAGTGATGTGGTTTCAATATGATTCGTGGATCTCTCGCAGTACTAATTCCAACAATGATAAATCAAACATTATCAGCCAAATGACTATCTAGAAAAGATTTGCCCGCTGCAGATCAAGCCTTAAAACCCTTAAAGATTAAGACTTCTATCTCTTAACACCAACCGCCACAGTAAATCTTTAAAGGTCTGATCAAATTGCTAAATAACTTGTGGCTAAATTATCCTCTAGCAGCCACTAGAAATTCTGCACGAACCTTTATTGCCAATTTTCAGTCTCTCATAGACGGGCGAATAAAGGTGAATGGGAAAATTTGTCTCTCGGGTCAAGTAAGGCGGAGGAAAAGCAACAGTTTGATTTGATATGTATCTATTACTGTACCTCTTATTGTAAGTATTATTTCCTCTGTAATTATCTATGTTTCCTGTTTCAAATACTCAAATAACATGCTGCAGTATTCTTGCAGCTTATGTACAGTATAATGGTATTGGGTGCCTTGTACATAGAAAAGGCGTTATTGTTAAAACAGTATGTTACTAATGGGACCGATACTAACCAGGAAATCAAACTACCCACCGCCCTATCCCCTGTTCCTCTGTTGTCTAGTTCCACAGGGCACCTTTTCAGTTTAATTGCAGTTAATCAGCGAGTCAGACATCCCCCCCCTCAAATAAACAGCTCCACTTTTTCTCAGGGGCACAAGGCAATACACACATGCACACAGAAAGCGAGAGTAACAGCAAGAGAGAGCGAGGGAAAGCTCGCTCTCCTCAAATCGGCTACAGGAGTGAGTGCCCACTAATTGGAAATCAAAAGCAATGGAGCTGGAAGGCAGCCGAGAAAGAACAGTGAAACCTCAAGCGCCTGTTGTCGGTCAATTTAGACCATGACAAAAAAGGCCCTGCTTCTTGTGTCACCATTTAACCTATTCACCAGTGTGGAATGAGAGCAGCTGTTTTTTTACAGTACCACATAATGGGAGAAAATGGCTCTGGTTGGCCATGCTCCAGCTAGCTGCAAAAAGGCTCCGACGCAGAGAGAAAAAGGGAAAAAAGGTGCAAAGAAGATACGGCAGGAGACGGGAACGCTGCTGCCTCGTTATCAGCGATGCAGAGAGAGAGCACTCACACTCTTCCATCTGAGCTGAAATAAACATTACTTCTTTTTTTTTTTGTGCGTGTGTGTCGCAACAAACAATTAGAGAAGCCACCACAGAGGCTACAGATGGCCTGGGCTCACACAGACTGCGGAAGTATCTAGAAGTTTACACAAGTCAGACGAAAAGCCAGATCGGCTCCAGAGCCGAGGCTGTTCTCCGACTAAAAAAATAAAATAAAATATTGCTCAGTTGTTTTTAATCCCTTTCCGAGTTGAGGTGTGAATAAGTACTTTGTGAGTGACAGCTTGATGAGCGCAGTTATAGAAACTCCAAACTTCATCAGGCAGTTGTCAGACTGGGGGGCTGTCCGGTTTAAAGGCTGCTCAGGCATAACAGTACGGGAATGAGGTATGCTTATGTTAGCACAGCAGCAGATGTTCTGTTTCTGTTCCAGCTGTCTTCTTTTTTGAAGTGCCGTGCTCGGTATATCTCAATCCCAAATCTTTATTACTATCCTCTCATCCACCCCCCCTCGCCTCCCCGGGTCAGGCGGGAGTCAAACTAAGCAATCACAGGTAGACTAATTACTAATAGATGCCTCTTTTTTCCTGAAACAATTATACTTTCGACACATTTGTCACAGAGTTTCAACAGACTGCAAAAACATTGTAAAAAGAGAGAAGAGAGAGATCACTCATGTTTATTCCCAGTTTTTACCTGCTATGCTAGAAAAGCACAATAGAAAAAAATGAATGACATAACAGAGCTAACTCAAATGAAGCCACATGTCTGATGTATCTTCCTGGGGGCTTTGCCCACCCTCTTGTGTTTAAAAAAAAAAGAAAGAAAGGGAAAAAAAGAAAAAACCAAAACACTGAAGGGATTTAAGGGACTTTTTCAAATGCGGCTTTTTTCTGGAATTCAGCCTGGCAGACCTTGATGAGTGATCAGAAGTTGGGAGATCATAGACCCGTGGGCTCTATGCTGAGTTCTGACCCTGGGTTCAGCTACGCAGAGGTGGGATAAAGACTCTCTTGCCTGGGGAGAAGTAGAGGGAGGAAAGGGTAGAAAGGAAGAAATAAAACGAGGGAGCGGCAATAGCCTTGATGCCTCTAGCAGTGCGGCGCCGGCTCGGCCCTTCATATCAGCCACTTGTGAAGACGGGAGGGGGGAAACCCTACAGGCACTCGTATGTCGACCGGCGCGATCAAGGCCAGCTAAAAAAAACCTGGGTCTGGAGCTGCTGTTACTTTAGGCTATGGTGTGAGCTGGAGAAGCTCAAAGAGAGAGACTTTAATGATGTTTGACACTTCACCATTACCGCAGGTCACGAGGACACGCCTCACAATTGACTGCATTTCCAATTGAAATTCTTCAGGTCTAAAGATCACAGTCATTTACGGCCCCATTGCACGCTAAACGCTCACGCCGACAATCTGAGGAGCTTGTACGAAGGAGTTCCTTAAATCTCTGACTCAAACAGATAATTAGACATAATGAGTAAACAATGTGGCTGCAAGATGTGAACGGGCTTATTGCTTTTTAATTGTGTTTCTCTTGGCGAGCTGAGCTACTTCTGCGAGCGCCGTTTACCTGTGTGCGTTGGCCCGTGTGAGGCCAGGTGCAGTCATTACCACGGGACAGATGGATCAGCAGAAGCGTTGCTCGTTTCTCTTGCAAGGCAACATGGTGGCTGCCATATGTAAGCTCATCATTAAAAGTGACCTTTGACCCTCCAGCGGGTGCCTGTCATTCTAATGGAGTTAATTAAGAACGTCCGCCACAGCGCGGAGGATGTGGTATTTTCCTCTCTTTGTGTTTGTGGATGTTATTGGCTCGCAACGACGAGTAATATTAATGTCTGCGCGTTGTATATTTGGGGGCTGGCATCCATTCGCACGTTAGGGCGGTTTGCATGTAGTCGTGCCTCGGGTGTCAGACGTGTTTAAGTTTGGGGGTATCTTTTAATATTGCCGACGTAGCTCCTTTGAAAATTCATTAAAGTGCTTCGACCCCTCTGCCATCTGCGCGAGCAAGAGGTAGGGTGTCGTGCAGCTGGGGAGCACGGGAAGATGAAAATTCTGACACGGGCAAAAGCAGGCGGGCGAGCCCCTGGACACAGATTGAAGGCCAGTGATATGCCAGCTTTGAACTGCTGTTTATTTATTCCTAGGCCTTATCTAAAGGTTCCATTCAAATTTAGATTCAGAGATAAAGACTGCTGGCAGCAGTCACACATTTCTCTGGCAAATGGCAAAATGTTATGTAAGCGTGATGCTTATAAAATAAATTTTTTTAAAACAATCCCTTAGAGGGCTAATTAAAAATGCTACACTAATTGCTAAGTGTCAAGCTAAAGTATAATTAACTCCACAATTACATGCAGTGTATTACAGACCGATTACAGCGATAAACCTCAGCTGCTGATGCCAACTGAATATATACAAATAAGCATAGCCAAGCCAGATCATCCTCATTAATATGTCGGGATTTAATGCACATTTGGAGCGTTTAGGCCTCCTTGTCCGACGCTTCCTCGTTAATCCGTGTCACTTCTCTATAACTACCAAAAGTCAGGCTCTTGTCAAGCGTTTGATCAGCACGGTCTCTGGCGCACTCTCTGGTGCCAGTTACTTACTCACAATGAAGCAATATGAGTAGCGGTGTTTATGCCCTGTAATCACTTTCTCCTACACCTGATCCCCTCTTCATAAACTCAGCGCACCAACATTATTGCTGTTATAGTCGGAAATATGGAGCTATGTATTATGCATTAACAATCATCTCCCGGAGGGAAGGCACACACACACACTTTGATGCCAAGACACACACACACACACACACACACACACACACACACACACACGTTTTTTTTTTTTTTTTTTTTTTTTTTTTTTTTTTTTTTTTTTTTTTTTTTTTTTGTGTGTATTGCGTCATCACTGGCGAATGTCTGCAGGTATGCTGGAAATGCATGCGAAAATAAGCACGCATAGACATTTCCTTTGCTTTGTCTCCCCCCTCGCATCAGTGTACACAGATGCGTCGACGCTCGCTCACTTTAGCATATGCCTCGAAGCATTGGGGTGTAATAGAGGCTGCCTGCACTTTGCCTCGTCTCCCCTTCCCTGACACTAATCAACACCTCTTCTGCTATTAAAAATTCCTCTCCATGCCTTTTGATCTGCTAACTATCTCATTTACATGACTGGCGCTCAGCAAACCAGCCTGCTGTTGGGGAGGTGTGATGAGGTGAGGTGGGGCCGGAGGGAGGGGCTGGCGGCCGGGGTGAGAAAAAGGAAAAGTGGAAAAGTGGGGGCAGGGGGGAAGAGGGACTCTCTTGTTACTGAAACTTATTTCAGCTGCTTAAGGAGCAAAAGATCACGTGCGTGAGAGCGAACGTTTCGACTGTTTCGTGATTTCAAGTTGTTGCAAGCAGTGCAGCGATCCAAAAATAGAGGGGCTGAAAATAACACAGGGGGGGAAAAATCTCAAACAGGTGGAGAAATAAAACAGCCGAACCCCTGCGTCCTCCTCCCCTCCACGCTTCTTCTTCTCTCCCGTTCTCCCGCCTCTCTTTCTCCTCTTGGCTGACTTTGTGTGGTGCCGTGGGGCTTCCACTGAGCCTGAGCCTCTTTGGCAAGAGCTGTGAGGCTGGCATTGAAAAGGCTTGGTTGTAGCTGGGCGAGAACGCGGGAGCGGGCAGGTAGAGAGGGAGAAAGCGGTCGACGAGTGAGGGAGAGAGAGAGAGACAGGGAAGTTGTGGGAACCATTGTAGGTGGTTTCAATCATTCTGATGCCATCTGTTCCACTCCATTTTTCGCACTGACAGTGGATATTTTCCCCGGTGAGACGAGAGGAGTCTGCGTGCGTGTGTGTATGACAATGAGAGATAGTGAAGGACAGACGAGTATAAGCACAGAGCACAACATATTTATCTTTTACACACTATACAACTCAACTGTATAACCAGGTGTCTGATTCCAAACTTTTACTTTGATGCAACTAATGACCACTTTCAGGACTCAGTAAGCGGCTGTCAGTAAGTAATCAGCTACTGTTCATTATTTGAGGAGATATCAATCATTGGTAAAGTCTTCTTGCTTTATTTTTCAACTAAAACTACTTCATTAGTGCTTGCACATCAGTGCTAAACACTCGAAGCTGATGAAAATATCTAAGGAAAAAACCTAAGGGCATTGCAAAGTATTAAAAAATTCACCTGACAGATGAAAACCTTTAATTATTGCAGTTCATCTCTAATATATGCCAGTGTTTTTACATCAAATCATAAAACCAAAATCAGTCAATTCTTTAAAACCTGGACCATGAAATGATTGCCCGAATATTTACGTGTTGAAAATGGAGTGTTTATTGAACCTTGTGAATTTAGTTAATTTAATATTATTTGCATATATGAGATTTAAGTAGTATCATATTTGCTAAAGTCAGCACTGTTTTGGTTTTTTTTTTTTGCAAGTTATTGCTTTAAAAAATTATCTTGCAACTTATTTAGGCTTTATGGAGAGGGGGGAAAAATCACACTGATTATTTATAAGTCTCAAAAAATCAAACAAATCTAGTTTATCACATATGATACACTTGGTGTGAGAGGATTAAATCAGTTGGATGTATCTTCTGAGGACCATGAACGGCTTTTGCACCAGGTGTCATTGCGCTGGCGGGGCACTGGGTCCTTCATTCTATGAACTTTTAACTCGTGTTTCCTTTCTGCTTAAACATGCATGAAGTTATTTTATCATCCACACACTTTTCAGTGATGACACTCTTCCCTCTCTCTTCCTCATTGGCTCTTTCACCTCAAGCCCTTTTTGTCACTTTCTGTAATAGCCTCCTTATGAACCCCCCCACCCCACCCTCCTTATTACCTAGCCTGTTTAGCAGGTGTTTCTCTTCCTCTTTGTATACCTCATTTTTATTTCTCCTTCCTGAATAAAAACTAGCACTGAAAATCCCTCTTAGTGTCACCCTGCTTGCTTATATAAAAATCCAACTCTTCAAGATAAAAGGCTACTGAAAATAATACCGGCATTAGGGTTTCCTATTTCACAGCGTTTCAGTTCTGAGGGGTCAGTGAATCTGCGTGATGTGGAATATTGAATATGAAGATGGGGAAGCGCCACAGTGTTTTTTCAGCATGTTTGCTCAGTAAACTCAGTGTTATTGGATCTACAAGTCTGCCATAGCAGTTGAAGGAAAAGGCCACATTCGGCTTACACTGCACCTCGAAAAGAAATTGGCGGGGATAATGGAACAAAATTCAGGAGAACGTAAAGACAGAATTGTGCAGAGTAAGAAAACAGAGACTAAAGGTTCACCCCTTCAAAACATAACACTAGAGAAATATGAATTTATGCATAGGGAGATATTGCTTTACCCACTGAATTCTGGTATCATATTGTTATCTTCAATGAAAGCAAAAGGGAGTCTACGCTGTGAAAATATAATTTGGCACAGTGGATTTTTGAAATAAGCACTGATATATATCTATATCTATATATATAAGATAAGATAAGATAAGATAAGATAAGATAGAACTTTATTAATCCCTCGGGTGGGTTCCTCTGGGAAATTCGATTTCCAAAAAAGCACAGCACCGACAGAAGTTACAGAGTATATATATATATATATATATATATATAAGGATGCCACCATTCTAGCAAAGATGTTACTAATTTGCTACTATTTCACATTTAATGGTTAGCCCTAAACAGTCTATTGAGAGTGTGGGCAGATACTGAACCACTTGAGTTACTGGAATTCATTCCTAGAGATACATGAATATTTGTATTGAATATTATATTTAGCCATTAAACTTTTAATAAGACATTTATGAAATCTAGAGATATTATCCTAATAGAAACAATGAAGATCTGTTCAAAACTGTATATGAAAAATTCTTCCAGTTCTCCACAGTTAAAATTCTTAACCTGCCTGATATTATATGAAATTTTGGGGCCACATTTATTAATGCCCTGCTCCAGCACAAATTAGGCTTTGGTATAAAAAATAGTGACAAGATTACATGCAAGATGTGGGACATGCAGAGATTTTTTACGACTAAGCCTGTTGCATTTGTATGCAATTTGTATGCAATATAAAGGAGAATATTTAAATCAACCACACAAACTGATTCTATAACACATTCAATTCTTATTTTTTTGCACTTTGTAATGAAATAAGTTGACTGCGCCTGGGTTTAGAAATTAGGGCAGCCTCACCTTTAAAATTAGCCACACCCACTGGTATTTAGAGTAAATCTGGCCGTATGTGAACAGCTGAGAAACACAAAGTCATGACAATTCATCTACATCAAAAAAGCCTAAATATATCTCCCACTACCATTCCAATGATGAATAAAACGCCAAATCACAACATTAGTCCAGTCAATGCACTTTATTATTATGAGGTCATGACCTTACAAAACCTTAAACCCAATCCACTGATTCCCTTTGAGCAAGCAATTGGCAACAGCAAGGTGACAGAACTCCCTTTTAACATGAACAGACTTTAGGTCTAACTAGGCGACGGAGAGAAAAAGCAGCAACATATGTTTGCAGTAGCCATTACTAACCAGACATCGAGTCAGGCAAACCCTCTTCTCTCATGTGTAAGATCTAACCAAACAACATCAATAGTCACAATACTCCAACCTTCCAGCATGCTGCACTTTCAGCAATCAGAAAGATAAACAATAAGACTGCTTAAGACTAGGAAGTAGTCTGCTGGGACCCAATCCCACCTAATAGTCTAATTAAAGCCATTGATTGCTTATATGAGCACACATAAGCAGTGGACATTTCCCACTAAGAACCACCCACAGGTCTAGTAATTAGCACAAATTCTGAGCTATGAGTCAGATTCTGCTGCCTCGTTTGCAGGGCAGCGGTGTTGTTTTGTTTATCGACGCCCTTTACTGCCACGACCTTTCCATGTCGTTCGCATTGTACTGAATGCACTGTCACTCACCTGCAACTGTCCCTATCAGTCCTCAGCATCTGTGTTGAATCAGTGTTCGAATCTCTGTCCGTTTCTTTCTTTTTTTTTTCTCCCCCCTCCAACAGCCACAATGCTGCAGATGATTTGGAAGGACCAGCTGGGATGTGTTTGTGAGAGCTGTCTGGATTTGATGGCCTCCAGTGACATCCATTGTCAAGATCACAAAAAAGTCAGACGTTTTACCTCTTCAGGCTGTCTTAGGCATGATTTTATATCCTGCTGTTTGTGACTCTTGAACTTACCAAAGGGGAACCATTTTTAATGAATACCGGTTGTCCCGAGAAGGCAAATAACACCCCCCCCCCCCCCCCTTTTTTTTTGAAGTGAATTATGTGATATAAATAGAGTGTGCTCCAACAAAGGACAAGACCTGTCTTGGGGCAGTATATATCCGTGGACTCGTATCCTACAATTTGAGTTTTATCTTCTAGAATTGATAGTAAGGGGGGCATACATGACGATAACAGTATGATTATATCTGATTACTTATGCGTAACCCGAAACAAGTTGTCTTTGTTTGCTCCTTAACCAGATAGCAAACACAGAAAGAGTAGCGATTGCTAGAGCCAAGCTAGGGGTCACTTATTAGTGAGTTATCTTAGTGGACAAAGGAAAGATTTATTTGAACGATGCGGCAAATTGATCCTTCCAGTCTGAGTTAAGCGTCAAGATAAGAAAACACAGGTTAAGCCTCTACGAAAATATAAATTCAGAATTTCATCACAGACAATGAAATTTAGTGACAGAGGTCAAGAGGATTGTTTTGGCACAATGTGGGCTGACAGTGCCGTCACGAAGCATTCACTGGCAAGGACGCAAGTGGTTCTCTCAGCACTTTGAGTGCTGAATTTTAAAAAAAAGCTTGTTGATTTATAATACAAGGAGAAATGAAAGAAGACTTTATGGTGAACAAAGAAGACATTTTTTAAACTCCTTCTAGGCTTAAACGCAGCTACAATAAATTCAGCAGCTACAGAAAATGCTTTAATTTATTCTGGATGTGCCGAACACAAGGAGATATTGCTCAAAACTGTAACCGCTGCATACATTCTCAAGGTAATACATACTTGACCCAGCACAAAGCACACAAGGCAACAACCCATAGTGCCACAAAAAATACATTTCTTTTTAAGTAAACGTGCTGTAATTTCTGCAGAAAGTCTGCGGTAGATTGCACCATTTGCTAGCTGCCATTTATTCAGCAGGCCAATAAACCCTGTTAAAAGTGAAAGCACTTTGATTTTGTAAAATATTACCTACTGTATACCAGCAGTAGATCTACACAATGCTTAATCACCATGTGAAAGAGAGAAGAGAGAAAAGAGAGGTTTGCATTTACTGGCAGAAAAAAAGACCGGTATTATAGCTGAGCTGGGCACTAAGCTGCGTCCAGGTGTTCGACTCTTTCCAGGTGGCCATGTAATACTCTTGCCGACCCAGATCATGGTAATCATGGAGCTGGCGGAGATGGCTCACTGCCGACACCAGTGTAGCGCCTGGGTAATATGCCAAGTTGGCAGCGACATGCCTGAAAAGCAGGCGGGCAAACAGGCAGAGAGTCTCGAATGCTCCTGGAGTGGAAAGATGGTGGTGAACTTTTCATTTTCTTTTCAGAATTCATGAAAATGTCACAGTCTGGTACAAGGCCTGTCTGATTTTGTGACTTGTCAGTGTTAGGAGTGTTGGTACATCATGATCAGAGCTCTGTGTAACAGTAATTGTTTCATCATTTCACTTAGCCTGTCTGCATGGATCATCCTGAGGCATTATTTTCTGTTTTTCTGCTCTGCTGTATTTTTGCGTTTCAGTGACCTACAACTTAGCCGCCTACAAACATATCTTCTGTCAAAGACTGTCAACATGCTATATCATGTTCACTCTAAATCACAGCCAGAGATATGATCTTTATTAGCCCAGGAAGCCAGAGTTATATGAAGCCTGACTCTAGCCCGTAGTGCCCGGGCACTGTGTGCTCCACAGTGTAAGTAGCTTGGCTGGCAGGCAGCCACAGACAAGCGCTGCTGTGTTTCTGCTTGCCATCCTCTTAGTTGACTGCATGGTAATTACCGTCTCAATGCAGGAAGAAAAAGCAGCTTTTAGTAGGAGGATTGAGACAGAAAAGCGAAAAATGTGGGAGTGTGTGGCTTAGCAGCTTAATGAACATGTCAGATGTATTTAAACAAATGGATTACCACATCAGTATACACTCCACTGTATCATGCTCTTCTCAAAAATACTCGTGAATATGGGAAACATCTACAGGAGAAATCCCCAAAATAGCAGGGGGAACTATCATGTCTGCATTTTTCTATTTTTGTGACACATACAGTACTTTATATAAAACTTTACAATTTCCTGCTCATAGGACGCTATCCATTTACACTCCCACCAGGGCTGTCAAAAAAGAAGCAAAAAATAAATCAAAACTGGATGCTAACTGATACTAAAAGTGATTATCCAATTAGAAACCTATTTGCAACAGCATCAACGCCAACAGCATTGTCTTGGTCTTGTCCAGTTAACAAGCATCTTCACACAGCTCTTCTAGCGCTTCACTAGCGTTTTAGCTAGCTAACGTTCTCAACTCTAAAAAAACCCTTTATGAGGAATTTTGAAAGGTCAGTAAAGCACCTGTTTCATCAACTTTGAGGTATTAAACAGTTATAATAAATGATAACCTGACTGGTGCACACATTAACGTTAGCTATTTAACTGTAAGCAATTATCCGATAGCCACATTAGCTGTCTTTTAAGTTATCATTAAGTTAGCAGCTAGTGGCTAAAGCTAATAATCAACCGATAACGTTATCGTGTGAGCTAGGCATCAAGCTTTATCATTACTAGAAAGTCTTAATTCAACAGGATAACAGAATTAGAATTCAAATAAATAAAGTATTATTTTCTGCTGTTCTACATTAAAGCAGAGAAAATTCTACGAGGAACTAGAAAGAAACAGTGGCAACGTACAGCTACCTCTTTAAAAAAATGTCCTTTTTTTCCTTGTATCTAAAAAGGTAGTTTTTAGATACGAGTGAAATTCTAGCATCATGACAACCCTGAACGCCTTGCATTTGCATTAAAACATAAATGACAACCTGCATTTTCTCCAAACAGCAGGATTTCTACTCGTCAGCCTCAGTAAGATTTTTCATTTTGAAACCTTATTTTTATCCCTAACTGTGTTGTTCCTAGATTCCATTTCTTGCAGCTTTTTTGTCCTGACCCTAGACGGATGTTTTACCTGAGCTGTCAATGTCAATACATTGACTAAATGAATAATAGATGCTCTTTTGTCATATGCTTGTGCCAAGGCATCTTCTCAGCTCAAAGATGTTCACATGCCAAAAAAAAAGCAATTTGAAAGTTGACCTTAACATTTGTTATGCTGAGAAGTTGTTTTCTTTTTCTTTTCATTACTTAATGGCAATGGTAATTATTTACTAGACAGAGTCCTTCATAGTGTTCATAATCAATGGGGAGAATAAAAGCTACACAGTTTGCATTGACTGTGTGCAGATCTACATCCACAGATATTCCCATTTGTAAAGAAATGTTCAAGGTGTATATCAGTACACTTGGCATTTGCTCATGAACCTCACTTAAGCTGTGGGCATGTATCTCAAACCTTGTTTGTAGCCTCAAGCAATGTTTGTCAAGACGCATTATCACCAGTTGGCTGTAGTAAAATAATGTTTCACTGCTAGTTAGGAAATGTGTAAACGCTACACTTCCTAGCATGTGAGAAGGGCAAAAAAGTGGCTTGGAATAACGTATTTATGTTAGTGAGTAAACTTGAAAAAAATGTAGCTGTAGAGAGCTGTCGTCTCTTACAAATGATGATAGATTATATCAAATATTGATATTTTAATAGAAATGTTAAAGTTTCATCAGAGACATTGCTAATCCAGACTATCACAACTATCATGTTGTAAGCTTTGTGCCATATCGCATGCAAAAGACTTTGACCTCGAAGAGATAGCCAGTTAAACTGACCAATTGGAAGTGAGTGAGCCTGGATGTCTACCTGTTGTGGAGTTCAGAAAATGCCACTTCTACTCATTGCTCATTCTGGACGATGCAAGACCCATTATTCTTGCAGTCATTACTAAGCAGAATGTCAATAGCTTATTAGAGAGAGAGAGAGAAAGAGAGAGACATGGGAAGGGAGATGGATGTATGGAAGAGTGAGGGAGCAAGGTGGGAGGACAGAGGAAAGGAGGAAACCATCAACAGAAACCTGCAACATACACAATTTCTCCCTCAAAATCCCAACAAGCCATTCCCGAAAGATTCACCCAGATCAAAGCTTAGTGTTTTAGCAGACATGCGACAACAACAGATGTTAAGTTCCATGTTTGTGCCTTAATTTGTTTTTAATGGTTTGATAATGTGCCAACCCCCACATATTTCCCAGGCTTTTATGTATATCCCCAAGCAACACGGACGTCTAACGAAAAATGCCGTTAAATCCTCAGAACGCATTTTCATCTGCGCCCGGTTGCATTAACACCAAGAAACGTCACATAGCAATGACACGACCTCCCTTTTCCTCTGCTCTGTCGCTCTTTCTTTTCTTTTTTCCCCCCGCTCTTTCTCTTACTCTCGCTGTTTTGCTCCCGTGTCTGTTTCTCTCACAGCATTGTGCAAATGTTTCTCTTGTCTAAGGAACCGTTCCATATGTTTGCAATCACTCTGGCTCCCTTGCCTGCACAGATCATTTAGCAAGCTCCCTCATACATTTCAATTAGGCCCACCTAGCGCAGCCACAGACACGGGAAAGCAATATTGATTTCTTGATATCCTGTGCGTGGGTCGGCCCAAATTAACGCTTGTACTGGGGAATATGATATATCCATAACAATTCACTTGTGTTTGTCACCATATGTGTGATATGTTGCATGATTGTTAATACGCGGGGAAATGGCAAGTATTTAACTAACTTAAAATCATGTCACTGTCAATGCACTGCAGTGGACGTCAGTGGATACAAACATGAGAGAAGAAAAAACTCTGTTGCAAGTGCTGCTGTATAACGTTCCCTGCAAAAACGAGCATTTATGTCTTTAAGCCACAAAATCTGCCCTCGTCCTGATATATACTCATGATTTAATCATTGCCAGCTTTTAGATGGGTTCGGTTGTGGTTTGTTGGGGGAGCAGCTACTTAATGTTGGCTGTCAGTCAGACTCTACCACCTCATCCATTCATGGCTCTCTGTTAAAGCCCCGAGAGAGTGATCATTCAAAGTTCAGGAGATAGGGATATTACATCAAAGTGCTGATGAGACTTTGGAATCTGGGGACAAGGTTGTTTACACTTAAATTCTACATGCTCTCCAACTCTTTATTACTACTCTTGCTTAAAGCTCGGATAGGATACACACTTTTGCCGCCATCGAGGAAAACAAATCCATAAAATACTGAATGGAAGTCTTTCAGGAGATTGTAATTCAAGTGTTCTGAGAGGGAATTCGATTTCTGCACTTCTTTACAGTTTTTTAATTTTTAAATCTAACATATTATTTGAGAGTTTAAACCTTTAAGACCTACCATAGAACCAAGTCCG
The DNA here is from genome assembly GCF_965226115.1 of Aulonocara stuartgranti. NCBI lineage: Eukaryota > Metazoa > Chordata > Actinopteri > Cichliformes > Cichlidae > Aulonocara > Aulonocara stuartgranti. Next base: position 34,003,312 of record NC_138941.1, read on the forward strand.
GCAGAGCTTATATTTTATTTTGACATGCTGTAGTGCCGATTTTGGGAGCATTTCAAGTTGATATACATCAATACAACTGTTATAGCCCAAATTTTAATAATATGTCTGCATTAAGTGCATAGTAATTACATAAATTGCAATAAACTACAAAAAAATGTAAAATCATTTTTGTTTTTTTAACATATATTTCTAGTTAGAGAAATTTAAGAGGCTTATCCCTCAAAACTGTAAATACAAAAAAGATGCACAAAATATTTTCCCACCACAGGAAATTTATTTTAAGTGTCCTCATAGTTTTATTTTTGAAATACACCAATTACTGCAGGAAAAACGAAAATAAATATTATAATGCAAATTTCCAAAAATAACAGCATATGCATCAAAATAAACTATTTCCAGCAGTGCAATATGAGTCCTAAGCATCCCAGAAACGACACAGAAAGTCATAAAGTCAAACATAACTTTTAAAAACACCAGTATAGGCTCATAAGGCTCCGATGGTAAAAAACTACATTTCCGCAAAATGACGTCACTTCCGGTTTCGGCCAGGACATGGCGGACATGCGATAGTTCGCGCTGATGGACGTAGGAAGTGTTACAAACAGCTGATTGGATCGGCAAAGCGTGTTTCCGGAATATTGTGTTTTTGTTGCTGCAAGTGCTTTTTATGCAGTTGGAAGGAAACCGTGACCTAGGACAAGCTGATGGCATAAGATGTAAGTACAACTGCTCCGGTTTCATATGCAAAAAAAATTATTGCGCTAGCTTACGTGGTTGCAGAGCTACCAGGATTTAGAAATAGTTAAGCAAAACTGAGCGTGCCCGCTCTGACCGGCTTTAAAGGGTTAACCAACTGGATATCTATTCAGGTCACTATCAAAAATCAGAAAAAATAATCACAATTTTCTTTCAGACACATGACACATAAACAGATTTCCCCAGCATAACGTAGAAAAACTAGTTCAATAATAATCTTGTTTTATTGTCACAAAAAGTCGCGGCTTATTTGTTTACACTCTGCCCAACTCTACTCAGAACAACCGGTGCTAACAGCTGGTTGAAAAACATGCGACGTCATCACTGAGAGATCTCAATGGTGTTTCTTTTGCCTCTTCTTTATACATTTTTTAATTTATCAGCTATTATAAATGCAGATATATCAGTGATTAACTGATAACCCCATTAAATATTGGACTCAAAAGCTTATACCTTATCATACTTCTGTATTCAGAAAAGGTCTTGATCCTTTTTTTAATATAGTTTTTTGCCTGCTATCTAAAACAAGTTAATGACTGAACTATCACGGCTGTCCAGCCATTTCTATGAACAGCATACAGTATATTGTAATTAATTTTAATGCCTCTAATATCTAAAGACATTCCACCCAGACTACCCTCTAGGTTTCACCACATAAAAGCCTGGCCAGCCTCCATGCACTTCCTTTGCATACAGATTATATCAAGCAAAGATATCCATGAATGTTATTATGAATATACTATAAATAGTATATCCCAACTTCTTCTATAGAGATATAAAGGGGATGATATATAGTAACGTAGTGGCATTTAATTGTGTTACTGAGGTCATTTGTAGCTAATGTTGAATAATTGTTCCAGTCAGCTAGACGTCTTGGCACTGCCCTCTTATAAAGATACATGTCCAGCCTTGCGGTTTATCACTGTGGGTTAGATCTATGGGAGGGGGCAGCACACATAGAGTCTGACATTTCCAGTAATTATCTTTATGAAGATGGGAGGCCTCTCAATTAGAGTGGTGCTTGATTAAAAGTAATGGTGCTCCCTCTCAGGCCAGTGGCAAGCTGACAGCCGTACCATCAAGCTCCTTTTTAGCTGGCATGGGACACTCTGTGACCTTAAGCAAATGATATTCTATCTTGTACAAAGAAAAACAGTTAAATTAGAAACTGGTATCTATTTAATGTCAAGATAATATGTAAATGCACGTTTCTAGGAGGAGTCACATGGTAGATATCTTGAGTCCTTTTTACTTTATCCTTTATTCCTTATGTAATGAACACTAAAGCAACTATGGTTTGACTTTATTATGTTTAATAAAGGTAAATATGAGCACATTGTTATCTTTCCTACAACCACAAATTCAAGTTTTTTTTGTTTATAACAACACAGCTTCACGTGAAGGCTGTGTCGTACCTCCCTGCGTAATGACAGTCTTAATGGAAAACAAAACTGGCTCTCTCGGGAGTGTGATGGTCAGGCTGGCCATTACAGAGTCACTCAATAGCAGCTGATTGACTCGCTCCCCTGCTCCTCTATAAGCCTGTTAAGCGGCTACTCAGCGTCAATGCAGTGCTCTGGGCACTGGCAGTATCCCTGGTCCTTGCTGCTATAGGCCACTGGATAAAGTGCTTACCTTGATTTAGTAAACTAAACAGCTGTGGACCTCATTTGGGATTGATAGGGATATATATCATATTACGAGAGAAGATGTGAAAAAAGTCAAGGAGGCCGCAATACAAGCACGAAATTTCAAAGGATACAGCCGACCATAGGATTTTTAAGACCGATACTGATATCTGTTTATCTGATGGCCCTTTTTTTAAAATTCAGGCACAAGACTTAAATAACATTTGTTATGTGTTGTTATTTATGAATTCTTACTAGAATAATAGGACAATGCAGTTTAAAAATAAACTAATTTTGCTGTTATAAGAATTCTGGATTACTCGTGTTGCTAACACGGAAGTCGCAGAGTGCCCTCTGGTGGACAATTACTGAACAGAAACCTGAAAGTGAAGTGCGTTCCTTCCTTTTCTTTGCTTTTTATATTTTCATTTATCAGACTTTTTAAATGCTGATATATTTGCAATTAGCTAATGTTTGCTAAAAATGTACTATGTATACAGCGAAGCAGCTAACACAAACTAGAACATGATAGATAAAAATTGTTTGTTTCAAGGATTAAGTTAAGATGCTAATGTGACAGCTTCACGGGGCTACCACAGATTACAGAACGAAGCTTCAAATGCTTACTGCGTGAAGGTTTAGGGACAATAGAGACTGTTATTAGCTGAAGTCATAGCCATGTCCCTGCCCATGGATGCAATTAAAGATGAGTGCTTTGTTACATGCTGCATTATTATGCTGCTAGTACAGCATTGACCATGAAATGGTGCACCTTGTCTGCAATAAAACTTAGATACACTGTTGCTTTAGCATGACCCCTGATTTGTATTGAAGGCCAGGTTTGTGCCAAGGAAACACTCCTGGGACCATTATACTGCTGTGTGGCTCATTTGCTAGAATGCAGGATGAAGCCATGGGCTGGTGCAAAATTTGGTTTATAACATTCAGCATCCTGTGCAAAAGCTTGATAAAAGAAGAAAAGTGGATTTAAATTCTTTGGCGTTAGCTTGAATGATCCCGGTTGATGTCTAAATATACTGTTTTTTATATCTCAATGCCAAGTTTTCCCCACAAAATCTGCTGCCTTATTTATTTTTCTTTCTTTTGAGGCGTTGTGTGAAATTTAAATAACATAGTCTGTGAAGGAAAACAGCTATTTCTGCAATGTTGCCACACTGTCATTGTCACCACTCGCATCATGCTGGTGTTTGTTAAAATAGTGCATGAATTTCTCTTTTAAAAGCATTTCACATTGATGCGTGTTTTGGTGATTTGACTGCACACCTATGGTGTAGAATGTTTCCTGAGGTTTCCCACTGTACGTGTGGTATAAAACCATACCCTGCCTCACACAAACAAACAAACAAAAAAAGCCTGTTCAATTGTGATTTAGTGAAAAGTAATATCTTAATGTTCACCCACAAATATATAGGCATGCATGCGTGCACACTGGGAGATACAGCGGCACACTTTCTGTCATTCCTTTCTCCATTTCCCTTGTTCCTGCAACTTCAGGGAATCTGATCACCTCCTGATGTGAGGCTTAGAAACTGTAATGCAATAGACAGTCAACATATATTTCCCCAGCGAGACAGCCACAGCTAAAACTTCATATTCTTCAGCGACCGCGCGGCTGAGGAAAGAGATGGCTGCAGGACATCAAGAGGAAGAGTCAAGGAGATGGATGGATGGATACATAGATCAATGTATATACATATATACAAGCTACAAGCTATTCTTCAATACTTCAAGCTGAACTCGCTAGCTGATATAAGTAGGATGGTTCAGTTCGAATCAAACAAGGCCAGAGACTGGAGCCAAGCATTCTAAAATAGAGCCGAGCAAGACCGTGAACCTCTCTTACTTGACTAGTGTTTGGCTGTCCTAAAACACTGAACTGGCTAATGACACCCAATCATATCAGTGGGAGGAAACAGAGCTTGCCCCTGCATCGTCTGGCAAGGAGGAAAGTGAAAGAGAAAAACTGAAAGAGAGTGAGCCAGAAGCATAAGGAGCCAGAGAGATGCAGAAACAAGAAAAATAAATAACAAGAAAACAAGAAGAAAAAAGCAGACCAACAACAGCGGCTCGGTTTAGCCTCGCAAACAGGGACACAAAGAGTCAGAGATGAAGATACAGACGAGTCCCACACATAACTAAATGATCATCATTCAGCGTACTCTTTGTAGTTTCTGTGGACAAAGCAGTGCTTTATAATACCCACATGTAGGCAAAATTAGTGAGCTGTTTTGCCATTTTTTTATTTAGTTATTTAACTAGGCGGGTCTCATAAAAACACAAAATATTCAGTACATTTTATTAAAAAAAAAGAAATAGAATAAATCTGAATAAAAGCTGTTTTTATGACACAAATGTCAAAATTTCCGATTCTCAGCTTGGCAGGTGAGAGGGTTTGCTACTTTTTTTGTGTTCTGTTAGGAAGTAGCATTGGGCATTTAGTAACTGTGACATTTAGAGGCACATAATTGATGGCAATTATGGTAATATCAATCCATCCATAATCATTATGACAACAGCATTTGAATCACAGAGAACATTGTTAAAACTAGGAAAACCCAAAGCCACGTGAAAGCTTTCCAAACTGGTTCCACTGGTTTAAGCATCTTTAGACACTGGTTTTCTTTATACTTGATAACACTTCATCGTTTCTTGACTTGCTTAGATTCAATAATGACACGCTAACACACACACAAACGCGGTTTTAAATAAGTTTAACACTTTGTTAAAGTTGTGTCCCTGCCCATAGACACGTCAAGAGATGTATATGTGTGAACACTGAAACAGACAAAGCATCCCACTCACAATAAGTTGATTCCGACTGATGGAGATAAAGAAACGAAAGTCAGATTATCCAGTGAAGGAAACCATATGTGTGTACGTGAATGTGCGCATGCGTATGGTTCGACGAAGCCTGGTAGTAAGAAGGAGGAGAGAGAAATGCCATCTGAGCCAGAAGCGTGGGAGCCAAGGCCTCACATAATACTTGAGGAAATGCATCGGCAACAAAGAGGAACCAGATGTAATACACTCATGAATAAATATGCTGAGGGCTGGAATTGATCATTAGTGCTATCTGGAGGAGGTAAAAAAAGAAAAAAAGAAACAAGTATGAACAGAGCCCCTGCAATTTGGTGAGTGGTACTGAAGCATGTGATGATCCTTGAGAGATGCTTTCTATTGTTGGTGATGGTACTTTTTGGTTTTTGCCTCTGCAATCTGATTACTGTCTTTTTTTGTTCTATGTAAGTACTATTAGCCAAATAAAAAAGTGTCCCAGCTTTACAGTGTGAATTATAATGGTAGCTTGTGCATTGGTTTGTGTATCTCTGCTATTTTTTCTCATACATTATGGTGATGCAAGCACAACATAAGCCACTTCCTCATAGTGCACCACTTATACTTTGTTTCATGCTGCACCAAACCTAAGCTGGACATAAATGCTCCTGGGCCCTCGTGTCATACGCTGTGATGTAAAGCCAGGGAACAAAGGTTGTCCATAGCCTGCCTCAGCTAAAGCGTGGAGCAGCACGGTTCTTAATTGGCGCTCTGATTAGAGCGGGATCTGGGCTTTGGGACCCACAGCGCTCAGCAACACTGTCTTCCCTGAGATGTAAGGGTGTTGCTCCTGTCTGTATTGATTAATGACCTCTCCCTCTGACCTCTCCTGCGATTCCTGGCAGGCTCCTCGCTGAAGCCAGCTAAAGCAAAAAGTGTATACAGTTACAAAAGCAAGCTTACGTGTCTGTTTGCTGGAGCTAGTATACATGCAGCCATGTAGTTGGGTTTAATGAGTAGAAGAAGTAGGGCAGCGACTCTGTTCGAAAGGGAAACCAAGCTTGTTGGCCATCGCTGACGGCACACGCGCACCACAAACACGTGCGCGCTCTAACTTGCATTCATCATCCTGCAATGGGTGCTCAAATGAAATATAGATGACCTGAAATGCACCTGTTGCTAAGCATCTGCGGGAAACTGAAACAAACACTGCACTGCATATTCCCCACGCAGCCCTATTTTGTCATTGGGTCAGCAGCATTTCTGTTAGCTGTTATTTATTCTAAGGTTCCAGTAATAAATCTCATTCCCTTACGCTGATGTACTTGTACTTTGGGCACCAGTGAGCATGAGGCAATATGCAAATTGAGAAGTTGGAGAGCTTTCTTCGGGGCAATCAAACGGCCTACTATGGAATATTTAACTGGTAAATAAACTGCAAGAGATGCAAAGAAATCCAGTTTACTTTCAGTCTTCTAGTATCCCATATTCTCCAGGGAATTTTGAGGTTCTCTTTAATCTCATCCTTAAATTAAAGAATATCAATCACTGTATGATCCATAGTATCATTATGTTGGTTCCGGTGTAGGTATTTAGTCGGCGTGTAAAACTGTATGACCGTCTCTATTCCCATGATACACTGCATCACTTTTTGTTGTTGTTTTTACGTAAGGCTCTAGACTCAGTAGTAAACTGGTTGGGTTATAAGATCTCGTTAAACAAATTCACACTGGTTGGACCGACACCAGCGTTACTCTTGTAAGAACAAAACCAATACAATAGCGCTCCAGAAGTCATTCATTCAAGATAACCTTGGGGTCGCCCCGTCTTAATAAAGACTGCTTGGACTAATTTAATTGAAAGAATCTAAACTGCCCATAGCTATGAATGCGAGTGTGAATTGTTGTCCGTTTCTCTGTGTTAGCCCTGCAACAGACAGGCAACCCGCCCAGGGTGTACACTGCCTCTCACTCTATGACTCTAGTCGCCCTTAACCATGAATTGGAAGAAGAATAACAATGGATAGATCGATGTTCATAATGTTCAACGGATTTAGAGCAACTTCCAATTCACCCATCCTCTTATCTTGATCTGGGCTGCGGAAGTAATAGGGTAGGAGGGTGGACAGGTCACCAGACTATCACATAGAGACAAACAAATATTGGCACTTTAACACCTTTGGGTAATTTAGAATCACCAATTACCCTTACCTTAATAACTGCATGACTTTTAACTGTGGAGGAAACCAGAGTACGCAGAGAGAGCCCATTACAAACTTGGCCAGATTGTGAATTTGAACCCAGAACCTTCTTGCTCTGAGGCAACAGCACGAACCACCGTGGCATTGAGCTGTCAATACAGATTTAACAAAAGTAGGAAAGCTATGCTTGATGCAGAATCTTTATGGTTTTGTCCTTGACAAGTTAGACCATAATAAATAGTAATACATATACGTGGTGTGTGTATGGTTATCTGCCTCTTATAACCAGGTGATTTCCCTGTGGTTTGACATCTCATGTGATCTTGACAATTTCGTGAGTCCAGGCAACTAACCACCATTTTTACAGATATATTGGTATCAGCACTGACAAACAGAAGAAACACCCTTCAACAATATTATGAGAGTTTACGTTGTTGTGCTTGTCCACCAGAGGGCACTCTGCAACTTATCTGTAAGCGACATGCGTTTAGAACAAGCAGCTTATCTGAGAATAACCAGGCAGAACGTAAAGGCGCAGTGACTACTTGTAACAATTGTAACTAGTAATAATAAAGTTATTCATTTACTCCATTTCAGGGTAACGACTCATAAATCACTATACATATCAGGGAAATCTGTTTATGTTTTGTGTGTCGGAAAGAAAGAAAAATGATTGGAAGCTGGATATCAGCTTTTTAAATCACCAAATATCAGTGATGATATTGGTCTGAAAAATCATAAATCAATATGCTTTTCTCTGATAACAGTTTTATAACTGTAGCCTTGTCTAGCAAAAGCATCGACAGCTCCACTGTCTGTCAGCGCATCATAGCAGACACGTACACATCCAACCAACGGAGTGGTCGAAGAATTGGTCCGATTTCCTTCATCACCTTCTGACACAGAAATAAAATGTGTTGTGTAACAGGTAAGGACACACAACTGTTTAGCCATTATGTAAGCAAATTCAGAAAATGTGAAATCCACTGTATTTGCCTTGAGACAGTAACACACACCTAATAAACACAACCTCTATCACAGTAAAAGGAAAGAGCCTTCATCTGTAACGGTGTACACCACCTCCTCCAACCCCCACCTTCTATCCCCTCACCGCTAATTATCCAGAAGATGGATTACATCATGGGATCTAATAGAGAGAGGCACCATTACACAAAAACCACACCAGAAAAAACACACACACTTCCCCCAAGCCCTCATGAAATCACTCAGCTGATCTGCCAATTTAGTTACACATTCTTATTAACCAAAAAGGTAGAAGCCACTCACTGTCATCACTCAAAAACGTGAACATCACCAGTCAAGCCTTCCTATTGTTAAGATGGATGGTGTTCCATGAAATAAAGGGGCATATTTAGGATAAAATACAATACATGAGCTTGGAGTGGCATATTTTGAACTGTTAAAATCCTAGGCGATAAATACGGCGAGCATACTGCATGTCATATATTCTTTTAGAATTCTGGCACGGGTTGTAACTTTTAATAAACCAAAAATAAAACTGTAACTGCTACAGTTCTGTTTGTAGACCAAAGAAGATGCACTTTGGTTCTTATATACGGCTTTTCTCGCTCAATTTACCATTTACCCTGGTGAAGAAGGGACATTTTAGAGAAGTGAAGTGCCATTTACTATTATTGGTCCTGCTTCTGCCACCTCTACCATGATGCTGTCCTCCACGCTAATGTGATTATTTGAAAATCACCAGAACACTGCTGGAAAATAGCAACGGGTTGAAAGAAAAAAAAACCTCCCCCCCCCCCTTCATCTTCTTTTTTGTCAAAGGTAGGATTGGCAACATTTTAAAAATCTCTTTTTCCCCCCACCAAATCCTCAACTTCTGTTGCCGTAGTAACCAAGAAAGGGTGAGTGAGGGGGGGAAAAGAAAATCAACATACAAAAACCTCATGTGAAACCACGATGTTGAAAAACTCAACAAACTTGGCCAGAGATTTTTATTTATTTATTTTTTCTGATGCCCCAAGGCAAAAATGACATGCATGACAAGTCGGTATACAGACTTGTTTATCACTTCAGAGCCAAGGCAGAATGCATAATGTATTGTGTTTGCTCTGTGCTGCTGTTAATTCATGCTGTAACTAGCTCTCCAAAAAATAAATAAAAAAATACATTAAAGAAAAAAACTCTTCTTAGAGGAAGGAAGTCAAAGCTAAGCTGTTTGCAAGGAGTCTGCTCCAGTGATGATATAACCCATGTGGGGAAGTACTCACCAAGATCAAATCACCTCCTGTGGCACTTCACCATATCTAGCCTCCTTTCACTCATCTATTATCTCTAACTTTCTCTCTGTCTTTGTATCCCTACTTTTTATAACTCTCTCCCCTTCACTGCCTCTCTGTCCCCTCTATCCCTTTAATCCCCTTATCCTTCGCTCTTCTCCCAGATGAGGTGGTCTGGCCCTGGCCTGGCTATTTCACTCCCTTCTAATCACTGTCCCTCCCCCTCCAGTGTCACCTGATTTGCACACTTCATGAACTGGAACGTCTCCACGGCTGGTATTCCCCTTAGCGTTCGCCCAATGGGCCGTCCCCTGTGCTCCCGTGCCACCTTGAACACATCATCGGCCCCGATGACCGTGAACGCGGGAGGCGTACGCATTTGCGCACACGCCGCCATGCTCAAAATAATAATAGTGCTCGCCTCGCTTGCTCTCACCCTTTGTGCCTCACAAAAAGAGCGATCACAGGCACGCTGTCTAAGTTGCCACGGGCTCTCCCTCGCTCTCACATGTGCGTACATCCTGTCGGGGGACTACATGTTAGATGAAGTTTGAAGCTTGATGATCATCATCAGAACAGTCAGAGACGTCTACCTATGTGTTGGGGGAACTAAGCTGCCACTGTCTGTGTAGAAAGCATCTATGGATGAAGTCAGACATTTATTCCCACGTCGAATAGTGGAGGAGGGGTACCACGGCTAATCATACGTATGTCAGAGACAGATACTGAATCCTTCTTTCCTAAAGCAGAGTAAACTGGCTGACTTAAAGCTGAATATTCCATTGCATGCTGTAGTCCCGTCAACGAATGGCTCCCATGCATTTTTCACAGTCCAACCAGTGACCTCTGGTGCTAATTCACCAGTAAGCCATTCACCAAGGACAACAGTCCCCAACGGGCTTAGTGCAGGATGCCTGCTTGTGTTTTTGTCACAGTGGGGAGGTCTGAGTCATTGTTCACTTGGCCTAAGCCAGTTTTGGCCAGGGAGAGTCAGGCTGATAGGATGCACTGGAGAATGCTGCCTGCCTCATGATCCAAGGGCTGGCCTAATTTGTAATTACCTTCTGCAGTGTTCTGGAAGACTGCAGTTTGTGCTTGTCCAGGATGTGGATTATCTAGTGTACTGAGATGGCAGGGTCATGTACATGCGTGCACACATGCACGCACAAGCACATCCACACTCCCCTAGCAAGAAACTGATGACTTTCCACAGCCTAGCACCTGATTGACTGAGGCAGCCATGTTCGTAATTCGATTTTCCTGCCATGGTATTGTTAAATTTTTAATCAAACCTCTGTGTGCTACCTGCATTCCCCACAATGGATTACATTTAATTGTATAAATTGAATTTGGAGCTAAGAACGAGTGAAGAGTAAACTTGTATCTAGGCGAGGTTACCATCTTGGCTGTTCTGTGCAAGCCTTTGAAGTAGAAAATTTGGTCCACAATCCAGTAGATGCTGTTTTTTTTTCAGTTTTTCATTAAAAGAAGACGAGTATGGTTATGTAGAATGAATTGAATCAAAATGCTCCACAGATTGTCTGTTCAGTTCATATGGCTATTAAGCGGAATTGCCCTGCTAAACTCAATTTTTAAGTCATAAGACACTCCACTCTATTATGTGTGTGCACATAGGGGAACTGTTACACAGGAATGAGGCTAGGGATTAAATATGGATAAAATAGCAGTTCTGTTAAGTCGAATATGTGAGGGGAAACGAGGATCTCTTGATTGATCTTATCTTGCAACTGCCTACCTTTTGATTTTGAGTGTCAGACAAATTATTTGACTGCACTCGAGGAACTTTAAGTGTAGTAAACCATGCTTATTTATAATTAAACGATTTATAGCGACAGTGAACTGTGTTCCTTTTACACTCCTGCGTTCTACATCAAAGGATGAAGAGAAAAACAATTCATATTTGGCAGGTGGAGCCGGTTAACAGAAATCCATCTGCGAGAACTATCGGCCGAGTTTAAGAAGCTACGACTGCGTTGCAGACAGTTAGAGAGCGAGGTTCGGAGGCTTCCACCTAATTTTAGATGATCGAGCACCTTGTGTGGAAAGAGGAAGGCACTGACATTGCAGCCTCCGGTGGCCTTAAACCAAAAGCAAATATTGCCAGAGAGAACAAAATAACAGGGGGAGGAAAAGAGCATTACTTCCTGGCAGGGTTGACTTCACACATAAGAAGGTGCATGCTGCTCTACTGGCTCTGACCCACATAGAGGCAGAGCAAGGTCTGAGACACCAACAATAGACATGTACAGTAAACGGGACCGCATCAAGAAGAGAGCGTGATGGAAGAGGTGAACTACCAGAGCATGCAGAAACCTAGGGCGTTTCACTAAAGGGAAGGACTCAGCCCACTGAGAGGGCTTTGTGACACCAAGTGTGACACAAGTAGCCCAATCAGCCACAGCGCCACAGTGGGAGACCTGGGAAGGAAAAAAAGGAAGAAGAGAAAAATTCCACAAAGTCTCAGTTATAGGAAGTGCGCGATTAAGGAAAGAGGAAAAGAAAACTGTCATAACATATCCAAGTTCTGCTTTGACTGATTGACTTGAGCTTATGAATTTAGATTTGTTTTCGAGTCTCAGTTAACAGGGGCAACAACCGAAACACTTAAGTAATTCTGTTTCCCATCTGTTATCAACACGATTTTTAATGAGTAAAACCTGACAGTGCGTAGTGTTGAAACCTTTAAAGGATGCTCCACGACTGCAATCTGCTGCCTCGGATATTCACAATAACATCCTCAATTGGCCATTTAAGAAAGTGTAACTGACTGTCTGCGACATTCGGGGGTCTGAAAATCCCAGGGTCAGCACTGGGAGCACTGGGAAAGGCATTTAGCTTCTGCACGTGGTCTCGAAGAGAAGATGCTGGCCTTTTGATTCACAGCTTCATTAAACTGAACGCTCTTCACTGCGAACCACCTGAGTCCCGCCTCCTGCTTCAGACATGTTTAGATGCGTAGAAAGGCGATGAACGGCATGCAGGCCGAGAGTAATTTCCATCTTCAGACAAAGAAATAAATAAATAAAAATCAAATGCACCATTTATTTGTTTATTTTTTTGCAATACAAGGAGTGTTTGTCATGCACTGTATTTATCCGCATGTTAATTAGACTGTGTTGATCATTCCGTCATTCCTGTGAACAAGCAATAATGATTATACATGTTTGGATCCCTCGGCAACTGCTAATAATACCACTCAAGGGCATAATTCAATTGGATGGCATAATTGGCACACAGAGAACAGAGACGCTGGGGAGTGGGCTCCCTACGGTCCGTTCTGGAATTATAGTGTGCCGGCGCTGGCAGTGAGGTGCCCTTTAGCTGAAGCCTTTTGCCAAGATTCTGTCTAAGCTCTGGGACCCTGATGGCATCGCTGTCACATCACATAGTGCTGTACCCCGTATTTTAAAATCCTTATATCATCCATTTGAATGAAGAAAGCCATGTACAGTACTAATAACAAAATTAGAGAAAAAAAACAATAGATTAAAAGAAAACAGAATTATATTTTCCCCACACGAGACCCTCTGCTTGCCATTAACAATAGCTCGTAATGTCAGAGCTAGATACACAATTAGACAATGTAATCTTTTTCAGACCACACAGGCATTAGGATTAATTTTGCAGTAGACAATACAGGGATGCGCTTCTATTCAGCAACAGTGAAATTATGTCACTTTGAGCACTATCCAATCTGCTGGCATCCTCTCGTAACCTCACAATTATGTTAAGGTTGCTCGTGCCTCTCAGGAGCACAGGGGTGACTTTGGACACGGGGAGGTTACAATGAGAGGTAATTGCCAAAATCCACGGCGGAATAGCATGATCTCGTTCTGACACCGATGGGAGGCAAAAGACAAAGAGCCTTATGAATATTTAAATTGCAATTTTCTTCATTTTCTTCAATTGACCCTTTTTTGGCTTTAGCAGAAGGGAAACACTGAACGGATGAGGGTGTCAAAACTGCAGCATGTAACTCAAGACGGAAACCGGAGCAAAGCATCAAAGATGTAGTTTGTTTTCCGAGACGCGCACAAGACATAATGCACCAGGTCAGATTGCAGAGTGATAAATCCATATTTAAAATAAGCAGTATTTACAGATGAGGTCAGAAGAATGTCTATAGCCACCATAAAACACGGTGGAGGCTCTGTCATGATTTGGAGCTCCATTTCAGCCAGTGTTGTTGGGGATCTTTTCGAAATTTAAGGACTCGTGAACACAAAAAGTACCACCATGCAATATCATCTGGAAAGGCTTAGCTTCTCAGCATGACAATGATCCTAGACACACTGCAAGTGAAGTAAAAGCAAGACTGATACTGGAACAATCTGGGACTCTCCAGTTGCTCTTAGAAGTGAAGAAGCTTCTTGGATGAGAGGTGAAACATCTTCAAGAAACCTAAAGAAGTCCAGACGCTTTTCTTTCCAAGCTCCTTCAGAGACATACGTTCTATGAAATATTGACCACCAAATTTGTACAAATTTAGATTAGTTACTCCATATGACCTGTAATTTTGGTTCATTTTTTGTAAAATTTGGCTTCCTGAGCCTTTTCTCCATGTTTCAATTCCTTATGAATGGCTTTTTGACAGCCACCCTTCAACTGAGATTGATGAGGCTTAAGTGAATGGTAGATGGATCAACTGAAGACTCATTGACATTGTCAGGGCTTCTCCTATTTAAAGTCATGACTTTCAGATACTATTCATCTGCTGTAGATAGTTTTTAGGACAGTCACTCCTTCTTTTGCTGTCCGCTTATCCAGTTTCCTCAAAATTTTCACAATTTTTTAGCTAATAGCTGTTTTGGGAATTTTTCGTAAAAAGACACAAACAAATTACGCTGCCAGAATATTTTATTCTTCGTTGTCTGTTATGTGTAGACACATTGGTTACTGCTTATATGTAGCTTACCAAACAACAAAAACATTCCCTAAAATTGTCAGGTACAAGGACTGAACTGAGGATGAGTGAAAAAGCAGCCAATGTTCCAAAGAAAAAGTCTGAAAGTCCGAGGACTACTGTTCAAGACCACTTTAAAAGAAATGACAAGAAAGTCTGGCTACTTGAAAGCAAAATAGAAAGAAAGAAGGGCAGTTCAAGACTTCTGTATCATGTCATTAAGAATATTCTTTAATTATTATGATTAAGCCCTGCACACACAGAGTAGAAATTTACACATGCAGTTTTTGTTTCTTTTAAAATTTGCTGTCTCATATGATTGCGCCAACTCAAGGACAGACTTCAGTGTCTTTAGTCAAAGGTTTAAAAAACAACAACAACAACAATAATCATATCAGCAAACTGGCAAACTGTCTTGGGTGTACCCCACCTCCTACCCTATAATAGGCTCCAGCCCCCTGTGATCCTGAATTGGATAAGTGAAAGAAAACAGATGGATGGATAGTGTCATGTAGGAACAGCACAATCACAACAATATTACATCCTTTGAAAAGGAACTTCTAAAACCTTTGCGATTATTTGACTTGTATTTAATTGGGTAATGTAAAGTCTCAAGAAAAGCAGACGACTCGCTGATGAACTATTGATTCCTGCCTCTGTTAATCCCCGTTAGCACCACTGTAAATCTAAGTGAAATTCCCTGATTAACAATGTCATGTTTAAAGCACAATCCGAGATTCAGGGCTCCACTAATTTGTGCAATTACTAATCATATCATCTCCATCAGGCACTAATTAGAGCACATGCACAAGAATGTTGGGGCACAGCTGATAAGGGAAAGGCATTAACTGATACATACTGAAAGTTGCAAGCATAATGAGCACAAGTGCCCACTGAGAGCAACGGAAAACTTTGCATGCAAATATAGCTTGAGGTCAAACTGTGTCTGAACACTCAAAACCATATGTCTCTTGTAACAAGCTTTGGTTTATTAAGACATGTAAAAAAATGAAACATTCAAAAATTATTAGGATTTCTGTTCAATGAGTTCACGAAAAACAGCCCAAACCAAAAAAGCAGTAAAGCGGAGTAGGAGTAGCAGTGACTACTGTTTGGTTATTGTTTATGTGAAAAAGAGTCAAATAAACAATGTCGAGTAACTGATACATACAAGATTTGGCAAGCCCCTTGCTGATTCTGACAGTCGACCTGCGAGACAGTTGCTTTGCCTCGGTTCACTGCATCTGTCTGACGTAACATGACTCGCAAACAGGCCCAGCGTGACCTGGCGTGCTCAGGAACACAAGCGCTCTGTCTCAGTGCCACGGCTGCCTCGCTCAGTTGCTAACCTCAGGCGATGCTCCATGTTACCGTCACGTAATGACCCCACCGGGCCATTCGAAAATGTCTTACCTCTGCACATCTCCGCTTATTTAGAATGAAGAAACAAGCTCATTTGCAAATGCATTTGAATCTCCGGGTGCTGCAGAGACGGAGAGAGGGGGAGAGAGAGAGGGCTTTGCCCCGGGCGGCATTTACTGATCGGCGGCCCGAGCAGAACAGATTAGCAGGGTTTCATTCACAAAGTCCAAACTCACTCAGGGGAGATTGCTTGTACCACTGTAAGCATATTGGAATGGCTCCGCAACCGCCGTTCAATTCCTCCCGCGCTCACCAAAATCCCCTTCCTGCCTTGCATTTTTGTGCATAAGCCGTGAATATAAACCGAGAGCGGCACGCTTCATACAAACATCTAATAAATGAAATGCTGGTCGGGAAATAAACTCCATTTGGTTTATATCAACCGAAACCCCCCCACAGTCCACCCCATCAACACTCGCCCGGATAACACAGCATTGTTATTCACCTTAAGACAATTATTTGCCTTCCACAGCTGTTTTGCAGCCGTGTATTGCCAATAATCCTCACAGGCGCGGAGGCCTCCCCGTGCTGTTAGCCCAGCGCAGTGTCACGTAATAAAGGACCGCAAATGCCGCAGGTAAGGCTCAGACACACATTCACACACTTGAACACATTTCCCGGTGAGATATGACAATGAAACACCTTTCCCAAGTATCTGACGCCAGTGTCAACTAGCTGTATAAATAATTGTTTACAGTTGTGATATCTAATGGGTTATTTCTTATTTTCCTCTAAGCTGACAGATGATGGTTGAGTCCAGGTTAAATAGCCATTATAACCATGATGCTCAGGCATAGTCACATATTTTCTTTGGGGTGTTTCTCCCTGTGCTTCGAGAGGATGGATGAAGGTCAAGCCCCAAGCTTAATGATCATTATCACCATGACTCTCGAGCATATTCATAGTTTCCAAGAAGGTTCTCCACTCCAGCATTTTAACTTTGTTCCTTTGTTTTTTTTCCTAAAGATTGTTGTTTGTATTAGTGTTTTTCTTTTTGCATCTCGGCATTCGCTGAGTTAGATTTTGCATTTTAAGCGTGCTGTTTTGATCATGCCAGTGAGCGCATCATTGAGGCATCTCGGCATCTTTGATGTATTGCATACTGATGGAGCGCATGCATTTTCTCCCCGCAGGTTTTAACAATCTCGCAGACTTCCAACTGTTATTTCAACATGTCAATGAATCATCTGCCAGAATGCGCACCCAGGGAACAGATCTGGGCGCTGATGAAGACATCCTGCAAGAGCAATTGTCATTTAAAGTGCTGCAGCCCGGGCTAAAAATGGACATCACAAGGCTTACAATAATTCTGCCTTTAATTAAAAGACAATACGAAGGAATCATCGCACAAGGCGTGGCTTTATTTGAAATGCTATTCATTGTGCGATTTCAAGTGACAGCAATGACATCATGACGAGGTGTAGCAGCACTGGAAATGAGCCTGGTGGTTTATAATGCAGGAATCCGTATCGATCCAGATCTGTGTAGAGGAAAGAGATCAATAAAGCTGATCCCTCTCAGTTGATCTTAAGAGAGCTGAGGTGCCAGGTGAAAAATGATCCATTAGAGGGATGTGAAGCAGTCTCAGTGGAGTGCATTAAGTCACTGTTCAAGGCTTTGCTACTGTCCTGTACAGCTGTATGTGTTTAACCGTTTCACTGCATACTCAGAAGAGGAAAAAGCAAAAAATCTTGCTGATTTATGATTATTGTTCACAGTGATTATTAACAACGCTCTAATATAAGTTACAGTTTTAATATATAAACATTGCTGGTTAATTTGAGTTAATTAGCACTGTGCAGTTGCCAACTTCCGTCCCCATATTAATAAGGATATAAATGTACTGTGCATATTTAAGAAAAATCACTTAATTTGGACACAAGTGTCTTTTAAATCAACACAACATAAAATAAAAAAGTACTGCACCTTTGAATCATACAAATTGCATATAATAATGAAAAAATAAATAGGCTTGCCAAAGTCAAAAGTTCAAAGATAGAAGATAAGCTGGCTTGGCTACTTTGGAATAGTTTCTAAGCACCAATATTTTCATGTAAAGTTCAAACAAATGTATGCTGCCTCTCCTGACACCATCACCATTGGGAGGTGGAGAAAACAGGTTAAAAGTCTTCCATCGATCAGTAATATGACCAAAAATGGAAAAAGCACATTTCACATTTCTGCTACTTTACATTCACGTGTAGCTTCAAAGGTATAGAGAAAAAATTCCAACTGTTCTGGGTCAGTTTGACCCAGTATTTGGAGTTTTCATGTCTTGGTTTGATTTTGTATTTTTGGTTATCTTCTTGTTCTAGATGATGATGATGATGATCTAGGTTCCAGCTTATTCTGGTTTAGGTTTATTTCTGCCTGTGTAAGGTCCGTGTTTCTTAGTCTGCGTCCTTGTGTATTGTTTCCTGTTTTATTTTGAAGGATTGTGTCTTAAGTTAGTGTGTCCAGCTTCGCTGCCCCTGTCTCATTAGCCCTGATCTCTCCCAGCTGTGTCTCCCTCCTGTCTTCTATTCCCTGATTACTTCCCTGTGTATATTAGCCCTGTGTTTTCCTTTGCTCAGTGTCGTGTCTTACCCTCACTTCCTCTGTGTGTTCTGTTTGCTAGCCTGCCAACCAGTCTAGTTATTCTGTACTCCCAGTTTAGTTAGTGTTTTTCTGTTCTGCTTCATCCCAGCAAAAAAGCTGTGTATATTGAGTTTCTTCCACCTCCGTGAGTCCTGCATTTTGGGTCCTCTCTTCCTGCCTGCCTACATAGAGACATCATCATCATCATCATCATCATCGTTTATTTGTATAGCACTTTAAGAACACACCAGGCAGACCAAAGTGCTGAACAACACAGATCAAAACAACAACCAAATTAAAAATACCATAAAATCATTACAAACAATAAAATAAATAAGAAGGTGTCAGTTTCCTACAGAGTTAAAAGCCAGGGAATAAAAATAGGTTTTCAATCTGGACTTAAAGACCTGCACTGATGACGCTTGTCTAATTTGGAGGGGAAGGTTATTCCAGAGCATCGGAGCCGCAATTGAAAAGGCACGGTCTCCTCTGCATTTCAGCCGCGACTTAGGGACCGACAGCAGCAGCTGCTCAGCTGAACGGAGCGAGCGAGGAGGAACATGTGACTTCAGCAAGTCAGTTAAGTACACAGGCATGACACCGACCATTGAATTAACCCAAATTCTAGCATATCTGGCTAAGGAAAAGATTCCGAGATCCTTTCTACTTCAGGAAAATAAATAAATAAATATATATGTTAGAACTTTTTTTTTTTTTTACTCTCAGGTGTCCAGTTTAAAAAAAAAAAGAAAAAAAAAACAGCTGGTGAACGTGAGCGCTCGTTTATCTGTGTGCTAGTGCCAACGCATGATTTAACACGCTGCAACATCTGCCCTGGTGTGCGATCGCCTCGCGAGGACATTTCCTGGACATTAATCTGAGATTAAATTTGAAATCTGCAGCAGGACGAGCAGGGATTACCGTCGCCTCCTGTCAGTTTCACTTGGCACGAACATGGTATGATCAACACCTCAGGTATTATCAGGCCCACTATACCGGGTCTCTGCACGTGGCACTGGCACAATATACTATAGGTGTCTTTTCCATTCGATTGTTTAATGGAAATATGGTTGCATTTCTTAAAATCTGCCTGTAATTTAATGAATACATTTATAATATTCTGTGCTCTTAAGGCCACAGAATATTCAATATTTACACAACATGGTTAGACTGAAATTGTACAGTAATTTAGAGTTTGTGATCACAAGTAATGTTTACTCTCATAATTTTGGATCCATTTTTATCCATAAACGGAGCAGTAAATATTCTAAGGGCCTAACTGAAGAGGGGAAACAAGCTAGCTAATTAGGACCTCGATATATTTCTGATTTTCTCTCTATAAGAAACAGACTGTATCATTTAACAGCACCAAATCTGACAAAGGAAAAATAAAAGATGAATGAAAACATCCATGCGGGTCCCTGAAAGCATACTTGAGAGGCGATAGCTGGCTCTCTGTACTCGGAGACTGGCAGCTTTGAGAGAGGAATGAAAAGGCAGACATGTGAAAGTGTGAAAATTCTTCAGAAAGATAAAACCGAGAACGAAAGATTAAAAAAGACAAAAAAAATGAAAGGGAGCGAGAGAAAAAAAGCCATGCCAAAATAAACATCACCACCCTCGCTCTGGCCAGTTAGATCCATTATATCCCGCAGCTTCTTTCTCCACCATTCATTCTTGCAAAACACTGAATCTTATCTCTGGAATAAACATGAAATCCCGTTTAATGAAATTTGCTTGTCTTTTCACCTTTCTTTTACTCTTGTTACACCGTCAAATGTGTGCGACACAAAGCAGCGCAAAACACAATATCTATCCGGGTGAATCACATAAGTGCAACAGCTTTGGCCAGACTGATGTTTTAGCCATCGCTTTAGATAAGGGTTCACCCTGCTGTGACCTGGAAAGATTAAGGTACTGCCCACAGCGCGCCAGATGACGGACCGCCTCCCGACTATTGCCTCCTCAGACCTTCGTTTGCTAAGGATACCTCATTTTGATCATCTTGTGATCTTATTGTGCATTGTTTGCAGATTGAGTGAAGCTTGCGTTAGGCAGCGTCTTGGAAAGAAAAGGTGAGAGAGTATTGATGTAACCTCTTATTGAACAGCTTATTGAACTGTTATTGCAGGGTGGCAGAGAGGTTGCATCGCAATCGGCAGCCTCTCTCTGTTTCAGCAAATGCCTTGAAAGATAAGTGAGCTGTTCTCTTACCTCTGTAATTGTCCAAGAAAGAGCAGGCGGTAATTACCTAATGAAGAACTGATAGTATAATAGCTGCTTCTTTAGTCACTGGGGGTCTGTGTAACGCCTCTCAGTTACAATCGGAAAGCTGCTTCCACTTTTATTTCATTGTGTCACAAAGACACACTCTCGGTTATTTTACTTTTTAATTGTTCACTGGGTTGTTGCTTCAGAATTTGAATTTTGAAGAAAACACAGAAAAGACTCGTACTTATTATCAGTGTCTGTGTACCGCGCTCGAGGCTAGACTGTACCATTAGCACCCTGAGTCAGCAGCCAGCATAGGCCCACGAGCTCATTACGTATTATACAGCACATCTGACCAAGCAATAATTTATCAGCTATAATGGGTATTAATAAACTTCTTCTTTTATTTATGAAGCCATTATTAGTTTTTTTGCAGGCGTACAAGTACTTTGAGGAACTGTATCTCTTTACATCTGAAATAGACATCCATAATCCATCCAAACTCATTATGATAGCAGCCTTTGAATCATAGACAACACTGTTCCCTACTCATTCCACGGGCTAATACTTCATGATTATATTTCTGCTTTTCACGAACAGCAGCCACACACTGACCAGTGGCTACAGCCAATATTTAAAGACAGACAAGCATTAATCCATTGCCTCTTACAGGCACTCAAGGTGGTCCAAGGGTACACTTGATGCTCTGCAAGTAGCCCGCCTGACGACTGCCCGGCTCCTTCCTCAGATCCTGCTCTCTGCTGCCGAATTTGCAACCGCGTTTGCACCGAAAACACCCGGAAAGGAAGAACTCTGACTTATCACGCACCCTTTAGACAAGACCCCATCAATGGCTACCTTGACCTTCAGGTGTAGAGGGAAACATCGCTGCTGTCAACCTGCAGTTATGATGGAATGCTTGTCTTACAGGTCACAGTGACCTAAACTGGGAATATTACAGCATGCCCATATCCTCCAGGGTAAAACACCAAAGACAGAAAATGTTTTATGCCTTACATACAGTGCAAATAATTAAACGATCAGATGCAAGGCTGGGTTCATGTCCGGCTCTAAGCACCTTCCCTAAGAATATTAATAATAATAATAATAATAGATATTATTATTGCTGTTGTTCTCTAATCAAATGTTGAAGCAATAACTCAAACGCGAGCAATTAAAAATTAAACTGAGACAATTATTCATTTGTGAAACACAGAGGGGGGAGGCAAAAAGAAAAGGTATAATTAAAGTTTTTAAATCCATTTTTCATTTGATTCACTTTGATTGAACAAAGCGCTGCAAAGCATTGCTCGTCTTAATGTTAACGCCGCAAAATGTCCCGCTTTCTGGTCTTTCAATCAGTTGCGCACTCGCTGCATGAATAAACAATGACGCTGTGTTCTGTACGCCACTTGAAAAGTGAGTAATTTTAGAGAGTCATTTAATCTAGGATGTGACAAAAAGGCATTTTGACTGAGGCATAACTCCAGGTTTGGAAAACAAAAACTGCTCCCGAATTACTACCGGTGGGTAATTTTGAATTTCCTGTGAAAAGCAGCACAAATTGATATAAAATAGATCAATACAAAAATAAATAAAATTGGTCCATATGAAGGAGAGTTGTTACAATGTGAAGCTTTCAAAAATCGTGTCACTTCCTTTCCCCGCGACTTCGTCATTAGTTCAGTTCAGTTCAGTTCATTTTTATTTCAAACATTTCAAACATGTGCCTTCACAATCATTACAAAATATCATTCCATTATTTGTTTGAAAAGGAGTAGGCTGAAGTATTTACTTATTTGTCCCTACCCCCTCAAGTTTTACCTCTCATTCATTTAATTTTTTTTTGTCTTAAATTAAACAAACAACATATGAAACATATGAAGTAAAACAAAACATAACATACATAAATCAAAAACAAGAAATTAGCAAGCCCCACCACAGTATAGTTTCTTTCATATGAAAAATACAGAATGTGTATATTTGCAGATACACAAGTTATGGAAAAACAACAAAACAAAACAAAACAAAAAAACAAAAAAACAACCAAAAAAGAACCGCAACACCATTACCAGCAACATTACCGTCCTGGGTTAACCCCGTTTTCTTCATTCTTATACTTATTTAAAATTAGGTTTTTATATTTTACTTTAAACTGTTTTATGTTTTGACTGTCTTTTATTTCTTCTGTTAGACTGTTCCATAATTTAACTCCTGCAATTGAGATTGACATAGTTCTTAAAGTTGTTCTAGCACTTTGTATTTTTAAATTCCATTTCCCTCTTAAGTTATACCCACCTTCTCTTTCTATGAACAATTTACAGATTTCTTTGGGAAGCAATTTATTTCTTACTTTATACATTATTTGCGCTGTTTTAAGCTTCACCAAGTCTTGGAATTTGATAGCTTGCATTTTGACAAAGAGTGCATTTGTATGGTCCCTGTACCCTACATTATTTATTAATCTAATGGCCCTTTTCTGTATTATAGTTATTGTTTGTGTGTTACTTTTGTATGTGTTTCCCCAGACCTCTACACAGTAGCTCATATATGGCAGTAGTAAAGCACAGTATAAAATGTGCAGTGCTTTCTGATCCAACATATGCTTTGCTTTCCCCAGGACGGCAATGCCCCGTGCCAATTTCCCCCGAACATAAGTAATGTGTGGCTTCCAACAGAGCTTGTGGTCAATGATCACCCCAAGAAATTTTATTTCATTTACTCTTTCTAAATATACATTGTCAACACATATTTCTACTTCGATGTTTTTCTTTTGGTTTCCAAACAACATAAATTTGGTTTTATCGAGATTCAATGATAATTTATTTATATCAAACCACTTCTTTAATATCGTTAATTCCTGTGTGATCATTTCCAAAACCTGTGGCAACTCCACACCTGAACACAGTATATTTGTGTCATCTGCAAATATTACAAACTTTAAAATCTCCGATACTCTGCAGATATCATTTAAGTACATAATAAATATCTAATAGAGTTGCACAATGAGATGTTATTCTGGTCGGTCTTGTTATCAGTGGAAATAAACCGATGCTGTACATGGAATCAATAAATTCTTCTGTACTCTTATTATGATTTGGATTCAATAAGTCAATATTAAAGTCCCCACAAATAAACATTCTTTTCTGATTTATATTTGTAAATAAGTCCTCCATATTATCCTTAAATATCTCAATCTTAGATCCTGGTGTTCTATATATACAACTGACAATTAGGTTTTTCCTTTTTTCTATACTTATTTCCACTGATAAACATTCCATCACTCCATCAATAACAGTTGTCATTCTTCCCATTCTTTTGTACTTTAGGTTTTTATCAATGTAAAGTGCCACCCCACCTCCTTTCTTGTTGATCCTGTCTACATGAAGGAATTCATATCCATTTATTTTAAAGTCTTCTTCTTTTCCAGGAGTTATCCAGGTCTCCGATATGGCTATCACATTGAATGGCTGTTCAAACTGTGTTATGTAGTCTTTGATGGATTGAAAGTTTGCATATAAGCTTCGACTATTAAAGTGAACCATTGTTATACCCTGTTCTACCTTGAATTCCTTTTTAAGTTGCTCATTTGTATAATAATTGCATTCATTTGTCTTATTGTTAAAGAAATTACAATCAGGATCTATGTTGCTGTCATACATCAATGTCTTATTTTCAATATCTATATGAGTTGTTAGTTGAAAATTGTCAGACATCTGCGTTGGTTGTGCACTTGGACGGTCCCATCATATTTAGTCATTAACTTTACTTTTGCATAAATTTCAGGGATTTCGTCACAAACGTAGCAGCCCAGAGAGAACAAATCAAAGTATGCAAAATGCTGCCGTGTTACGCAAATAACTGTTTAACAGCAGCCAAGCGTGAGCACTGAAAAGCAGGTTTAAAAATGCAAAAACACAAAACAGAGAAATCCCCTTTGCTGCTTCATTGATGTTTTTCTGGGGTTTTTTTGCCTTTTCATTCATGGAGTCAATCAGCAGTCGCATTTGCTTCTAATTAAACCAAGGTAAGCTCCAAGGAAATACTACTACAGCAGCATACACATCCTCTTGACATTACGTCTCTGAGCCCACAGAAGGGCACTCTTTCTTGAAATAGATGCCTCCTCCTTAGGAGCTGCCCAGCTGTCAAGGAGAAGGGCACTCACTGTATAACTGCATATAAACATAACACAAACTGCCAAGTGTGATAAGAATGGGAAGGAGGCTTCAACACCAATTTCGACAGAAGACAAATGACTGCTGGTGGACTTATCGTTGTTGATTCGTGTAGCTGGAAGAAGCTTTGCTTTTGTTTTTTCTTCCCCTCTTCCTTCTGCCAGGCTGTTATTTATAGTCTGTTCACTCACATCACATGCTCGTTTTAGTTTAGTTTGGGGGGTTTTTTCTGCAAAAGAGCCGAGTGAGAGATTGAATGTGAAATATTTTCATTTTCAACGTCCTTAAATGTTAATGAGCAAATGTTTCCAGGTGGCTTTACAATGTCGCGGATTCGAAAACAAGCCACCTTTCCTCTGATCTTATTCATATATATGCATTTATATACATATATACAGATTTACAGTACTTCCACCAGATAAATGGCTGACTTTGTGGAGATGCACACTCTTTTTTTTTTTTTCCTTTCTCTGCAACTTTACGCTCTAAAGTCTGACCACATGTGCTGTTTTCACTAAAGGACAATAAGCTGAAAAAGCCCTACTCCTTGGGTTTCGTGCATGTCCAGTCAGGAATACTGAGCAGCCCTCGCTTACGAGGATACATGATTTTTTTTTGATTTTTTTAAATTCTAGCGCCTGTGTTTTATCTACTCGGCCTGTCAACGCCGCTTTGTGCAGTGACATAGCTACATCGCGAGCAGGCCCCCGAGGCCGCCGTCCTCTCTGCCACTCGAGCTCCCCTTGTTGTTGACTCAGCATGTTGTACATGCTCCCTGGGTTGCTACACTGCCATGGCTGACACACTATTGGTTAGTATGTATGAGTGTGAGCGCGCGTGTTACGAGGTCAACCGTTGCCAGAGGCCGATTGCTTCAGAAACAGGAAGGTTCCCGGCGGCCACCTGCCGTGCAGACCCTCACCGACCCCCGTGCCCTGCGCTGTCATACGCTATCATTGCTAAGAGGAGGTGGAGATAAGGCAGGGTGTTGCATGAATTATGCAAAGCTGCTAACTGATGTTTACGCGGCCGCGCTGGGGATAGCGTCAGCGTACAGTAATGGGTTGCCTGTTGCACTCAAAGTGAGGCAAGATGTAAAAATGCTAATTTTCCTGCCCAGCTACAGTTACATCGGCTCCATTTAACATCACTACTGAATATGTAATTTTCACTGTTTTAACGTTCAGAGTTGGCAAACTGCGCCACGCTGTATGCGAACGGGCTCCTTTCTAAAAAGCACCTCTGGTATCTTAATGAACTACAGTAATGAACTGTGTAAAATTATGCATGCGATTAGAGTTTTGTTGAACAAGCCATTTGAGCACGAGACATAATAGCCCCCAATTTTATGGCTAGATTTACAGGCAGTAATCATCTCAGAGTCTCCTCGCCAAATCTCATTCTGTGTGACTGGTGTTCAAGAGTGATTATTTTTTTGTTAATACTCCTGTAATTAAATGCATGCTTAGACTCGGAGTGATTACAGTTCCTGACGAGTAATTGCTCTGCGGTTCAGATCGCTGCTAAGAATGATAATCAAATCTGCAGAGTTTTGTCCGTGTGTCCCGAGAACAATCGAATGGCATGTGAATCACCGCCCCGCGGGGGCAGTCGGATGATAGTCGTTTGCACCGCTACAAGCGCTGACTGTAGATGCTGCCATTAATCTGTGTTTTACTTTAAATGCCTATTTATTGATATCAATTTCAGACCAATTATTAACCGAATACAAATATTGGACTCCTGCTGTCCACACCTCCGAGCTACCACGGCTTCAAGTGAGAAACAGCCTGGCTGCTTGGTAGTGTCATGCAACACCTTTAGGACACACTGCCCACATAATCTCAATGCATAAGAAACTTCACACACAATTTGTCAATATAAAGGCACAGTGCAGAATGGCATTCTCGGACAACTCAAGGAAGCACACAAACGTGGACACAACCATAGCTCGGTAGGAAAATCTTGGAAGCGAAACATGTTGAACGACTGCCAAAACAGCAGCACAGAATCTAAAGATCTACTCAAAGTGTAACCGATTAAAGAGCAATCCCTTTGGTAAAGACTTACAGTTTTCTTTCTTTTTTTCTCTTTTTTTGTCTATGATATTTTTCAGTAGCCCAGAAATAATTACAACTCTCTGCTGTCAATTCAGCTCTGCCAACGTGCCATTATAAGCTATAGTTTAAAGCCAAGGACTGTAAGTAGGCATCACCTTGACGGTGCTAGAAATCTCACAGCTTTATCAGCTCAGCGAGGGCTCAAGTGGACATTGTGTAAGACAGTAAAGAGGACAACAGAGAGACATAAGGGCGAAGAAAGAAAGGAAATGTTTCAATCGCAGCAGTGTCGGGTACAGTTGCAGGACTGAAGAACGCGATAATGATGTGCGTGTTAGAGAGGCAGATTTGCAAACATTGTGCTGCAGCATCAAATTGCTTAGTTCATTTGCACGAGCATAAAGCGGCAATTAGAATGGGATTCTCTGGGATATTTATAAAATCATCCAATCACATAACCATATTATATGAGAATATCCTTCAATCCTCTAAACGGGGACAAGTTCAGCGCAAAATTATTTGTCATGAGAATGTTTTGGTACAAATGAAGGACTAGAAGATACTTCAGAATGAAACTTTCAGGGTCGGGCCATGTGAAATGTTTCTTTAGCAGGTGTATAAGCGGCTCTGTCGTCTTTCTTACAGTGGGAAACGTTTTTGTTTACAATGAAGAATCTTTTTCTATATGTGTACAGCTGCGATGCAAATTCAGAGGAGACTGATAGTCCTGCACCTCGACGGATCGCTAATTAACAGGTTATGTGAATAAGTGGAGAAATGAGAAGTTGTGTGCTGACAGAAAAGTTACGTGCTGGACAATTTCTTAGCCGGGAGCAGAAACTTCCCGGAGTCTCGTTGTCACTGTGGAGGTGGATAATCTAATCTTTGAACATAGCCGGGCTAGTTTTGTCCTTCTGTTTCCAGCCTTCAAGCGTCCCCTGACTCCTGCTTCATAATTAGCAGGCAGACAAGACAGCAGCATCTTCTCGAATTAGCCTCGCTGCCAGTAACTGAGCAGATTTACCCCCAAAATGTGGAACTATTCTTTTAAATTTGTTAGTGGAGCCACTTCTTCTTCTTCTTCTTCTTCTTCTTCTTTTTTTAAAGTCTATCTGTCGGTGATTGAGTGAGGGTTGTATTTCAGGCCAAGGTGACCACATTGCCAAGAAAATCTACCTGATGCACCCTGCAGCATTCCTCTTGTCGATTTACGGTAGAGCCAGCTTAGTACTAGACTCGGTGTGCTTTAACTTTACAGTACAGTTGCTTAAAAAGTCTCTCCTCGCTCTATATTGTGAGTCTTGGAAGGCATGGCTTTGGTGAATAAGGCCCTATGTTCGCTCCCTTCTCCAAGCATCCCCAGGGTCCAAGCCCCATCTCTTTGACCTGTTTCTTTCTGTATTTTTTTTTTTTCCCCATCAAGGCTCACTCAGCTGTATCTGTCTTATTTCAGCTCGCAGACCTGCTGGGATGCTCTCATTCCCATTGCTCGGGCTACCTTTGACATTGTCGATACCTCACCTGCACACAGGTCCACAGATAAAATTGTACCTCGAACACATACGAGGCAAATTATATCTCCACGCGGTGTGAAAGCAGGAATGCGCAATTAAACGCCGCGCATCCGCCTGCATGCGAGGAAGAGCGGACATGAAAACCGCATTTCCCGTACAATAAATAACCTGATTTAATGACGTGATAAATTGTCCGGCTTGAGTTTAATACATAAACATTCGACACTGCAAAGAATTACAGTCTGAACATTCCATTTATTTAGTGAAAAGTCAGATTCAATCCGTCAGCTAAAGGGCTGCATATACAACAGAATTATTCATATATTAACTAGGGATTTCCATGCTTCCATTACTTATAGGCTCAGCAGAGGACATGTACTGTGGCTCCACCACGTGCAGTGAATGCTAAGCATGTCGAGTAACTTTCCTTTGAGTGTGACTCCACAGAAACCTTATTTTTCGGAAGATGGTTGATAAGTATATCTCCAGGTAGGACCCCGCCATGAAATAACCACCAGTTTATTACACCCAACACCCTTTCAGCGTTCCCAATGTAAGAGTAACAGGATTTCACGCGATATAATGTCTGGAATGTGAGCAGCAGTAGCAGTGCATCATGATTAAACGCTTGCGTGGGTAGGAGCGAATGATCTCCGCATTTGTCACCAGAAGAGTTTAGCGTCCATCAGAGCTGCCAGCGGAGGTGCGTCTGCCACTGAGTAGGAACAGAACAGGCCAGATTGTGTGGGGAGGGAGGCTTTGGCACATGACCAGGTGCATCTGAAGCCTCCTCTGATCCTCCAATGTGCTGTTGAGCTGCTCTATTCCCTCGACACAACGCCAAACACCTGCTTGGCCCGATTGTTAGACTGAAAGCTCTGTTATCGGCGTGGGCCGTCCAAATGGTGAGGCGCCCTGCTTTCATCAGCACGTAGCATTGAGCTGGGTAGATAGGCAATAGATGTCCGTCTGAGGTTTTCAGTATACGCAGACTTCATGCGGTCGGGGTCGACACCTCGTCGGACAGCCACTGCTTGAAGTAATGAAGCGAAACCCTGAAATGTTGGGAATTCACGTATTTTTTGTGCGAGTGCAAAAGAAGGCCTTAAAATGAACCAGCACTATACATATATGCATATTTGGAAGTAAATTATTTATTAAAGCAAGTTCATTATGTTTTTCAGGAAAGAACGTGCTATGAAATGGAAAACCGCCTATGTGTTCTGCTTCTGTGGATTCCAACACAACATATGAATTATTGGAATGTGCTGCAGTGAAATATTTATGGGTTTATGGTAATTGATTGGGCTTTAATTCAAGGGGCGTGGGTCATCATCAAAAGGATGGACGGTCAACAATGCGAGCTTCCTGTGATGAAACAGAAATGCGTTTGACTAATGAGAAATTCCAAAGGGAGGCATCCATCAGATGGCAACCCGATTCCCTCTCATCATTCGTTGCGATGGCACGAGATGACTGAGGCGCGGCAATATGACATTCTAATTGAGGGCATATTACAGAGGGGAGAACAACAGCGCGCGCTTGGGAAGCCTATAGGTGTTTTTGCCACCATGTTACAGGGGCAGCACGGGGAGATAGGAATGACTAACGCAGTCTTAACGTCGAGCCTATTGGTAAGTCATTAAATGACAGGACTCCAGTGACAGCCAAGATGCGAAGTCGCTGGGGCAGCAGGCAGCTTTTCAGAGTGGACGATCAGAGCGCTTGGCAGCAACGTAATTGATGGAATAAAAACAAAAGTGACGGGAGTTGTTTCAGCTCAATGGCGAAGATGAAGGCGTGTTAGACAAAGATGTCTGGGGTGGATGGCGGTTGGGGAGGAGGAGGGGTGGTGACAGATAAATGAGGCCATCGCTAGCTGAGGGAGGAGGAGGGGAGGAGAGAGTTGCTAGCGAGCTCCCTCGCGATCTGTACCTGCCAAGTCCCTACCCTGAACAGCTGCTAGCAACTCCGAGGATGTGTAGCAGCTCACACCCTCACCCCATCCATCTTTTGCAGCTTCTAATCCAACTGCACCGAGATCCGTTTGAGGTGTTTGGTGCTGCATTTTTGTACGCTAAGACCTTTGAAACTTTGCCCTATTGCATACATTATAAGAAATCTATGAAACAAAATAGCAGCATTTTTTCTAATTGTCACATATTCTTGGTCATGTGCATTGCACAGGTTGCAAGTCTATAAATTCACACATGTTCTCTGTGATCTCTGCTGATAACCCGTCACGATGACGCTCGATGACAAACTGGCGTCCGCCTTCGCCGCTGTGAAAATACTTTACTATTGACTATCATTATCAGGTCTGAATTTAGCTTAAGCATGCGTGCCGATGAGCAACACTTCTCACTTGTCATTCATGCGAAGCGCCCCGCGCCCCCACTCACAAGCTGATGGTCACTTACAAGCTGCTGCCTGCCATTCATAGCCGCCCTCTATGAGACGCACCTGCAGCGGTGGGTTATGTAACAGGCCAGTGAGAGGGCCGCTCGACGTGCCCTGCATTTGCAATGATGCAAGGCCGTTAAAGACGTTCTGTCATCCGGGGCACAGGGGTGTTTTCTTATTCATAAACTCAAAAGGGTTTCAATTAAGCATTTGTGGCTGGCCTCCCAGCGGTTTGCATGTTTAAATGAGAGGCCTCTGTGGGGACGACAACAGAGGAGTTCTCTTAAAAACTGGTCAGAGTCTCAAGATAAAGAGATGATGAAATGTATCTTCAAATTTACAATACACGTGGAGTAATTACAGCCTTATCCGAACATCCCCTAACCACCCAGTTTTTTTTTTTTAATACATGGAAACATTTCTACAGTTTCAAATGATTTCGTTGGGTTATTTAAACTTTAAACAACTTTAAAAAGGTCACGCAACTTTAAAATATTTACGACAAGAAAGAGGTTGATGCTGAAGTAGACTCACCCTTCAGATGCTCTAATTTGAACAGAAGCCAGCTCTATAGTAAGCGAAGCTCCACGACAACATGTAGCACCGGCTAATTAAACTACAAAGGGAGTGGAACGCTGCCACGACTGTGACCCAGATGTTAGCACAAAGAAAAAAAAAAGACCTTTTTTTTTGTCTGGAGAGGTTGTAGCTGGGGGGATCAGCCATGTCTCGTACTGTGTGCTATTTAGGAAAGAACTTCTGCATTTAGCCCCCGGTTCACACAGTCTCTACCACACAACTCCTCTGTAGATCCATGGTGCACTTCAAGCAAGGCCGTATTAAGTGGGATCAGGTCATCACTCTGGCTGTGATTGCAGCAGAGCTCTGACCTGAATAGAGAACACTGACAAGACCTTTGTTGTGTGGAGGCAAGAAGACATGTTGTTAGAAGAAAAAGATCAGATGGGATGGTCTAGTGTGGTTGTCTGTGGACGTATTTCAATAGGAGAGAAATGTTAGATCAAGACTATGGAGGATATAAAAAACTACACTAAATTATTGTGATTCTCTGACGAAAAGAAGTACACAAGTGAAGCAAGGGGATTATTGAAATAATGTAGAGGTTCGTGGACATGACGTAAGCCTAATGACAGAAAACAGTTATGAACAATAAACAGTTTATTTTTACTTAGATTGCATTTTCTTCCAAAGCCAACATATATTGTTTCTCTGTGCTGTGTGGTCACTTCGAGGGATAGAAACAGACTTCTTAGCATCTGTTTTGACCTGCTTGAACCACACAGTCTAGAACATTTACACGAATCAGAAGTAATATTCTTAGATTCAAATAAAAACCCAGCATGTTGTTTGTTAGACTCACTAATGTTACATGCTGGGTAGAAGAGGACCTTACTTGTGCAAGTTTACCAGGAAAAACATTTCTGTTTATTGCTAAAAATAAATAAATAAATAATAAGATTCAAAGCAATGGTGCATGATGTTTGATGATACAGCACTAGAGCTCTGCCACTTAGGATTTTTAACTCTTTCAAGGCTGAACACAAAATAATTGCCAGAAATTTTTTGAAAAACGTGTTTATTGAATCTTCTGACAAAAATAAATCAATCAATAAAAATTGATTTAGAGACACGAGTTTTCATTTGTATCATATTTGTTACATCTGGCATTTTCTGCAATTTAAGACCGATGCCAATATTGATGTTTGGTGATTTGAAATCTGATATATCAGACACACAAAACATGTTTCACGAACATCTATAACGTCTACTTATTTATGAGCCCCTACTAAGATAATATGACAAAACAGTTTACTTGTTCATTAGAATTATTTTTTCTCAGAACTCTGAGTTAGAGTTCTGAGAAAAAATAATTCTAATGAACAAGTCAGAATTCTGAGAAAAAGTCAGAATTCTGAGAAAAAGTCAGAATTCTGAGAAAAAGTCAGAATTCTGACTTTTTCTCAGAATTCTGACTTGTTCATTAGAATTATTTTTTTTCCGAATTCCAACTTCAATATCAGAATTCTGACTTTAATCTCAGAATTCTGGAAAAGAAGAAAAAAAAAAGACGTGCCCATCTTTTTTTTCAGTGGCCAGAATCCTCTTCCATAAATATCATCTGACATATTGGGCCCCAGAGATATATTGGTCGGGCACTAATGAGCTTCTACCTTTAGATTCAACTGGAAATTGGTGATGCTGGCTCAAAAGGGTTGTAATAGTGATGTATAATTCAGCTTAATCCTTAGTTTTTTTGCCTTGGAGTACCAGAAGCACGATTTTACAGCTATAATTAAAACATAAATTATAAATAAACTTCCATCTCAGCCTTTACCTGAACAGCTTTAGCTAGATTAGCATGCTTTTACCATGCATTAGCCACTACGTAGCATTATACCTGATTTACCTGCATAACCAACATGAATACATGGCGAATTTGTATACCATTACATAATGCTATTTGTCAGCCTATAGTTACACACATACCACTTACACCAATACAAAATGTGCTCTTAAAAAAAAAAAGACTAAACTGATGCCCAGCTAAACTGTGGCTAATGCAACAGCAACAAAATATGTACAGCTATCACAATTTCCCATTCTGTTCTTTGGAAATAAAATCCAATGACATAACTCGTGTGAAGTCAACATATCTGGCCATGACTGTCCTCTGCATGGAAGGATAATAGAAGGAAGTAAATTGGGCAATTAAACAAACGGGGCTTTAACCATTTTAAAAGACAGTTGTGAGAAAAAATAATTGCACAAAGTACCACCTTCCAAAAATCTGACGGATGTTTTGCATACCATTGTGTCCCAGCTCACGGATGATTTGCAAGGTATTATTACGGTTTGTAGAAATTAAAATTATGTTTCCAAGACCTCACCGTAGGGTACGATACATGCTGGCATTTTAGAAACGTGTCTGAGCAGAGTCTTGGACAACAGTCCTTTATTCATGACTATAATGTGATAGAACTCTAATCCACGAGTGCATCTGCATTTATATCTTCCACAAACAACCCTATATCTGGATCCCACCACCGATTTGCATAATTGGAGATTGTGGCCGGGTGCTTGTTATTCATTGACATGACACTGTAGAGAGGCAGATGGAGAGATGTACTGAACTGACTGTTCCAGTTTCTGTCGGGTTAGGGTAGAGACATTTTTGGCGGGGTGGGGGTGGGCTTGTTTTTCAAAAGGTTTCCTCAAGAGAAAGAAATCTTGCTCTCAACTACTAAAAGCAACACAGAGCTCTTAGCCTATTTATTTATTTTCACTTTATTTATTTATTGAGTGCTGAATTGTAAATTTACATATGGGCCAACATCTAAGAAGCACCAGTCAGAGCAGCAGGAAAACAGCTTAAGCAAAATGGGCTCAGTTCAGCTTTTCCCAGACAAATTTAAGATTTTTTACCAAAACGAACCACGTGGCGTTTACCAGCCAGCCTCTAAATAACCTGAAGTACACAGAGCACCTGACTGAGATGAGACAACGCTGACTGACTGACACATCCATCTCCCCAGCTATCTGTCTGTCTGAGGGAGGGAAGCAAATGGGCCCCTCATGCATGAAGAAGAGAGCACTGCTTATTAGTGAGAGGAGACAGAGAGAGAGCGAGAAAGAAGGGTGGGAGATTGCATCGTCTCAATTTCGGTTTGATGAAGGACACAGTGTCTTCTCAGGATGAGCAGTAATCTACATCATGGCTAAGACTTCAGAGGCGACAGTAAAAATGTGCCCTGATGTCCAACGGTCTGTACAGGACATTTTACAGTGACTCCGAGAAGGCTATTGGTTCTTAGATTTATGACAAAATGTAAAGCCAGTGTGATTGGTAGCCTATATAAAGGTTTTTACTATACTTTACCATTGTATAACAATTGTTTTGCAAGGAAGGGGTTCAGAAAATGAGTCA
This sequence comes from Aulonocara stuartgranti, assembly GCF_965226115.1. NCBI lineage: Eukaryota > Metazoa > Chordata > Actinopteri > Cichliformes > Cichlidae > Aulonocara > Aulonocara stuartgranti. The sequence continues at coordinate 34,038,185 of NC_138941.1, forward strand.
CATGTACGTTTTGTTCCAACCTTTGCTTACCAATCAATTTCATACATGCTGTTTTTACAGACTTGTCTCTGTTTTCTGGTTTTATAACGTTATATGTAATAAATAACAAACCAAAACAATGTGTCTGAGTTCTCCACTCGCTTATAACATGTGCTCAGCGTCTGGATAATAACATTTGATCCATGGGTCCTTGCATTTACACCTAAGGTTAAACTTCTTTCTCATTATCACAAGTGGTTGGCAGGCTCTCCTGCTAAAAATTGTGTGCTTGTTTAGCCATTTAGCCATCCTTTTAAAAACATTTTAAGTGTAAAAATATCGGAATAACTTCACAGCAGCAAGGCCGAAATTAAAAAGGTGAGTTCTATGAATAAGAGAGAATTTTGAAATATTTAAATATAAAAAAAACATGAATTCTCTCCATACTTATTGGCAGACATGAAAAATTTATAAACTCAACCTGTTCTAACCTGTTCTAACTCATTACGTCTGGCATGCCGACAACAGATGAAAAACCTCTGGCATCATTTTTAGAGCCTCTGTTTGCCTAAATTAGATGCAGTGCGACCGCAAGGAAGCACGCTTTGGTAGTGTTGTCACTGGTGCTGGATGTGCGAGCAATATAACCAAGTAAATGGGAAATGCATACCAAGCAGTTTTGGTGCATAAACCAAAACAGCCACTAGTGTAAAAACAGTGATCTTGTACAGGAATCAAAGTCCTCTATGTTCATTGGAATTCATGTTATTATCATTTGGAAACAAAGTGTGCCATTTGGGCTAGCTCTTCTTTCTGTCGAACATGCCATGGGAGTTTTCAAAAATTGCTCTGGGAATTTCCTGAAGGAGTGAAATTAACCGCGGTATCTAAGTGGCAGTCATGTCAAAAGCTGCTGAAATCCACTAAATGCTAATGAAATGTGCTTCATTGCTCCCTTTCTTTTCTCAGTGGGCCAGCCTTTACAAAACGAAAGGACGTTAATGCCATCCCACAATTACTGGTAGTGGCGCTATTCAAAGCCATCAATAACATCCACCATGTTTAGTGTAAGGAAAGTCAAATTCTTTCAGCACCATGGTGGTCTTATTTAAGGTCCTTTAAAAACGTTACTTCACATTATCCATGACGGAGCGCGTGCATAGACATCAAAGACATCTTTCTAACTATATGTCACACTTCACAGATATATAACAAAAGCCCGGCCCGCCTTAACCCTGTACCAGGAGGAAGTAGGAGCAGAACCAGGTGGAGTAAAGTGACCTTTCCATGCAGGCTAGGCATTAAAATGTCTTTTGTTGACACATATTACCCACATTTTGTTATTTTGGTCCAGGTTTGGTTATTTTTTTCTCAAAACGATGCATAAAAGTGTGTTAATAAAGTTTAAACTGGGACGCAGGATCACAGGAATTCTCTCACAAGTTGCTTTTTAGTTATTTTGACATCTAGTGGTTGGTGTGAAGCTGAGAGTATTCCCATTTTTAATGAAGAGAAAACTATAAAGTAAATATTAATGACACCAGGGATAGCTCTGCTTTTTTAAGAAATAAAACATGAGATTCGGCCTCACTGACAATTTTGTACAGTCTCTAATAATTAATCTACTGTATGTTTCGGAAGTAGTCGAAGTGGCATTTAAGGTGATTCGAATCCTTATTTATTGAGAAGATCTACATTTCCCGAGTGCATGCTGTACACACACACACACACATGCACAACAACTAAGTGAGCAGTAAATGTCAGTTTGCAATATAGCCTTAACATTTTATTATTGCCTAGCCCTGATGGCGCTTGCTAAATAAAAGAATCTTCCTCCAATGTGACAGCAGAGGTGAGACTGTGGTTTGTGGTCTGACGTATATGTATAAGAGGGCGCTTTATAGTTTCAGAAATGTGAAGTTGCTGCAAATTATTTATAGCGCACGTCCTCTCAGCCAACACACCTTTCAGAGCTACGTTTCCTGTAAAGGAAGCGCTAGAAAGACATTAAAATCTTTACCCGGACACGGGTAAATCAAATACATCTTCAGCTATATGTTTTATACATGGACATAACATTTTACAGAGAGCCATCCAAAAAAATGCGTGTTTATGAACGGATCAATCAATACATCTGACCTATTACCTGCAAGGGCTTGTCACGGGTACTATTTCAGGTTTACAGCCTTTCAGCGTGAGAGCGCTATTGATTGCTTGCCTTCAGGAACACTTCTGGAGTGAGGACATGAAGGAGGAAGGGGACGGATGAGGAAACGGTTCGTCTCCTGTTATATTGGAGTTGTGGGGTTTTCGGTCTGAGTTTCAACAGATCCACAAGGACGCTAATTTGTGTCACAGTGTACATTTTAAAGGGTAAAAGTAAAATAGCAGTATTTACAAGATGATGTCATTTGAATAAACTACAGCGGCAAAACTATGAACGGCTGCCAATGCTTGGAGGTATATAGTTACTGTAGTTCCACAAGGGACAAGTCATACAGAAAATGAGAAAGATAAGGGTTGACGAGTCTTGTGTTCTAAAAAGAAAAGCCATCCGTCTATGTAGTTTGACAGTTTGGGTACAGAATGACACTCCACGCTCAGAAGTACAAAAAAAAAGTCTCTGTAGTTCAGAATAAAAGATGCCATCCTTACTGTCCATTCTCATGCTATTTCACAGCGGCTCTTGAACATGAAGCTGTGCACTTCAGAACAAATGTTGTTTTGTCTCGCCCTGGGATGCGGGCACTTTGATGAAATCAGTCCCAGTATGTCTGAGGCGTCATGGTCAGAGGGATGCCTACCTATCCAGCGAAACGCTGAGCAGTTGTGTGCTGTCTGGCTCGGCAAACCATGTTATCTTTCAGATCGGTGATTCCCATGGATAGGCCGTTTGTGTTTGAAGAATCCAGACTGGGAAAATTTGTTTTTAAAAACTGCAGCAGTTCTCTGTTTCAGGCTAACATGTTGGCTTTTAAGGTATGCACTTTACCAAGCATTACTCATTTTAACTGAAATGTTCCCGGATGGAAACTACTGTGTGCTGCAGCCCATTGAAAGGCTGCACTAATTGTTCTTCGTCATACTGGATTTAGTTTAGCAGCCGTTGGTTGGCAGGCCAATCCCCCCCCCCCAAAAAAAAAAAAATTAAAGGGCTCCGAAAACAATACCTCCAGCACACACGCTTACACCTGGCAGTTACTGCTTATTGGAAAGACTGGAGGTTGGATTTATGTGCAGAGGAAACATCACATGATTATGTTGTATAGCCACTGTAAACGATGAAAGAAGGAATTATGTCAACAATGACAAAATGAAAGGAAAAAACAAAACAAAACAGTGAAACCAATCAGCCCGGCTGCTTCCTTTATCAAAATATAGGCAAATTTGTCATAAATCAATTTGCTTTTCACTGCCAGTGAAGTAACTTTGAGGCAGAGCCAGTGCACTGTAGAAATAAACATCACAAACAAGCTCAAAAGAGATTCTTCAAAGTGTCTTTCAAGCCAAATGGATGGATGAGGGAAATTAGTCTGAGAAGGACTGGGCGGGGGTAGTGGGTGGGGGGGGGGGGGGGGTTCTGCAAACAAGAGGCACTAAAACACTATTTACATTTTTGCAAGCATTTATTTATTTATTTTTTCCGTTGGTGTGCTTCTCAGCTTGCAAACATTTGTCACCATTTAGAAAGAAATGTGTAATGGTTTGTGGTTTTGTCATACAGCTCTCATATGTACAGTTGTATGTAAAGAGGTGTTGTAGGTAGTGACGATACTGTGGACAGTGTAAAGAACAGTTGGCCAAACAATCAAACCACAAAGCTCATTAGTTATCGGGGCGTGTTTTTCCCAGCTGCTCTTTCGGTGGTCAATGAGGCACTTTCCATCCCATGTTCGTCCGTTTATCTGATCTTGTTCAGGATATTACAGCCCTGTTATTCTTCTCGAGAGTCATTTTCATGCCATTAGCCTGTGTACCAAAAGACTCATTCTGAAAACCTCTTACGATTCGAACAAGTTTTCTATCTCTCCCCCCCCCCCATAAAGCGTCGCTTTATAGTGTTTTATTCTGTCATACTATAATTTTTCTGTTGCATTTTTATGTTTTTGAAGCGAAGAACAGAAAGAAAGTTTGAAGCATTTAATTTCTCCAATGAAAGCAGCTACACTTGTGAAGTTGCGCCTTGAGTAAAAATATTCCAAGACAACTCCAAAACATTTTAATCGTGGCTGTAATTGATAGGGAGGGCCGACTCTGTGAATTAATGAATCCAAACGGGGCCCTTTGATGTGAGCAGGACTGTGACATTCAGATTTGTGCTTGACTGAGCCTGAACCAGATAGCTCCTCAGAAATAGCTGACTTTGGCATTGGCTGGCCGTCATCCATCACATTTGATATCAGACGGCAGACAGGTAGATTAATACCCCCGATACCGATTCTTGAGAGAAAGGAAGCACGCCTTTACTTAAGGTCAGCACATGACTCTTGCTTCTAATAAAATTAAATGTTTAACACTTAAACCCCCGCGAGCCATCATTTTAGGGATTCCTACCTATAAAACCCGGAGAGCAGTCAAATGGTGGAAGTGGAAGCTAAATTGGCTAGTCATTCATATGTATATTAGGCTGTTAAGTAGGAATTCTGGAGGGAGGGGAGTGGGGGTGGGGGAGTGGAGTGTTTCAGTTTGCCATCTTGGGGAGAAATCAACACACATGGGTGTATGTCCTTTGTTGCTGACATTTATTGATAAAAACAGTACAAAAAACCAACCATTTGTACACATATTTACAAATAATTCAACATTGTCAGCAATCACTCACAATCCTGGCACTGCCATGGTACCTGTAGTCTGCATTTACCACATGTGTATCTTTTGCAGTGAACACATCGCACAGTGGCCTGATTTTTCTTGCATTTGTGTTTGACCTGACACGTGGCTCTTTTTCCAGGGCTAGGTGTGGAGGGTTCTGCCCGAAGCAACTGATCTTTTCTTGCCTTCTTCGCAGCTACATGAGAGTGAGCCAACTCTGTTGCAAGCGCCACCAGGAAGTCCACCCGTCTTTCCTTCGTCCCGGTGCATGCTTGATACAGCACATGTGCATTCAGTGCTGCCATGTCAATCATGTTATAAAACACTGTCACTTGCATATCATTGAATAAGTAGATATCTATATCTATATTTTAAGATGTGGCACTACATGCCCCAGAGATTTTAGGCCATTTTCCACATCTCCATTTAGACTAACAGAAAGAAAATAACCAAAAACACATTTACATGTTTATTTGACTTGGTCTGTTGGGCATTTATGCTAATGAATGCATATTTAAGGAGGTGTCTTTTTTTGCATATTTATAAATATACAATTTTATAAAAGTTATTGTAGGTATTCAACTCGGAACATTTTATGGTAATATCTGAATAACTGAAATATCTTTTATATTAAATACTGGAAAACTGCTTTAAAGGTAGTTTTCTGAATCTGCGCCAAGCTTGAAATCTTCCCTTCAGCAGCATTTACATTAGCAACATTTTCCAATTCTATCTTTATTTTGAGGTTTGTTTATCTGTCATTCAGAGTCCAAACAGTTTCTTTCTACAGACACTGCAAACAGTTCTTATTTTTTTCTTACTTTTTGACAGTGTTTTCTCATTTATGAGGTGATTAAATCGAGATATCCAAAATCCTCTCTGTAAAAACGTTTAACTTAAAAGACGCTGAACCAATTACACCCTTTTAAAATACCTTTAAAAGAAAAAACTTTTTCTCTTTTGAAATTCTAAGTACAATCATATTTATGAGTCGTCTCCATCACAAAATGTACACAAAAGGATTTATTTGGGTCTTTAAATAGGCTAAATCATCACTAGAGGGAAAAATTGACCACTAATGTAATTTCCAGGTGAATTTAATGAAAAGGGAAAAAACGGACCCAGTTAGCAAACAGGCAGATCCTGGATGGAGGTCTGGTGGAGGATACATGTGGATTCAAAGTTTAGAGTCATGGGCAGGCTAACCAAAAAAAAAAAGATTCACTTATCACTCTAACTCAACCTTAAAATTGCTTCTATTTAACATATTTGTGTATTTACACGGTGACATATTACTGTCATTGGATATCTTGGATTAAAAAGTGAACGCAATGTGATGAAATTAGCACTTGCTACAAGCAATATACATTGCAGAAGTTGCCTGCTGCTCTTGATCTCTTTAATAAGGTTAAGAAAGCAGACTCAAAGATTCCTCCTGATGCAGCTAAAGACAGATGGTAATAGGACATGACCTCAATAACTGCTGAAAGCTGAGGGTGTTCTGACTGCAAAAGAGATCATCTTGCACTTGAGAGAATTCTGCAGCCGATGGAGAAATAAACATAAGTTAATTGACTCAAAAAAAGCGTATTATTGCACTACGCTAAATAGGCAGATGCACAAGTGGAGTTATTTCATCAACAGGTTTGCCACAGGGCCAATTTCCAGACTGCTGGCGGATGTCAGAGCAAATCCTATGTGCACACTCTTAAGGGGGACTTACATCATTAGCTGGATGAGACTGCATGGTCTTGGACATGGCGTACCTCAAGACAGAGCGCGTTTTGGCACATTTAAGGGAGCTTGGCAGCGCGGCGTACTGTATAGCCTTTGGGAGAAGCACGCGCCCCAGACAACATGGGCCATAATCTGTGCTAAGATAGAGGTTTTCTCCCTTATTGGTGGAGATTTATGTTCAAAGTCAGTCAAAGCGGAAAGAAAGGTGACCTTCATTCTCAGAGTCTCCAAGAATACAGCCATCGTGAATATCAACACGGCTGCGTGCATGTTTTTTCGTCCAGGCTGTGCAGATGATTTTTAAATTAATGGAGAGCTTTCTCACCCATGTTTTTAGCATACACCGTATTCCCTCAGAGATAAATCATTCATCCATTGATTGCCCTCTTAGTAGGTGATTCTAAAGGGATCCTGACCTGTCAAAGCTGATTTGTTTCAAATGTCAAAATGCCCACTGAGGTGCCCTGACTTGAACTCTGTCTGATGAGAGAACTTAGCAAAAAGAAAGGGAAAGATTTACCACCAGAGATAGAGTTTAGCAGCTCAGCATAAACTCGATTTATCATCAACACATTATCCTACTCTCTCCTGGAAGAGTAAAGTGGGGGATGTGCCACGCTGCCTCTTCGATTAATGACTATTCCCCAGTGCATTCAAAGGCATAAAAATGCATGTTTTCCCCCTGCATGGCTCACAAACAAAATAACATCTTATATTGTCAGTGATCTATAGGTTGCTCGAGTTTTATGGGCACAAATTAATTTTCTTTAGCGCAGTTGCGAAGCGCTCAATCTATAATTACTCAGGGTTTTTGTTTTGGGGTTTTTTGCTAAAGTGAAGGCTCTTGCGCTCTTTTCTTCTCAAATGTCAAACATCATACTGACCTGGTAAATATCCGCTGTGGCAAAAGAAGTCGTTTAAGGTTCAGCACGGGGAGAAATACAGCACACCGCATGGTTAAATGAAAGGGCTGCGAGCAGACCTGATAGATACACTCATTCATCCCTGAAACCCACCTCACTTTGTCAAGTGTCAAATTACGCTGCAGAAGAGGGGGGGAAAACTCTCTATCCTAAGCCCTGCAAAAACCTGAATGATCTTTTACTATGAAGTCAATTTTTTAACCATATGAAGAATGAGAATTGTCGGTGCAAAGGGTGGTAAATTGATTTGTGATATTCCTCAAGATTTATATTCTAGGATATTTGGTATAGCATCTGTAAAACTGCACACAATATAAGCCTGTGAGATCTAGCAGTTATAAATAAATATTGAAGGCTGTAACTGCTGAGAAGTGGATGGGTGTTTTTCGAAACCCCATGGTTTTTCTGTTGCACCCAGTAATAAACTCTGAATGGCTTTGTAATTAAAGAATAAAGTTTTTTAACGACTTTCCGCTGAATGCTAATGTTACAACAAAGCAGTTTTTTTGCCAAAATATAATTTGGGTTTGTTTTTTTTTTCATTTCTTGTAATTGAGTTTAAAATTAATATAAGAACATTTCACATCGTTAGCCATACGGAGGGAAAATGACATGATAGCTGTGAAAATGCCAAGAAAGGCAAAGGGGAAAATCTTTCAGGTCCCGGCAGATTTTTAAAGGCCTTGATGATTCTTCCCAGCTAAACTTGGGATTATTTCACGAGTTGGCAGTTCATCACACTTGCATGCGGGAGACGCTGAGGGTGAGAGACTTGTCAGGAAGGCGTTCTGCTGCCAATTAGTATCAATCGGGAGAATATAAGGGCTGCACTGTTGCAATTTTTACAGGGGCTTCTCCCCCCTCCTCGCAGCTCAACTCCTCCTGGGGCATTAGAGCTGTTCCCCCCCCTTTATCTGAGTGATCAAACCTCTGAGCCACGACACTATCTGTGACACGGTCTGATCAAACCACTCTGTGTGATATTATATTATCACTCATTTGCTCAGCTGGAAAAAGATTTGAATCAAAGTAAATTTCGGAGCAAATTTTAAAGTAGGACCAATGGCGTGACAACACCTGCATTTTGAAAAGGTGCATGCGACTATATTACTTGTGTATATTATATTTTTGTCGCTTTCATTCAATTCTGTGATAGAGTTTAGACACTGCACGATCGCAGACACATGCAAGTACAGAATATATTTTCAATATAAGAACATTTAAAGACTCCTTAATGGGGCGTTGGTGAACAAAAAATACATTGTTGTGATAGTGCAATACACAATACTGCCATTTGTGCTTGCAAAAGACTATAAAATAGCTAGCATCGTTATAAACAACACATTTCGAATGCTTTTAATTAAGTTATCAATTGTCTGTGAGGAGGAAGAACATTCAGCACATTTGAAAACATTTCAAAGGTACACATGTGTAAACAGACTAGCTTACATTTGGGTTTACATATTGTTCTTGTGATAAGGTTTTCAAAGAGTCATGCATAAGCCTTACGAACCATCAACCAGTATTGGCTTTTTGTCAATATATAGCCAATCAGCATATAAAAATTGTTGTCTATATATTAAAAAAAATATTTATATATTATCATTTATATATTAGCATTTTGATATATTTATCATTTTTATATAACATTTCTTTAATAAAAATAAAAAATAGTAAAGGAGAGACACCCTTCAACTGTGTCATGGATTTCATGGTGTATAGTTTGTCCACTAGAGGGAGCTCTGCAACTTCCTTGTTAGCGACATGAGTTGGAATACTGCAAGCAAAACAACTGGCTGATCTGAGCAGACAACAAGTAATCCCCAGCCTGTAACAATGAAACTGTATTTTTTAAAAAGAAAAAAAGCCCTTTTGTATTTTTTTTGGAAGGACTCCACATAACAAACGTTAGGGAAATCCCTTAAAAAAAAAAAGAAAAAAAATATCGGCTCTTAAAATCACCAAATGAGTGACCCCTAGGACATGTTTGCTGAAGACTGGGATAAATCAGTGACAACTATAAACCCTGTTGGTATGCTTGGGTTTGAGTTCAAATGTTTTAAAAGAGTGCTTTCTCTGCCAGTGTTAGCAGCCAATGTTAGCTCATAACATAAGAGCAACCTACTCAGTTTTGACTCAATAAAAAAAAAAATCCAAACATAGAATCATGTGGCTCAGATACTCACGTCCCCACTTGGACTCATCTCTTCAGTGTTTCCACAACCGTCATCATAACTGCATAAATAGACATACTGTATCTAGTGGGGACTGTCAGCAATAGTCCAGAGGTTACATTTTAATGAGAATTTGGATGTGCCTCTTCTCTAATTTTACTACTAAACTAAAATGATGTGGGCTGTGTGGGAGGCTGGTTCTCTGCTAATACAGGTTCAAGTATACTGTCATGGGTTGACATGGACACACATTGTGCTGTTCCACCTATTGCTACCCCCAATTAAATACAGTGTCGATCTTGTTATATTTGCTTGAGACTCAAGTGTGCTTGGCTCCCAGGATGCCCAAGGTGCATCGCATGCCAGAAAGCAAAGGAATAAACAGCTTCAACTATGGATGGATGCTTCAGCCTTCTGTCTCCTGTGGATTCAGTGAAAGCACGCTGCCCAGTTAGCAGAGAGGAGGGGAATTATTTTGTAGAGGCAGCATTGTGTAGGAGTTGGAAGTATCCCTTTTTCTGGTAATGTGCTTAGCATTTTGTGCTTCTGCTGTTGTAAGCCACGCTAGAAATGACGAAGGCTTGTGTTTATTTGCAGGCAAGCTAGACGCCTGTAATCACATTGATGCATTAAATATAATTTCTGTAAATTGTTGCTATGTCTAATAATAAACACTTCAACATGCATGAGTTAGATAAGGAGGTCAGCATCAGTCTTTTGTCTGTCTAGTACTTTTCTTGCTGGAACAGGCAGCTGATTAGCTTAGACGCACATACAGACTGGAAACTGGAATGAGTAGCTGGGATGCAGAATTTGAAGATGATTTATCAGTGGTGCATTTTATATAAAAAGCTGCCGGCAGGTAGTTTCTGTTATTGTTGTTGTTTTCTGTTACACATAGAGCCAGGTAAGCTATTTAGCCTTGCTCTTTGTTTTGAATCTATGCCACCGAAATGGAGCTCTGAAATCAAGCATTATGCCGCTGAGAACTAGAGGAACCCTATTCTGTATACATGTATTTTGGCATGTCACGATGCCAGTATTGAATATATGGTGCCAGCACTGGTGCATGAGTTATAAGATTCTCAATTTGATACCCAAACACAATGACGAACACAAAAGTCACTATTTAAATCACAGATATGGTGGCAGATCATTTATTTAAAATGTTAATATTATATTTTAGTGACAGGACACAGACTGATAGCTACATTATGTGAGTTTAAGCGTTTATATAGCATTGGCAGTTGGACACCTCTTAACCAATTCAGCGTACTTCATTTCATAAAGTTTGGTGTGTCAGGATAACAAGAAGGAGAATACTTTGGAAGTTGTTAACGTGATTTCAAACTCACTTACTGTGAATTCTTTGAACAGACCCAGATACCGGTCTTTTAGGAACGCCACTAAAGAAGTATTGAACCGATTTACCTAAAAAGCACGATAGCGTTGCTTGAATATGGGCTTTGCAAATCATTTATCACCCCTCGGTCATCCACCTTGAATGCAAAGAACCTCCATACCCAACACTAACACAGAAAAAGAAAAAACTTAAGTACTGTCACATATTCAAAATATTGGTATCGAAAGGTATTAAAAGCACTGGGTCCCAGAGCCTTCTCATTCCCAACGAGTAACATGCCAACGATGTGTCACATAGTAACGTGAAAGGTACCCCTCTGCATCCTTATGAAATGCTCCGGATTCTCAATAGAAGTGCGGCTTTTTATGCGCTTGCCTTTTTGCTCACTTTGCGGCTTTCTCTTGCAGCCCTAACACTAACCTTAACCATATCCTTACATTTATAGATTCATTCCAACCCACTCTAATGCCTTGGAAAGCGTAACACACAGACGGGTTGGGCGCCCGAAAGCGTAACATAGCGACGATTTGTCACATAGCGTCGGTATGTCACGTTTTGGGATGAGAACATATTGTGGGTCCGGTGAGATCCCTTCACAATGATGCGATCTTATATTCCTCCCCAAGTTTAAATTGGTGTTTGTGAACAACCACATGAAAAGGCTGTTGCTCCATTGCCTTTTTTAACCTTTACTGACAATACTTGGGAATCCAAGGAAGGCCGAGATGTTTTACATTCAGAACATGTTCAGTACATTACCCATCTCGCTTTAAATTCTAGAGTAAATGCTGCAATTTCTACTGAGCCTTTCACAAGTGGCTTGTTTGATAAGGCCACCACGGCATCACTTTGCCAATAACCAGAGCACCAACAGCACTGCCAGTGGTCTATTATATCAATCCATCCTTTTATATTAAGCGCTTGACAACATCAAATGAATTCAATAATTCACAACAGAAGCAATAGATTGCCGAGGATAAAACAATTAAGCCTTTGTCAAGCAGGATCAGAATACCAACAACTGTCTCGTCTTTACATACACAACGCAATCAAGTGTAGCATGTGTTCAAAGTGTCCAGAACTCGGTGTTTTTCTGCTTTAGGCCAGTTATTGAGATGGAAAAAGAAGGTCAGGAGGAAGATTATTTTCATGACAGCGCAGGCTGACAGGTCATCTGCCCTGAGTACAGCTTCACCTTCTCTGTTCTGAACTTATAAAATATTCAGTCCACTGGAAGACAAAGGAAGTGCTCCAGTGACATCGACCAACACGAGCTGTTCTCTGTGGCTCTACCTGCGAGCCACGGGGTGCGACTACACCTAGCAACCTTTTGAGCTATTAACCTACCCTCAGTGCCACTCACAAAAAAAGAGGTCAGTCCTGTAACAGGCTATGTGACTGATCATTCAGCTTTTTGAAAATAAATATTAAGTGGCCACAACACTGTTGTTGGACGGCCTTGTGACGAGTGGAATGATGATTCTGGGCTAAAATGGATTATTTCATCGTGCTGCAGGTGCAGAATTATTATGATTTATTCCGCAAGGAGATTTAGACAGGTTATTTAGTTTCATACTGATCAAAATAAAGACGTTGTGTCTGTAAGAGTACAAATTGCTATGGAGATCGGCGGAAAGGGATATGTCACATACGTCGCTCGGTCTGTCAACAGCCGTGAACGCTGTATAATTTGCAGATGTCTTGTTTCTATCAGTTTAATATAATGACTTCCTTTTTTTCTAATACCCACACTGACAAGAAAATATAATGCTTTTCAGCGTGTCACATTCCTATGCAAAGGTGCCATCTAACAGCCTAAAAGCTAAATCCATTGGCGGTGTCACTCAAAAGCGATGTATTTTGGGAGGCAAATACAGCTTTAGATGGCTTCTCGAGTTTGGAGCTTATGATGTATGCAGCCAATGTTTTGGCCCAGACTGTTGATATTCTCAGACTGCTCTGCCGCAGCAAATTGTCCTTGCTGAAAATAAGAATAGTAGAGCGCTTAAACTGTTTTGTGCCCCTAAAAAAAAGTCATTGTGTTGCCTCAGCAGGAGTCAACAACACACAGTAAAGAGAAGGAATTGATTTGTCTTTTGCTGTAAGTCAACAGTAATTGACTGTGGTTGAGTACTTAAAAGACATTTCCATCTGCAGAACTCATCAGGGGTAAGGGAATTAGTAGCAGTGGGTTGTCTTTTTTTGTATCGGTGTTAAATGAGCAAGTGAATATTGAATAAAAGGCAAGTGTTTTAAATGCTCCGGTTTTACCCAGGTTTGTCGGTACAATAACCTCAGTCTGAAACACGTCCGGTTCAGCTGCTCTGCTCCCGATTTCACTTTTGATTTGCTCGGATTAGTACTCCACAGTTTGGACTCTATGCTCTGTTCAACTTTGGTTTTACTGCTCTGCACAGTCTTAACCCACCCTAATCACCATGCATCAAGTCGCACACTTTTCCCCAGCTCAATATTACATCTGCAGTCCAATCAGCCTTATATATAAAGACAATGTGTATCTATCTACCAGTCATAACTAGCTAACTCTGGTGAGTGCAGCATTTTCCACTTATTTCAAAATCACGTCTTCGGCAGTTCTAGGTACAAGTGACATTTTGATGTCAGACCATGACACCAAAATGTCATAGCGTGCCAGTTCACAGTTTCTATTATTATTATTTAAAGCCTGTGTGCATTTCCCTGTGCATGGTGTTTGAGTTCTAGTTGTTTCTACGGAGTTTGGTACTTGAATTTAATTCCTTACCTTGCTTGATATTTTAGTTTACTTTCCTAGCCTCCCCGAGCACTCCTGTGAGTCAAGTTTCTGAGTGTGTTTAATTATCTAAGGAGATTGGAAAGAACAGCGATTGGACCTCTAAGTTTCTTGAAGATGTTTCACTTCTCGTCTGAGAAGCTTCTTCAGTTCTGAGACCAAACGATGGAGAGTCCCAGGTACATAATCCCTAGTGGGAGTTAATCATGTGCCTCATCACATTAGCCAAGATGTGAATAGGGTCGTGGGTGATTATCAGTGGAGGATTCTAGTGAAACCAGTGTGACACCATAAGGCCCATTGAGATCACCTGACGCAGGATGTGAGTGGGCATTAAGGCGCCTGGGAAAGGAATCTCAAAACTGGATCGTAGGTGGAAGACAGTTGGTCCAGTCGCTTTCTTTCCAAGCTGAGAACCTACACAGACATTTTGCTTAGTTATTTACTTCCTGTGTTAGTTTGTTGGGTTATGTCTCTTTTGTTTGCTTCTAGTCCCAATTTAGTTCAGCTGTTCCTCGTTCCCCACCTGTTTCCTCATTCCCCTGATTACCCTCATCATGTCCGTGTATAAATAGCCTCAGCCTTCCTTTGTTACAGCATCTGTTTGTCTGCTCGTCTGCTCCCTGTCCAGTAGCAGAATTAGTTTACTTTCTTTGATGGACCTTTTTTTTCCAGCTTCTTCGAGTCTGCAGAACTTAATGACGCTAGAATCCTCACTATTTACTTTCTTTTCTTTGTTTTGTATGGCATCACTGACAGCAGATCTCCTTAAAACCATCATCTCGTGCACTTGGTTATGCCGATGAGCAAAGGACCACCCACTCACCTGTGGGTCAAACCATTTATCTGAGAGGCAGCCAATCAGAAGAAAGAGGCTGCACAAAGGCCCAATAAACTGAGATTCACCCAATGCTACTTTAACAGGGTCCATGAATAAAAAATATAGAGATAACAATTAGCATAATAGTTCCCTTTTAAATTCAGAGTTTATAGTACATGACATGACACTTCTAACAACTTTGTAAACTACAAAATATTTCCTGTAAAATAACTACAAATGTAGCAAGAAGCTATTACCACGGTCTCAGTTATTAGTACTTTACATCAGTGCTTTTTTATAACAGCATTTAAAAAGTGAAATAAAAGAAGAATATGGAAAGAGCATAAAAGTCATGCACTGTGCAAAGTTTTCAAAGTTAGCAAATGACAAAATGGCTGCATCCTCTATATTTCCCTAATTGCGCCTGTTAACTTTTTTTTGTTGTTTCAGCACTCCCATGAAAACTTGTGCAATTAAAAGATTCAAAAAATAGATAGCTCTGATAAGATGTCCTTGGTAGCAACAATGACCATCTTTGATCTCCGCGTGCTGCTCTCTTGGTGGAACGACTGGAAGTAGCTTGTTAACTCTGCAGTCCTATGTTTCCTCAACAGTCGGCTATGTGATTCATCTCTCTGCTCTTCGGCTACCCCCCTTAATCTCCTTTTCACACAGTGCCCTTTTTTTCCATGGGCCTGCTGGTGAGCCGGCCAGCCTGCCTGTGCCTGCTGATGTTTATCATTAGTTCATTAGGGCACAAAATGGCTGCCCACATCCAGACATTTCCTCACACTCTCCCAGAATTCCTTCCTTCCGCACAACACAATTAAAACCGTCACACAATCCCGGTTATATAAAGTATACCCAACGCTTTGTTCTTTCTTTGTTGTCCTTTTTGTCTTTCATATCATTCACAGCTTTGACTGTAACGCATTACACGCATAAATTAGAGTTTAAAAAAAAGTCTCAATCTTGCTTATTACTTTGAATGCTGAGACCGAATTGCTGCTCTTGTCAACAAAGTGATCAAAGAGACGTTTGAAAAGAAGAGGCTTTCTGCATGGGATTCAAATCTGCTAGCATCTAATTGTGCTGTTCTGTGAGAGCTTTAGAAAGGCTGCTGGTGGCTCTCATTTTCTTGTTATTCATTCACAAGTAGGATGTATTCTGGCAAAATATTTATGCACTGGGTAACATCAACATCATTTGTACTGTGCCTGTTATGCAGAGATGATATTTGTACTGCTCAATTTCCTTGTGCACTCCAAAATCACGTTTTTTTTGTATGTTGGTGATTTGCAGCAAGCTGATATTTCTATTTAGTTGAATGGAAACAAATTATTTAAATATCCCTCCTGTAGATATGACACTATATGATCAAAAAAGGACATGATGTAGTGTTAACAAGGTGTTTTTTCCTTAATTCCATAAGAAACTACAGAAAAATATTTCATGGAATAGTGATGCTTCTGCGCTGCCGGGGTGGGAAAACTATATATAAAAAATAAAGTTTGCAACAATTCCTCAGGCCTGTCGGGATGTGAAATATTCTTTTTGCTGTCTGAACATGGCTTTTACACAGCTATCATCCTACTGAGAGTCTACAACATGCTGCTTTGTCTTGGGGCCTGAGTCTTCTGCAGATAAATACCAGATACTTAGAACACAGGTTTAACAAGAAAAGCAGAGCTGGACCTCTCACTCAGGTTCAGACACAACCAATATCCCTGAGCATTCAACAGGGGAGCTGGAATAAATAAAATAAAAAAAGCTGGAGTGGAAATATATTTCCAAGGGAACACACACACAAGCAGAGAGGACAGGACAACCCTTTGAAGGGCTCTTGCTGGCTTGCTAGTCTGCCTGTCAGCCACCCTCAGCACATCACAACAAAGTGGAAGGCATTCCATATTCGACTCCAATTGTCTTGTGAGTCATTACATTCCGCTCAACATAGGGCCCATTTCACTGCTGACACGACTTGCTGTCACCACTGAATCGCATTGACATTCACAAAGTCATTCTCCACTGGGACCACAAGGCCTTTACATATGTGTGTCTGTGTTTGTGTGTACGCGCGTGAAAGACACAGCAAGGCTGTGTCAATTTTGAACGTATCTGGATTGGGGAAATACTCAAACAGTACCTATTACGGCTGTTTAGCAGTCACTCACTGGAGGCGGTAGAACACTTGCGGACTTAACGAAACTATTTCCGTAGATTTGCAGTGATATTGCTGGACGTGCCCACTTGGGTGACCTATTGAGGAACGTGAGACTGCAGCAATACTAACCCATGGGCCTTTTACATGTGGATGTGTGCAACAATTAATCCATTATGCATGAACTTCCTCCTGGAATGTCAAAGAAAAACTTGGCCAGAATATGAACATAGTATTGCAGAGTCTCACTCACTGTAAAGAACCACTCAGTCTCATCATTTTAAAAAGACAACCAAATCAATAAAAAAATAAATAAGTCGTATTAATCTGATGGATACTGGGCTGCGTAATGAGTCCTAAGCTGCAGAAAATATGGTGGTGATGCAAATGTTATGAAACGGGTGCCATTAAAATAGGAAGTCTGAAGAGATTCAATACATAAATAAATATAAAGCACTTTTAATAGAATAGCAGGACTTTTCTATACAAAATAGCACCATTAGAACATTGGATATGTGCCAGTCTATCAGTATTTATAAAGACCAACGTGTTTGAAAGTAACAGTGTCATAATCTTTTTGAGCTTTAATTTTTTTAATTTGAGGTCCCAACCAGATGTTTTTGCTGTATAGTTTGTCCATGAGAGGGCGATCTGCTATTTCCCTGATGGCCCAACAAACACAACAACCATCTGATCTGAGCAGAGTGTAAAGGAGTCAAAAAATAACTTCACAGAACAAAAAGCTAGGGAAATCTGTTTATGATTTCTGTGAGTGGAAGAAAAAAATATTGGCCAGTATATCGGAATGTTTCATATCACTAAATATCGGTGTCAGTATCAGTCTAAAAAATCCTTTATCGCTCAAACTCTACACAAAATGATTGATCAAACGTGATTAAATATTTTTCATTTTCCAGTTCAGGAGCATCCCTAATGTCCTTTATTTGGGAAATCAGTAACAAAGATCATTTATACTCTAGAAAACTATGCGTTCCCTGAGCCTGGTTCTACTGGAGGTTTCTTCCTGTTAAAAGGAAGTTTTTCCTTCCCACTGTCGCCAAAGTGCTTGCTCATAGTGGGTCATGTGATTGTTGGGTTTTTTTCTGTATGTATTGTTGTAGGGTCTTTACCTTACAATATAAAGCACTTTGAGTCGACTGCTGTTGTGATTTGGCGCTGTATAAAAAAATTGAACTAATTTGAATTTAATTGAATGTGTGTGGTAAACATGGGGCAAAATAAAGCCTCCCCATCATAAGCAATATTTAGCTTATAATGGATTGGTTTTACATGTTTGCAGACCATTTTTTGATTCATATTGTTTTATATTTTTTTGTTTTTCCCCCAACTATGATCATTATCATTCTTTTTTGCATATTTCTACTTAGAAATCAGTTATTTAACTGTTCAAGATAATTGTACAATTAACTGTTGTGCATAACAAATCATTTTAAGATGCACACAATGGAAATAAAGGTATAATAACGACATAGAATAAGGCAGGCGTGGCGTATGCTTAAAAACACAAAAGCATGTTAACCAAACTCTAGAAAAGACAATAGAATAATTGTTCACCTACACTGCTAGACTTGTACTACATGGTAAATGGCCTGTATTTGTATAGCGCTTTACTAGTCCCTAAGGACCCCAAAGCGCTTTACACAACCAGTCATCCACCCATTCACACACTGGTGATGGCAGCTACATTGTAGCCACAGCCACCCTGGGGCACACTGACAGAGGCGAGGCTGCCAGACACTGGCACCACCGGGCCCTCTGACCACCACCAGTAGGTGGCAACGGGTGAAGTGTCTTGCCCAAGGACACAACGACCCGGGGCTCGAACCGGCAACCTTCCGATTGCAAGGCGAACTCCCAACTCTTGAGCCACGATCGCCCCATTAGGAGCATCCCTAATGTGCATCCCTAAAATTTTGATGCAAACACATGTCTGTGTCTGCATCACAATTTGTGAGCCTCTAAAAATTACATTCCCATAGCATTCAGCATAAGAGGGCAGGAGGTGGGTTGCTGGCATATTTTTTTAGCTCACTTTCGCACAGGTCACTCGTGGGAGAATTCCAACTCATTTTCACTTTTGAAGTCACTTTAGGGACATCCTAAGGATTGGGATAGAGTAGGAATGGGAAAGCAAGAACATAAATAGCAAAATATATATTGAAAATAAGCATTTGTAAAAAATAGAACTCATAAGAAAATATGTTTCTCTCAGAGTATAATTGAGGAACCAGTTTAAATGACATATTTAGGACGCAGGGCTCCTGTTGTGAACACATCATCATCACAAATCCACATATGCAAAGAAGCAAGTTATGCAAAAGCCTTAACTAACTTACACTGACACATTTAGTTTATACTGCACTCGTAACACCTTAGCACCTAAAACACTAAAACCAAACACTGTCATCAGCTTAATCTTAAAATGGAAGCAGTAAGAAGATTTCAGCTGCACTGTAAAGTAAGCAGAGTTGTCTTTAGCACTCCTGAGAAGTTGTAAAGGTATTTTCTAAAACACACTGTAAGTTTTTGTGCGGCACAGAGCAAGACGTAAATCCCAATCACTATGCTATTTTTGTAAAGGTACTGTTTAACGCCATGGGAAATAAGCTTTCGCTATCACAAAGATGACTCTTCCCTTTGAGCTGTGACGGTACTAATGCCTGTAGGTGTATCATGCTCCAGAGGCACCGAGGGGCATCATTAAAAAGTTAAGAATTATCTATGGATCACAATGAAAATTGTCTACAGTTCATTTACTTCTTCACAGCACATCTGGACATGTTTAACCTATTCCACTGAGCACAAAGTGTAATCCACGGGGCGTCTAAAAAGGAACTTCAAAGAGGATGGCTTTTTTTTTTTTAAGATATCCTTAAAATCACACAGAACAGCATGAATCATACACCCAGTTAGCACAGGAAGAAAAGTGTAGGGGTGGGATAGCATAAGGTGGATGTGAGTCACTGGATGTGGAGAGTTCTCCTGCAGACAGAGAATTCCACAAATGGATCACGGTAGCCCACAATCAACCACTACTGTACAAATAAAGCAACAGCCTTTCTAGTTAAAATTAAAAAATGAGCCTTTGAGCGCCTCGACAAATTAAAATTAGTCTCATGCTTTCTTTTGTATTGTGGCACCGCCGCCTAGATGTGTGGCGAAATCCCGAGCTAGAGACGCCTGTCAAGCTTAGTTACATTTACTAAGCTATCACCGGATAATTCAGCTCAAACAAACAAATTCAGATGGATGATTGTGCTCGTTCATTTGCTGCCACAGAGGTGTTTGGTATGCATCACAACTGTATCTCAGGAAATTAACTCACGCGAAAATAAAGTCGAGGATGTCCCGACACTTAGAATTTGTCTGTGTCACTTGACTGAGGTAACATGTTTTCAAAGAAGACCTAAAATGTTTTTTTCTGATTATCTGTCATAAATATGCCGTTACAGCGGATGCTCGTATCAAACGTGGCTAAAGATTCAAATAATAACGTGAGCAAATATACAAGTAGACCCCGACCCACAATACCTTGCTCCAAGCTGCTCTAAATGTTGGGTTTTAGGCAGTAGCACCCACCAACCAGCTACTGAAACCTTCTGTTTACACGGGGCAGCCAATCAGAGGAAGGCTGACAGGAGGGAGTTAAAAGGGCTTCGAACACAGGATAAAGGGAGTGTCTTAATATAATACACAAACCCTTTTCTTGCCCGCCAACGCAACCTAACTTGGCACACAGGTATATCTTAGTTCCTGTCATTTTGTTGCCTAGCAACCACCTAGCAACCTGTTTTTTTTAAGCACCTGTAATGCCTGATAAAGGCATCGTCATGACAATAATAAGTAATTCAGAGCCTTTACATTTCAGTTATGCATGGCAAACCATGATGGCATCACGTTCATGCAAAGCTGCTATAGTAGAGTAATAATATGGAACTGAAAGCAAGTAAGTATTCCCATGAAGGGACAGAGAAGTACACGCAAAATGTTGACAGGCGAGTGATAACAGCTCGGGCTTCTGAGAGTGTTCCTTCTTGCAGTTTTCTGTATGAGAAAAGGAATTAGAAAGATGCTCTAACTTGTGAAGTCCATTGCCATGTCAGCTACAGGTGATGCAACACGAGGTTAGCAAGGACACTGCAGCGCTGTTGCTGAATGTCGGAGTGCTTTCTCAGGGACAAGCACTCAGAGATCATTCACTGCTCCATATTGAATTAAAAGCAAAAGTGCGACTAACCCCACTTTCACTCCTATTTTCCTTCAGTGTGCTACAGTGATTGCATTTACACGTTGCCAGCTTATGTACTTGTATGAGACTGACTCAGAGCAGCATTACAATCAATCAGTCACACTTTTTATGCGGCAGTTGGTCTTTTTTTACTCTACTTGCCTGTGTATTAGTTAGTGTGTGTATGTGTGTCTGCTTCTTTGTGTGCATTCACTTTGCAGACATGCAGGCAGGCGGCCATCCCAGCAGGAGGCAGGCTGGGGAAGGTGGCAAGCGTGGGGGGGGGGGGGGGGGGGGGGGGTTGTATGAGGGCTGTAGTGCAGAAGTACAGAGAAGAATTATTGTTAGCTCTTGCCGTGTCAGCTGTGGCTGTGGCGAGGCCAAAACAGCTGCAGTCTATCCACCCTCACCTCCTTCTCCCGCTCCATCCCACCTCCCCGCTCCTTCTCATTCCTCTGCGCTTCCACCCGACATCAAAGGAAGTCTGTGACATGGCCTCGGCTGAGCTGGCGGGTCGGCTGGAGCTGCTGCACTTAGGGCCATCTACGGTTTCATACCGTGTGAACATCCAACAGGGAAGCTGAAAAGCCAAGCAACTTTGTCCTTTTTTTTTCTTCGAGTCTTGTCATCTTCCACTCTGGCTGTCTGACACACGCTAGCATGCTCCCAGCCACTTCGCCGCCATTTCCGTTTCTCGGAGATCATGGTGCAACAGATTGTGTAATAGCCACTTTCTGGCATTGTTGGACATGCCATCTGAGAGACGGGCAAAACCTGCAGTGGCAAATGTTGCCCCAAACCTTTCTGTGATCTTCACT
The DNA here is from genome assembly GCF_965226115.1 of Aulonocara stuartgranti. NCBI lineage: Eukaryota > Metazoa > Chordata > Actinopteri > Cichliformes > Cichlidae > Aulonocara > Aulonocara stuartgranti. Next base: position 34,059,994 of record NC_138941.1, read on the forward strand.
AAAGAGGGCTTGTGAGGGAGGGATTCTGTGACTCAGCATGGCCATCGAGTTTTTTTCAAGGATTAGTCATCTTTGTAACCCCACACCTGGATAAAACATGCCTGTCTGCAGCGGCGACAACATGGAGAATTCCTTCAAAGGCCAACTCTGAAGAAGTTGCACTTTGTTCCCCCACAGTTTTACGGTTTTGTCACAACGTGGTTCACATTGTTCAAGGGTTCCAGCTTAAGGGAAGTGAGGTCACTTCAGTGCACCGTGAGAGACACAGTGTTTCTTTAAGGGAGGCGCCAGGGCAGTCAGCCAGCCAGGCACCTGCTGGGAAAATGAGAACGCACCTGGGGTTGAACTGTAGTCAGTGTTCGTTTGGGCTGCTGCTTTTGTACGAGGCTGCGTGCACGAGTCACAGGTGGAGAAGCGCATTTTGAGAGAATTCACATTGCTTAAATGCGACAATTAAAAACATTTTCTAACAGCTGAATGTTTAAAATTAATACTGCATATAGAAACATGTATGTCAACATACTTAAAGCGCAAACTGTGCAAAAACTGTGACTGACATATATATCTTTTTAAATTTTCTATCAGTTAGAACTGATTCAATACTGGGAAGGGTGAGAAATACAAGCCCTGGACCAATGACTCCAAGTAGAGAGGTTATCTAACCTGGTGCTTGTTCATCTCGTTTGATGAAGACAACACGAGTGAAAAGACCTTTACAAAGGCAGACAGACAGATGCTTTTAAATTTCTTAGCCAATGCAGAATTCATGGGAAGATTACACAGAAGTGCACATCAGCAGAAAGGAAAGCTTTTACTCTTTTTTTTTTTTTGAAGGGATAAGGGTATGGGGGGGGAGAGAGACTTGGGAATATGAAAATCTTTCTGTCAACTGTTCTGACACTGGTAGGGATGATCGATGGCGAGGTGTAAGCTTAGACAGGTACTATAGGCTAGACACAGACTGAAGAAAGAAGGATATGTTCAAGGGACATTGCTCTGCCGAAATGAGATCTCTTTCTTTGTCTCAGCAAGCGTCAAAAATGTGTCATAGTAATGGAGTTGCACTACCCTTTCATTAATTAAATTTCAACACCTACATAATTAAGCCCCTACTTTAATGAAATCTCTCACGCTTGGAGCTGTGAAGAGAGAACGGGAGACAGCATCTATGCAGTGATAATGAGGGGGAAAATGTTCATCTATAGGCAAAGTCTTAACAAGGTGTTAAAATACAAGATCTTCATTTTCACTTAGGAGTAACATGAAAGGTTCCAGCAATTCTCGCAAAGTAAATCCATTACAGAAGATGTCGGCTGCTCCCGATTCTGACTGATCTACCAAGATCGAAAAATGTAATTTTCGGAGAAAATATGTCAAATCATGTGAAACTAATTCATTTAAGCAGGGGAAATATTCTTCTTTTCATGTGTCTTGTACCGCAACTCTTAAGTGTTTCCCACACTATTATATTAACGCCAGCCCGAGTACATTTGGTGACTTATTTTATCTTTTTTTTTTCTCATCCATCTGAGAGCTCAACACCATCTGGGATCAATTCAGTGGACAATTCTTACACTCCTATTTTAAAAGTTCCTCTAGCCCCGTTGGTTCCTGTCTTGTGTTTTCCTTATGAGCTGGATCGCTGGCCAACTCTCTGTACTAGCTGTCCTTGATATTTCTCTGCTACTTGTAGTCTTCCTTCTGCTATGCAAATCTACAGTGAGCTGGAGAGCCGCTCTGGGAAACTGGTTCATATGGCACTATGCCGAGCTCACTGAGGTCGCAGAGCAGAACAAGGACTACCAGCTGCAGTCCGAGAGCGTGGAGTGAAAGTTCATGCACGAGACCAGAGACTTGCTGGAACTGAAGATGAGTGTCACTATGTACTTGGAAATGACAATATTTCAAGACAAGAATCTCATCTAAGTGAATTATTAGGAGTGCATGTGCCTCCATTCATGCAGATATAGCATTTAAAATAAATCAATTAATAAATAGCGTGGGGGGGGGGGGTGTTCAAGTGGTGATAAAGTGTCTCTTTCCGGAAGCTGGCATATGAAAGTGCAGCTAAAGACTTTGGGCGTTCTTATTTCCTCGCCACAGCTGATCTAAATTACGCAAACAGGTTACCATATTGACTTTACCATTAGCCTTCAGCCTCCGTGTCCCACAGCAGCTGTTGCAGTCATGTTGCATTTGCTATTGCATAGAGGGGGGTGGGGGGAATTCATTGCATTTTTATGCTCCATCCCGTCATACCTTTAGTGACTTCTCAAGAGCAGTTAGGATTAAAAAAAGAAAGCAAAGTCAAGATCCATTGTGGGGCTGTATATATTTGTATATGCCTGTGCATGCAGATCTTCAAAAATCCCTGAGGCTTTCTTATTATTGCTGACTAGAATATACTTGAGCTCTGTAATTACTTACAGTTTAATGTATTATACACTGTGTACACGTATAGGATAAAGAGCATGAACATAGCGCAGAGTGGTAATATATATACATAGACAGGTATATGTGTGTGTGTGTGTGTGTGTGTGTGTGTGTGTGTGTGTAACCTTGCGTATTCTTCTCATTTCCCCAGTTTCAGCTGAGCATTGCCTGTCTGCGTACACCCTGTCACACACGCATCTAATCCTAGGAAGGGATTGTCAAGAGTCCTATGCATAATGAAGGTGGATATTTCTCCTCTCATAAGTAGGCCAGGTAATATGAATTGTAGCAATGTGTTGCAGTTAGTGCACCTTACGCAGCTACACAAATAAAGTGTTGTTTGATATTAAACATGAGCAGGGATGGAGAAATGTAGGAAGGAGTGCATGCAGCGGTGTGAGAGGATTATAGGGCTAGGCTCAGTGCCCATTCAGCACATTGCAGCAAGTTAAGGCTCGGGAGAGCTACGGCGCACAATAGTGCATGACTGATGATGTCTCTGAACAATGGGTTTCAGTCAGTTCAGTGAAATGAGTATAGGTCCTCTGTATTATGCAACTGATGACAGTTTTCCTGTGTATACTTTCACCCTTAATGAACACAGAGATAAGGGTGAAGAGGTCATGTGTCAGGGGTGCAGATCTCCAACCTCAAATCCTGTGCTCTCAACAGAAGGACATTTGGGAGTCAGGACGTAATGAAAAGAAGGTCAAACAATGGAGACAGAGTTCCTCTGAGATAGGTTCCACGTGAACGATTGGGCAAAAAAAGGGATCTCAGGAGAGCCAACTCTGAGAAAGGAACCTGCTCAGGAAATGAGACAACCTATGACCCGAGCTGTGTGCGAGTGGCACATGGGGTTTTCCATTTCGGCAGTAAGAGAGAGCCAGCGCAGAGGTCTCGGGAAATATTGCCATTGGATAAAAGTTCAAAGCTCGGTTGAGCCTCCCACCAAGGCATTATATTTTGGTCAGTGGGTACGTCCCCAAACAAGTAATCCAGACACCCTGAAACTGAAGTGGAATGAGGTTGTGACAGTGTAGAGAAAATTTGCAAGGAGCCTTTATGTCATAAAAGCAGTGGGTTGTGTGAGTTTGCTGTTGTTAGTTCACAATGTATATGAATATTATCTCAGTGGGATACGGTGGGAAAAGGCAGGTCCATGACCAGCTCCATGACCAGGTCCATGACCAGGTTCATGACCAAGTCCATGACCAGGTCCATGACCTGCCTTTTTTCCACTGTTACTCCGAAATGGTCCTGAATGGCAGGTTCAGGACCATGGACAGTGACTGAGCTGAAAAGTCCTGCTGCAGTTGTTGTTCTTCTCTTATTCTTCTCTTATTATCATTATTATCATAGCTAGTGTTTTAGGAAACAAGGAAGACATGTTTATAAAATTAATAAAACTGTAGTTCTCCCAGCTGGAGCATCATCTGCCTCTTTCACAGCATATCGATGCAGAGAGTACAGCAGGATTACAGCAGCGGTGTTTCTGTTATGTGCAAAGTGAAAGCTGGATGGTCGTGATGGTATTGGTGATACTTGTCCAAATAAATAAATAAAAAAGAAGCAATAATAATAAAAAAACAAAGTCATATTTTTTCACATAAACATGTATCTAATTATCAGAGACTTACATACTGCAGACTAGGAATATCTAAAGCTGATTTGAATTAGCAGATACTAAATGAATTCAGCCTCTAGCAATTTGTTGTACCGGCAAAGCATTTAACTTTAAAAAAATGAATGCATATGTAAATTATTTCATGAATGAATGACTTTTACAACCTAGAAAATGATAAGGATGGGTTATAATTCGAACACATAAAGTGTTTTACTTGAAAGTACACTGATGGATTACTTATAGTAGAAGATAAGCAATTCACACAGCCTAAATTTGTCAGTGAACCCATATATAAGAAAATAATTTAACAGGACTTTCTTTCCCATAAGAGATCAAGCCAAGATGTTGAAATGCACATCACAGCGAGATGTTACAAAAAAGTGGGTAAGCTGCATTGACTCTAGCAAGTATTTTTTAATTAATCTGTGAGATGACAAATTTGTGTGGCCTGTCCTAAATAAACACGTTGTCCTACATACACTTCCTGGAGCTGTATTGACACATTTAGCGCAGGAGCTTTCTCATTAGCTCAGCCACACATACAATTTTTCATTCAAGCGTGCACATCCTAGATGAAGGGTGTGAGTACAGGAAGCTCCTATATTCAATATCCTCACAGATGCTTCTTATGGGAATCCTTCTCACCCCTTGGCCTACATTAGAGAACTAAAGTGCCCTGATTGTTTCTGGCTCATTTGAGGATGGAAACTTCAACTAAGAAAAAGAATATGCACCCCAAAATCAAAGTGTCTGCTCAGCTGGGCTGTGTACTGGAGCTCACTGCAGGGTGCTTCAGGACCTCGGACAGCACACCTTCTGAAATGTATGAATTCTGTGGGCGAAACGCTCTTAGCATTTCTTAGACCATGTTAGCATTACACTAGGTCTCCTATTACAAGGTCTAATCAGAGATTAAAGGTGAATTTCATTCTGAGATGTGAAAAAGTCTTGTGTCATCCCCTTTTTCCTTATATTTTGCTATGAAAATGAGAAATCAGAAGCTTTCCGGACAGTACTCAACAGCGGATCAATTTTCAGATTTGGATTCATCACTCCATCAGACCTGTTGCCACTGATTTTCAGTCCAGTTCTTGTGTAATTTAGCATACCTCAGTCTTTTCTTCCTGTTTCCCTTCCATAACAATGGCTTCTTAACAGCCACCCATACACTGAGGGCATTTCCAAAGGTTCAGATGGATCTCTCAGGTCCTGTGTCAGCTCTTTGCTGATTCCTATTTCCTAAGAACAAGATTTTCACACACAGCTCATCTTCTGCAGATAGTTTTTAGTTCTGTCATTTGTCCAGTTTCCTCAGATTTTTTTAAGGATACACTGCACACCATGCTTAGACATCCCAAGATTTTGGCTAGTAGCACTTTGGGAATCACCTTTTATTGTTGTTATTGTTGGCTTTTTTCATAGTTTCAGCTACAGATATGGGAACAAATAGTTTGTGGGGTTTTGTTTTACAAGGTGCTAGGCAACAAAGTGCCTAAAGATACTAAAACTGTCATATGATATGTGCAGACACAACACCGGTTCATACTTTAAATCGAGATGAAACACTACACATATAAGGCTAATTTACAACACTGAGCCTTGATTTCACTAACTAACATAGATGTAACACCGTCTGTAAAACTGGATTTAAGAAATAAGGCCTTAAAGTTGACGTTTTAAAAACACATGTAGTGTAGCGCCATCTTCTGTCAGTACAGGACGCTGCACTGTTTTAAGTCCACTTTAAGTTAGATGCATTTTTATGCTTGAATGACTCAGAGGTCAAAGCCTGCAGAATTATTGCTCAAAAACTAATTTTAAAAATGACAACATAGTCTGGCTCCTCAGAGGCAAACTATAAAGAGCTGAGAGGAGGCTCAAGACTTTTGCGAATAAGCTAATACATACTTAACCTAATTCATATTAATATTGATCAAGACTGCTCCTGTTTTCTTTGCCAGTACATCAGATACATACATACTGGGTTGCTTTCTTCAAGTACATTCACACACAAGGCTTCTATTTGTGAGTGACTCATTGGAACTGATCAACAGTGGACACAAAAGAAGCCATAAGCCATATTAAAGTTATTGTTACTGCCCTGTGAGGTTTTTTATATTATTCTCAATGGTTTTTGATTGCTGTGGCAGACTGCCGGTTTGACTGTGTTTTTCAAGAGCTTTTCAAAAACTTGAAAGGGTGATTGGCTATTTAAAACATACATCCAGGACCTGGGGGAAAATGGAAGACTCAGGAGTGGTCCATCACAATAGAGGCCAAAGGAAACAAGTGAATAACAATAACAACAGGCATAAAAGCTAATGGCGACAGAATCTGAAGAAAGGGACAAAATGAAATGAGGGTAAATTGGGTGTAGTGAGAGCGATAAGAATATAAGAGTAAGTGGGTCTAACAAAAGAGCGAATGGTAGAAGGAGGAGGGGGAAGTGAGCCTTTCTGCCCCATGTCACAAAGAGTTAGTGAGCCGTTAATCCTCCCAGAATTAATAACCATGTGATTTGACCATGTGTGTATAACTGCACGCATACAGTAAAGACCTGTGTGCAATGTACAGCTGAGCTTGGCAATTAATATTTAAAAAAAAGAGTACAATCAGTTGAACAACTGCTGCTATCAACTAAGTTTGATAAAAGGAATACTCTCTGATAAAGGGAATTTCTTGAAAATTGGGTTAGGAGTTAAAACAGGTTGACACAACCACATTACACACAGTATAATATATAAGCTAGCTTAGTGGAAAAACAGGAAAGACAATCTGGCTTTGGCCAAAGCTAAAAAAATCTAGCTACCAGCATATCTAACCCCCGCTTTCTCACTTCCAGCTCATCACTTTCTCTCATCATATTTAGAGAAAGAGGGCACCTCTTTAGAGTCACTCTCCAGTGCACAGGGGTCTTTCTTTATTGTTGATTTCCCAAAATAATAATATTAATAATGATAATTTGGTCCACTTCTGGAGCCAGGTTGCACAGTGGACAGTGCAATCATGTAACCCTCCAACCAGGAGACATTAAGACCAAGTTCTGTCTGCGACAGCCATTTTCATTCAACTGTTTATCCGCATCCATGGTTACCACAGTTGTGCATCCCACAGCAGCGACGACGCAAGCAGAGACTGACTCACGTTGTCCATTTCTGACGTTGAGGGGCTGAAGTTCGCGGCACTCCCCTGCATGCTGAAAAATGCTTCTCAATAAGCACCCAGTGCAACTTAGGCGACAGGAAAAAGGTTAAACCTCACTACAGGCTACTTCTTGTTTGCTTCCAGGCATATTTTGTGGGTATTGGCCAAAATGTCCATCAGTCGCTTTAACATTTAAACCTAAATTGCAGACGAATCAAAACAGCCATTAACACTGCCTTATGAATCAAATTGCCCATGACCATTATTTACTGCCCAGTGGCTACAGCTGCGATACAAGCTGCAAGTGCACCAATGTGCTATGTGGCTAATTAAATTTTATATAAAACACGTGTCTACTTAAAATTCAAAGTGGAGGTGACACGGAGGTGAAAAGTGCAGTGCATCTGTATGGGGATAATTCAGGCAGGCAGAATTAGGAATTATTTAGTGTAAAATCAGACATGGTGGGGAAAGATCTGGAAGCCAAGTGTTAAAGCAAGTGTTTCGGTTTGGAAATGGGTTTATAGATAAACATAAACAAAGCCAACATTAATGGTTGACATTTGTACAGGGAAGCTGAAAGTATGACAAAAACGCTCCAAGAGTAGCCGTGATGGCTGAGTAACTCATGAAAGGAAAAACATGCAGCAGGGCTGCACGGCATTGTCTTCGAGCCGTCCCTGGGTGCTTTCCTAAGTGCCCGGTCTTTTCATGTGGTTATCACCTGTGTTGATAATGCTAAATGACTTTGTTTTCGGGTGACTGCAGAGAGAGCACGCTGCGTACATGCCTAATCCTGTCACCTTCTGATTTTCTGAAGCACGATGAGGGGCCCGGGGAAAGGAGGAACTGTTGTGTTTGCGTGTGTTTGTATGTATTCAGGGATTTGACTGTGGCACACTGGGAGGTGAGAGGAGGTTATACTTTTGCTGGATAATTAGCTTTTGGGTTTGAAATTTAATGAAGGCCTTGAAAGCATGAGCCCTTCACATGAGTGTGCTAACAAAGTTTGTGCTGATGAGTGGGAGTGACTGACGAGCAGAAGCAAAAAAGAAGAAAGGCAGGAGGTATTTCTTTCTTAAATCCATCTTTTCCATTTTCTCCCTGCTACATATATAGTTTTTCCTTGTTTTGTGACCACGTATGCATTTCCAGAAATACACTGACTGTAATTTTTTGCCATTTTCATATTGGAATTGTCTTTCCTAGAACTCCTAGTTCTCCTTCCTAGAATAACACAAATTTCCTTTCTTATACCGAGGCTGGTGGCTTGAAGCTGGCTCTAAGCCCCAGGTTGCTTTAGCTTTAACCACCAGGCTCTATTAGCTTCTTTAAAATGTCCATTTTCAACTGACTGAAGGTGATATAAGTGTCAAATTAGCTTTATCAAGGCGATCCCAAACAGTTTACGTTTTGGGGAACCTTGTGACTTCCCTCTAGGGATGTCACAATACCAAACATTTAGTAGTCCTTTCCAATGCCAGTGCAATCACATGATTATCGATACCCAGTTCTATACTAAAACAAAATGATCATCTCATGTAATGAAATTGAAACTCCTAATTAAAAATTGAACAGTGAAGTTGTGGCGGATAATTTAGATAAAATGTTAGCATAATATTTAGTCAATGGTGCACTGACTGGACCGTTCGTTGCCAAGTAATCCACTAATGTTACAGTTGCATTATGTTTGTATAAGCTTTTAATGTAAGCCCCTGCAAATATATTTGATTACACAATGGCAGTACTGGCTGATACCAACTGGTATTAGCATCAGCATTACCTAATAACCAGACTACATCATACTGCATAAAAATAGTGACTTATGCCTCTGAAAAAAATAGATGGAGGAACCCAAAATATTCAAAGTGAGGATTTAAAAGCGACTTCACAAACCACTGGGTCATCACATATATACAGTCTTTAACTGACCAGACAACAACTTGCAAATTCCACCAAATGCAACTGTTCAAATCTAGTTTATCCAATTATTAGTATTATTGTTATTATTATTAAAAGCACTACTTGTTACATTCCGAGTTCATATTTTATTGATGTCAGGATACACATTATTAATTAAAGGTTACAAATTGCTAGAGCACACACAGAAATGATAAAAAAATGACTCCTTTTAAATGTGGTGCTTCTTCCAGTGAGGCAAAAGCTGCTAAATCAAATTCCAGGATTCAAATACCCTGACTACAAGGGAAATGGACAATAGAGATGCAATAAAAAACTTGATGATATCAATGCTCAGGGCAAAAGAAGCTCATAAAGAGAGCAGTGACTTAAAATGTGGGCCACTGTGTTTTTTCTGAAGTAATGAGAGCTGTAATATAGCTGATGAAATCGAGACCCCATGGGCTGGAATTCAGAAAGAAAAGGCATAAAAGCCTTTGATTACAATGCCACAGGCTTTTTCCTCATAATGCAATAACCTAAAATGCTACTGAAATCAGGTAGATTTTTACATTCATGGCATCATTTCTGCAAGACGGGTCACATAAACTCAATCGGTACTATCAGAACGACGCTCGGAATTCTAAATCACTGCGTGGTTCGCCTTGTTTGAACGCCAAGTCGTCGCTGCATGCATCCATCCGATTTTCTCGCCATAAAAACCTATTAAGAAAAGCCAGTCTCAGGATGCAGCGGTGAAAGAAGGCAGAGAGGATTGTCTTCTATCCCACACATGGCAGCCCAGTCACCACACTGAATTAGACGTGGAATGAGATGTTTTGTTGGTGTTATTATGCTCACATTACGCGGATTGCCAGATCTTCCCCACTGGGCCCAGTGGGCTCGGAGCCTGAGAGAGAGAGACAGAGAGAGTGGCGAGGAAAAGGGGTCGAAGGGAGGAGAGTGGAGGCAAGGGAACCTGCCAAAAAAACAGCTGCCTGGCAAAATGACAGAGACTCCAGGTTTATTTAGGCAGGGGAAAGGAGGGGAGGAAGCAGAACTGGGTATGGAGATGGAAGGAAATTGGAATAATCAGGTCCTAATGTGCTGGGGCTGGCAAACATTTCTGCCCCTATTACACTGAAGGAAATAAAAAAATAATATTGTCAGGCTCCTCACTACTTTTCCCTAAAACATTAAGATGATTAAGCCTCTTCAGTGGTGGGGGGAAAAAACAATGGCACTTGAAATAATCTGTGGCAGTTGAGCCATGGTCTTGGAATATTAATTGCAGCTTGAGCGGCCAGGGTTTCAGTTTTGTGGGCACACAGCTGTGAAGCTTTTTTTTCCCTTCATTTCCTTGCTCGGCTGTTTGTTGTCTTCGCCTGATTAATTCTATTTCTCTTACCACTGCATTAGTTCTAAAAAGGCACTTGTGTTTTAATAGCTATAATGGGCATAAGTGCATACATTCTGCAGGGATGACACTGATATAATTGAACTACTTCACTCTTTCTCTATTTATTAACCAATTAAAGTCCCAATCAGCTATCATACTAAACTGAGGTGGATACTAAAGAAGAAACTAAAGCGGAGCATGGCTGTATCTATGCAGCCATGCTCGACAGAACAGGCGGAGAACACAGACTGGCACCGAAGCGCTCGCTTACGCCTTTGCTTCAATACAGCATGTTTTGTGTCACTCAATATTTAATCAATGCCAACTTCAAAAAATAACTTTGTCATGCAGCACAGAATCAGCCCCTGGGAACTGTGCTCAGCGGGGACAGTCGCATTTGGTATTATTCCTCACACCCGGTGACTTTGCAGGAAATGGTACCCTGTCTCAGGTGAGGCTGGTTATGGGTCCGATTACTCCTGAGCAATCACGTCTAAAGCAATAGCCTGTGCATTTACGATAGGGTGTTCCACAGGAAAAAAAGGGCCAGACAATTATTTTTTTATGATTATGCCGTCATGGTGGATGTGAATGATAATCGCCATTCAAGGTGAAAGAGAGTTTTTTTTTTTGTGTGTGTGAAATGGAAACCAGAGGCTGTCACCGAGCAGTCACTTCTCACTGAAAACACTTCACTTGTGACATACATACAAAAAACCCACCCGCAGCTCCTCTTATGGAAGAGGGGAAGGGGCGGGGGGTGGCTGTGCACTTCAATGCTAAGAGATGAAAAATGTCCTTAAAGGAAGGCGAGCGGTGTCTGGCACTGGGCCTGTTAATTGGGAGCCATGCAGGACTGCTCGTAACTTACCTGAGATTCCCATCGACAGAGGGATCCTTCAGCGGGGGGGGAGAAGGGGGGGAGGGTGACAGGGTGCGGGGTGGGGCAGGGCGGGTGTCCAGATGCCCTGATCAATGACTGCCATCTTTTACACTGCAGGAGGGCAGAGCCCACAGTGATGAAGACCGTGAGAACAAAATTATGGCTATTTGCACGCAAGAGAGTAATGGGAGGAGAGGGGGTGGGGGTGGGGGTACTGAGAGAGATGGAGACCAGTGAGAGAGGCCCCTCCTGGAAAAATCAATGCTAATGACTGGTGAGTGTTGCCATACACTCACACACTCAGACACACACCCGAGTGCACATGCTTGTATACACAATTTCAAAGGACACATTATGCAATTATACCCATACCCTGTACTTAGGGGCACAGATTCACACACACACACACACACACACACACACACACACACACACACACACACACACACACACACACACACACACACATTATTTTGTCTTTCTCATGCAAGCACACAGAGCAGAGTCTAGGTGGGTTGCTGCAGCAGCAGTCGTAATGACTGACATCCAATTAAAACACTGTTAAGGAAGCTGTAGTGATTACTGTCTCTGGAGCTCATCGATTGCTGATGGGCGCAGCTGTCTCATTACGCTGCTAAGTACCGCGGCCTATTTTTATTTATCTATTTCCTTATTTATCACTCCCTCCTACACGCACTACAGCTAATGGTGTGGCACTGACCTTTTCAACACCCTCTGCCACCTTTGACTTACAACTCTCTAACTCTGCCCTCCATCTGCGACGGCAGCATTAGGCCGGAAAAGTGAAGAAGGGTTTAAGTGGCAGGTGAAAATTGTTCCCACCTCCTCGCTCGGGTCTGTTGGTACAGCGAGCGGATGTGTTGGCGAATTCAGAGGAGATCGATTGATGTATGCACGCGCTGCTTTTTCAGCAAACTCTCTCGGAGTGAAGAAGAGCCCGAGCGGAGTGACATAAGAGAGGCGAGAGAAAAGAACTTATTTAGCACGTTGTCCCATATGGACAAAAATACAGATGGAGAGAATAGAAAATCCGACTTCCTTCAAGCATTCATAAATTTAATGAGAATCTCCTGAAAAATGAACTTGCGGAGAGATTGCCAGCAGGTGGTACACAAAATCTGCAGAGCTGCAAAGAAAGGCTTTAATCTTTAGGAGTCTAAAGCTCCACCATAACATCATCATTAATGCCGAAGCACAGGTACAAGCAGTCCAACTTTAAAATTAACGAGACTTCGTATAGTCAATATTCAAATCAGTGTGTGTGTGCGTGTGTGTTTCACTCTATGATTACACTCTCCACTGCCCCAATTTCTCAAGCGACAGAAAAGAATCAGCTGTTTCCAGTAGTCTGCTATTTCAGTCTCAGCTAACGTAGCTCTCAAGACAAAAGACCTTTGTGCTAATAGTTTATGCAAATATGCTAAACATTTACTTGCCATTACGTATGCTGTATCACCTGCAACAATACTGTTATCTGTTTTATGTGATGGACAAATATCCTATTGCGATATCATTGTTATAGCCATGCGTTTACATGACCTAGTGTGCACGTCTGTGAGTGTAAGCTGCCTTCAATGATGATTTAGCACCTAAAAAGGAAGCTACTTCAACAACACACCAATTAAGTACAATAGTCTGCCAAATATGCCAGGAAACCGTCGCTTGCTTCTGCACTTAAGCCAAAACCACATCACAGTGCAACCTGGATAGCAGCTGGTGATGTTGCAACCCAAATGTAAACAAATGAGCGTCACTGGAGCACTCACTAGCTCCACATGCTAGCTGCAGTTGCTAGCTGCACTTGCTAGTTGCACTTGCTAGCTGCACTCCATATGAGAGGAATAGCAGGACTTTAAGCATCTGGTTAAAAAATTAGAACCAAGATACAACATCCCAGGCAGTTTTATTATGTGACAATACTGTGCAGGCTCCTGACCAGCTACATGACTAAGTTAAGCAGTCATTTTATACTTTACTAAAAACTTCCAGGGAGAACACTACCTAGGATACTTTTTGTGCTTACATTTGATGTATGCTGTCACTGCTATTGCACTGTAATGCTGTTGCTGCTGGCACCTTGTCTCAGTAGATTCACACTTAAAATTAAGAAGTGTGTCATCATTGACAGCAGCTCATTAGAAAAGAAGTATGGAAAATACTCTACATTTACGCTTCTAAATGCTGCTGCCTGCAAGCATCAATAAAATGCTCTGTATACTTTTTTTAAAATATTGTCAGAAGTATTGTTATCCTATATTTTACTTAAATATCATGAGGTAATTTAGAGGCTGTATCGCCCGGCCCAAGAATGTAGTAGGCAGGAGCCAAAAACACACTATTCAGCTATAGGTTTGAAACTTGTGATAAGTGCAGTGGCACCTGCAAAAACCATTTTAATTGGGAACAAGGCCAGAAACAGTTCCAATTCCAGTGCTGGTTTGCAGCCGTACCTTAAAATTTAAACATGTAAATGTACTGACATCTATCAGAATGAAACATTTGAACCCAAATATGTTCAGCAGATGGTGACAATGCATCATACTCTACAAAGCTGCACAATTTTCTGGTCCACAGTCCTCACTGACTTATAACCCTTTTCACATCATTTCTTAAGACGACCAGACATTTCCGTCTCCTCAAATTATGACTTAGACTCAAAACGACATAATTGGCTCTCAGGAACATATTTACAGTAGAAATAATGTTGCACCTCAGGGCTGCACACTAGTAATTTTATTATTATTTTAACCTTTTATTTCTCTGCCAGTCATGATTAATAATTTGGTCTCTATGATTTTAGAAAGTGCAGAATTTGCCAATTGCAATTTTCTGAAGTTCAAGGTGACATCTTCACATTGCTGATTTTTTTTAAAGCAACAGTCTAGACAGTAGTAGGTCTAACTGATGAATCAAATTAATAATAATAAATTCAGCTCCACTGTGATACTTTTCATAAAGTTGGTGTGGACACTCTTGGCCAATTAGCAAATGATCCATTGATTTTAAATGGTATAAAAGAAGCTACACTGACTGTTGTTACTATAAAGCCCACTCAGACACCACCTGACACTGCAGTGTATTAATAGTTCAGTGCATTATGGGTTTTTTTTTTTGTTTTGTTCTTACACTTAAAGGATTTGTGCAGATATTTTCCTGCAGTATGTACACCAGTCTTGGTTTAAAACAACCAGTCAAAGCTGATGGCCGCTTCCATCTGAGCCCAATTCTGTTCATACTGTTAAAAGGGAGTTCTTCCTCCTCACCATCACCAAGTCCTGCCTCAGTGTCTGCCCACTGGGGTTCTCTCTTTTATAATGTAGCGTCTTTACCTTACAATATAAAGTGCCTCTGGATCTTGACGAGTTGAACTAATTTTAACTGAATTCACCTGCCTAAAAGGGTTCAATTCAAGCAAACTATCCAAAAGAATCACGCTAGGTAAGCTAGGGGCCTGCTACCTCAACAACTAGTTAATGACATTTTAATCTCACCAGTTTGCTCATTTAGAGGTTGCAAGATGTCTGCTTTCTTTGTTTAGCTCCTGCAGCTTGCAGGTTTAGTCTGGTTTAAAACAGAACAACTATACCCTACCCTAAAAACCTTTAAGCCCATATTAAAATCTGCATTATGACCAGGGGTGCACATTCGCTGTCAAAATAAAAGACGCGCACCGGATAAGAAGTTGCAACGCGCGCACATGTGCACCCCTGATTATAACCACTTTTATGGTTTAATTCTTAACTAATTTAATTACAAAGACCACTGTACTGAGGACTGTTTCTTTTCTGTGATGCCTGCTGTGTTTGATTGTGACAAAACCTATGAACTGCAGGTCAAGAAGAGAGCATGAATAATATGATTTAATAAAACTTAAAAAGTGAAAATATTCAGTATCTGAGTGCATGTGTGCAAACATTTGTCACACAGCAATTGTTGGGTACAATACACTTCTTGCTAACCTGCTGTTGATCAATGTGCAAATTGAAATACCCAAACTACTAGCTGCTAGTAACTAGACTTACACTATTAAAGCTATTTTTCACAGATTCAGTTGACAGTTCCTGTCAGTCACTTTGTGCACAAATTTATGTGTTAATAGCTTGCCTCTGTTTGTTTATTAACAGGGATTTCTCATTTGAGGGTCATGAAAAATTACCAGTTCATGAAACATTAAGTTAACTGGCAATTCAAATGAAAAAAATAAATAACAAAGAATAAAAAAGCAAAACTAAAGAATCAAGAGCACAACAGCACCAGTAATGTGGTTTTGTCTTTTGTGAGGCACCTGAATAATTCATATCCACACAAAAATATTTATTTCTTTGTTCAGCTTTCTTTGCTGCTCATCCACCTTCCATCTTCCTTTTTTCTTAATTCCCTACCCCCCCTGCATGCTCTCTTCACATCTGTCTGTGCAAGCCCAGGTACTAGGTGGCTGACTTGGATGCAACCACGGTTAGTCAAACATGAGCACATGATTACTGTGCAGCAGGAAGCACACAATTACGCAGCCCACCATTTCGGCATTAGCAATTGTCACACTTAAATCTGAAATTTGGCATTCTTAGTATAACTGAATGAATATTTAATCAATCTGTGGCGGTGAGTGAAATTGGGAAATGAAGGGGTTTTAGCCCGTGCTATAAGCTTGTTGCAGAAAATGGACAGTGAGAAGACAAAGAATGCACGTGTAATTAGAGGGAGGGATTGCCAAAATGGCTTTGTGAGGCTGGATGCAGCAGCGGTGGCCTGAGGCATTAACACAGACATTGTCATTGGCAGGGTTAGTATTGATCTGCAAGCAGGTCCAGTGTAACTGAAGCAGCAGTGGAATCTAGTGACATGCTTTTTCTCTGTCAGATGGTGTGACTATAGACTATTTGTCTCGGGTCGGCTAAACACAGAGCTGTAGGGTTACAGGTCTGTGCGGTCACTCGCGCTCCCTCTGTTCAGGAGTTTCTCAAACTTTACGTGATATACACACCAAAAATCTTTTTGTAATATATGCGATTACCTTCATTTACTACAATAGGAATATGTTTGAGCCATGAGGCCTTAAGCTATTTACACAGTTTACTCAGTTAAATACACCGACAATATATATATATATATATGAAGATAAAACCCTATAATAAAACACAAGTAAAGAATACCATCCACCCCACATCATCCACCTCATTTTAAATATATTTCCTGCTGTGTTTCAAATAATCACGCTAATTATTTACACTTCTAATTTAGCTTAAACCTTGGCTCTTACCCTTTATCTTTTATCTCTTCCTTAAGACGTATTATCTTGTCTATCTATTCAATTAATATATGTTTATAAAATCTCAAATTGAGACTTTAAAGTATAAACAAGAGGAGCACATGGAATAAATTCAGTGGCTCGTGTTGCGCCACACTGGCGACCAATCGGTTAGATTACAAACGCGTGTCTCAGAAATGTAAGAAATTGCATTCACTTAATAGAAGTCAGCTCCATAAGCCACCAACTTTTTTTAATCCCAGCTTTTGGCTTTGTTGCTGCTGTTAGCCAGCAGCAGCTGTGGAAAAACTTCCCAACCTCAGCAGCTTAGCTGTTTCTCCTCCCAGCTGTTTTTCCCCTCCAACACTCCCTGGACCAATCTTGTTCTTTTCTTCTTCTTCCTTTTTTTTACACGATTGATAATTTAACAGTAAACAACTGCTGGTTATGCGAGTGTATGTGATATAGTCCAAATAGTCTTGATTATAGCATTCTGCACATAAGCCTTTGAAAGAACTGATGTGTTGTAGATATTATTTATTTATAAAGTCTGGCGAGGGCATTAAATGACACTAAACAAAAGTCAAGTGATATTGGTTATCAATATTCACAAGGGCTTCAAATCAAACATATTTCTTACTCTGTACAGTTTGCAGCTATGGAGCTCTGAGTAAGCTACGTAATTGCTATACAGCTGTAATAATAATAAATGCATTACCTGGACTGTTCTAAAAGTCCCAGAAATAAACCCCATGGTAAGTTAACTGCTTTGTTTTTCTGCTCGCACAAAAGAACCTATGGTTATTGTCAGACTATGTTGTAAAGAGATGTAGAAAAAAAATGTGAACCGAGCTGGATTTAAACAGAATCTCGTTTCTTTTTTTTCAAAGCTGCAGTCACAGCCTTTATTTTATCAGGAAAAAAAATATTGTGAAAAATATTTTTGCGACTCTGGACTCAAAATTAGGTTGCAAACTTTTTGACACTGCGAAAGATTAGATATGTTTTGCTTAAATGCAGGGTCTAAACACTGAAAGGCATAAACCTTGCAAAATATCAACTACCAACAAAAGAATCACATCTAAAAACTCGTAAGCTAACTTGTCTGTTTAACGATTTAGACCTTGAGTGCTAGCATATCAGAATTTAGAGCCCAACCAGTTTCTCAGCTGTTTATATTGTTGGCCGATATTAATTATTTGCTATTCGCTGATCTACGGGTTTCTGTATTTTATATTGGTAAATAAATCTTGTTTTGTTGTTTTAAAAAAACAAAGACGGGATAGGAGAAACACCCTACATCTATTTTATGAGTGTTGACGTTGCACAATTTGCCCACTAGAGGGCACAATGCAACCTCCACGTTGGCAACAACTTCACAAACACAAGAACGAGCTAACTGAGCAGAGTGAGGCCAAGCTTAAACAAGTAAATAAACAACAACTACATGATAAATATCAGTGAAATAAGTGTATATTTTTGAAAGAAAAAATATCAACTGATATGTCAGATTATCAAATTTTTGGACTTAAATCTTAAACAAATCTTAAAAATACTAAATTGGTCGGCTTCTATCATAATTGGCATAGTTAAATATGTTTGGCCTTTTTTTCTTGATAAAGCAACGTGGATCCAACTACCCCTTGCCCTTGTCTACAGCAATAGCTCCATTGAGACCAAGCTATGTGAAGAGGCTCATCTGTCCTTAAAATTAAAAAATGGCTCAGGGTTTGTTGGAATTTCTTTTCTTTTTTTTATTGATTCACTATGCGGTAAATATTAGCTTAGGCTATTTGGGTTAAAAAGGCTATTGACTCCAGACACGGTAGCAGTAGGTATTCCAGTTTCACTCCGCTGTTGTCCACAGATGCCTAAGGGCAGATTACACTTATAGACTTTCACTCTTTGCCTAATACAGACAGTATCAGGACTATTAAAAATAAAGCCTGCTCAATTTATACCACGGTGGCATTAATGCTAATTAGTATATTAGCTTCAGTCTGTCACTGGGAATAAGAGGCAACATTGATCTCTCGTCATCATGCTCATAATAGATTTTTTTCCCTCCCTCTGCATATATTATTGTCCCGCTCTCCTATGGCTTCCTCGGAGAGTTGCTTTCACATTTTAATCTCTCCACTTTAGGAAAAAGCGAATGCGCTTCTCTGCACAGTCGATGCTAATCACAACAGTTGCTGTGCAGCTTCTTTGCATGTATTTTTAGTTGGTTGTGAATTTGTATGCAGTGCAACCTTTGAATTATTGCTGGGATTCCTGTTTAGTTCTTCCTTACCGAGAGCTGTTTAGAAAAGTTGCTGCTGCTAAATCAGCGGGAAAAGAGCAATTTGAAATTTAAATCCCTGAACAAGACAAGGCAATGTCATTATATGTGCTTCCTTAGTAACACTTTATACAGCGATGTAGCACCTGGAAACTTTAATAATCTGCTAGTGAAGCTATACTCACGAATAACTAAATGACCCAAAACGTCTATGCGGATGGACAGTGATCACGTTCATTTTATCTAACTGCACTCCTCAGTTCCTATAATTAACAAAAATGCTTCAATTTTTTTCTGTTTTTATTTTATTATTGATTTAAATATATTATTAAGGCAAATACAACCAAAGTCATGTCAATTTAACGTATTACTCTAATCATCTCAGGGCGTATGGTAAAAGCCAAAGACCAACAGTGTCTGCAACAGTATAGCACACAGTAATGCATTCAAGTGGGTTTGCTTGCTTGCTTGCTTGTTTGTTTGTATAAGTGCATCTAATTAAGACATCCTTTTAATAACAGCATCCTGCATCTCTAAATTATGATTGGATGGAAAATTTAGCAAAACAAAAACGACCGTCGCTGATTGAGCTGTATTATTTTTTTAAAGGATGATCTCCTTTTTGTGGAAACACTCCTGCCCCCTGTTATCTCTTAAACACACACTCAATGTATTCTCTATGAATAATCACTTTATGAACATCACCATCAGCGTAGCTATCCACTTAGCCCAGTCCTTGATTGAGTCTATTTGACAGACTGTAGAGGACAGTGAGAGTTTTGGCCTTACCCAAGGGACACACTTGGCCCTTCCAGTAAAAAGAGGCCACTAATGGAAGCAGAGGCCCTCGTCTCCACTCCACATTTTTATGCAGGCAATCCAGGCATTTATGGTAATCATAAAGTGGGGCCAAATGGATGGCAGGGTCAGCTCTGAGCACAGAAAAACACTGAGTGGCGAAGTCTTGTTGACAGCTGCGAGTGCTGCCACCTCCCTGTAAGTTCAGCTACAGCATAACTCTCTCCACGCTCGACGCAAAAAAACATCTCAAGACCTCAAAATGGGACCCCCCGCCCACTCCTCCTGTCTCCTGCTAACGCAGTTTTTCTTGCTCTCACTTTCGGTGTTTATGAACCTCTGGGGACAGTTTATGAAAAATTCATTGGCTCAGTGGGGCAGGTAGCCGGCTTAATGTTGGATCTTTCTTCCCTGCCTTCCTTCCTCCCTTTCACGACACTGCCCGTTTGTCAAGTGTTTGAGAAAACACCTTGCTTAAGACAGAGCAGAGGTGGAGCACGAGGGTAGGGAAAGTGTTTCTGGTGAATCATTACTGCACTTAATTAATATGCAAGTGTAAATGTGAACGCTAGTGTTTCTCAGCTGAGATGCACCATGATTGTGGCACAGCCTGGAGCTGCATGCTAATTTATTTTCTCATCTTCCCTGGCTTGAAACTCGTAATTGCTGTTAGCGCACGCTGGCCTGCCAAAAACCACAAGAAGCTACAAACATTTGTCCTCAGTGTGCCTCAGCGGGTTAAAGAAGTAAACAGGAATAACCTCTCCAAGAAAAAACAAAGAATGAAACCATATTTTTGCACACTTGTGTCGTTTGCAAGGCACCGCCGAGAGTGTAGATTTTCCAGTGTGTTACTGTTTTAAAATTGCCTCTGCTGTGTGCTGATGCCTGGAATGCACATGACACATTGATGTCTCCCGATGTGACGGATACAAAAAAAGCAGGAGGAAATGTTTGCAGTGTGTGTGGGAGAAAATGTGCGAGCCTTAAAGCGTCATTTAAGAGCATTATTTTCAATTACAGCAAGTAAAAAAGAAATAATTCACAGTAGGTCAGCATTAAATAGACCGCAGTGATGATTTTATAGTGAAGGAAGCATCGTGAGAAATTATGTCATGATACAATAATCTGATGTAATTCAATAGAAAAAGTGAGGGGGAGGAAGGAAAGTAGCTAAAGTCTAGACATCCCTGTGGGAAGTCTGTGTGATCGGTGGAGGGAAAAGTTCCTTTGGAGCTTATATTCTTCATGGCTTCCTATTGCTTCAGCCAGACAGAACAAACAGCCAAAAGTGTTCGTCGACAGTTTATGGGTAAAATAGTTTGGAAAGCCGACGTATTTATGTTCAGTAAATTAACGAGATTTCATCGATACCTGTCCAGACATATAATATTATATAATATTAGGCAGAAAAGACTTTAAAGGAATTCAATAGCAGGGAACCACGAAGATGTCTATCACCAATTCAGTAAATTTAATTGTTGCCAGTTTTGTGAAGTGCTATGATACCAGAGTAGAGTCTGACGTTTGACCCTTTTTATTTGGATCATCATTCTCTCCTATTAAAATATCATCGGTTTTACTGTGTCCAGCTAAACCGTGAAAAAAAAATCAAGCAGTGCAATAGTTTTTCAGCTTTCAAAGTTTGTCTTTAAAGATTGTCCATTTCTACAATCATTTTAAGTCCTTATACCAGACCATTTTCAGGCAGTTTTTTTCTTTGTTTGTTAAGCCACTTAACACTATCCTATGACTCATTCAAGCACAAAAAAATGCATCTAACCACTGTGACTAAATATAATGAACAACTTACTGGCAGTTTTTGTTTATAACTGAAATTTTGATATAAAATAGTGTTTTTCCACCACTAGGTTGAATTTCTCAGCATGTTGTGCATTGTGTCAACCAAGTACTAGTCACCGAAGTGTCATCAGAAATGGTCTCAGTGGAAGGGTGGCTGTCAAGAATGGCTGTCATAAGCCATTCTTAAGGAAGAGAAACGGGGAGAAAATGCTGAGGTAATGAAAATTACACACGACACCTGGACTGACAATCAGAGGCTTTATGAAGTGATGAGTCCAAATTTCAGGTAAGGAGGGAGGTACAACAGCGTATGCAGCCTTCTGTAAAAAATGTCTCTGAGGTGGCTTTCAGATACATATCAGCCTGTGGTGTTGGGGATGTTGTTGAGATTGATGGAATTATTGATGCAGAAAAGTAAGTAAGATTTGGATCCATCATGCAACAGCATATGGAAAATCTCTGATTGTCAGCAGCTTCATTTTTCAGAATGGCAATGATCCCAAACACACTGCCAATGCAGTAAAAGTAAACCTGGATAGAAAAACACACGATGGAGCGCCATCGGTCATGGATTGGCCTCCCCAGAGCCCGAAGCTCAACATTACTGGAGCAGAGTGGGATCACATTGACAGAGAATAGAACAAAATGCAGTCAACATTCAAAGAAGAGCTCTGAATGTCCTTCGAGAAGCCTGGAGAACTATGAGACTGGTGCACAGCACTGTATGTACCGAAGTAAATAGTTGTGTGTGGAGGAGCAAAAAGTAAATAAAAGGCAAGAGGCAGGAATAGTAAGCAAAACAAAACGACTTCCAAGCCAGTTGCCACCAACTGCACTACTCTACTTAATAAGTTTCAGAGCTCTTGTAGATAAATTATGAGAGCAAGGCTTCATTTTGCCATTCGCAACAGAGTGACAGGGCCAACAGCAGTGCGGTTTGTTACAGCTGGCTCTTATCGGCTGAATTTTATCTTAGTCCAGTGGAATTACATTTAGAGACCAATTCAAATATACTGTTAGACAGTGTAATCCATATCCATGGCCTCACAAATCCCTCAGAGCATTAATTCATCCCATACATTCTACAAGATTAATAGCAGGACAGGGCAAGATGTGATAAAGCTAGCAGAATACATTGTCCCACTGGCCAACAGTACAGAGACTAATTTGTATGGTTTTCAATAGGCTCACACAGTGGCCATTGTTAAGACTCCCAAAATTCCCAGGCACTGGTGTTATGATTAGCTCGAAGAACAAGTTTAACCCAGGTTAGTCCTAAAGGCACATGAAAAAAGACATTAAAGACTTTTTTAATTCTAAGGGCAGACAAGGTCGAGCTCTGTGACAAACAGTTTAAAAACTGACCAAGTGAAACACTTAACAGAGTTTGTGATAGCAACCTGTTATATCATTAGCCAGATTTTAACATTGTCTCCACAATGGCCTGTTTAATTGCGTCTTCATTGGTTGACCTAGCTTCTTTAACAGCATAAACTCACATTTTGCAGTAAAAGAAGACTTGTTACCATGTTTTAAATATACAAACTATAAAGTTCACACGGCATTCCATGTATTTCAAATAATAGCTTACATGTTTTCATGAGAATTCATGTCCCAAGTAGGTTACTGTGATGCAAACTTAGCCAAAATAGCAGAAAAACAAGAAATATAAGGAATTTATTAGTTAATAGATATCTAAAATTAACATTCAACTTCTTTGTAACATTTAGATTTATGTTTTTATTCAACTGAAAGATTTAAAAACTGTCTTGATTTTTATTTGAGTCTTACAATACTACTATGCTACTGGGCTTATCTTTGAACAATAAACCCAAAGCTTAACTGAGATTAAAATTTCTCCTGCTTGTCTGAAATCGCTGTATCAAACCAAAATGACCTGATGAAACAAAATGTAATTTGTTAGGCTATAGCACGCAAGAGCTAGGCTAGCTGTTTCCTTCTAGTGCCGGTCTTCATTCTAAGCTAAGACAACTGCTTGCTACCAATAGCATAATCTTTACCATATGGAATCAACAGCACTGTTTATCAGGTAAGTAAAATAGCCAATAATAATAATAATGCTTATTATTAATAACTGTCTTGATTTGTATTTGATTTTTACAATACTAGTATGCTACTGGGCAGCTAGCTTATCTTTGAACAATAAATGGTAAATGGCCTGTATTTGTATAGCGCTTTACTAGTCCCTAAGGACCCCAAAGCGCTTTACACATTCAGTCATCCACCCATTCACGATGCCAAGCTACATTGTAGCCACAGCCACCCTGGGGCGCACTGACAGAGGCGAGGCTGCCGGACACTGGCGCCACCAGGCCCTCTGACCACCACCAGTAGGCAACGGGTGAAGAACGACCGAGACTGGGCTCGAACCGGCAACCTTCCGATTACAAGGCGAACTCCCAACTCTTGAGCCACGATTCGGGCCCCAATATGCCCAAATATCAAAGAGAAATTAAAAATGCATGCCGTGGAAGAGTTCGGGTCTTAGGAGGTTAAACAGGGTTGCAAAATGCTACATTGTTACTACAGTATAAAGCTTCATATCATTTTAAAAACAAACACAATCACAAAAAAAGGTAAATAAAGGTAAATACAATATCTAATTCCATGTATGGACTTTATAGCAACTATGCTATGAGTGTTCGTGCAATAACTATGGTCTCAGTTTTTACACAGGCTCGTACAGTCGGTTATGTCCACTAGCAAAACTGCCAGATGTACTACACCCCCACATCACACCAACTGAAAACAGTGTAGCTAAACAGGTCTACTGTTCCGTGTGTGCATCACAGAACAAGAGAGAGTTGAGACGAGGTATTCAAAGCAATTCCCAGTTTCTGGTTTAGGTGGGTAGCCTCATACTGTAGTACTGATAAGTATCATGCTTCCAAAAGTAAATTGTTTGTGTGCGAGTGTGTATTTGAACATATGTTCCTGTGGGTCATGTGGTGTTCTCTGGTGTTTAACCCTCTGCCCTTTCTCTACTTAATGGACTCCTTTGAGGCCTAACCTCTCTCTCACAAACACACACTCGCATACACACCCGCTCTCCCTGACTCCGGAGGTTTCATAATCCTCTCTGCTTGCTCGCACACTTAGCCATATCTGATGATTTTCTGCAGTAATGAAGTTAGCATTGGAGGGAGCACTGCTGTTACATTTTAACATTGATTTGTTCGATACGTGGTGGGTAGTGTATTTGAGTCGAATTGTTCTTGTAAATGCACGGGCGTGTAAACAACATGACGCTTGATGGGTGATGTTTTAATTTCTCGATGTCTGACAGGGACAGGTTAAGCAGGGAGTAAAAAATGATTGGGCCCACAGTAAAGGCAGAGAGAAAAAACTGCCATGTGCATTAGTATGTAGCATGCAGTGTTTTTGGAGGCTCTCTGAGGGTCACAGTATGTTTTGCATCAAATGCAAAATGAGGGCAAGTTCTAGTGCTTCAGCCTCACTCGAGTGTGTGTGTGTGTGTATCTATGTATTCCCACTCAGTGGTTCAGCACTAAGATACACTGAAAAAGTCCCCACAAGGAAAAAAAAGATGATGAACTGTTTGTCAGGTAGTTCAAAGGCAAAAACAATCCCACATTCAGACCACACTACGTAGTAGTGGAAAACACGCATTCAAGTTGGAGGAGAAAAGAAAGAAAAAAGATCTGCTGTAAAGCCATAAAATACAATTCATCTTGTCGCGGTCCCTGCAAGGAGCGTGTAATCACAATGACACACTGGTGTAATCCATTTAAAACACTTTGGCTCAGGCCTAGGCTGCTTTGACTTCCTCTGCAGGCTTGTGCCATCATCTTCATTTCAGATACGTTTCCCTGACTGCCTGCTATTAGCGAAAATATGTAAGCTGCCTTGTCGTCCACCTGCTCAGGCTGCCAGGCGAGCATCTTGTCCTGGATGCATTACATGACCGGCGAGAGCACACAAAAAAAAAAACCACGAAAAGATAATAACCGGCTCATCTGAGGCAGAGGTGAAGTGCAAGCCTATTCGCTTGTCCGCAGACATGTAATCTGTCTCGAGAGGTGCTCTCTCTTCTGGCGCCTTTGTGCTTTGACTTTCGGAGGCAGGGTAGACCCACCCAACCTGACTAGGCAATGAGCTTAGAGTAATGGTGTCACCAGAGCGCTGAATCTCATTGAGAGTTGCTTGAGCAAACATTATCTCACGCTGAAACCACTGCAGCAGTGTCTGGAGGGGAGGCTCCGGTGAGTTATTACACAGCGAGTTTTAATCTTACAGGAGGAAATACACGCTTGCCATTTAATGTAAAAAGATCAGAGGGCAACCTGGGTGCATTCTGCATGCGCTACTCCATGCAGGGTTGAAAGTAATTGAACTAATTAGGCACTCAACGGGACCAAGTTAAACATGCAGTTGGCATTAAACCGTGGATGATTTATATTTACCTATAAACTTTGCCCAAGACTGCTGCTCACCACCGGACTGTTTTATGCATCGTTGGTTTAATTATGACTATTTGTTAATGGGCATTCTGAGAGGCCTGGCGTACTGGTTAAAAATATTCAGGGTTGTTCAGGAATGAAAAGAATGATAAACAGCGGTTTAACAAGAGCGGCGAAAACAACCTTTTTCTTCACAAAATATAGCCAAAAGTGTAATAGATTTAAAATTGTATACAGAGCTCAATAAAGACGCGTTCATTGCAAAAAATAATGACAGCACTGCACGTTTGATCAGCATTAGTTGTGACCTTGCACACAAGATGCTATCAAAACAGCTTAATGCACGAAACTGAAGCGCTGTAAACAAACTCCAACTGTACGAGGGAAGCCAAATTATATGAGGGAAGCCAAGCGTTAAGCAAAGTGCAACCACTGGATTATCTTTACACCTTAGGGCTGTGCGATATGACCAAAATCTCATATCCCGATATAAGAATTCTAACGATATAAATCATAAAAATGTAACATTTTCTGTAAATTATGTGAATCTCGGGCAGCTCGACTTGCGGGAAGTGTTTCCAGCTGCGCGTCATGTAGCTGGAGTTTGAGTCTAAGGTCTATTTTTTAGCACCTGACGGTTCTTTTTTAATTCTCATCCGTAAATAATCTGCTCTTTCACGTGATTCAGTTTATTTTGAAAAGTCTCAACAGGATCTTGAGCTTTATTGTGAAAGGTTTATGTGGAACATAAACAAGCGGACACGCGATGGTGTCGTTGTTGCTAACCACAACACATAAAAACAGGCGCTTGTCCGTCCGTAGTGTGGTTATATAAAATATAAGAGAAAGAGAGAACTTTAAAAAATTAATGCAGCCACTACAGTGACCATCAGAACGGTGAAGAAATATTGCCGTAAACAGTTTATTTTGCGACACCACGAAACAAACGATAGCGTAAAATGAAACAATAGACGTTTTTATATATCGTCATCCGATATATATCGTTATATCGAACAGCCCTATTACACCTATTAGAACACAGCAATAACACCGCTAGGCAGTGGTGGCCACCACAAAGCTGTTTTTCTTTCTTTTTTTAAACTACTCATGTTGTTTTTGGAACAGTCCGACCAACTCGGAACGCACTAACGGCTCATCTGTGTGCTAGTCCGGTAGCTTATAATGTGCCAGAGCTTCTCAAATAATTGCACTTATCTCGTGAGCTATAATGTCAACTCTCTCTTTTTTTCTTCCCCTCTCTCAGAGCATATTGCATTCCCCAAGTCAACAGTTCAATCTCACCTTCCCCGCCCACTTCTCTCCGAGCAGCAGATGCCACAATTTTTCTTTGCCCCCACTTCTCTTTCTCCTCACCCACCTTCCTTCTACCCACTAGATGGATCAGCTCTCTCTCTCAATCCATGCTTCCTCTGCACCTCCTCAGACGGGGAGATTGATTTGTCTACAGGACGCCTCTGACCTTTGATATGATCCGATAAGGGACGCACGGCCCTAACCGAATTAGACAATCAAAGGGGAGGCACATTAGAAGTGAGAGGAGGGTGTTTCCCTTTTTTGCTTGCAACATGCCGCTGCTTTTTTTTCTTTTCTATGACCGTTAAATCCACTGTCCATCTCCTGCCAGCCTCAATCAGACACCCGGGGGAAAATAAAAGATGTGTTTTCAAATTGCACTCTGCCTAAAGGCTCTTTGGGCCAAATTTAATTTTCACCTTGCATCGATTTTCCCTTACTCCCAACTCAATGGATCCTAATGTTATCTATGGTGTATTTCTGTGCTACGCAGGAATAAAAGGGAGGCCTTGTTCTGGACTGCTGCATGTCAGAAGACACTGCGTGCAATATGTCTTCCTCGTAGCATCCAGGGACCGAAATGATTGAGAAGCTGCCCTTTTCTTTGTGTCAGTTCTGGCATCGCTTTGTGTCTTTGGGATATTTCCCAAATCAACTTTCATCCGCATGTATTGACTTGACTTGACTTAATCTTCCAGTTTGTCTTTAAAGCTGATGTTCAGTACTGTAACTTTTAACCAGGAAAAGATATTTGCTTAACGCATCATCCGCATTTTTCAGTCCAGATGCATCCGACTGAAATAGCGGACTTCTGTTGTGATGCCTTCTGTTGTGAAATCTAGACGGCACACATGCTTTTACTAAAAATACACCTGACGTCAAGGGATGGTAGGCTTTTGTCTTATCTGTAGCTGGATGCAGTGTTGCCATCCCTGTTACAATGAGTCTTTGCCTGAGTTGGATTGGCACCTTTGGGCATCCAGGTTAAAAATCAAGAAGCCTCACCACCTTTAATCACGATTAGGTAAGTTTGTCTCTCAGCACAGATTGTGAATGTGGTGTTTGTTTTCACTTTTTCTTTTATCCCAGGCTTGATTTCTGTAGAAATAACTACAGAAATAGCTATTTATAAAGATACTTAAACTGGGTTAAGCACATCTAGCTCTATTTATAATGCTTTAATAATTAATGAAAGATAATTTAATTCCTCGGCAAG
Organism: Aulonocara stuartgranti; assembly: GCF_965226115.1. Lineage (NCBI taxonomy): Eukaryota > Metazoa > Chordata > Actinopteri > Cichliformes > Cichlidae > Aulonocara > Aulonocara stuartgranti. Next base: position 34,088,502 of record NC_138941.1, read on the forward strand.
CTGCAGTCAGGCTATGATGGGAATCACATCGTTAGAAACGCTGCATCGAGTGGAAACAGAAAACACTGATGGGAAAAAAAGCGAAATTAGATTATCCAAAAAGGACAACGCTTTAGCGTCCGTCTTTTTCGGACGTTTTTAGAACCACTCTGGTGTCGAGGCTGAGGGAACCTTTGCGGCAGCTTACCCTAAAAAACCCGTTAATAAATAAATAAATAAAGATATTTTTGGGGGGGAAAAACAGCTGACAAGCTGGACAGAAGAAAGGATAGGTTTCGACAGATCCCAGCCTTCTTTCACTGGAACATATGAAGAGGAAAACAAAGAGTGAAGAGGATGACGAGGAAAGGCAGTGGCTTCAAAGTGGGCTACAGCGTTGCAAAGCCAACAAATGGCGTGAAAGCACACTCGACTTGCACGGATACACATGAGACCCAGTATCACAAGCCACAACACATAACCAGGCGCGGGTATGAACAGAGGGAGGGTGTTTGTGTGAAGGGGGGGATGAAGCAGTGGGGAGAGCATGAGGAGATGCAATCCCTCCCACCCACCCCTCTGGCAACGTCGGTATCCTCGGTACCATTTGTTTGTCGTCTTAAACTGGCAGAGAGCTCAGGAAGCCAGGGTCTTACATAAACCCTACCCAGTATGGCTCTTTGCTGGGGAACTGATCCCTCCCAAAACCCTCATTGTTATTCTCTCATGATGCCGAGGGATCTGCCGAGCACCCACAGCCAAACCTACAGCAGGACTGAGTGCGAGGTTGGGGTGCTGTGTTTACATGTGTGCTCTGTCAGGGGGGACTGAGCTAACTGTACACACAGGATTACAGACAGAGTACAACTTTTAAAGCTGAAATGTCACTCATTTATTGAGGACGTGGTCATCGTTTTTCCCTCAACTTCAAATCGCTACACAGGGGGCAAAAAAAATCTTGTTCATTAATCCTTCCAGGTCTGTTACATTGCTGACTTTGCGCGATCATAATCGCTTAAAAGACTCCATGAGACAGGTCTTCTTTGTCAAATTGAATTTCCTCTCCACTATCACCAAGTGGCAGATATTCATCAAGGGGAAAGGGGGAGAAAAAGATTTCAAAAGGTACAATATAATAGGCTCGAACACACTTCCAGGGATGTCCACATTCTCCTACGTGTGGAGATTACACTCTGCAGCCACGGAGCTGCTGACTCTGTCAGGGGTTTGATTTAAATGTCCAAGGTAGAGCTTGATCAAAACATGTCCTTTTTCAGTCTGATCAAAGACAATATGGCCGCTGGGGTCTATGAAATCCATGCTGTGCACTCTCAACCTCTGTATTTACAGAACAGAGCTCAGCTTCATTCAATAAAATATGCATAAAGCACGAGCTGCCTCATGTGATTGCCTCATCTCCGGCAGCTATTCAAGAATTTTCTCTAGGATTTTTTGGGAAATTCACGTATAGAGTTGAAATATCTATTTAGTCAAATTTGGGAAGTGGACTTTACGGGATCTCTATATTTGCCGTGGCTCTGCATATTCTTACATTACACTCGGGCTGTTCTTTAGCTGGCTGTAAAATACTATTAATAAATTATATGCTGTGGATACAAGCCTCACTGATCCTACCACAGTGGTTGGACTATTTCATATCCAATATGAAGATTTTTTTTTTTTATCTTAAGGCACCTGAGACAGTTTCCCCCCCCCCTATAAAAACCAAATAAAAACTTTTCTAAAACTAAACCCTTAAAAAGTTTAACTTGTTTCCTCTCTTCAGCAAAACAATAATGTGGAGCCCATCACGGTGTGCAGAAGAAATATTGTTCACAGTGACCTCCAAGTGACTACCGGAATGGGTTCAAGGTATGAATATAAAAATCTAATAGTGTGAATCTGAGGCTGCTGGGACAACTGAGATTTCTTCTATTTGCAGCTAAGGCTTCATCAAAGTATCCTTTATAAGGTGCATTTTTGTCAGCCTTTCTTTTTTCTCATTACTGACCTGAAAGGACAGTAAGAGAAAAAAAAAGTTGGCATCGGTGTTGGAAAAAAAGAGAAAGAGAGATTGGAAAGTGTCTGGAATCATAATCAAGTCTGGGATGTACACAGAGAAAATGAATCTTATCTTTAGGTCAGAGGCGGATGATCTGACAAAGAAGCCCACAAGCTGCCACTCGAGTTCACTTTCCACTTCTGCTACTTTCTTTTTGTTTTTTCCAAATGCTTTGATTCACTCTACCCTTTCCCATGGTGGAAGTCCCTTGGATAGCAACCGAGTAGGTCTAATTGATTTCTCTTGTTCATGTCAGGTAGAGGCAGCAGCATCGAACTGTGCAGAGTACCCTGGCTCCAGCTTGCCTGCATTATTCCTTTCTGTTTTCTTCTTTGCCTCCATATCCCAGTAGACTATAAGGCCAATATTCAACATACCAGTGCCCTCTAAACTCTCACAAGATGCCAGATGGCTGAGGTATGCCAAAGCAATCACATGTATGGAGGTAAAATAACACCTTGGCGCTGTACACGTGGCTTACATAAAGGTCAGGCTGTAAGATTACACTGGCGTTTACGCTTCTGAAATCACACCAAGTCGTTATCGCAGCTAGACGCTATCGTGCCGAAATAACTAGCGGTAAAGGCGATGATATCATGAATGCCCATTCAGCCAACTCCAGTGCAGCAGCTTTGCAGAAAATAGTAGCTTTGTAGAATTATTCCAATCATTCATATTTCATTACTATAATATATTGATTTTTTCCCGACAATTAAACAAAAACAAGCCTGCAGTTCCAATTGCTTTTGCATTTCTTTGCATGACATTCAGGAATCCTCGCATTCACCCTACTTCAACAGGGATTGTGACTCAAGGCAGCACATCTATAGCATTTTCCTCTTGCCTTTGTCTTTGGTCGGTATCCATCAGTTTTGTCACTTCCTGCCATGTCAGGGGAGCAAGAAGGCAATGCTTTTCTATTTAATATTTTTTTCTGTTTGTTTTTTCAATTTTAACAGCACAATGCAGACCAGATTTTCCTTCTACAACAACAATACAGCCGACAGTCGAGCAGGGAAGGAAAACATCCACCACAACGTTGGCGGCTGAGATGAATTTCTAATCACGCATGATTGAGCTTGGATTAGAAGCACTGCTAGAGAAATTAGGTAACAGCAAATTTACAACAAAAGCGCTCTAACCAAACAGTGTTTTCTGCTGGTTCAAGATCAAGACAGCCATGGTCAAATTAAAGCTCAGCAGAAATACAAGGAACATCATCTCACAGATAGCATAACTGCCATCATATGGTTGTATAAAGAATACTTAGCACTGCTAATGCATCATGAACCATCCCTGAATAATTCATTGAAATGCCATGAAATTTACATATTACAGAATTGCATTTGTGTAGGTCAAAAATATGACACCCTTCAGTACTGCACGGAATACTGTGGACTAGCCAAAGATTTACATCACCAATGGTGGAAGAAATTAAAAGCAACTTTATTGACAGATCACATGACGGTATAGAGCTTGCATCATCTTTTAATAGAGGTGCTGAATTTAAGCTTCATCTTAAATCATGTATTACCAGAGAGTGGTGGCTGTCATATATGAGTAATTAATGCTACAGTTAGCAAAAAATAATTTAAAAAACCCATAATAAGTTTGATTAATTGTGCCTTTCCTGAATATAATAAAATAATAAAAAATAATTTAAAAACCCATAATAAGTTTGATTAATTGTGCCTTTCCTGAATATAATTCCATCAGATGTTTGTCTGCTACAAACATCTGCTATATAATCAGCAGCTTATGGTGGCTAATGCTAGCTGTTAGCATACATTAGCTACTTCTTCAGATAACACTGAGTCAGTAATGCATGTGTTGACGTATGCTTTGGCTATCAGTGTAGCCAAAGATTACATTACTCTGTCATGCTTCAGACTGTTATAAAAGATATCATATTTCTTGGACAGCTAACACTGAAAGCACCTATCATAAATTTACAGTCTTTTTAATATAATGTGCAATTTCAGCTAAATAACTAAATGAAAGAAAACAAGAGTAAATTCATCCTTTCCAGATCCTGAAAACTAGTTTTATTGCTTAAATAAACCTTTTTTCTTTCAACTTAAACTGCTCTAAATTTAATCTAAAAATGATTTGCAGACAGAGAAAACCAAATTCACCTTTGAAAGCAAAATAGCATGCTGTTTCATTTACTCGTTGTTAATTAGGTCAATCATTAACATGATATGCTTTTTCTCAGTTTATTACTAACAGTGATTTGCTACAATCGTACTTGTTTTGTTGCAGTACAGTAAGCAGCTTATGGTGGCTAATGCTAGCTGTTAGCATGCATTAGCTACTTCTTCAGATAACACTGAGTCAATGATTTGAACTGTTTGTCTTTTAATAATGCATGTGTTGACATATACTTTGGCAGTCAGTGTGCCCAGAGTTTTAAAAAGAAAGACTACATTACTCTGTCATGCTTCAGACTGTTATAAAATATATCTTATTTCTTCGACAGCTAACACTAGGAGCACTTATGCTAACTTTACAGTCTCCATAATATAACATGATATTTTTTTTCCTCAGTTTATTACTCGAAGCGATTTGCTACAGTCTTACTTGTTTACGTGCAGTATAATAAGCAGGTTATGATGGCTAATGCTAGCTAACGGCACATTTCATCTAACAACACTGTCCATTCAACAGTTTTCTTCCTTTTTCCTCTTACACAGTCTGGTTCAGGGTGCAAAGTTGGAAAAACATTACGATACATGACCATGCATCAGATAGCTGCTGCTACTGCAAAAACACACACACACACACACACACACACACACACACACACACACACACACACACACAAAAACATGTTGTATAACCAAGAACAGGTCTTGCACAGGCCAAGGACATCTTTTGAAACTTTACAGTATCTTCACAATAATACGTAATTTTGCCAGGAAAACAGATCTGTACATTCCCTTGTAGACTTCAGACTCAGTGTTTTTTGTTGGCGTGTTATGATGCAAACTTGTAGTCATTAATCAAGGCTTACTGGGCTCTAACCTGGAGAAGGCAAATATTGATTGCTCTCAGATAAGACTTGACATGTGGTTACCCAGCTATCAGATGGCAAAAAAGTACATTTCATCTGTGCCACTTATATAACATCAGTCTATCCTGATCACTTGTAATGCCTTTTTTTAATTTATTTTTTTATTGTTTAACATTAACTTCAATATCAACGCTGGGCTTTTAAATTAAAATGTGACCAGCGTGAAGAAAGAAAAGGATTAATAAACCGCTCTTAATTGGATAACATGAGCAATCTGCAACGGCTCACCTTCCTACTGTATCACATACATCAGACTTAATAGCACTGACATCTCCTGCACGAGGCAAAAGTTGTTTAACAACTTAATGAGTGTCTGATTTATGACTGGAGCCCGGTGTCTGATAAATAAACAGCACAGGTGAGAGGGTTTCATCTCACAGAGCGTTTTCTAATCAACAGCTAAGAAGAGACGAAACATTTAAGGTTGTACTTGTGTGCATTGGGCCTGCGAATAAATGTGTGCGAGTGTGCCGGCTTGCTGAAGTGAATTCCACTCATCATTCAATTCTTCCAGAGTGTGCATAAAATAACTGATTAGTTGCATCTATCAAATTCCTAAATCTCCAATATTTCACGTACGTATTGAAATATCATCAAGGAAGCGCAAAAGGTCAATACACACACTGTCGGGGAGGGAGGGGGGGATAAATATCATCCTGTTCTTATTAACAGTCATGTGACAAACCACATCTGAGACTGTGTGACGCGCATATTCGCGCACATCCACGCGGGGAATGGGTTTGTATTGTCATGTGGCCGTGTGTGAATCTCAATGAGATGCATTTTGTGCCAAGTAGCCAAGGGAGTTGTTAAATGTGACGGCATTAGAACATCCAGTTTCGGAGAGGCTGTGTCCATGAAGGGACAGCGACACCCTCATGAGTGAGAAGCTCGCTCTGCAAGAGACGTGGAACTTTGGCAGCCCATGCATCAGCTAGCACAAAATGAAGCCTGCCTCATCCAAGAGCATTAAGATGCGGATAAATAAATAAAACATTGCCACCATGAGAGGAGAGGCAATGTGACAGCGGGATTTTTTTTTTTTTTTTGTGCTTGCTTTCATGTTGGCAGGCGCAGGCATTTTATTTTGGGATGAATCAAAATTTCCTGAAAACGCCTGCGCCAGGTGTATCTAATTATCTGACAGTGCATCCTCATTATAAAACGGCCCCTGGGAGCCAGGCGTTCGGCTTGCCGAGCCTTGGACCGCAATCAAGGTGCTCCTAACAGCAAGCGCACGAAGATAATATAGACACTACGTTTCCATAGATGTACTGAGCCCACTTTTTTTTTCCTTTTTTTTTGCAGAGAACTAGCCAGTGTTTGCACTTTCACGATACTGTGTGTGCCCGTTTTCTTTAAAAATCCATATATACCTACACGAATGCTGTAGTTTTGCTTGTTTGCGGCGCATCCATGTGACAAACACGTGTCAGTACAGTTAGACAGTCTGAGGAATGAAAGGAAAAACAGCTATACATGTATTAGCAGCTGTTATGACAGCCCCTTGCTGTCTCAGCCATGCCCTGATTATGTCACCTGGATGAAGTTTATAAACCATAATTACAGCTTATTCCTGATTCTCTCCAGGGACGTGCAAGCAGGCAAAAGGAAAAGTGGGTGTGTTGTCAACACGGTCACACTAGAGCAAACTATGTTAGGGCATAATTAATGAGAGAAAAGGATCTGCAGAAGTGGCAGAAGTGCAGCTCTGTAGCTGGCAACGCTGGATGCTGATCTGGTGGGGGGGTCACCGTGGAGGACGCAACTGTGAGCAAGCCCACCTGTCTTTCTCCTGCTTATGATTTCCGGCCACAGCTTAAATCCCATCCAGCAGTGATTGATGTGGGCTTGGCGAGTGGGTCTGGGAGCATCACTCAAAGGCAAGATGGAGGAAAAGCTGCGGAATGTTTCCAGTTTATGAAGTGATGATGGCGAGGGAGGAGGGAGGGAGGGGGCAATCTTACCTAGGACTAATCTGTGGAAAGCTTTGCAGCAAATGATTCAAATCCGCTTTATGCTCAAATGTGTGTTTACTCACAGGGACACCTGAGCTGCGTGACCACTGACTTTCAGCATTACTTTTTCCCATATTGCAATTTGCTGGTCATCTAAAGAGGGTGTGAGCACTTCACCTGATGTTCCTTCTAGATTTGGCAACATTATTACCTTCATATAATTACTTCTACTAGAGATGTTTTTTAATGATAATACGTGATTACCTTCTAATTTGAACTGGTTTAAGAAAGAAAGACACAAATATTTAAACTGACAGATCATTAGGGATTAGAATAATGATAAGCAACCCTTAATTACATTCCAAACTAGGATGAGTAAAGTCTTTTTTCAATAAAGCAGCTTAATATTAAGACAAACTCATCTGCATGAATAAAAACTGTGTTGCTGAGCCACATTAGTGCCTTTTTTATGCGTTACATTTTAGTGGACCCTGTGTCACAGTTTCCTCTGCTTACCCATTTAGTTCCTTTTGAAATGCAACAGTATCTCTTGCACTGCCTCATGACTGGCAGACCGTAATGCTATTACCTCTCCTTGATGGTCATGCTCACTTAGCCCCCTGTCACTCTACACTAGCCAGTGAAGACACATCTCTCTGACTGGCTGTCCTTGCCCTCATTTGCGAATGCTTCTCTTTGCTACAAAATACCGAGGAACCACAAACTTTTCACTTCATTATCTTGCTTTTTAGAGGCTTTCCACTTTTCTTTTTTTTCCCTCGGGCTGCAAAGTATGAGTGCAAATCACGGGTAATTGGCTATATATGAATCACTTGTCAGTAGTAGTCTGAAAAAAAGAAAAACTCTTTAACGCAGGAAAGGGATCACATAAATTATGGAACGCCCAAATCAGGCAGTGATGGAGGGAGGAAATAAAAAAATAAAAAAAACAAAACAAAAAACACAGGCATGTCCTGACACACTACTGCGCATGAGCCACTGTCAGTCACCAGTCAAATCTGGCATCAAAGCCTGTCAGATAACAGCAGCAAAATGGGTAAACTGGGTGAGTCACAGCCCACCCACCGGCTACACCACCTGAGTCAGGAGCTCTTGGGCACGCATCAACGCGCGCGCACACACGCACGCACGCATGCATTCATAGATAGACTAAGCAAATCGTCTCAGTTTGCAGAAGCAAACATTACACCAAACTTTCTCAACACGTCCCACAACTATGGCACAGAATAACCCCCCCTTAACACACACGCACACATTTCCAGCTTGTTTATGCGTGCCCGCGCATCCTCCGGAGCGGGCAGAGCATCGTTCGGGGCAAAGATGGCTCTCTCCCCCTGTCTCTCTCTCTATTTCTATTTTGTGTGTCCGTGTGAGCGCAGTACGTGTTATAAATGTTGACGATATAAATTCTGTTAAATATCTCGCCGCCATCTGGAGTGTAACAGCGAGCGGCAGCCCGGTGCACGTTGCGTTTGCGCCACATTCTCCACAACATCCCTCCAAAGCAAAGATGTGCAAAAAAATGAAATTTAAAAAAAAAAACACCCCGGGCTCCTACTCACATCGCGGCACGACACAGAACTTGGAGCGGACACAGAAAAAAACGACACTTTATTCCACACATGGAAAACATGACGAGCCGCTCTCGGCTGCAATTGACAGAATACGAAAAGAAAAAGTACTACTTACTCTATACCCAGGCGGAAGAATGCAAAGCCCTCGCAACTGTAGATAAAAAAGGAAAATAAAAAAATGAGGGATGCGCTTCGTGTTGTTATTTTTCATTCAAAGAGACCAACTTAGTAATGGATAGCTGGGTGTCTTCTCAAACGTGAAGCCTTTTTTTTTTTTAAATAAATGTATATGTACATATCTCTGTGTACAAAAATCTCCACTTACCATGGGCTGTCCGAATAAATTCCTTAGGAAATTCCAGAGGAGTCCCTTCTTTCTTCACTCAAAGTCAGAAAACAGCAATGCCTTTTTCTTATTCCAAAAACAGGCCCCCGAATGAACTGAAAGAGAGAAGAGACCGAAAAAAGGAAGAAGAAGAAGAAGAAGAAGCCACAACAAATTCCGTTAGAACCAGGAGTCCCCCCCTCCCCAACACCAACACCACCACCACCCAAAAAGTGTTGACCTAACATCTGTGAAGGAGAGCAAACAATAAAAAAAAAGGCAACTCGCAATAAATTGGCGGAATGGACAGATGGTACCTGCTCTCTTTATCACTGCCGACAAAGACAATGAGAGCGGCAATAAGATGGGCACAAAACTGAGAGCTGAGCTTTCCTTAGGAAACGCAGTCCCGGCGTGCTGTCGGATTCTACGCGCGCGCGTGCACGCACGCACGCACACACAGCTGCCGACGACGGCGGGAGCGAAAGCGAGAGAGGGAGGGAGGGGGGAGAGAGGAGACCTGGGATGCTACGCTCCAAAGCTGCACTACGCAGTCTGGCCGCTTGATGGCCAGCTAGAAGAGCTGCTGAGACTGGGATGTTTCCCAGCACTGTGAAAAGCTGGAGCCAAGTGTATACCCTCATTATCAAATGTTTAAAAAAATCTCAGTGTTAATGTTAAGCTGCCATCTGAGCTACGAGCCCATCATTGTGCATGTTGTGCATTGACAGCTCTAAATTGTTCAAATAAACCCTGAAGCAGGGGCCTCACTTTAGTTCAGGAGCTACATTTAGCAACACAGATCACAAGCGGGTCAGCGAGGGAGACGCTTTACCAAACAGGCGACGCAACTTCTAAAATGTATTGCTGGTTTTTAAAGCATGCTGACGTTACATAACAATTTAACAGCATTACGTACCAAGACAGTGGGGAAAAGCACCAAACTTTCAAAAGTAGAGTTTTTGTAAGTGAAAGATTCAAAACAGCAACAGTGTTTCAAACAACTTCCCTAGATCTAGAAAAATACTTTCCATCTAAGCTAACGCTATCATCACTAGATCAGGAGCAATTTATTTTACACTTTATTTGAATTAGACAAGTTTATTATGGTGATTATGTCCTTGGGCACAGTTCAGGGGGACGATATTTTACTTTTATATGATGATAACCCGAGCATGATGGTGGCACAGTCCATCATCTGGGCAGGGCCCCATCTCTGCGTGGGTTCTCTCCAGAAGCTCCTGCGTCCTACCAGAGACATGCATTTAGTTTTTCTGTTAAATGGTGATTAGAAATTACTTGTAAATGTGAGTACAAGAGTTTTCTGTCTGTGTTTTACCCTTGTAACAGGCTGGTGTTCTGTCCAGGGTGTACCCCCCCACATCAGCACCTGTGGCACCTGCGATAGGCTCCAGCCCCACAGTCTTGAACTGAATAAGCAGAAGAATAAGAACTGATATATGTTAATATTGCAGCTTTCATTGACTTTAGTGATTAGGATTTCACATTCAAAGAAAATAATGACTTGCGATTTATCGTTATGTGCTGAACTAACAGTCATCTCAGGGGGGAAAAACACTATGCTTCCAATGGATGGATGGATAAGGAGTCTGGCAACACAGTGGCGTTTACTGAGAACTGGATCGCGCCGTAAGACTTGGTCTAAAAGTAGTTTTGACATGTTTTTGCCATGAAACTGGGTCAGCAATAAAATCCAGTGTTACTTACACTAAGTAAATTCAAGCCCACTGCAACTACTGTCATCTAGGAATAAGCACAAGTACAATTTTTCCAAAGACAGTGTGGTGTTTGCTGTCAAAATACAACTGTTGGGTTAGTATACCTTTATAATGATGAACATTGTAAAGGTATACCTAATATATTTGGAGCCCGCCATTGGCTGGAAATCCATGCAGTGAAATGCTCCACAGATAGAAAATACAAATATATATTATGGAAAATACACATTTTTAATAGTATTCAGTAAGACAGAATAACGGCACAGTGGCCTCTTGCATCATTTTAGTATATGATACAACTAGGAACACATTAATGACTACCATTTTTTTCACATTAAAGTCAGTGAATCCTTAAAAATTGCAGTGAGAAATGACTTCATGTATCTGTCAGTACTTGAGCAGCTAAAATGTAGTTGACTGTTTCTTAAGTATCAGTCCATCACAGGTTTTATTGTTTTCATCACAATAAAACCTGATGAGAAGTGAGAGGGGAGAAGTTCTTGCTAAAATGAGAAAAACACAATTTGTGATGGTGAATAGCAAAAAATTCTCAGTATCCTGGAAGAGTTCTTTTCGAGCAAAGATGGCGATTATTTGCTCATTACTATAGAAGCTGACATCGTTCCGCTATCAAGTGCAGCGTTTCCATTTATTCCGTAGCTCACCAATTCACAAGCACTGATCTCGAGCTGCTCCCGAGGCCTCGCTGAAGGTGCAAGTTTTTTTTAAACTAATTACGCTGCAGAAAATTCCTACTGAGAAAATACTTGAAAGTGGAATCATCTGATCTCTGCAAGTGAATTTGTTAAAGCTGACACTTTAGATCAGGGGTGCTCAATACGTCGATCGCGATCGACCAGTCGATCGCAAAGGTAGTATTGGTAGATCGCATGGCATTAAAAAAAATAGATGCCAGCCTATCATCCATCCCGTCACTTGATTGATACAGGGAAGCCAGTCAGATTACATCAGATTTTTTCTGACGCTTAGGTCGCTGCGCATGCGCAAACAGCGGCGCGAAGTGTAGTAAAACTGACAAGCTAGTCAGCGAGTTAACTCCAATTTTTAGCTCTCGGTTTTTTCTCTTAAACCTGGCCGTCAGCAGCTACTGTCCGGACTATGCATCCCTGGCTGATTCAATTCAGTGCAAGTCATCAGAGTAAACTCAGGTAATGACAAAAAATTTACATAGTTAATTGTGTTGTGAAATATTGGATATTGCGGTTATGCATGTATACATTGTAGATATAAAGAATCCTCAATATATTTATAAATAAGTATATGTTTTGGATTTTTGTAGTGGGTAGATCATTTTGACTTGGTCATTTTATAAGTAGCTCACATGCGGAAAAAGTGTGAGCACCCCTGCTTTAGATAGTTGTAATTCGTGCTTGCAAATGATAGCTTAGTTTAGGCTGTGGATGAAAAGGCTTACTTTATCATCTTCTTTAAAAAACATAGCGAACTGGGGAATATATGTAGCCCATGTTTAAGTTATCCAAATTAATCCAAAGCTATAAGAGGTAAGACTAAAGGTAACTTTAACCACATGAAATTTCCCCTTGTGGGACTAATAAAGGTATCTTATCTTATCTTATCTTATCTTATCTTATCTTATCTTATCTTATCTTATCTTATCTTATCTTATTACCTGTGCAACACGCAAACTAAGGATCTTACAGTTGTTGCATAGACAATGCATAATAAAACTAAAAGTAAACCTTGAGGTGTTTCTAGACCTTGAATTAAGTCAAACTTTGGAAAGTTTGAAAGAGAAACTTGTCTGCACACAATATCTAACCCATGCATCCTGCTGGACTTATGTGTAGAGGCACAGATATGAGGAGGGCTACAAAAATAGGTCACGCTGAAGGTTCCCAAGACCACAGTAGCCTTCACATTTCTTAAATATAAGTTCCTCGAAACCGGTTGCCTGCAAATGTTGGAGAAGTACCTTAATAAATGATGGGACCAGGAACTTGGTCATTCTGCCTGAGCTCCAGAGATCCTGCTTGGAGATGGGAGAAAAACTTCCAGAAATGCAATCATAATTGTAGGCTTTACCAGTCTGGGCCTTTTATGGCAGATTTGCCAGACAAAAGCCTCTCCTCGGTGATAGACTGAGGAGAATGAAAACCCGCTTGGAGAAAAAGCCCCTAAAGGACTTTCGGACAGTGAGAAACAAAATTCTCTGGTCTGATGAAACCAAGATTTCCTTTGGGAGTGCACTGGCCCCACTACACCTACCCAATAAGTTTTGCTTTATTTTGTAGCTGCAGGCAGATGAAGGTGGATAGACTCAGGAAAGAAGCTGAAGAGATTCCACGTAGTGCAGGTGACGAATGACCTGCGCTGACTTTGAGATGCCGGTTTGGTGACAAGAACTCTGCTAAGGTGTGTGGGGTCAGCGGTGACCTTGCCAGTTCTTTTCTTCTTCAACTCATGCTAGTTTACCACCTGCACTTTCTTCAACTCTGCCAAGTTACAGACTTTACATCCTGTAACCAAAAATAAAGTGCTGAAGTTACTGTACACATTCTGCAGGCAACTTAGAGGTCAATCTGTCTGAAGCAGAGTAGCTGTTTGAAGTTTGTCTTTTTTCTTTTTTTGTGCATTCATTGACCCAAAGGCATTTATGTTCACAGTATGTATATTAAAACTATCAGAAAACACGAGGTACTTCTTAGTTTTTAAATCCACTGACTATAAAGATTTTCCTGTTAAAAAACAGAAGCCTTTGTGAGAACTGTTAAAGGTTACCATTAGGTCTACGGCTCAGCTTGAGTCTGTTTTCAGGCTGTTGGCTTCCTGCAGGTTGGGATGGGTCTGTGCCTACAATAATCAACACAGACTCTGAAAACTGTATTACTTTCATCTTTAAAATAACTTTCAAATTAAAACCTTATGTCTTAGCCTTGCATCATCTCACAGTCACTGCTCTGCGGTGGACTGATTCCTTTTGCTAAGGCACTATGGTGAGGTTTACCTACCTTATTTTGCCTTATTACATGGACAGATACATGTTTTGTGTGTGTGTGCGTGTGTGTGTCTTTGTACAAGTTATTAAATATATTGAGATTGGAGAAGTACAGCAAGCAAAAAGGCATTAAGGAGTTTAATTTACATGCAGCAGTTCTAGTACTCGGTTGGACCCCTTTGGCTTTCAGAACTACCTTAATTCTTCATAGCAGATTCAATAAGTTGCTGGAAACATTCTTCAGAGATTTTTGACCATATTAACATGATAGCATTGCATAATATCTGAAGATTTCTTAGCTATACGGCCATGGTAAAAATCTTATGTTCCAGCCGCATCCCAAAGGTTCTCTATTGGATTGAGATCTGGTGACTGTAAAGTCTGAGTGAACCCATTGTTAGGTTCAAGAAATCAGTTCGAGATGATTACAGCTTTGTGGCATGGTGCATTATCCTGCTGGAAGCAGTTATCTGAAGATGGGTACACTGTGCTCATGTAGGGATGGGCAGAGTCAGCAATAATATTCAGGCTGTGGGGTTTAATACATGCTACATGATGCTAAAGGAACCAAAGTGCAACAAGAAAACTTTCCCAACACCATTACACCTCAAGTAGCATGAAACACTGACAGAAAGCAGGGTGGATCCATGCTTTCATGTTGCTTATGGAAGCTAATCGGGCAGCGTTTTGCCAGTCTTCTATCATCCAATCTTGGTGATCCCATATGAACTGTAGCCTTGGTTTCCTGTTCTTAGCTAAGAGGAGTGATCTTCTGCTGCTGTAGTCCATCTGCTTCAAGATCTTGTGCATTCACAGATGCTCTTCTACATACCTTGGTTGTAATGAGTTATTGTTGCCATCCTATCAGCTCACAGCAGTCTGGCCAGACTGCTTTGCAACGTCCATGTCAGATTCAAAGTCAAAGTCACTTAAATCACAGTTGTTTCCTATTCTGATATTCAGTTTCAGCTTCAGCATGGTGATCACCATGCCTACGTGCCTGAATGCTAACATTACCATGTGATCCGCTGATTAGCGAGCAACTGAACAGGTGTCCCTAATAAAGTGGCCAGAGAGTATATATTTAGAAAAACCCCTAAATGTGAGATAATGTTTGGTTTTACAAAACAGTTTGAACATGAAAGAATTTTTGATAATGAGCCACGTATCACATCCTGCTGTGTGCAGTCACCACTCACTTGCTTAAAGTGGATAATATAACCTTTGTTTCCATTGTCCAAGGTTGCGCTCGCCATGCTGGAGAGCTGTGTTACAAAAGCCACCTTTTCTTCATGTGTCATGACTCGTTTCATTTCCTGAGCCTGCCAAGCTTGACTGTTATGTGATTTTTAATCTTTAACCCTTATATTATCCACACCATAGCACATTAATCTGCTTTGCACAGAGGGGCGAACATTTTGTATAAGCATTTTAAATGCACTGTACAGAGTACATATGTATAGAATTGAACATTATAAGCTTTTTATGCCCACTACTTATTTTATTTCAGGGTTAATGCTCTCACAGTACTGGTGCAACAGACAAAAGGCGGAGGATAAGGGGATTCCTTTATATTTACATATGTATATATCTTTATATTTTTTTGACATTATTAGATTGGGCAAATATAGCTGAAGTTTTGCCCAAATGTGCAATATAAATACAAGTTGAGTGGGTGAAGCTATGCTCAGTGCTTTGTATCTGGTATTCACTTTGGTTCACAGAAGTTAGGTGATATTTATGAGTCACTGCATTATTCTGGGAGACAGGAATGATTTGGAATGTTCTCTTGCTCACACCCGCTTCAAGAGGCGCACTTCCACGACTCCACAGCTCTTTAATACCTCTTGTGATCACTGCTGGATTATAGGACAAAGCAGATTTGCATATTTTTCTTGTACCATGAAATAATGTGGCCATTTCCAGCATGCCGCATTCCAGTGTACAGTCTGTGTAGATTTACTCGGAACACTGTCGAATGTCTGATGTGAAATACAATCACGTGAGCTGAATGGGCAAGTACAGTAGAGAGGATGTAGATGAGAAAGAGGAGGGGGGGGGGTAAAGAGATGGAGAAGTATACTACTCCTGTGATGCTATCATTAGCTCTCTTTAGATTAGGGAGCTAACCTCGCTCTGGCCTTGCCTGAAGAAAGAACGATGAGAGAAACTAAGAGATCAGTTGGCAACGTGCCGTGCTAAAGCAACAGCACAAATGCCTCTATGATGTTGGGTTTTTTTTAACAAACATGTTCATTTCAACAACAACAACAACAACAAAAAATTCACGCTGACAGCTGCAAGCACCAATGTGAAGTCGCCTGTCACAAGCAATTACAGTATATCAGACTGAAGTTCCTGTTGTCCTCAGAGATCACATCTCATGAGGCTCAGGCTGAAAGAGATGGAGAACAGTGACAAAAACATTCAAAAGCCCGTGCCGTGTTTGAACGTCCGCGCTACGTTGGCTAAGGGGAGCTTATAAGCCTCCAAGGCAGCCATACTTATTTGGCGCCTACACTGAAAAAAATATGTTGTTGGATTTACTTAATTCAATGGTGGACATTTGTTGCACACAGATGTTTTGCTTTGGCAGCAACTTAAACAATTGAGTTAAATTAACACAATTTATTCATGTTCAATAAACCTGTGCAATTTGTGTTGATAAAATGTGACTTAAACATGTTTTGATGAAGTAATTTGAGCTCTTGAAATATTTTAATCCTTCACAATTTTCTCACTTTATCCCAACACCATTCAATAACTTTTACCCAATACTACTTGGTCACTTAAATACTACATGTTATCTTCAAATTACATTTTGCTATTATATTCTAGTATCAAATACACAATTTTCAAATGGAGGCCTTATAACAGATTGTATTGTTCTCTTCCAAGATGGTTGCTGGCATCCACCAGTAACCTTTAAAAACAAAATGTCTAATTTCACTGCATTGACAGTAGGTAAAGAATTAAACTGACATTACTCCTCCACTGAATCTATATAAATCAACAGTTAAATAATGTCAGTTCTTCCGTGTTCTCTGGAATCAATCACAGCAAAGAAATTGGACTGTTTCTTTTGAAAAATGTTACAGGACAATACAAAACATTCTATTTAAGGCCTCTGACGTCAAGATTCAGTTAAACAACAATTATAACTAAACAATTTGAGGAAATGTTAGTTTCCATTAACATTAAATTAGGTTACTGAATTGGCAAACACCTTCCTATTAACATTACCCATTTTACCCCAATAACTAAAGAAATTAGCACTCGCAGGTCAAAAACTTTATTCAAGAGACGCAAAAATAACATTGATACAGTGACTGTCAAAAATTACAGCACTGATCATACTGTGACATCTTGGTTCAAAACAGCATACTTAGAAATATTCAACGTTCTTTACTTCAACTGAATGAAACTGAAAATACCATTTCACACGACCCATATGGGATATTTAGACTGTATAACTGTTCACGCTACATCTCTTCACTAGTAAAAGAAAGAAAAAATACAAACAGAAATTGAAAAATGCTGCCAAACAGACAAACAGAGAACTTGTACAGAGCAAAAGGAAAAACAAACAACAACAACAAAAACAGCTTGTCCTCATGGCAGTTGCAGAGTATATAAAAATGAACCCTGCGATCTGCTCCTGGAATTGAGCTTCAAAAATGCAGCAGAACAAGTGTGAGATTTAAATGTCCTCTCACCTAGAGCTGGTCACCTCACATGCATAACAGTGAGCTTTCCTTGCAGGAGCAGTTTTGTCTTAGTTGTGAGCTTTTCTTGAGAGCTGAGTTGCATCCAACTCCATTACCACCCATTGAATCACCTCAAAAGTGTAGCAGAGCTGTGATGGGTAACTCATATTGAAGGAATAAAAAAGGTCCAAACAGCATGGCTACTGCAAAGGTCACGTTATCCAGATCTTGAAGAACTACTATACCCTCGATGATGATGCCAACATCAGAAAAGTCATTGCCTGGCGCATCTCTGGAGACAGATGTTCATTGTGGTTTTCTCAATCTGTGCAGTGGCCTCAGTCAAGTCCTGGTTAAACACAAAACATTTTTTTAAGATTCCCTTTTAAACTCATCTCTTTTGAATCTACCAGTTCTAATGTTAGAGTAATTTAAACCATAGTAAATAGCTATAGCCAAAGAGTTGCCTGCCATGCTGCCATTCATGGTCTAACAGAGTTTCTAAGAGAGAGTGAAAAACATAATAATTTCAAATGCTTTACATTAGTTTTTGTTAGAAAGACACCGGCCCATCAGAAATCCAGGTTATGTCACTCAGAAGATGTTAGAATTTAGACTTTCAGCCCCACAATTTGGTTAGCTGTTGGTCAGTTGGTCTTTTTTTTTTTTTTTTTTCAAACAAAAGCTAATGTAAATATTGGGGGGATTTTTCTTTGTTCACTAGAATGACAAATTTAAAGTTTTTTCACACTGATGTGACCCCTAATACAGGGGTAGGGGTGGGGCCTCAAGGGCCGGCGGCCGAGTTCACTACTAGGCCTCATGTGAACTTCAAATTATTAAAGAGGACTACTGGTCCTAACCAGTCCAATGAGGATCAAGTGGATAACTAAATGCATTTTTAAATGTTGCAAAGCCACAATCTACTCATAAAACACTCACCATGAACTCCTGCACCAAGATGTTGCAATTGTCTTTCACACAGATGCGGAGCACTTTGATGAGACTCCCTTTGAGCATTAATGTCATCCTAAAGTATTATAACAAAGAAAACAGAGATTTGTGAACTTTTCAGTAGCACAGAAGAAAATGATCCCAGACAAAAACTTGACTTTTTAAACCAGTCAACATGCAACACCAGCATCTACAAAGCAATATCAAAAATTCCTGTTTGACATCAACTTTATGGATATATAGTTTCCAGAACATATATTTTTTAAAAAAGATAATTTTTTCTCAGTGGGCCAGTAAATGCATGACAAAAAAGAATGGCATCCTTTCAGTGGAATCAGTACTCACAGGTAATAGCTGACTGTTTCAATGGATGCAGCATAAAAATCTTTTACTGACCTAATGCAATACATATACACTTTGTAGTTAAAGAATTTTAAAGTTCTTACTGTCATCATGGCAGCTACATCCTTTAGCTTTGTGCACTGTTCCCCCGATCACTTTGCAAACACTTTCAGCAGACTGTCAGAGAGAAACTCAGCTCCGTCAGAAACCTTGACTGTAAAGGCATGGTTGGGATGCACTGGAATGCTGCATTTTATCTGAAATAACATTTTGAAATTTTGAAATAACAGCAGGCACTGTGCTTGGTTAATCAGTAATGTTTTGTTGAATAAAAACTGTGTTTCCAGATCTTATGGGATTAAAAAAATCCAAAGATGTTTATTTCTGATTTGCAACCCAAGAACCCACAAGTTACAACCTCATTTTAGTTCAAGTGTGCATTAATGTGAGTCCAGTAATCACCTTTCTGACAATACATACAGGTATAAGTTAAACCTATGGCAGATTTTGGATTTCTCAGTTGTTTTAATAGGGTGGTCTATTTGTGTATGCATGCACCTAATAATTATACAAAACCTATTATAATTAAGTTACAGAAACCTTAAGCGAAAATAGAATATACTTTCTTACCATAATACCTTGAACCCACAATCCATCAGCTGACTCCTGGTGAAATGCAGAATAGATGTGGTCTCTCAATGTGCAGCAAAAAAAACAAAAAGAAAAGGACAGCAGGTGAGGGCAGGAGGGGTAGGGATGTAAGCTAGCATAATGCCGCTAATGATATTAGCTAAAGCTGTTCAATGTCCAAAATCTCACTAACACCACGGTGCAGTAAATACACAATGTAACTGAAGAGTCAGTTGGCAAATCTATTCACACAGAAAACCAAATTATGTTATGAGTGCCTCATAATTAGGTTTAATGTGATATTACGGCTCTTGTGCCAAAGACAAATTCAAATGAAAAAGCGCCAATTCTTTGACAACAGATAAAACAGCAAATAAGCTAATGGCTCTTTTTTAGCATGTTACATGGCGACACTCTAGACGTTTAACTACATTTGGCTGAAATATGGTAAATATTAATTCAAAAAATCAAGACATACCAAAAACGTAGAGTTGGCTGTTCGACTTGACTGAGATGGATGCCTTTTTTGAACCACGATCCAAAGCCCGCGAGATGAAATTACGCGTGGTTTCACGAGATTTAACGTTGCTATCTTATTGACTTACTTCACCTGAACATGATATGAACAATTTAATACACCCTTTCTGCATATCATGTAGTTTTTACACTATATAGTTACATTTATCTTTAAAACATGAGGTAATTGTGTTAAATACATGCAAGATGCTTACATAAATCCAAGAGATGGCCAGTCCCTTTTTTTCAGTGTAGTTGGACAATCTGTATCTTTAAATCACGCGTTCTCGCTTCGACGCTCAGCAGGTGATCAGCGCTCGGCCGAGGAATTTTTAATATTTCTTATATGATGTTAACGTGGCGTCTACTGCCAGTGCAGGAAAATCTGCTACAACTGCAGCTTGGCTTTGTTTAGTTAAATGACTAAAATGAAATATTAGAGCTTGGAGTAATCCATTACATACACAGCCATCCATTCTTCTCCAAGCCTCAGAGGCCTTCGGCATAATAGGAGTCCTGCGCGAAAGGATCCTAAATGAATGAATTGGGACTGTGATTGATTCTAATTGGACGGGTCTTTTAGAGCCTTTCATCTTAAAAAAATAAAAAAAATAAAAAATTACAATAGTTGCCAGACAAACTTTTTCTCCAAGACACTACACAGCAGTCGGAGTACTTATAGCCCACATGATTAACCTCTTGATAGTGGCATTGTAAAGACACTGTCAGTTAAACAGCAAATGAAACAAAGTTTTTGCCGGGGGACTGCATAGATCTGCACCAATTAGATGACTACTATCTGACTCCTTGTCACGTAGCGAGGGTCGTCCCCAGCTGTAGGTTTCTCTCTGTCTCGTTGACTCATTAAATGTGATTTGAAACATTTTTGGACAACGAGTCTTGCCCCCCCATCACAGTCCTGAAAGGACTGACAAATGAAAAGTGTTCTCCAGCCCAGTTACTTTTTTCTCTTTCATTTGCACGTCCAAAAGTCACAGTTGACCAGGCATTGTTAACAATGGCTTAATGAAATGGGATTACTCGTATGCCTTGCCAGAAAATGTTTACATGCTGTTTAATCTGAGCCAAGACCCACTGTGCAAAAAATTCCCAGACACGATGACATAATCATTCTGCACTGTACTGTTTAAATTGTATATGCGTTTTCATTCATGCAATATATGGATTTTATCAGTTTGCCTAACCAGCCTTAAAGAAGTCTTTAGAGTTGTTCACCTTCTATCTATTGAAAGTTTCACATTCACAGCAGTCAGGATTAACCTATGTTAACATTTGTTGGTCAGTGGCAGAACACGAGGCTGCAGGAGAAGATGTCATAGTCAGATGACATCAATCTTTTTGGCCTTACCATGTGTGCCACTTTGGGACTGAACCAGCAGTGCCACTTCTGTGTTGGCACGAGCACTCCAATGTTGGCTTCTTGGAACAGCCAAGCAGACTTGGTCCAAGTGGTTTGAAGCCCCCTAAGCTTAGACTTCAAAGGCCTACTTATTTGTCCCTGCCCTGACAAACTGCTGCAATTTACCCTTAGGCAGAGAGGAACAGCGAGGACTCGGCTCGTTTCTGACTCTTGATCGCAGGGGTGTCAAGTTTCTCTGCTATCTTAAGGGGAACCCCAACTCCGCAAGAGACACCTCAGTCCATTTAGTTGACTGCTTGGCCGTCCACTTCCATTCTGGCTGAATGGCTGATGTGTGAGTAGCATCATTTCCATAAAAAAGAATACGCTGTAATATGTTTTTTTAAAAAAAAGAGGAAACACACGAGATTAAAGTACCTAGAATAACATCGGTATCAAATGAGAATGATATCTAATGTTTTTCTTAGTGCTGCAGATCCAAAAACTTGAAATTTCCACACTGACATTATGACAATGGCAGCTTGCAGTGTGTTTAAGTAGATGCAATTTTTCTAAAATAGAAGAAAAAATAAAGAAAAAGAGAAAAAAAAGTTTTTGTAGACAGAACAAACACATCTGAACTTTAAAGCATTTCAGTAATCAAAAGAAAGTCACCCTGGTGCCTTTTACTACTTGACTTCTGGCTTCTTGCATGCCACTGAAAGCCAGCTTCCCCAAGATGCCTTTCTTCTGACACTTGCCTTCCTCAGTCATTAAGGTTCAAGGGATGCCGTGGTTAAGTTGATGACTCATAGGAAAACCCTCATCTGGAATAAAGAAAGCATGAGTGGGGAAAGGAGCGGCTGACCCAGTGTGTGTGACACCCAGACTGTAAACGCTGATGGCCTCCCAGCACATGACCTGCACAGCATTACACAGCTACATTAACATTAGTTATTATTATTATTAAAGCTGTTATTATCACAGTGCTCCTGGTGTATTAAGTCGCCACTATTATTTCTATGTAATTATACGTTATAATCAAATTGTTACATATTGTGGGAAGTACAGTAGAAGGTAAGGTAGAACCTAAATTAAGATGGCGATAAATTTAATAAGAAGTGGCGTGGTGCTGTTTTTGGAATGACATTAGGGACATGTATCAACATTGCAAATAGACGGAGATGTACACTCTAACAATGTTAGTAAAATAGAGATACACCCAAGTGATTGCATTCATAATGTTTGATTTAATTATATTATAAGTGCCTACTCCTGTTGTTTATCTGGTGTTTTCTTGGAAAATGGATAAAAAGCTTTCCATCTTCCTTTGTAGCATAAATCTATCTTTATTGTTACTGTACCTGAAGCTAAAGATCCTCACATTGCCCGTTTATTTTGGTGTGGCATGGCTGCAACAGCTGCTGCTCTGTGGAGGCGCTTTTTCGAGGAAACAAAATCTTCTTCATGCTTTTCTGGGTTTGTTGGGGGGATGCTAGAGGAAGATGTTATCAGAACATACTGATATTGGCTGCCAGTCATTATATTCAAATAAAACCCTGGAACAACCAGCTAAAATAAGTCACGCAATGCCCACTTGCAACCTCTCATTTGCTGGCTTTTTTGTTTTTAAAGCATGGCTTCGACAAACTCCTACTTTCACACACTGAGTTAATTAGGTCGCCCTCCTTTTTTGCTGCCTCCACACAACAACAACAAAAAGAAGAAGAAAGACAAAAAGTCTTTATCTCCGTGACATTAACACTTACTCGTTTCTTCTCAGTCTCTCGTCGGGACACGACCCCGAAGTAGTTCTTGACTGCAGGTGTGAGCGTTGTCATCTTTATGACATTACGCACCACGCGCCAGCGTGTGAGTGTGTTGGTGAATAGGTGATTTGAAAGGCTGCACTTTGTATATGTGCAGACATTTGTTGATTCTATTATTTCAGTCTTTTAATCGTGTTAACTTTATTCTCATAATCAAAGGCGGTTAGACTGTAACATAGACATCCATACTCAGGCAGTGGAGATAAAAGGCTGTTTAGTGCTGATGGCATAAATTAGAAAAAACAACTTCTGCTAACTACGTGACTTAGACAGAATTAAACAGCAAATCAGATCACACTGCATTAAGATTGCTCTCCATCCATTATCTGGACACTTAATATGAAAATATACAACGACTACCTACAAGGAAGAGCTTAAAAGTCTAAATCCATTTTCCTCTGTGTGTTCTGCGAATTCGAAATGAGCACCTGCGAAGCTTAAGGAAGCCTCCTTTGCTTAGAGAAAGCCTAATTATCAAACTGTCACTTGCCAGTCGTTTGTGTGTATGCAGATGAAGTGCATCTGCTGCATCAGCCCAACGTACTGTTAATTTTCTTCCCCATCTTTTTTTTATCCCCTGTATTGATAAAAAAAAAAAGAAGAAGAAGATGGAAATGTTGTTTGTTTTTTTTTCACTCCAGCTCGTTCTTGATGTATTTGCAAGTGAAGTGAAGAAAATTTGCATACTGAATATTTTCCAACTTTTTAATATCCTCCTATAAAACTGCCGGATATCACCTCACCCGTTGAGATCAGTTAAAAACGTTATAGAACCATTAATTTTCTTACCTATAGTCAATTTAGCAGCTGCACAGACTGAGATTATATTTTAAATACAGTAGCTTCAGCTAATTTACTCCAAACAAGAATGTTTTAAGGGGAGATCCCAATTAATGACTAATAAATAACGCTTCAAATTAACCATCACCAGAGTAAATGTTATTGGGGCATATTATACTATTTCTATAACAAATTAAGTTTCAAATGTTCCTAAATAAGTGTTTAAGATTTTAGCATAAACTACTTGACAGATCGTTCATTACACAGTCCCTGTGTGCCACTGCTTTTTAACTGGGCTGTGTGAGTGCCTGTAGCTGTAAATCCACTTTTGCCCACACCCCTTTCAAACAGATTTTTGTGAGTTACACAGAGGAGCAACCAAATGGGCCAAAGCATACAGGTGACCTCAGGGTAGCAGACACTATACGAGGCATTTTGTCACCTCTAAAATTAGACTTGCGTGAAAGATGGGTGCGTCCTATGGATATGCGAAGTGAAGTCATGTGTGGAAAATGCCCCAAACCTGCATTCTTTTCAATGCCGAGCAGGGGACGACTCTTCTGGTCACGAAAAGAAGTCAAATTCTACCAAAGTCTGTGGGAACGGGATTATTAGACAAAAGCACTGGGCCCACCTACACATTACACCTACAGGAGCTGCTCAGCCATGAAACCCATGCCATGAAGCTCCTGGTGCACCGTTTTTGTACTGATGTTAATGCCAGAGGAGGTTTGGAACTCTGCAGTTACCGAGTCAGAAGCACTGCAGCACTACTTTGCAAAAACAATACTTTCAGCTCATCTTGGAAGATCTAGGAGGGATGAAATCTTACCAAATGACTTGTTGCCACGGTAGCATCCTATTCAGCGAGCCCTCTGCAAAGGCAGACAGCATAGCTAGGAGCTTGACTTGAAACACCTGTGCAATGAGACTAAAAACACAAGGTTAAGAGGTGTAGCCATATAATTTGTCCATATAGTGTTAAAAAAGTTAAAAATTTCGTTTTGTGGTTTTTAATTTTGAGTATTCGATATGGCATTTTTGTCTTTTTTTTTATAATAGAATGAAAACAAAATCGCTCGCACACAAACACTTATATACACCCGTATCTAATATCAAAGTGGTCTTAACGTTTCCTCAAATACCCTGCTGTCCCTCAGCATTACAGTGCTGTCCAGTGGACAGGCTACAAAGCAAATGATGAGGGTGGACGCATGAGCTGCAGGGTGTGCTAACAGTCCAAATTTCCTGTTGTCGTGGGGGCATCTTCGTTCATCTCAGAAATCAAAGCAATCCACTTCACCCAATCCATCCAATCTATCAGTTAGTATCAGTTACTGAGGAAATTAAAGCGTGGACTGTGGCTGCTCATTAGGTCTGTCGTCCCCAGGTTTTGCTCACCAGCAGGGGGCTAAGCTTATCAAGTATTCATGTCAAAACTGGCTGAAAAGCCAAACAACTCGTTCAAAAACATATTTAATGACCTTTGAAAAAAGCGGAAAATGACCGAAATGGTTCGAGCTTTTTTGTCTGTCTCTAGACTCACTGGGAGCTCGTCATAATGTCCCTTTTAAAGGTGTAGGGCCAATGTTTTTGAAAAATGCATCAGAATATCAGCACCGCTCAGTGAGTCCACAGATACATCAAAACCATTTCAGTTCATAAGACGAATTAAGCAGTATGGGGCAACAATTAGTCAGCTCTGGTAGCAATGAAATATTTGAGCTTTCTCTCTTGCAACATTGGACGGAGTGCTTTGTGACATTTACCAGAGGCATAAATACATCTGCACAACTGATAATAGCACGGTTTAGAGCTTTAATGACAGAACAACCCATCGTCTTTAAAGTGATGTTCGTGTCTGTATGGGAAGTTTTAGCAGCACAAGTCATAATTATATTTTGATGGATGGTTATTAGGTGTTTTTCTTCGCTCTTTAGTTACCCTTTCCTCTAGCAAAGAGTCACAGCACACCAGCAGATGTTTCAGTTTGCTTGCAATCGATTTTCACAGAGAACAAGAACTACTTCTGCGCTGGCGCTATAGACATTATGGATTCGCTAGACTAGAGCTTAAGTGTGTATGTGGCCAGCAAAGATCAGCAAAGGAGTGCTTTAGACGTGCTTGATAATGATACAAGTTCTCAAAAAGATGCTACAGTTGAGGCTATGTGACTGAATGTATAGATTCAGAACACTGTTCCACGGTCCATTTAAAGCAAGCGTATTTTATTAGCTTCTGTGGAAATATCAAGTCCCACTTAAAGAAAGAAGTCTTTAGTCCTCAGTTGTTGGAATCGTTTAAGCTTTTCACTGCAGTTAACTGTCAACAATAAATTGTTTTCACTCAAGTAAGGTCGTATCATGTAAGTTCATTTCAAAGATCAATGCTCAGAATGTGGTGGATATGCATTCGTGAAAGAAAAACTCACTTGTTTGCCTAACAGGGGGTTCTTTAAATGTATAAATTAAAACCGACTGCTCTTTCACGAGCTCCGGTTGTAATAGAACAGTGCAATCACTCTATGAGACAGCCCATTCAGCACCCTGGCTTGCCGCTATAATCTGAAAGTACGTGGCTTTCACGCAGATTATCATTCATGCACATCATCGGGCCCAGTCGTGAGACATGTAAAGCGGAGTGTGAGGTAGAGATGATCACATTTGTAGACGGCACTTTAGGAGGAAAGGCTCGGTAGCACAATAATGTACGTCTCTTTTCCCACATACAAATGCTCTCTGTGCACCCCCGCACCCACCCTTTCCTTGACTCTCTCTCACCTCCGAGCTGAACTCCAGCGACCTCCTTGCTATCGATATTGTAGCATAGCCTGTGTGCGTTCAAACCTCTTGGTTTGGCCAGTGCACCAATCAGCGTCACCCGTGGGCTTTCACTCCCTTAACCCCTGGAGCCACTGCCCGGCTGCTATTTGATATAGGCATGCTTGTAAGCCCAGCAAACATTCTCTGCTCTTTTCCCTTTACCAAAGAGACACATGTCTCGTATCGCTCTAAAAATCTAAACCCCCGGTTGCAATATAAAATCAAAGGATTGACAGAGTAGATTATAAAGTATCGCTTTATATTTTTTGAACTTTTGCCGCAGAGCCCTCAGATCTCTGCTATCTCAGATTCCTCTCGAGTGTGTGCTATAATGTTTACATGACGCCAATAGCCTTGTATTTCACCTAAGCCTGCAAACTCTTTGAGTAAACTTCAATAACTCCTGTGTACACAGAGAGCGGGAGAAGTGGGGCTTTTTTTGAGCCAGTGCACAAGTTAAGGGAAATTAGCTAAGTGGATTCCATGCGGTGGATAGCTGGAGGGCAACCCCATAGTGCTGAAGATCCCTGTCTTGCCTGGGTTTTGGCTAAAGTCTTTGCGCATCTTTGCCATGGAGTGGAGCAGGCATGTCAATAACCTAAGACAAGCTTCACTTTTCACAGTTCTAGGTGCTGCTCTGCACAGCATATCTCCATTACTGATGGGTGATGTGTCCCACTCGTGGCCACATAAATCCAACATGAGCGCTAACTGTCTTGGGATCCTTTCGGTGTAATCCCTCTGACCAAAGTTCTTTGGCAGATCTCGAGTTGATGGACAACTTCCTGTCAAACATCTGTGAATCTGTCAGCGCAATGCCACAACTCGGCACTGACATTTCGACCTGGCACAATGCCAAGTTGCATCAATCCATCCGCGAGCTTCTCGGCTCTGAACTGCCATACGACACACTTTGCTACGCGGCTGTCAACTTCCACGGAGCAGACGCAGCCAGAGACTGATGCATATTGCATGGCTGCTGTCCGCGGGCAACACGAGTACAACCTTGACCGAGAGGCAAAACCTTTAGCCTTACTGTAGTCTAGCAGCAGAGACTTCCACCTAACATCTGGACACATCTGTCAGCAAGAAGCTGAATAAGCTATCCTCGGGTTATCGCCGCAACCTGAATCCCTGAACCCTAAGGATATTTTGCAGACAGCTTAAAGTCAGAACCGTTCAGCTAATGATTTTTACATGAACTGCAACTGATGTGGCTCTTTTTGGAATCTAGAACATAATAATTAAACATTTAAGAAAAAGTTGAACCAAACAACATCTGCTCATTCCCCCCCCCCCCCCCCCCCCCCCCCCCCCCGTTTGTTGTCCAATTTCCCAAAGCTTCTCCTCTACTGGATGAAGAGATTTAGAGTAAACAGATTCACTTGCGTGTGGAAATTCACCGAGAGGGGAAAAAAAAGTGCTGGATAATTTGTATCCGTTCTGTCCAGTTAAAGAAGATGCCAGACAAACTAGAGTCATCAGAGCGACATATGCCACAGAGGTTGGCCTCCACAGCTAGAGGCTCTCTTATTAATAGCCTGTCAGAGGCGGTTCTCAGGTGTGCCCGTGGCAGATGGCCTTTAGGGCTAGCTGAAGTGGCTGCTTGCATCTCTGTGTGCGGTTACAAAGAGATTGTGCGTGGCTGTTTTAGATATTCATCTGCATGCACCAAAGCTCTTAATTATCATGTCTAGGCTGTCTTTTTAAATATTTTTTTATCGCTGGCTCACATTTTCCATTTTAAAATGTGCGTCAGACACATATTAATATACTGGTCACTTTATTTTATTGCATGTGGATCTTTTGTTGTTGGATTTCAGCTGCGCCGGCTCCCCCATTAGTTTCAGAGTCCGCTTTAAGATTTCGATTTTGACTTTTTGGAGCTCTGCATGGACAAGCTCCAGCGAACATCAGGGAACTTTTACGTCCATACATCCCCCCAGCAGGTCCCTGAGGTCATGTGATCGGGGCCTGTGGGCTGTGCAGCATACAAGGCTGAGAACTAACGCAGACGGAGCTTTTGCAACAGCATCTCTCAGACTCTGAAACTCTCTTCCACTGAGCCTGAGATCTGTGGACTAGGTGATCTCTCTCTCTCTTCTTTAAAATAAAAAAACGTAACAAAGAAAAAGGAGCTAAAAAAAATCTCCTTTTCCAAACTTGCTTTTGGGTAACTTTTGATGTTCTAGCATTTTCCTTTTTGTTGCGAAGCACTTTGTGATATTTATCTTGAAAGGTGCTGTATAAATAAAAACTTTACTTACTTTTTCATGCGTTGACGAGCTGTTCTATCGCATCCTGTTTAAACCGTGTGCTGATAATGCCTTGGAAGGGACAGATCAATTCAAAGCAAAGACAGCGAAACACAATACCCAACCGAATCTGTACACCTGCGCTGTTTTTAAGTCTAAATAATTTAGCAGGTATTTCATATTTCACAGCTGAAATACAGAGATTCCAGGAAGGAAGTCTCTCAGATAGTCTAACTTTGATGTTAATGTGCAAGAAGTTGAAGCGACGCATAATATCGATAGGTGGGGGACAAATTAAAAGACAAACCTGGAGCCCTGACCACTACAGTGAGGAGATGTGTCTGATATCTCTGTTGGAGTGCTGGGGGAATTTCGCCTTTTGCTTCGAGGTAAAGGTCACTTCAAATCAATACAAAGTTGTTCTGTGTGATTATCATTATCCTTAAAAAACAATGATCAGAGTGGTCTCTTCCAGGAGAGCTACATCCACAGGGCGTAGGGAGTCACTGATCGCTTTGATGAGAATGAAAAGGAGGTTAAACGTATGTTATGGTCACCGGATCGCAACTTAAGTTAATGCAGAAGGAAGAGTTTGAAGCTTGACCCACGTCATAATTGAAATTGTCTTTTGGAATAATGGTGGTTGTTGCCTCATAGCAAGAGGGCTCTGGGTTCAAATCCAGCCTGGGGTTTGCATATTCCTCCTGACCTTGCGTTGGTTACTCTCACAATCCAAAGACATGCATTGGGTTTGATGACTCTAAATTGTCTGTTGGTATGCGCTTACCATATAGCGCTTTTCTAGTCCCTAAGGACCCCAAAGTGCTTTACACAACCAGTCATCCACCCATTCACACACTGGTAATAGCAGCTACATTGTAGCCACAGCCACCCTGGGGCGCACTGACAGAGGCGTGGCTGCCGGACACTGGCGCCACCAGGCCCTTTGACCACCACCAGTAGACAACGGGTGAAGTGTCTTGCCCAAGGACACAACGACCAAGACTGTCCAAGCCGGGGCTCGAACCGGCAACCTTCCGATTACAAGGCGACCTCCCAACTCTTGAGCCACGATCGCCCCTTACCTGTCTCTGTGAGTTTGCCCAGCGACAGATTGGCAACCTGTCCAGGATATACCACGCTTCTCACCCTATGTCAGCTGGAATGGTCTCCAGCACATCCCCATGACCCTGAATTGGATAAATGAAAGAAAATGGATGGATGGGTTTCACTGCTCCAAAAAGAATCAATGCTGAGACATGACTTGAACCCATAATATGAAACTCTTTGGTCCTTTTTTTCCCTTTAAATTGTCACCGTATCTGCAGTATATTCACATCTGCATGAGTATACACTGCATGAGAAATCAGTTAAGGAAAACAAGAGTAGAAAAAAATGGCCGTTAGATGTGGGATGTTTAACATTTGCACGTTCTTAGAGAGGTGAAATCAATTTTGCATTAGCGTTGTTATTGCAAGACAACGGTGGACCGAGGTCACAAATGGCCTCTTCTGCTGCATTAGGTCATTCGGTTGTCTGGCAGAAAAAAGAAAGACAGAAAAAAAAGAGCTCAGATTCACACCTCTTAGTGCCTGACTTATGGGGAGACCGAGGGTTTACTTTAATAATGCGAGTTTATTGCTTTTAGTAGTGCATGTCATTATTGCTAGGAGTCATGACGGAAAACCCAGGGCTGGAGCGAATACCAATTGTTTTGGATGTGTGAACTGTCAGTCACATGGCCAAAGGCAAACAGTCATGAAAATGGCTGAAATTCCCTTTTGTAGAAATAAGGTCTAATAACTGGATGGGAGTTCGGATGAACAGAACTGATGGGTTGTTTCCAACATACACACACATACATAAAAAAAAAAAAAAACCACATCTCATAACAGATTGATTGCATCTTATTGCTGAATAGGTCCTTGAGTGTTCTGAACAAATGGCAGAGCTCAAGGAAAATTAGTTGAGTAGAAAGTATAGAGCTGTATTCAGTCATTTATATAAATTTTAGGCACCTCTGTCAGGCGAGACATTTCAGAAAGTGGTCGTATTCTCCTTTTTTTTCTTTCCTCTCAGCTCTATTAATTTTTTGACTTTTAAAAGCTGTAAATAAGAGTGACAAAATAATCCTTGGAGAGTGTAAATGACTTGTGACACACTGATAATCAACCAACTGTTCATTTGCTTTTATTTTTCACTCATCTGTGTCCTTGTTATGAATTCAAAGAGAAGAGCTTTTCACCTGTTTCTTTTTTTTGTGTTTTTTTTTTTAGAGCATTTTACTCCATGATATGCTCATTTATCTCCTCACTCAGTTTTCTATTTTATTTTTTTTACAACAGGATGCATTCACAGACTCGGATGAATTTCTCTGCGGGTATAAAAGAGCGCTCCACCCCCGGTGCATCTCTGTGTTCGACGCTTTGTCTCGAATCAGAGCATGACGGGGTGAAAAAAATCCATCTGTCTCACACATGACAAGACACTGAAAAAGATCCTTTCATGCTTCCCTGTCAAAATAACCAGAGGCGTTTGACGTTTATACGTAACAGACATTACGCGGATTAAGGTTATTACTCAGAGATATTCCAGAAGTCATTTGCGCAGCAACCCCCCCCCCCCCCAAAAAAATGCAGGAACTGAAAAACCGATGATGGATTTCACAAGCGCCAAAACAGCGTTGTTTGTCACTGTCGCTCAAGCAATACAGACCCGAGTCAACTCTTTAAAAAAAAATAAAGATGAAAACAGCCACCCTTGTGTGTTTACAGAGGTCCTGCCCTTCCATTTGAGAGACATTGAACCGAGCTGAATATACAGCACACCTACTTTGCAGCGCACGGGCGATGTTTCTTTGAGCTCCATGGCCAGCATATATCTCCACAAGGTCAAGATGAACCACACTGCAAATAAAGCACCTCGGGACCCATGCTGACGCCACTTCCCAGTAACTTATTCTTGCATTTGTCCCACCAATGACCCACACACATGCTAATGCATCACATGACTGCAGAGTTGTTGTTATGGCCACTTGAGGGTATTATTTACATTCTGACACCTTCCACGATAACAGTTTTCACCCTATTTATATTTGTGTCAAGCAATGAAGCACCTTCCACTGCGTTAAAGTCTACAAAGCATAATGTAGCGCTGCTGCATGGAATCAAAAGGTAAACTGTGTGATTCTGGCTAAAAAGCCTCACGCCCAGATATATATATATATATATATATATATATATATATATATATATATATCCCCCCCGTCAACATCTGAGGTAATGGATCTTGTGTTTTCCTGCCTTTGTTCATTCCTTCCCATGTTTAATATCTGATGATATTGGTCTGAGTGTTGGTGAAAAACTCTTGAGCAATATCTTTTCCAGCCCGCCCTCCACCCCTGTCAAAAATTCAATAACATACCACTAAGTTGGATCTTTGAAGTGACTATATCAACCGGCAGAGGTTAGAGGAGAAGAAGAAGAAGGGGGTGAAAAAAACAGAAGCTGGATGATGTGGAAGGGCTCATACGGTTTCCTCCATAAGCAATTATATCAGAGAAATGTGTCTAATATCACGTCAGAAGATCAAGCACCGCACTCCTCGCCAGGCTTCTCGCCAAGACTTGTCAAACTGTTAATGTAGAGAGTTTATTCTTGCTCCCTGTTTAGAGCAGTTTTTATTTTTATATCCTTTTTTCCCCTCCCTCTTCTATTTGCAGCCCACTTGCCTTTTTCATTTGAATATCAAAATGAAAAAGGAATATATTGTTATGCACGTATAGTTCATTACTCAAGGTTGTGTTTTGTTCCAGGGACTTTACTGTGCCACGAGCGCTGCGATCGGCTGAGGCATAGGAAATTAAATCTCTCCTCCCCACTCCCATTCTCGCACACAGTCCCTTTACTTTTTTCTCCCCCTCCTCCTCTGTGTGTCTCTCTCTTTCTCTTGCCAAACATTTACTCTGCTGGGCACACTTTCTGAAGTGTGAACTGAATTATAGATTTCTAATTTCATCTAAACTTGAGGCCAGTAGGCCTTTGGTGAATAGCATGGATATTTTATCACAAATGAAAAAGTAAATAAAAATACAATAGCCTAAGGGCCTCATGAAAAAAATCACACTTTTTTTCTCTTTTTTTTTTGAGAGGATAAATGAAGGGAATTTTGACAGTAACAAAGTGAAGGAAAAAAATGTCCATCCCGGTTTTCCCTCCAAGGCACGAGCGATAAGCAGAGTTCTGTCCTTTCCTTCTAAGATTCCTAATTATTTAAAGTAACACTCAGGTATGCCATTCAGCGTGTTAGTACGAGCTCGGGAGCAGCTTGGGAGAACAAGAAAACAGAGACTGCTTTAGGTTGCCTTCCCAATCGACTCAAAGGTTTATTAAGTATACAACAGCTTATATAGAGAAAAAAAGGTTCGTGTGTCAGCTTTCCCAGTTCAAACCGGTACAGACCAAATAAGGAAACGTCTTCCTGCCTTGTGAGCAGAGAAGTATCCTTTGTGTAGTTTATCAGTTCAGCTACAATTTATGATCATCCCAGCAAAATACACTCCTAGACATAGAATACAGAGTTCTTTCATTAGTGAATTCTGAAACAAACCACCTGGCCTTTAACGAGCCTTTTTCTAAGAGATAAAGAAAAAGGGAGGATGGGAGTAAGGAAGTGGTCTCGTCTCTGTGGTGTTTTCGACCTTGGGGTACCAGCCTGTGAGTCTTACACATTAATTCTTGGGTCAGAGAGAAAGAGAAAAACAACTAGTAAATGGGCCTTATTGAGTAACAGTTTTCACTACAAAGCAATATCCTGTAAATGCTACCGTGGTATCAAAATATCACAACACAAAGTTTCTGTCATTTCCTCTGGGTTCAGTCCAAAAATAATACAAGCAGGAAGCTGGCGCACTTCCTTATGATGTACAAAC
Organism: Aulonocara stuartgranti; assembly: GCF_965226115.1. NCBI lineage: Eukaryota > Metazoa > Chordata > Actinopteri > Cichliformes > Cichlidae > Aulonocara > Aulonocara stuartgranti. The sequence continues at coordinate 34,122,335 of NC_138941.1, forward strand.
ATAGGGTCACAGCTTAGACCTGTTCCCAAGGCTTTAACCGTTTGGTGACTCCTTTTACAACGCAGCGCGAAGGGAAAACGGCGCTAAATTTCCTGTCCAACAAGAGACTGGTCCAGACTGATGCATGACTAATTAACCTACCTGCAAATCCTGCTGGGAGGTCAGCTTAAGGCGACTCAGTGGCAGCCAATCGAGCAGGTCTTTGTTTTACACGAGCTTGTGGTCTTTGGGGGGAGGGAAAGCTTTGAGTAGTTTCTCGGTAAGCAGCAGCGTTAATGGATTGTTTTACTCGTTTCTTTGCCAACTGAGAACACTCAATGGGTTGTTAGCTAGCCTATGTCGCAGCAGCAGAAGCCCTAATTAGAGCAGCGCGCGGAAACGAGCATTAGCATACAAATATTTGTAAATGATACGGTCGAGTGTGTGAGACGATGACTCCGAGGGGGCTTTCAGAGCGAAACAGAAGTGGCAGAGGCAGAAAGACAGTAGGTGAAATGACAGAAAGAGACAGAGCAGGAGTGGGAGGGCTTTGAGTTGCAGAAGCAGGTGTACGATCGGCCTAATAAATGAGCAATTTGCATTCAGCTTCCTGATTGTGCCGCACGTGTAAACATTTGAATTCAATAAAATCAAAGCTTGTTTACAGAAAGCAATCAAAACATTGTTAACACAAATCAGAATCAGAATCAGAATCAGAATGGGGTTTATTGCCAAATGTTGAGCAGGTTTACAACATTAGGAAATTGCTGCGGTGCTTCAGTGCAAACATAGTGTCATAAATAGCACTTAAATAGACATGGAAAAAAATAAAAGTAGGGATAAGAATTAAAAGTGCTACGTGGGAAGATATGTGCATGAGATATACATGAGATATATACATGAGAATAAGAATTATGAGTGCTACGTAGAAAGATATATACATGAGTGCAGGTGATGATCAGTGCCAAACATGGAATGATGCAGTGAACACAGCGTAGGGTCATGAGTTAGTGGTGGGAACAGTCATATGGTTATTGTTCATGTGTCCAACAGCAGAGGGGAAGAAACTGTTCTTATGGCGAGAGGTTCTGGTGCGAATGGACCGGAGCCTCCTGCCTGAGGGGAGCAGGTCAAACAGACTGTGTCCAGGGTGAGAAGGGTCAGCTGAGATCCGAGCTGCACGCCGCAATGTCCTGGAGGTGTACAGGTCCTGCAAAGATGGGAGTCTGCAGCCAATCACCTTCTCAGCAGAGCGCACAACACGCTGCAGTCTCTGTTTGTCCCTGATAGTGGCTCCAGCGTACCACACGGTGATGGAGGAGGTGAGGATGGACTCGATGATTGCAGTGTAGAACTGCATCATCGTCCGTGTTGGCAGGTTGAATTTCTTCAGCTGCCTCAGGAAGTACATCCTCTGCTGGGCTTTCTTGATGACGGAGGTGATGGTGGGCTCCCACTTCAGGTCCTGGGTGATGGTGGTACCCAGGAAGCGGAATGAGTCCACAGAGGTGATGGGGGTGTCAGTCAGGATGATGGGGGGGAGTGGGGCTGTGTGCTTCCTGAAGTCCACAATAATCTCCACTGTCTTCTGGGCATTCAGCACCAGGTTGTTGTGGCTGCACCAGGACACCAGACGTTCAACCTCCCTCCTGTAGGCAGACTCATCCCCGTCCGAGATGAGTCCAACAACGGTGGTGTCATCTGCAAACTTGATTAGCTTGACAGACTGGTGGGTGGAGGTGCAGCAGTTGGTGTACAGGGAGAAGAGCAGAGGAGAAAGAACACAGCCCTGAGGGGAGCCGGTGCTGATGGTCCGGGAGTCCGAGACATTCTTTCCCAGCCTCACATGCTGCTTCCTGTCCGTCAGGAAGTCAGTGATCCACCGGCAGATGGGATCAGGCACATTCATCTGGGAAAGCTTGCCTCGAAGATGGTCTGGAAGGATGGTGTTGAAGGCAGAGCTGAAGTCCACAAACAGGATCCTGGCGTAGGTTCCTGGGGAGTCCAGATGCTGCAGGATGAAGTGTAGGGCCATGTTGATGCGGTCGTCTACAGACCTGTTGGCTCTATATGCAAACTGCAGGGGGTCCAGGAGGGGGGCCGTGAGGGTCCTGAGATGGGAGAGAACTAGGCGCTCAAAAGACTTCATGACCACAGATGTCAGAGCCAAGGGGTCTGTAGTCATTTAGTCCAGTGATCCTAGGTTTCTTGGGGACAGGGATTATGGTGGAGGACTTGAAGCAGGCAGGCACATGACATGCCTGCAGTGAGGAGTTGAAAATGCCAGAAAACACTGGGGCCAGCTCGTTTGCACAGTGTCTGAGGGTGGCAGGAGACACACCGTCTGGGCCGGGAGCTTTCCGAGCATTCAGGTTCTTAAACTGCTTCCTCACATCTGCTTCATGAATATGAAGAGTTGTGGTGGGAGGAGGTGGTGTGAAATCCTCTTTTGTGTGGGGTGAGGAGGGGGGTGTTGTAGGTGAATGGTTTGAAGGTGGTGATGGCTCTATGGAGGGGGGAGAGGTGGGGGAATTAGTGTCCAAAGTGTCTCTATTGTTGGGGCCGTTGGAGGTGTGAAGGCTGCCTGATGGCTCGTCAAAACGGCAGTAGAAGTCGTTAAGGGACAGTAGAAGTCGTTAAGGGAGTGTTAAAGAAGCAAAATCAGATGTGGTTACTAAACGCGTGAGCGCGTAGCAGGAGTCATTACTTTGTAATAAACTAACGGGAATCAGCGGTGGTGTAACCATGTTTCTTAGCCATTCTAGTCTGATATCCAACCTCACTGTCAAGAAAGTGCTCTTTACATCAGACTCTCATCACCGAACATGCACCGTTGAGCTCAGACCAAGTAATACGTTTTTTGCACCTTTAGCCTGAAATCAGGCAACAGCAAAGTATCTGTAAATCGGTCACGAGCAGTTTTTACCTGTGTAAATTTCTCACTCTAACATCATCTCCTATGAATGAAAGTTGGAGTTATTTCGGCAACATAAAAAAGGAAAAAACTGAGAAACTTGTTTGTTTTCCATCTGATTATCAAACATTTGGACTCGCTGCTGCTCTCCGGCAGCAAACCAGCACTCCTCTCATGCGCCAAATGTTGCACAAGGACTAGGCTCTTCCTCTAAAATGTCTCGTCGTCTCTGATCAAAACCTTAAGGAATGCTGAATTATAGATTTCCAATTATGTAATCTGTGTTACAGACAAAGCATTATGTGACCTGGCTAACCTGGAGTGAGAAGAGGGCGACTGAGGTTACAGAATCTGTAATATATGATTAACGGTAAAGATTTGAGACATAATTCCTGTTGGTGTGGGCTAATAATTAATGCAAAATTCTACCTAGAAGGTGAATTTCTACCCCTGTATACATATATGTTTAGTTTTTAAGTAAAGAAAAGCTATGAATGTTCTGTTGTGCTGCAAACAACAGATAAAGGCTGCAGTGAATTTTACTGCAGCTACTATCAGTGAGGAAAGCTGTCACGTCTTCGATTCTCTTTGTATGAGTGCCGAACAGCGCTGCAAACTGATTAGTCTGGATAAAACCTTTGTATGTTTTTCTTTCTTTAATCCAGAAAGACTGGCATTAAAAACCTGACAAGTATGGTCCATGTTTTCAGTAGACAAAACGCTTCCTGTTATCGCAATCTATTTTTAGATGTGCTTGAAAAACCTGGCTATGACATCATGTGGGCCACGTTTTGGCTGGATACTAGTTGTGTGGATTGCTTGTATTCTTCACAGCAGAAATAGGTGTAATAGGTGAAAACTGCTCCGTGCTCAATTCAAGATACATGTTCTTTTACATACTCAGTAGATGTGCATCTTTTCATTGGTGTTTCAGGAGCTGGGCCTTATCTCTACCACCTCATCATCAAGTTTGCTACATTTGAAGTGGTTTGACCTCAGGGAGATATTATGTGTTTCCTTGTTTTCTGTTTTATATCTAGTTGTACAATGGCGACCATTCAAATGTTCAAATAATAACATCAGTGTGTGTGCAAATAACACCTGGGTGGGACCCAAGCTCAGCGTTAAAGGGCCTTAATGGTACATCTGTGCTTTGACACCCATTATTTTCCGTGGCTTTGGCCACATATATGTGGTTTACCGGTATGTCAAGCAAAGTAGAGTAAAGTACAAGTATGCAGTTAATAAAAGATCTCCATCTGGTACCAGATTAAAGAAAGAAAGCCAAACCAAAGGCTCCAGTGAGCTCCACTGCCCAGAAAACCGAACTCAAATGTGCTAATTCCATCCCGTGCTCTCAGGACATCCAGGTGGTCCCAAACTTTAGCATCCTGGATGAACAGGACTTTCCTCCACTAACTGGACCGGGCTCCTGAAAGAAACCTGCATCCCCACAGGCTGTTAAAGAAACACCTCAGCTCCAGCTTCTCCATCACCTCCTTCCTTATGCTCCATCAACAGTCAGGCCGTTCTGTGACCCAGACGCTGATCCCACCTTGGTTCTCACTCTGTCCTGCTCAACGGGGTTAAACGGAGTTTCCAACTTCTGAAAAATCAGGACAAAGACACTAAAAATGAACTGTTTTCCTGGTGCTTGTATTCAGGTATTAACTGGAAAAATCCCAGCGATTGCACAGGACCACCCCGAGTCGAAGGAAGCTGTAGTCCATGTGGAAAAATATTATATCCAACATCAACAGTCTGAACTACTTAAAGGAGACTTTTTCCATCTGCTCAGGGTCCTTGAGTCTCTGAACTGCCACGCTTTCATCTCTGGACCAACTCCTCCTCTGTGGGTTGTTTCAGTTGCCTGCTGAGCTAGCACACCTGGTTGTCATCAGTCTGAAGTGACTGCACGGTGGCTTTTATAGATAACTTTATCTTGTTTAGGGAGCACAGAGGGTTTTATTTCTTTACTCTTATTTTTCTTCCTCCCCTCACCCCCAGCCAGTTGCAACATATGGCTGCCCCTCCTTCAGCCTGGGTCTGCGGGAGGTTCCCTTCTTGTTAAAAGGGAGTTTTTTCTTCCCACTATCACCAAGTGCTCACTCAAAGGAGGTTGTCTGACTGTTGGTGTATTCTTCTGAACACTGTGGCGTCTCACCTTACAGAAAAAGAGACTTGAGGCGACATTTGAGTTGTTCTAATCTGGTGCTATATGAAAACAACTGAACTGCATACAATTCGATGATAGAGATCATTTGAAAGAGATGACAACCATTTACTGTGACACAGAATTCGATGAATTAGAATTAATTAATTCAAACTTTCTGTCTGGCATGGGGCAGCCAATCAAAAAGAACTTTGGCTTAAAGGGAGAAGGAATGGGGGTGGAAATGGCTCGTTACAGAGGCATGAAAATAATACTTCCTTTTTCAACCATCATCAAGGTGACCATGTAGGTCAGGGGTGCCCAATCCCGGTCCTCGAGAGCTACCGTCCTGCAGCTTTTAGATGCATCCTTGTTCCCACACACCTGAATCAAATGAATGGCTTGTTATCAGGCCTTTGCCAAACATGATGGCATGCTGAAGAGGTAATCAAACCATTTGATTCAGCTGTGTTGGAGTAGGGATGCATCTAAAAGCTGCAGGATAGTAGCTCTCGAGGACCGGGATTGGGCAGCCCTGATGTAGGTCATGGTTGCCTATAGGTTACAATAGAGACACGGAGAAACACTGCATTTATTTAAAGTCTGGTATCTGCCTGTCTTCCAGATACAAATGACTTGTTTACCATTGTGATGTGTCTGAGATCATTCCTTCTGCTTTATTATGTGAACAAATATCACAATTTTATATAAAATACACTTTCCATGCTTTTACAGGGACCACAGAAAATCCATGGGCTCATTTCATTAAATTAGATTCTGTAATGTCCACATAAATAACGGAGAAATGTAAAAAAAGAAAGAAAAAACAACCCCCAATCGCGCTTAAAAGGTAGCATTATTTTCAATAGGGGCATTTAAATCTGAGCGCATTTAAAGACGGCTTGCAAAAGTCTGTATAAAAGCTTCCCCCCTCTTTTATTGGTCTTTATACACCATCAAATCTCTATCTATCCGGCTATCACATACCACCTCTTAATGTTTTATTTCTCCATTTTCAACAACTCCCTGACCAAGGTCCTTTTGTCCACTTAGCAATGAAATATAATTGCATTATGAAAAATGCCCCAAAGCTCGAGACTGCTGTTGTTACAGTACTCGTCTGTGTTGCACATCATTTTATCATCCATTGCTTCCTTTGTAAGTCCCAGCTGAGCAGCTGCTTAGTGTCCCTTTGGGCAAGTTTCAGGGACCGGAGTATCTTGCAGTGAAACAAGGTGAACAGATTAGGTTTAGTATGATGTTAGCCAAGGTAAATGGGGTTCAGTGGTGCAGTAATGCAGCAAAGTTGCATTATAATGAGCTCAGTTTCTCTTCCCGTGAGAATTGAAGAAAGCATGATTTCCGTGAGGACCAAAGAAATTCTTTCACGGTCATTGTGTCCTTAAAAGGCCGGAAAGTGGCTGAAATAACCACGGATACGGGAAATATTCTGCTTTTCAGAACATCATTTAAACATCTGGCAAAGCAAGACTTGGCCAAATGTTGTACTTTTATAGCTGAGCTCATGTTTTGATGATTATCACTGGAAAAGTCTCCTCGCCAGTTAGTGGAGTCAATACCAGAGGGAATCCTGGAGGCTAGACAGAGCCACACCACTGTTTCTACCAACCTATGAATGCATTTTTTTTTATGCTTCCCCATATTATTGATTAACTAATCCACTAGGAAGCCTGGCTCTCCTTTTCTTTGGCTCACTGGATACCATAACTTAATAGATCCCTTTGGGAAAAGCACGCACTGAACTGTGAGACAAAATGTCAGCCCGCGATTGGCCTTGTGAAGGCCCCGCGTAAATGAGAAGAGCACCGGTGCTCGGGTATATTCTTGCGCGTTTGAGAAAGTGGGAGGTGGGGAGAGAGGGGAGACAGAGAAGAAGAAAGAGGATGATTAGGGTGGAGTGTGTGTGTGCGAGTGTGTGTGAAGGGGTCGGAGGGTGGGGGGGGGGATAAGACAAAGAAAAAGAGGAAGAGATTTGAGAGGTTAATGAGACAAAACCTTGCTGAGCCATGAAGAGCTGAGCCAAGAGCGATAAGCTGAGATGTTTCAGACGTTGCTGTTCTGCCATTTGAATTTTGACCCCACTTTGTCTGCTGTGTATTTTTTTTTGTGGGTTGTTTTGGGGGTTTTTTTTGTGCTCTGATTCTCTCCCGTCTCCATTTGAAGGACTTCTCTCTCTGGCGCGAAAGCAAACGTGCATGCCAAAAAACCGAGTGTGTGGTTCCTCGTACTTTTGTTGACAGTAACAGAGTAAGTTTTTATGAGCTGGCCTCAAAAATCACAGCAATTTATGATTAAAAAAACAAAAAACAAAAAACCTTGGCTTTTATAGAAGCATGCCTCCAGCATGTAGATAAGAGCCTCTGTGATGAAAGGGTGTTCAGGATTCTTTTTAAACGAGGTGGCATAGATATTTTCAGACCTGAAGATTTGCTGAGTTATGATGATTTTAATTATATAAAGATGAATCTGGAAAAGTGGCTGATCTGTAACTATATGGTAGCTGGATCCAAGAACAAGAACTGCAAGGAAATGAAGCCAGAAAATAAGTGAGAGAAGTAAATATCGATTTCTCACGCATTGTTTTAGTTCACAGTTGCAACTCACAGATGTTGAGAATATTAGGCACTGGACCAATCCCCTATGAGCTGCTCCACGCTCTAAGGTGTGTCCATGTAAGTCAGTTTTTTAAGCTCAAAAATGTGTTGTTTTGCACCAAAAGCTTCAGTGCATACTATTACTCAAGATTATATACATATACTCATTCAAATTCAGTTCAGTTCAATTCAATTTTATTTATAAAGCGCCAAATCACAACAACAGCCGCCTCAAGGTGTTTTATATTGTAAGGTAGACCCTACAATAATACATACAGAGAAAAACCCAACAATCATATGACCCCCTATGAGCAAGCACTTTGGCGACAAAGGAAAAACTTCCTTTTAACAGGAAGAAACCTCCGGCAGAACCAGGCTCAGGGAGGGGAGGAAAGGTGATTTAAGTGATTTTGAATGTGGCATGGCTGTTGGTGCCAGATGCGCTGATCTAAGTGTTTCAGAAAACTGCTGATCTACTAGAATCCTCCCACACAGCCATCTCTAGGGAAAAACGTTCCCCGATCTGACCAGCCTCGTTTTCTACTGCGGCATTGGGTTGGTAGGTGAACAACGTGAAAGCATGGATCCATCCTCTCTTGTATCAACGGTTCAGGCTGCTGCTGCTGGTGGAAAGGAGTGGGGGATATATTTTTGGCACACTTTAGGCCCCTTAGTACCAATTAAGCATCTTTAAACCCTCATAGCCTAAGTGAGTGTTGTTGCTGTCCATCCCTTTATGACTACAGTGTACCCATCTACTGACAGCAGGAGAATTCGCCTTGTCACAAAGCTTAAATCATTTCAAACTGGTTTCTAGCAAGGCGCACCCAATAAAGTGCCCACTGACTCTATATTTACAATAAATACCCGCTGTTCTTTCCAGAAACAATCCTCCTGCTGAGATTATTGCTGTTTTATCGTATAGTAGAAAACACATTAAAAGAGTGAGTGTCTCTATTGCATATGCTTTGAAGGCAGGCCCTACACATTCCTCTGAATACAAAATACAATAATTGCAAAGCTGGGAGATCAGTGTTTCTCTGTAGCCTCGTGGATAGATTTGTGAAGCCATGATTCCTTTTCAGGCTATAATAAATCTTTCTCCCTCATTTGTAACACTAAAGCTGTCTCCTGGTAGACATGTGTGCTGTATCTCAAATGGCAAGTTAACAAGGATGTGACGTTGACGTACACTTGAACCAGGGAGAATATAATAGGAAAATTTAGTGCTTTATGATTAGTTCAAAAGAAAATCATGTACTTTTGGACTAAAATGACATTTAAAGTGATTATGATCTTAGTCATTATCAGCATCAGTGGCAGCAAATAGCTTTACTGCCCCATCTTTCATTATCATATAAGTCAGGGGTGTCAAACATAAGGCCAGAATCGGCCCAGCAATGACTCCAATTTGGGCCGACTGGTTGATTTTAGAAAATGTGAAGACGTGTTTTCATTAGTTTTAGAGTTTTTACTGTTGATAAAGGCCTCCCACATGGCCATTCACACTGCACCAAAGTAACTGAGTGATAAATAAACATTTAAATTACAGAAAAGTCCTGTTTTTGTCACAATGTATTGTAAAAATGCAACTTTTTTGTTTTGTTTTTTTTATTACAATCGGTCCACACAAAAAGGACTCAGCAGAATGTTTTTGTGTAATCTGAAAAAAAGAGACTTTTTCAAGTTAAAGCCCAACGAGTTGAGCTGACAGATTTTGGTCCTTTACTCCAGCAGGATTTCTTTATCATGTAGAAAAACTGTGGAACTTCTTCACACTGGGAGAAACAAGAATTTCACCAGTCTGCCCCACTTGATATCAAAGTGGGCTATAGGTATTGTGACATCCCTGATATAAGTCATAAGCTATAGGTATTGGTTTTTCATCATAAATGATTTATGTCATTTTGTCCTTGGCCGCTATGTTTTTAAGGGGTGAAGAGTGTTGATGTGCTTAGTCATGTGACAAGCAGTTCATGAACTTGCAAAATGAAACCCTCAGACTTGAAGTACGAGCATTTATTTGATTATTTTTTGTAAAGATGCAGTGAAAGAATAATGAAAACATCTCACCAATAAATATATATATATACACCCATATTATACTGCATCCTTCAAGGATTTGGCTGTCGCTCTGATGGCACAGCAAACATTAATTGCTTCACTGTTGAACTAATGACTATTTTTATTTTCGCCTTAACCCTCTCAAGGTAGGCGTTGCAGATTTGCAACAGTTAAAAACTAACAACCTGATTACCCCACATACATATTTTATGAGTTTTTTTTTTACTCAGAAGTACCACTGCAGGACTTGGTTGCGCATTAGCAACAAAAAGTATAATTTGAGACTGAGAGGGTTAATGATGGCAGCAGTTGGGCACATAGAGGAGACCATATGTCCTTTTACCTTGCAGCCTTCTTCAGCAATCCAAGGTCTACCTCATGGTCACTCCATAAGGACACATCTGGATAATCTGTGAACTGGAAACAGGCAATAAGGAGGTCTTTTCTCAGAATTAAACCTTCTTAAGTAGCACATCTAAATGTTACAGGTTGCAAATCTTTATATGGAGCTCAATCCAAAACATCTCCATTAACATCTCTAAAATTCAGCATCTTCTTGGCCACAGGCTACAAAGTGATCGATGCTTTTTGGCAACACATTTAAAGAGAAACTCCTTTCCAACTACATGTGCTGTGCAAAAAGCTAAGCTAACTAATGACGCTTTTACCACTACTCTTAATTATGAATCAAAATATAATAAACTCACCAAGCAGAAACTGGGGAATAAACGGAATACATCTGTTTTGAAGGCATCGGTTTTCACACGGACATCTGATAACCAATCAAAGAGCTCAGTTACTGAACTCTAAAGATATGTCAGTGACGTCAGGCCAACAAGATTCAAATCCTTTGGCATTCAGGGTGATCCGAGTTCATAACTGTGCCACTGGGTAGCTTACTGACTACTCTAGTGTGCAGAACCACAGAGATGGACTGAAAACCCTCCAGTTGCAGCTCTGCCTCCTGTTAAGAGGGGCAAGTCTCTTGGGTCTGGGAGATACTCAAAGCACTCCTTCCATCTTTTAATTACTTTTCCACCACTGATGACACCAATTTCAAGCTCTTACAGGAAAGCCTGGGCATGATTTGTCCTCTCTCTCAGCCTCCAAATGATTCTTCAGAACCTCTTTAAGGCTACCCAAGTGTCTTCTTTAGTAATCTTCCCAAATCATGGAGAAGGGAAATGAATAAAACCCGACACAAATAATGCCCCGCTTAAAGGCCTGTGCCATTAGAATCTCATTCGACTCTCAACTGACAGCTATTCTCTTGATTACTTGATTAATGTGACATTTGATAAATGTCAGAAAATAGTGAAATATGTTCATCAAATTATAGAAGCGAATGCATTTGTTGCTTTTCTGTGAAAAACTCAGAAATATAGCAATGACACCAAGCAACAATAACAGATAGGAAATCCTGCTTAATTGGCAATTCTCCTTGGAAAAACTCATTACTATTCAACTCGAGCGGTCGATTTAGTTTTCTGTTAGTCATTAATAGAATTAACATCACCGGTTCATTAATCCAGGAGCTTTAAATCAAACTTTTTGGTAGGTAGGCAATTTCTGCATTAGTTTTTCAGTATTTATGCCTGCTGTTTTCATCTAATTGGTAGGACATATCAGTAGCAGGGATATTTTTATTTTTAAGCAAGTTAAAATATGAACATCTCATAATTCGCCTTCAAAAAAAGCTCTGAAAATGCCCGGCAGCTACTGTTAGCCTGGCAAGATGGTGGTCCTTATCTGTGACTGTGTCTTGGCTCTGGAGGTGAAAGACACAGAGCCGTGGATCTCTCAGACTGCAGTGCTAATTAAAGGTATCAGTCACGAGGGATGCGTGTCAGTTTATAAGACGAAGACAGCGGATAGAGGCCTCATTTGTCACTGCCCGGATTTATATCCAATGAGAATTCAATTGCTTGGCATGAATGCATGGTTTGATATATGGTTGAGAGGACAGGAGGGAGAGAACAGGAGCTTCCAGAAAGAGAGCTAAGAACAGCCTAGTCTCTCCTCACCTCAGTAATAAACCAAGCCTAAACCAAGCTATACTACTGTGTATATAAGTGCAGCACACTTACCCTGGCCATTGATAGGAGCACTCAACCTCAATGATAGGTTACATTGAGATGAGCCAGAGAAAATGAGACCATTAGAAATGGCTTCGGCATTATGAGGCAAACCGGCGAACATGTACTGCATTAATGAGTAAAGCAGGACGATAAGTGGCTCTTTCCACTGCTAATGTGCACACCCCTATGATTTGCAGAGAGAACACAGAGCACCACATTCAGAATCGGTTAAAACAACTTGCAGCATGTTCATGTCCCTTGCAGTTTTGTGCCTTTGCACTTTTTCTTTTATTTTTCTTCTAAATTTCAGGCCACTCGGTCGCGCGTTGTACTCCGTGTTTCCTCTTTGCCGTCCTTACCGCTCTCGTTCCCGTGAAAGAAAGAAAGTTGCTTTATTTTAGTTTTTTTCTTTTTCTTTTCGTGGAACACCTGCTGTTGCTTCTTGTCAGGGTGAATCAGTGTGCCCTCTCCTGTCCCACTGAGAAGAAGTTGCTCACAGCTTAGGTAAACAGATGTTAGTTTCTGTGTCTGAGAGCAGCACATGGGTATATGCATAATAGCCATCTGAGTCGGTGATGACAGATTAGACTGTGTGGGCTGTGCAGCTGAATATCTGCTACTACCTCTCGCGCTCTGCGACTTCACGCAACTTCCGCATCATGTCTTAACTTTGTGTGTCTGTTGCTTGCTCAAACTCTTTTAATTGCTCCATCTGTTTGTTGTCACTCCCTCTGGGCGCTCGGATTGTAGGATGCATCTTTGAGGCTGTGCTTTTATAGTTCGATTAATCCTTGAAAGGCCCGAGGTTAGAATTAACATGTGACATATCAATTCCTTCATGAAATCTGCATGCAGTTTCTTAGTGGGGGAAATATAACATGTAATGCTTCACTATTTGTGTTTCATGGTCATTATCTTAACGCTTCAACTGTAAAATTGAAGAACGACTAAAGGGGAGGTGTTGCTAGTTTTGTTTTCACTTGGTCAGCCCATCACTTCCATTAAAAACTGATGACTTCTACTTTAGCTTCTATCACCATCACGAGGTTTGCATTTGTGTGAACGGTGTTAATATATGTAAAAATCTACAGTGTGCTGCTGAAGATTGTTAAGGTTCAAAATATTGGGGATGGAGACAAGAGAAAAACCACAATAACAACACTGGTCCGGTCGGGTTGAGTCAAACGATGATTTAATGATCACACACGTGGGAGATGGACACTGATGCAGACAGCCTCAAAATCTCAAAATGGTGGAGCATTGCTCAAACTTTTATAGCCTCTGGTGCCTCCACCTTATCATACAAAGCCTAAACATTCACATGCTTTCTCTCACACAGCGCCTAAGCTACGACCTTGGCTCCCTGTTTATCTGCTCCTGCTGAAATGGGGCAGAAAACTCCAGCACACTCTGTTCTCTTCTACTCAGACAAATTAGATTTCTTATAACTCAGCAGTATAATGCATCATAAAACAATATCATTCATTCACAACAAGTCAGCAGTTTAATGTAATGCAAATCAGTTTAACTAATGCAATAGTTATCAGCTTCTTCTAATTCAGGAGAATAATGCAAACTAAAACTACATAATAATTCACAATCTTTAATTAGGGGTATAACATGGCATAAAATAATATTATAATCTAACAAGATGTTCAAGATCCTCGAGAGCATCTTGCATAGTGTGAATATCTGACCTCTGACTTTTTCTATAGCACCTCCAGCAAATGAAAGTTTTCAGTGAAATTCAGTAAATATTACAGTAGATCATTTATGGTGGACATGAAAAAATAATAAAATATGCAGTAGAGAAACTGGGGATATGTTCACCTCTATTTTCATCATGAGTTTTAGAATTTAACTTTTGAATTCCTTGGAGGTTCCTGGATTAGAATTTCTCCATCGCTGGGCCTTAAAGAACTGTGTGCAGGTAACACATACTGGTTTAACTTATACGCACGATCTGATATCCTCGTGTTGGTGTTGTTCCCAGATCATCATACTAATGTTGTTCCAGGATCAACATTGCAAGTGACCAATCAGAATGTTGTGACGTCATACTTTTTCGACTTCGGGAAAAACCGCCGTAAAAAAACTGTACTTAAGCTGCGAGAAACCGCTTCTGTCCGCCGATCAACGGACCCTAACCCTAACCGTAACCGTAACCCTTTAATAAACGGTAAGCAGAACTGATATTGTCCTTGCAACATTGGAATTTCATAAATGCACGAATGGCTTGGTGCGCAAAAGAATAACGTCACAACAATGTGATTGGTCACTTGCAATGTTGAACCTGGAACAACATTTTCATGATGATCTGGGAACAACACCAACACGACGATATCAGATCATCCAACTTATACACAGTTCTTTTATACCTAAAGTGCATCGCTCTGTGGTACTGTTCCAGTGATCACAGATGTAGATTTACTTAAACATAGCCTTTAACTAAAATTGCCATTTTGACTTCTCTATTATGCTAGCTGTTAGCTGTTAGAAAGTGCTAGCAGCTAGCACACAACCCATGACTAAGGGTGTAATTCCTGTAGAATTAATGGAATGGGATTTTTTTTTTTTACTGTATTTAATCTGAAATTATGATGTATTTTATTTACCGACACATACTTACTGGTTAGGTACATGAGAATAAGAAGTCTTTACAAGAAAGATGAAATATTTATACTGTAATTCATAAGAAACTTTCGTGTATTTTGGTGTAAATGCAAAAAATATTTCCCCAACTTACACTGTAAATATGCAGCACTTTTATATTTTAGAGTGGCTTAAAATCAGAGTTTATGCTTTTTTTTAGTGAGCATGGTGGATTTTTGACTATTCAGTTGCACTCTGATAATGCATAAAAGAATGTGATATGGACCATTTTCCTTTTCCTATTTACAATTTAAAAACAAACGAACATTATTATCACCATAATATAATATTACAAAGGAAGTACTGCATATTTAAAGTGTAAAAATGTGTGTTTTTATGATAAAAATACATGGAAGTTTCTCTCTACTTAAAATGATTTAATTGTTTAATATTCATATTATTTCCTGTAAGATACATCAAGTCAACCACTGCATAAAAATTCTTACAATATAAGTATTTATTATTAATAATTATTGGAAACTACTTGGTAAATATGATTACATCATACTTTCAGATAAAACACACTGATTCTGTGTAATTCTAAGGGGATTATATTCTCAGTAGCAGTGCCACATTTCTTTTTATGAACTATGATCCATTTCCTGTTCGTAGTCCAAATATTCTAATAAAGTTTGATTTGAACCATCAGTGATCCACCGGTCACCTTCATCTATGCTAGTTTTCACTGACTATTGATCACAAGGGCTCTGCCTTTACATGACCCAAAAAAATATACTTGGACATGCTGTACACTCCTGAAAAAACACACCTCACATGCTATGGCATTTTGACTGGCTCCTCATTTCGCCCTTGTGGACTTGATGCAATCAGGAGTAAGTCATGAGGAAACCCTACACACTGTTTGTCACCTGCTGTTGTTGATTCAAATGATGGGTGTTGATTTCCCCTGTGGCGTCAGCAGTTTTGGTTAAAAGGATGTATGTGTTATTGATTGTAAACATTCCTACTGTTTTCAGTAAAGAGATCTCTTCCTAGTGTGATTCGGCTGTAAGTGTCTGGGTTATAGTTCGGTGAAAAATGTCACCGCAAACAAAGTTCTGTGTCAGTGTTTGTGAAATGGAGAAGCCATTCTTTGTTATTTCCTGGCTGAGCTCATCGGGAGAGATAGCAGCATTTGGACGGAAGTGGCCGGTAGACACTGCCAACATTAATGTCTATTTACTGATTTCTTAGATACCCATCTGTGATAAACAGTGCTGTAATAGAGGCTAATGTGGTGTTGGTTTGTGCTCACAAAACTGATGTCAGATTGAATCAAAATTGGAATGTATGTGGGAGAAAAATATCTTATGAATGGCCCAAAGACAGAACTATCTCATGCATGACTGGGTGTCATCATTATGTCTGGAAGAGAAGTCTAAAAAAATCCCAAAGCAGAAGGATGATTTTTGTTTTGTCCTTGTGCGGGCAGACTGGAACCTCTAACTGGGGTTTCCACTCCTTTTAAAGCCCCCACAGCTTTGTCCTTTCACGTCACCTTTATCGTCTTTATCTTTTAATGCATGCGTTATCCGAGCTCATTTGTAACATAGCCTCCATTTTTTACCATTTCCAAGAGTTATATGTGATTGGCCAACTTAGCAGAATTACTCTAGCAGTTATTAACCAATTTGCAAGGAGATTTTAACAAATATGGGACTAGTTCCACTTTAGAAATGCAGATGGATCCATAGGATTTTTGAAAGGATTCCTTACTCTTAAGCAAAGCTGACCTTTTGCATCAGATCTTTACACTTGGTCCTACATAGGTGGATTTTTCTACCTTGGTGGAGGTACGCAGTCGGGGATTGCTCTTGTTAGCAGTGCAACAACGGACATCCACGGATTGCTGTATTTTTATTTTTCATCCATTTTGTTTTCACCTTGTTTCGTGAATTTTCCTTTTCAGTGCAACGAGGAAACCTTCAGCGAGGAAAATGATCAAGTATTTAATTCAGCTGATAGCCTGGGGCTACGTTTGCTTACTTTATTCTTTGCAGCATGTACATTTCTATGAAATCTCTGCCAAACCAGGAAGCACAAATTTGAGAATGGACCCAGACACAGCAGGTGTACTACACCACAAAGACAAACACGGAAAGCAATATTACACCACCACCAGTGCACTCTGAGAACACGTTTATCTTCACAGAGGTACTGTATGTATTTCAGTGGCAAATACTGTGGTGTGGTTTTTGGTGTGAGGCAAGTAGGAGGAAACTTGTGTGTTCAGCTTGAGGCTATTTTTAACAGCAGCTCCCTGCCAGCACAAAGTTAGATGGAAGCCTGCACGCTCTCCTTCTACCTAAGCATTGCTCTAATGGAGTCTAGCAGACACGCATGCAAAAGCCAAACATATCTGACCTGAAAATGTTAGTGTGTGTTAATGTTAATCGATAAGTGAGTAATTAATATTACATAAATCAGTCAAATGCTAGGATAAACTGTCATAAAAAAATAAGGTCATACATGTGTCCTAGAATTTGCCTAATTTGCTGCCTGGTCAGTCACAAACTGCAGTGTCTCATTAATGGATGTTGTAGCCACTTGGCACCATGGTTACCATGAAAATCTTTAGTGGACAGGTGCAAGTGGAAAGGACTGTGGATTTGGTCTGAATATATGTATTTTGATGCATTTTATCAAACTGATATTTATTGGTTATTCTCTGATTTTATGACTCGTAGTGAGAGAGAAGAGACCATAAGGAGTTGCTCAGTGATACCACCAACTGCACCCACTTTTCTTGCATTCAGTGATCAATTGCAAGTAATTCCTGCAACCAAATGATCCCCCAAAGGTTGAGTGTGCAACACTCTTAACCACTGGGCAGCCGCTTTTGATCTCAAGGTGAATGCCAACACTTTGAAATCAATCTGAGTCGGTCTGTGCTGATGAACACAACTCGTCTGCAACTCGTCTCAGCTGGTTGCAAAGCTAAGACAAACTGTCTGAACTCTGAATGAAAGTATTTAATGTGATTTCAGTTTAATGTAAACTGATAATGTATGTAAACCGCAATAGATTTACAATAGGCAGCATTAGATTTGCAATTTTCAACAATTTATAACAATTTACCGCAAACTGATTGGAGACTAATTCGATCTTTTTTCTGTTTTTTTTTTTTTGCTGTCCTGATGCCTCAAAGTAGATTTGAAGATGGCGAGTGATTCCTGGTCTCCATCTTCTACGCAAACATTTTAAAGGGAAGACCGCGGCCTCCAGGCACTGTTTTCCCTAGTGTGATTGTATCATTACAGTTAATTCAGATGCAGAGTGTTTTTATTATGGGGATCCAGCTCTATGTTCGTATCAATTATTCCAGCATTGTCAGAGGTGACGAGATGGCAGGCACCAGATGAAACTCGGATGATAGAAAAGCAGAGGTCTAATGACTTTCAGTCGTGGTTTTATTTCCACCTCTGCTTTTTGGAGATTGTGTGCAGCATCTAACGTAAGTATGTGTGACTGAGGAAAAACTATTTTGAGTGAATACTGTTGTCAGCACTGAGGCATGCAACTCAGAAGGTTTTCTGATAGGACGGCGTTTGCTGCAAAAATACCATGAAGTCTTTGGACTTTTTAGTTTTTTATTTGTTGGATTTGTGAGGTTTTTGCATTTTTTTGCATTGATATTTATATGCCTTTGAATGTAAAACTAAAATAGGTACTGATGAAGCATGACCTTTTTTAGTGGCACCTTTTGACCTTAAGTTCTGAACAGCTGGCAGTAAAATGTGTAACAGAGTGTCAATTAAGTCAGAGGTGATGATTAAGTGAATTGCTGGGCTGTAATAACCAGGCTCTCTTAGGTTACAGAAATAAGCATGTGTGATTTTTGAGACTTGTAAGAAGAAAAAAGTCACTAAAGAGTCTCAAAAGTCAACAAATCACCTAAGAAATATCATCAAGCTGACAGCTATAATATATTAGCCAAATTGGGACTTACTAAAAGTACACTTTTTGACTTTGGGTGAATCAGGTTTGACTTACAAATGATATCAAAACAGGAAAATGTAGAAGTGTTGTGTGTTGTCTCCTATCCTTTCGCTGTTCATATTTCCTCCTCCTTCTGTGGTCTGGAGAGGTATTATCAAAACAGGCCTAACAACCTCAGCCTGGTAAGCCTGTAAATTATTCACATGTCTCTGGGCATGTATTTTGTGTTTCCACATCGTGTGTCAAGGGAAAGGCCCGCGTGCATGCGCACACATACGCAGATTTCTGAAATTTGGGAGCCTGCAAATAGATCCCGTCTGCATAATTAATCCGAATGTGATTAAAAAACATACAAGACATTGTTGCATCACTGCCTGTGTTGACGTCACAGCTCTGTCTTATCATAAATACATGTTCGTTGCATAACTCAATTTTTAAATATTCATTTGTGGGTGCGCACAGCTTCGTTTGTGCTCCTCATTTAGTCTCAGTGTACCAACTATGTCAGGTAAAGGCAGAGAGCAGGGCGAGTCGATGACAGAGGCTTCTGGGTAATTAAAAACAGTATTTTGATTCTAGAGAAAACATTAAAGTTTTTTGAACCAAAGAACTCTGATCAAAATTAACAAATAATTAAGTCATTCTGGTAACTTCCAAGATTTCTAAGGCTTTAATAACTGGAATCTGCTGCTATTCCCAAACTGACTGTTCAGTCCAGTATTACTTATAGTACAGCGGTTCCCAACTTCCAGGCAACAGACCAGTACCGGTCCATGAGTTGTGTGGTTTTTAGCATTATTTTTTTTATCGTTTTTATTGTTAACACGGTTTCCCTGGATCTTTTCCTGTGTGTTATGAATAAATCGTCTTTTTTGGTACTGGTTTCATTTGTTGTATTTATCTTAAAGGCCGGTCTGTGAAAATATTATGACATAAACCGGTCCGTGGCGCAAAAGAGGTTGGGGACTGCTGACTTACTATACCTATGTAATATTATTCTTGAACTCTACTAAAGTGGCTTTGTGTGATTCACAGTTCAAAATAATCCTATTTACCTCATGCTGGGCAATGATGCAGACCCTCACATCACCCACTGTCGAAACGAAGCTCTCCTCCCTCACCCTTGCTTTAAGGCAACTTTCTGTGTCCCTATCATAAACAGAAGGTTTGAACAGCAGGTCAGTGGTGCTCAGAGTCATAGCTGTGGGCTCTCTCTCACTGACATCATTAAAATTCAATATTAGAAAAAAAACACACACAAAACAAGCGTTTAGAGCAGTGTGAAGCCCCAGGTTTTTGGGTAACAGGCATTACTCGGGCAAACTTGTGCCATGTTTGGTAAGCTAAGTAGAGCCTAGGCTGTTTTATCCCCACCGATATGATGAAGTGAAGTCTAGCTATACTGGTCAGGGCTAAGTTTTGGAGCCTTCCTGTAAATGGCATTAGGTCTTGGAATAGAAACTTAATGTGATAATAGTGATGCATTATACTGCTATACATACTAAAAATGAGGGCTGCTACTTCGGGAGTGTTTGTAGAGAATTTAAGCTTAATTTAATACTTGAATGTGATGCACAGTCTGGCAAAAATCACTGCAAGCTGGAATCTCTGAAATAGAGGAACAGAGGAATCAACCTGTGACAGTATTATAACGCAAATATCATTTGCACTTGTTAACTTTTATCTTAAAGGACAGTAAAGTTACTAAGTTGCTCCTTTATTACCTTTGAAACCTGCATGGCCTGCTCTTCTTTCCATTGTAAAGACTATCTTGGACAGCTGGCCTACGTGTTCACCCTCTCTCTTTCCCATCAATCTTCTTTTGCATTTGTACCTTCAGTAGCTCCACAGGAAATATGACACACATGCATCCATTACTAACATGGGTGGCTGAATTTCACACAAAATCATCGCTTTTATTAAATTTAAGTCGATGTACGTAAATGTGTTGTGTGGACCCCAAACTTGTTACTCTAACAGCGCCCATTTGTAACAAGAGGCAGAAGTTGTGTCTCTGCTGTAATTTATCATTTCAACAAATATACCGAATATACTCTGATGCACTTCTTACACAGGCCCTTTTGTCTCATATAGACATTAAAGTCTTAGTCATAGCGTGGCAGTTGCAGCACAACTATAAATAATTTTACCCAGGGAAATGGCTGGATGGGTACATGGCACTTATTAACGCACAAGAAACACCGTGTTTTTTCCTCTCTGCTGCATGAAAATACATGAAAAGAAAAATATGGAGAAAACAATTTGACATTAAATCAAATTTTTCTGTGTGATATTAACAAAAAATAAGAACTAAAGCACGTCTGTTGATCCACTGAGAATCCACAGCTTACTGTGCAGTTCATTGTTCTGAGTGTTCAGTGTGAATAGTTGCACAAGTTATTGGTAGGGAGCCAAAGTAAACAAGGGTCTGGTAATTGCTAATTACCATTTGACAGACCACAGATAGCCAGGTGATTTCCTCTGGGAATGGCAAACCAAATCAGGGATATAACATCATTATAACTTCTGTTTTAAGACACTTTATTTTGTTGGGTATTCCTACAGCCATGCTTATAGCACAATGGCTATAGGACTAGCTAATTGGGTTTGCAGGCAGCTGGTCATTCCTCAGCTAGAGCCACTGTAAAATATCTTAACAAGCCCTTGAGGGATGGCGAAGATATTTTGTAGGACATTGTTGGTCCCCAGAGGCTTCATTGTGCAGAGTTTTAGGGTACAGTGACATTTCGGAACCCTTGGGTTGCACGACTTGTAGGTGCTTAAAGTAGCCCAGTTTCTTTATTTGCCATCTTAAATACAGTTATAATGTTGGACACACATAAAGTATTTAGAACAAAATGCATATCTTGGTCTAAATACTTGTTTTCAGACAGCCTTAAATTCACCAGATGTCTCAGATATGGTTATCCTATTCAGTTGCTCCTCTTCTTTAGTCAGTCAGAAGAAAGCCGACTTCAAGGGAGGCTGTGTTTTTGAAAAAAAAAGGGAGCTGAAAGGGCTTATTTCAGTCAGCGGAGAAACGTATCCAAGGCTGTAACACACACTAGGTATAGTGAAAATATAACATCAGCAGTACCAATTAAGAAAAAAACATAGGAAATTAAAAAGTAAAATTAAAACTGAGGTGATGAAAACAAAGTCATAAGAAACATTAAGCAGATATAAAATCTGTCTAATAACAAAAAAAAATTAACTAACTCAAAATTAATTGACTCGAACTCTTCCACGGCATGTATTTTTAATTTCTCTTTGATATTTGGGCTGATTGGGACCCGATGAATGTAAAAATAAAGAATTACCAGATTTTTTTAACCTGATTTTTGTTTCTAAGAAAAATGAGAGCCACATATGAGGATATTCGTTTAAAATTTCGATAGATCAGTGGCAGTTTAATGTCCTCGTAAGCTTGCTAGCTTGCTGCAAGACCTCACACCGAGCACATCTACTGCGGGTGTGGTGCCTGTTATCAGACCCGGTGTTAGCAACATCCCCCAAAAACCCGAAGAGGAGAGTCCTGGCCCCTAGCCCTGCCAGTGTAGCAGAAATGATGACAGATGATGATGGCAGCAGCAGCAGTTATTCTCTGCGTGAGTAGCTTAATGTTGTCCGTGTGTAATTTACGTTGAGTAGGCTAACCACGTTATTACATTAATGCATGTAAGGTGAACTAGCAAACACCGTCGTAGCTACATGCAGCTGTCTTCTTGTTTGATGGCAGATATTCCCTTCACCCTGGCCAAAAAGGCTAAAATGACCAAAGAAAAAGTGGGAAACAGCTAAACATGAGAGGTTTTTGGACAAAGTTTGTGTTTTTTCCATTGATTAAGCACTGCTTCCAGCCAAGAGTGATGCCATATATGCCCTATAGCTGCAGAAAAGGCTAACATTGTTATCTTTTTACAAAAAAAAACAGCTGAACATGAGAGGTTTTTGCACCACTTTTGTGTTCTCCATTCTTTAAGCACCGGTTCGAGCACCGTTTAAGCACCGGCACCATTTCAAAAGTACCGGTTTGGTACTGGTATCGGATAAAACCTAAACGATACCCATCCCTACTCATAAGTGGATATCAGGCCCTTGTAGAGCAAAATTTAGTATTTTGGTCAAAATAACCCAAAATGTGACGTCCACATATGTGGACGCCAGGTCCTAGGAGGTTAAATCAAAAGCACATTTGAATCCATTTAGTCTGTCATACCACCATCTTAGTAAAAGTACAAACTTTCTGTACTTACGTAGAAGTACAGATACTTGTATTAAAAATATTTTGGTAAAAGTTGAAGTACTTATTCGGTTTCTTTACTCAAGTGAAAGTGAAAAGTACAAGCCCTAAAGTAAAACGTAGCTCTATGAAGGATGTTTCTACCTGCTATTTTCGTGCAAAGCTAACTGAATTTCGAAAATAAAATGATTTTAGTATATGGGAATATAAACTTTAAAGTTTTTCTCCCCACACCTAAACAGTAAAATGAGTAGAGTTCTAGCAGTTCTGACCATGAACATTACAGCTGCTGTGCACCAGTGTTTTACTATGAATTCACAATAATACTGCAAGCTAACCTGTTCATCCTGCAGTAAACTACAGAGTATTTTCACACAACCATCGAACAACACACAGTTATTATACCTCAGCACAACTCGCATTATATTCAGATGCACTAATTTTTTAAAAAGATGACTTCACATGTAAGCTTTCAATTTCCAGTTTATCAAATCTCACTGAGCAGTCCTTACCTTTAAATATAACGTCTATGTCACAGTGAACTTATCTCCCACTCTCTTCTCTCCCTGTGGAGTAGAGCAGCTGGACCTTTAGCAGACACAGTGTGCAATAAACTGCAAACACAAACCGTTTTATGTGTTTGCCGACATAAGCTGAGTTTGAAAGGTTGCATTTAAAATTACCTGCCACTTAAAAAAGCGTTACCCTTTTTGTGCTCGCGCCTCTTCTGTAGCACCAGCTAGATACTGAAGTATAAGGACCTTATGGACCCAGTGGGTCCAAAAACGCCCCCCTGGGTCATTCTGGCTCACTGAGGATGTTTTTATTTCATTGATCTCTTTTTGTGTAACAAGCCTTGGAGATGGCTACGCCAATACGAGTGCCTTGTATGTGTTAATGTTCCCTCTGTTTAGTCTGAGATGGGTTTGATGTTTGAAGGCGTGCGGTGATGTGAAATAAAAATCTCTCTCAACTGTGTTAACCCAAAGGTAACAAGCCTGTTTTAAAAAGGTAAGAAGCAGAAAGTACAGATATTAGTGTCAAAATGTAGAGAAGTATCAGAAAAATAACCTGAAAATTGTACCTAAGTAACATAAGGAAGTATTTGTACTTATTACGTCCCACTTTTGCAGCTTAGCATTCTCATGCTAACAGTGGACAACAGGGCACTGCTCTTTCAGGTCAGAAAAGACCTGAGAGCACGTACTGTAGGCATGAAAGTAACCACTTTTCACCTGCTTAATTGTATCCCTGCTGTGATGGTGGAAATTAATCGAGACCCACACAAGCACAGCAGGCACATGCCAGGTTTAAAATGAGAATAATACATTAAAACAATGGAGCCACAGGAACAAAAAAAGGTCAAAACAATGGGGGAATATTTTCTTATATGAATTTCTTTGCATTTAATGTATTCCACTTACTGGTGTATTGGTTAAATGAAACTTCCAGTCTTGTTCTGAGTCACCCTGATCAGCACTGCCTCTATTTATACACTTTATACACTGTGCTGTGCTGACTGTAGATTTGGTGTTTTCTGTGAGACCTCAGCACGGCGCTTTTACTGAAATAAAGACGGGATGTCACACTGGAAGTCAAACACAACAATTTCGCTGATCGCAGGGAGCTGGCGAGGCGTTATGAAACGCTACACCATCCTGAAAGGGGATATGACCCACAAATAGTCTGGTTACCTTGCAAAATGGTTTCCACTACTGGGTGCCGCTCACCCATGAAAACGCCATCTCCCCTCCATGTGTCAATACACCCGCCGTTGACAGGTGAAATGAGTTGTGGTAGTGGCACCTTGTCAAGTCTGCTGCGATAACTGGGACGTCTGACTTATATTCAAACCATTCTTTTCCCGGATGAATGAGGGTTTTTTTTTTCCCTTTCCTTTCCCTTTTTCTTTTTTTAACGTTTTTTATTTAACTCACTATGAATTCTGTCAAAAGGCCGATTATGTTCAGAAGCATCTTGGGTAAAAATAACAATTGGTCGCCCCAAGGGTACATGGAGAAGAGAAACAGTGATTGCGTGAAAATATGAGAATGGCAGAAAAGGACAGCAATTATCCTCATTTTTGTGTTTGTGTGTATGTGTGTGCAGAAGTGTGTTTTCATTAATATAATGGAAAAAGAAGAGGAAGGGAAGGAAAGCTGCAAATGGTAAAGGAGTTAGGCGTGACAATTTAAAATCAGTTGAATGCAGCGACTGAGGATGTATCTGAAAAAAAGACCTAGAAAGGCTCAAAATTCATTGAAGCAGGAAGAAATCGTGAAGCACGTTTATGTTATAGCATAAGCTTAATGAGCATTATTCAACCGAAATAGTCTTTAGAATAAACTTTTAGAGCTGCATTGGAGAAAAACAACTTTAAAAACAACAGTGTTTCCACATCAAGGTGACATGCTCCGTACCGCTATGGGAATCAACACCAACTTTGCAAAGAACACAGCAGTGCAGCCGGCCGAGTTTGTAGGTTGGAGTCCTAATCCTGCCAAAACAAGCTGTCATCCAATAATCAAATAGAGGCTGGATCGATGGTGGCGGAGATCAACATGTCAACAACGAGCCTGTCTGATACCAACCGCTAGTTCAACATCGAAATTGACCGACGCTGCCCTCACTTTGTCGAGACTGGGTTGGTGAGAGTGGGAGTGGGCGGGAGGAAAAACAAGCGGTTGTTCGAGGGCTAAATGCAAACTGCACAAAACTGCAGCCTAAGCACGATCAAAAAAGTGTACACGGAAACCTTTAAAGAAATACAGTTTTGTCCTCGCTGCAGGGAGAAGCAATTTCCCTACTTCTCACAAATGTACACCTGATTATTTTCGCATATTGCACCAGATGACACTCATTAAACTTGCATTTTTTTAGCTATCTGAGCATCCTTCTCCTTATGTGATCCTGTTTGATACTGTAACCATAATACAGCGTCTGCTGGTGCAACACGCGTCAGCATTCCACATTCTCATAAACAGATATCGAGGCCCGGCAGGATTTCCAGACGCATTCTGTTTTTGTCCCTAAAGTGGTAGCCAGACAGTCCAGAGCCAAATAATCATTTGAGGCGCGTGGCGCGGAAACCGGCCTCTTCCGATGTCACTGATCCATAGATGTGTGGCATTGCTCGGGGTCGTTATATCCCACTGGAAAGTTAATCTTGCACCAATTAGTTCCAGCCCAGGAGGTACCACCGAGCGCTGTGCTATGAAATGGTGGTATCCTTTGGGAACCCTCCTCTCCGACTCTCTCTCCCACCTTTTTTTTCTTTCTTCCCACACATCGACTTCTACACAATAAAACACACATACACATTCTCGCTCCCTCTAAGGTTTTCTGTATTGATCTAGCCATCATTCTATTTTAGCGCTGCAATTATGTCTGGTGATATTACCAGAGGGTGTTACATGACTCTTCTAATTGGTGTGTCGATATGACGTCAGGGCGTTTGCTGCTTTATGATTTCAGTTCCCACCTAAGTGCCTCTGATGTAACTTTTTTTCATCTTTCAAAGGGTAATTTCTTATCGGTTTTGTTCGATGACGGATGCTCTCGTGCTTTTTAAATGGCCAGCCTGTGTAGCTCATTAGTATAAATAAATTCCTTTTTCGAGTGCTCTGCGTTTTATGTCGCGCGTGATGTCCTACAGTAAACTGGCCCTTGTCTGTGACTCACACGATGTACTTATTTTAAGATGTACTTTGCTTGAGCAAAAAAAGGAAATCAAAGTTAGAGCACAGCCAAAGATTAAGAATAATTCCGTATATATGCTTTAAACATAGCATGTGTAAAAGTGAACATAATGTGCTTTGTTTTTCTTAAAATAAAGATATATAGCTGTAGCTGTACAGCTGTCTGAATCGCATTGAAAATGGGAGGTTTAGCTTCAAATTGAAAGCTGTCTGGTATTCCCTGCCACTTTGATTTGGTGATTTTCTTTACCTTCTTTCTATATTTTCTCTCCGATCTCCCACCCTGCCTTCACATTTCTTCTCTCTTTATTTTGCTCCCCTGTTTATCCCACTTGCTTTCATTTCATCATTGCTTGATTTCTCACTCCCAGCCCCTGTTGCCTACTTCTCCCTATCCACTTTTCTCTCAACAACTATTTTCACATGTCTGTGTGACATGACCGGGGGCCTGTAAACGGGGATTGTGACAGATGCAGATGAGTGTGTGACACAGAGAAGTTCAGGACTGCTCTCTTACATATTGCCTTTCAGCATGCAGGTTGTCATGCACGTTGCATTGATATCATTGTGTGACTGCTTCTTGACATCCTAGAATGCACCCACGAGTCCTGTTTTTTCAAGAGTTGTTTGTGCATAAAATACTTTGGTATTGAGAGGTGCTATATGGATAATAAAGATGCCTGCTAACCCTCGCCTTAACGCTTCAATTTTTGTGTTAATCCCGGAAAAACAACAGACTCAAAGCAGCACTTCATGACTTACTTGTATAAGTATGTTTCATGTGCATGAATTTCAGTCATTTGCTAAACTATATTGCCAAAACTATTCGCCTGTCTGCCTTCACACAATTTCAGCGACATCCCATTCTTAATCCTTAATATGATGTCGGCCTACCCTTTGCAGCTATAACTGCTTCAACTCTTCTGGGAAGGTGTTTATGGGAACTTTTGACCATTCTTCCAAAAGCACATTTGTGAGGTCAGACACTGATGTTGGACAAGAAGCTCCACTCCACTCAAATTCATCCCAAAGGTGTTGTCTTGGGTTGAAATCAGGACTCTGTGGAGGCCAGTAAAGTTCTTCCACACCAAACTTGCACATCCATGTCTTTATGGACCTTTAGCAGTCATGTTGGAGCGGAAAGTCAACGTTGTTGGGAGCATGAAATTGTCTAGAATATCTCGGCATGTTGACCCCGCACCACCAAACTTTACACTTGGCACAATGCACTCAGACAAGTACCGTTCCCCTGGCAACCGCCAGCCCCAGACTGTCCAATTCAGGGTCCAGAGGGGCTGGAGCCTATTCCAGTCATAGGGTGAGAGGCAGGGTACACACTGGACATGTTGCCAGTCTGTAAGGCTCATAGTAAACATTATACATGCTATCCAAAAGAGTAAAAAGGACCATTGTGCCTAAATACTATCAAAGTGCAGTGAGCTGAGCTGGTTATCATGGCTGAGAACCTACACAGACAGCCCCTCCAGTGAATGCACACTGACCTTCACAATGAGCCCTGTTTTTATGCTGTAAAAAGGACTGTTCTAGTTAACTGCCAGTAAGATATGCTAATAATAAATTCATAAATCTAGTTTAATGACAATTACAGATGCAGATACAAATGTGGTCCTGGTTGCAGATCAAACTAAATGTAAGAGCTCCGTAAATACTAAGCGATCACTGGACCGTACGATAAATGCCACCGACTGTGTTATCTCCTCCTGGATTTTATGAGACTGTCTTTTCTTTTTCAACATAATTTGCTCTGTAGAGTCAAAACAGCCTCAGCAAATTCAACATTTTTACTGCCAACAGGAGAAGAGCACACTGATCTGACTAGGGGGGAAAAAAACTGCTGCGTGGACCTAAAAATATGCGAGAAATTATTAATTTTCCAGCATGCTTCTCTACATCTTTATCTCCATTTATTTTTCTGTATTTTGGTTTATGGCTGATTGCTGCTTTGACTGGGAGGACATTCAGACTTCAGTTTGGGGGCCTCTCTGGACACAGATATGTGCTTATGTAGAGAATTGCTCATGCTACACTGGAGAATCTGGCTGTCTTTGCCAGCCAAGCCTCATCATGGCAGATTTGCCGGCTCCCTCATTGTGTCTAATTCCTTTTGCTGGCTAAAAATCCTGCCCAGTCGCAATCGAGACCCCCTGAAGAGCCAGACTTAGCGGGTTTCCCTCTAGACCCTGATGATGGTATTCTCGTGTAAAGAGGTTCGAGCTGCTGGGACAAAGCACGAGTGAGCCACTTTCAGCAATTACCCTCTTTTTTTTTTGTCTCGTTATATCAATACTGAATGGAAGCGAAGTACCCTAACATGTCTTGCGCAAACAAGATAGATAGTTGCAGTCAAATGTCAGTGTCAAAATTTGTTTTATGCTTCAATCACCACAGAAATATAGTCATAAATATGCCATTAGTGTCTTTTTTTATCTGCTGCACGGATTGGTAAAGAACGCCTCCCTGATATACCGCAGTGCGAGACAAAAAAGTTTGTATAAGTATACTGTTATTACTTTTAAAATATTTAGCTCCTGTCATACAGGCGAACTCTCGTGGTGACAGAGAAGTACAAGTACATAGGGATGAGTCAGACATTTAAAAATAACACAGTTTCTCACTAAGAACTTCCCTCCTCCTGCCGACTCTCACACATTCTCACTCAGAATTTGTTCTCGAGTGAACCCATAACACTTGAATATCACACATGGAAATTTTCTGAATATCTTAACTCTGAAAGAATTATCATTTAACCTGATTTTCTGAAAAGAGTTTAATCACATTAAAGGTCTGGGAAATGAAGTCAATTAAATGAGTTTTTAATTAGGTTTTATCATTCTGGACATGCTGTGGGTGAGTTGTAAAAACTGGAGTGCTGTGATTGTAACCTATCAAAAACAAATGGAAGACGCAGCAAATTAATGCAATAAAATCAACTCCCTAGATGTCAAAGACACACTTCTCTTTGTGTGTCTGTTGATGTGAACTCTATTTCAACCTTATCCTCGGGAGAGTCCTGCTGTAATTGAAATAGGAATAGTGTCTCCGAGCCCGGTACCATCGCCTCATCCGCTATGTACAAATGGATTGTTAAATGGACATGCAGCAAATGTTTGAGTTGATTTTTGTCACCCACAATCTGTCAGGGCGAACATTCATCAGGGGACATATTGATTTAGCAATATGGGTGAGATTGGCTGGGAGTTAGGAAGCAGTATATCAAACCACAAATCAAGAGTTCAGAACACTCAGGAACAGGTAGTGCTGGACTGAATCCTGAGTGAAAATGCAAGATTCGGTTAGTGGTCACAGTTTGCAATAAGAATTAACAAATATTACAGAGGATGAAATGAAAATCAGCAGGTGATCGTATTTTACTATATAATAAGTAGCAGTTTTAGTCGATGAAAGATCTAATGCGATGTTTCAAAGACACTAACAGAGCTCCGGTGAGGGCAGCTCATCTATACCCAGGCCGCATCCGCTTTGGTCAAAAACTGCTAAATTAATTAAAATGTCAAGGCAAACAGTCTGGAAAATTACAGTAGGTTGTCATTTCTACTAATGCCACCGAGTTAACATGAATAAAATTGTGCTCTCGAGGCAGATTGACTAACTTGATTTCCACTGGCTTTTCAAGCCCGGAGTCAGTTCAGGACAAGTTTGTTTGATGTACTTGTTCAGGAAGATAAGGAAGAACAGTTTACAAACACACTGGGTGTTCAAACTGTCCAGTAATGGTTCAAGACTGTTCGGCAAACTCACTTGATCACTCGGAGCCAATAGTGCAAAATTACACTCTTGTTTTTTATCAGTCGAGCAGTACAAGGATAATGTACTTTTGTGTTATGTTTCTTTGGCTGCATTTGGTTGTGCTCATTGGTTCTAAATGAAAATAACATTTTCTGGTCCTAATTGGGTGGATTTGCTTTTGAACCTGTCACTGCACTGCAGGCAGCACCTTCTTTGGATGTATTGAAATCAAAGTAGACTTCTACAAAGAGCGAGCGCACACCTACGCAGCGAGCGAAACTCAAACACAAACACACTGTCATAGAATATACAGAAATTCATACGTTTGCACATTCATAGACACACGCGGTAAGAGCACGCAGCGCTCATCTACACAGTGTGACTTTAGCAGATTGTCAGCCTTTGCAGACAGAGACACATCAACATCACAGGACCCCCCCAACCCGTGACAGGCGTCTCCATGGCACCCTTCAGATCACTGTGGCGCCACTGCAGCAGCTCCTTACATTTCAATCTCCCCTCTTTTCTTCCCCCACAACTCAAGCACCGGGGTCTGGAAATACATTTCAAAACAGAGCGGGGTTTTGCCCACACACGTACGCGTACCTGCACAGAGCTCACTTGCAAACTTTGAGAAGAAAGGAGCATCACCGTTCTCGATCCGTGCGGTGTTAAAATGGGACGCAGCCAGTATAGGCGAACATGTCAAATCAAAGTAAGTATCGTGCGTTGCTTGATACTTGGGTCACTCCACCTCAGTATATCTTGGTGACAACATCTGCATTCTCTATGTTATCTATTTTCTTTCCTCTGTGGAGTGAATGTTGGTAGGCATAGCTGCTTTGTTTGAATCATAATGTAATTTGTGATGATTGTATGAAAACCCAAATGAAAACTGTCAGATAAAAAGGGAAAAAACAGCTAAATAAAATGCTTTCTGCAGTTGTATTAAGTGTACAAGATACAGAAACAAGAGCCAAATCAATAAGAACAAGTCTAAACAGAAGTGAAGTCATTGCCCATCATACTTCAGTGTAACTTTGTCATCTATCCAGATATTACAGGTATTTATTTAACTCTCTTGATATTCATCTTTGTATTGTGGATATATGAAGACTATTGCTGCAATCACCTCTGGCTCTATAAAACAAAAACCTTTAAGTGCATCACATGTATACGTTTAAGAGTATTAGGTGCAGACTGGAGCATGTTACAGACATTAAATATCTTCTATATCTAGTTGAACAAAATCAGCAATATGTCTGTGAGTCCAGACCCTTTTCTTTCCAAGCTACTTATAAAATCAGCAATATAATACAATGTGTCATCTGCATACAAATGTGCAGAACAATGATCAAAAATGGAACTATTTATGGTCCTGGACCAAGAACCAAACTTTGTGGGAAAAACCTCAGTCATAAGTAAAAGACTGGAAGAAAATCACTTTCTGTAGTAGTTCCAATATAATTGGTAATTACAGAAACATTTGCCTAAACTGAAACCAAAACTATTTACAATATATAAAAGTACAAAATAATTATCTCATTTAGTGCATTGACAATGTTATTCATAAAACAATGATTCGTTATTGTCAGAAACCAGATTGATATGAGCTTAGAGCTGATTTGTTGACAATTTTAAGTTGGCATTGTGTAGGCAACTGCATAATGTTGTATAATTTACATATTGGTCTGTGTGGTTGGGTTTTCATACTAGGGCACATTTGTCATGGCCCTGGGCCATGTGACCCTGTATTCTGAGTTTCTTGGTGTTTTGTTATTCTTTTTAGTCTAGTTTCATTTCGGTTTATCTAGTTACATTCTGCTTCATGTTTCATGTCTAAGTTTTCTTTGTTTGTCAAGTTCAAGTCATGTCTGGATTTCCTTATGTTTCCTGTTTTATTTTGAAAGAGTTTTGTGTTTATTATGTTTAGTTTCACGTGTCCTGTCATTATGTTAATTGTTGTCAGCTGTTTTCCCCATGTGCTTCTACTTCCTTTGATCATTCCTTATGTGTATTTAGTCTGTGTGTTCCACTCAGTCAGCGTCAGATCGTCTGTTAACCTCACCACAGTTTTCATAGGTTTACTCCATTGTTTCTCTGTGTTTTATAGTTTCCTCAGTGTTCACAGTTTGTCATAGTTTTTCACTGAGTGTCACAGCCTTTTTGTTAACACAGTGTTCATAGCCTCCTTAGTTTCCCTAGTTCCTTGTTTTTTCTTCTGCAATCAGCCAATAAAGGCTCGCTTTATTTTTGAAACTACGTTTTGTCTCCACCGTGTCTGCATCTGGGTCTACCTCTTTCCTCACACCGGCGCACCCCGTCGTGACAACACAAAAAACAAATGTAAATAATGGAAAATGTCCTTGTAAATTTCTGCCAGAACATTTTTTTTTTTTTTTTACAGAAGTTTATTGATATAAACCCAAAAAGGAAAATAAAATGATACAGCAACGTGTACTAAAGGTAAGGTAAAACCAATGTGGTTTTGCAGTAAGCACGTACCCAGCAACATGGGGAGGCAGAGAAGCAGCAGAAATGCTGTTATTGGATTTCACCATCTGCCAAAAATCCTGCAGGATTAAATGAATAAGAGGTTGAGACCAAATTCAAGGAGTTTTACTCACAAGGGAAGTTTATTACTTTCTAATCATTGCAAACAAAGTCCAGTGGTATGCAAGGTACCAAGCTTTCTTTATTGACAAAAATACTCTATGGAAAAATATGAACTATGGTCTGGGTTGATCATTTTAATGCCATAATTATTCACAACAGTAACAAATGTTGGAATGAATGAATAAAATAAATGAAAGATGAAGGTCACATTTTTTTCTTTTTGTTCTTTAATATTGCTGTAAAATAATCAGTGAGATGGTTCCTTTACTAAATCGTTAATGCATCATGGCAAGATGTGAAATAGACGCACCGGTTCCACCATGCAGAAGTTGCATTACCAGCAGGGGGCGATAACATATTGAAAGCGGTATTGAGCC
The DNA here is from genome assembly GCF_965226115.1 of Aulonocara stuartgranti. NCBI lineage: Eukaryota > Metazoa > Chordata > Actinopteri > Cichliformes > Cichlidae > Aulonocara > Aulonocara stuartgranti. Next base: position 34,155,430 of record NC_138941.1, read on the forward strand.
AAAACACATGAAATACACACCCCATGGTCCTTAATCGCCAGAAATGATTAAGCTAGGCAGACATGCAAATGTGTTAATGATGTCTGTGTAAATGCTTTCTCTGCTGTTACTGCAGCTTACTGCAACTTCTGCATGCGTGTACATTTCATGCTTTTGAAAGGCAAAGCAAGAAATGGACACGGTGGACCGCTGTGTCTATTAGACATTTTAAGTCTGTATAAGAAGTCAGAATCATAAAAAGTAGGCCTGGTTTTAAGATTATTTGAGAACATGAAGCTTGAAAAAATCTCCATCAAGTAGTCAGAAACATTAGTCAACCAAGCAATGTGAAAATCTCCAGAGACTATCCTTTTAGTATACCAAGAAAAGTAACTCTCAGGATCCGCTATACAGGAAGTGTATAAATCTCCATGACTACAATGGAGTTATTACACCCACAGTTTACCATTAAGGGAATGAAATAAAGACATTTGGGCACAGTAACAGCATAACAAATACAAGACGAAAAACTGGATTTGACAGGGAAAAAAACATTAATGTCAAAAAGCTATTACAAGAATGATTTTTGCTTCTCAAAATACAGAATTTTTGCATCCCACAGTCCAAAGGTATAAAGGCTGTTTGACTGAATCTCCAAAACGGCCCCCAGGAATGAATAAGTAATGGTCCAATCCCAATGTCCGCCCTCACAGTGTCAAACACTTTGATGTTTGTTTTTGATATTTCTCCAGAGGGGCTCTTGGTTATTCACATGTGGAAATGACAATTGTATGAAGTGTGTTCCTGACTGTTTTTGAGTCTTTTAAACAAACCACTTTGAACATGTGGTAAAAAATTATGGAATGAGCGTTCAAAACAGACCGACATGTAGAGAGCATATCAGTGGCATGTGGTTGTTTGTCCTTGTATGAAGTAAGTTTAGAAAAAAATGATTAATTCTATCCAGTAAGTTTAGTTTAATTACTAACAGACAGCACATAAGGACTTCCCAGTCACTTAAAGTAAGAGAAAAGCTTCTGAAAATCAAAATATTTGATATCTAAAGTGTTCTTTCATTTTTTTTCCCCATTACCTTTTAAGGACCTTACACCTTCATGCAATCATGTGCATTAATTGAACATTTACTGTAAGAGGCCTGAGTTTGTGTTAAAGTTGGAGGTCTACAATATTTGGACAAAATGCAAATTGTTCCAATTCCTAAAGTCTTGTGCATATTGCAGGATAATAGTAATAATGCATTTTTAGTGCAGAGAGGGTATGTAAAGATGACCAATACTTTCTTTTTGACAGCAGCTGTCATTAACAGGTCACTAGTGTGTCCACAGTTCTTCCACAGAAAGTCAATGACATTAGGCATCTTGAGAAATATTTGAACTTTGTGTCACAAGCAGATTTTTCCATCATAGAAGCTCCTGAATGTCCCTGACTTTCAGAGATCTGGTCGCAGCATCACTGCCAGTCCCCTGCTGCTAAACTGTATCCAAACACGGAGCGATTTGCTTGTCACGCGTCGTTTTGAAGCTGGTCACTATCGGACATTCCAGGCTCAGACTGTCTAAGTTCAATAAGAAAGATCTGTATTGACTCATCTCTCTTCTTTCCAGGTGTTTGGCCTCTAGTCTATGCTTCTACATTATTTCCACTCTCCAATGCTGTAAAACCCAATGCTGACATCTCTGCTGTAGTCAAATCTCTGCTTACTTTAAATTGCACTCTTCATTTTTCCTTCTCCCTTGCTCCTTAATGCAACCCACCTTCTTCCCATCACCATCTCACACAAGTCATTCCATCCAAGCCTTCATCTTATCATCATCACCACCAACATCTAGACCCTGGGAGCTCCTGCCCTGATTCCTATCACTGCTGGGATTTCATTCTGCTATGATGGGCCATCGGAGTCTAATTGCCAAATAGCATGATTGAATTGTGCAGATCAATAAATGATGTTTAATACCTTCCAATGATCTCTCCTTATTGAATTGTATTTACTACCCTGTCATAGGTCAGTCAACAGTATCCTGCGCTCTCACTGGTAATTGCTTGAAACACTTTCCTCAAAGTTCAGAAACATCTATCTGATGATCCACTTACTTCATGTGGGTTTTATTCTTTTTTTTGCCAGCAGCTGCTTTAAGTCACTGAATGTCATTGACTTTCTATAGGCTCTGATTGCCTGGTCACAGCCAATTGCCTCCTGTGTGGACACAGCTACGCTCGGGTTTCACTGTGGTCAAGATTGTTTCAGATTGACTTTGACTTTTGATTTCATAGATTCCAACTGGGCTTGAATAACATGTGTTTGGGTTTTTGTGTGTGTGTGTGTGTGTGTGTGTGTGTGTGTGTGTGTGTGTGTGTGTCTCTTGTATTCCTGTTGCTCGTAGTAGCAGTGAACACACTCTGGCACGGTCATCCCAACTTTGCTACACTTTTTTTGTCACGTTCAACTTTTGAACTTCTACCATAGTGTGGCGGTTTTAGAGACACAATCAAAGATATCGCCACAGTTCTTCCACACTGATCATCTTTCATCTGGGATAGCCCAAAATCACAGTGTTTACACAGCATAAAAAGCCCGTAGGTGGGGAACTAAAATGAGCTTACTGGTAGGATGATGACAAACAAGGGGTTATTTATGGCTTGGGGTGTTGCAGCAAGCTGAGTCAGTACATGAAATACGGTTATGTGTTCTTCTGATATAGAAAACCATATGAAACTGCATGCTAGAAAAACACAAAAAAAAGAAGCGGGAATAGCCAACTATATGAAAGTTTTGTACCAATTCATCATGTGCATGTTGCTTATTTAAAACATATTTTATTATATCAGATAAAACGCCTTAAAGTATGAGGCAAACCCAATGAAAAATGAACAAATACAAAGCACAAAGGCAGCTCAACTAATAAATGATGGATTCTATTGTCATTTCAGTGCAGTAACCATCTAAGGCAACCTCGAGCACTCCTGAGGTTTAAAAAACATGTTATTGATTTTACAGTTGTTGCTCTGTGCAGCATGTTAGTGGCATATTTTGAGGCACTTAGAAGTAGAGGCCATCACCGTGGCCTCTTGTGTCAGCGGGAAATGAACCCAACAAGGAAGCTGGAGAACAGCAGCATGCAGGCCCCTGGGGAACTTACTTATTGTGACCTCGCATGGCCCGCTCCACTCGTGGCTGCCTCGCTGAGAGTCGTGTTGCAATGGTCATTCGGTTTCAAAGAGCTTACCACCGCTTCACAGATACCTGAAAAACAAAGAATTAAGGAATTACCATACAAAAGATAAGCATGAGCACACTTCAGACAGGAAGATATATAATTATGCATATACCCTGCTCACTGAGATTTAATTATTCCTGGCTATGAAAGCAGTAATCTTACTTTTCCCTACACGTGGTGACTATAAATGCAGGTTTTATTTATTGGTATGTTTAAGTATTAATTAGTCAGTGTCACCCGTTGGTGTGCTGTCTTCCCAGTCATTTTTGTTTTCATTCACCTAACTTGACCTTTATATTTTCCACAGCTTTCTCAAACTCCTGATTTTTTACGTGTTTTTTTTTTTTTTTTACACTTCGTGAGAAGAGAACAGCCTCTGCTGTCGCTCAAAAGTCGAGGCATGCTGTCAAAGATGTTTTATCTGAAATTTTTACTTTGTTTATCATCGAGTGTGTGGGATGCTTTTCATCCTCTCAGCTCAGTGAGTCCTCAATTCTTGTTTGTGTGTGGGTGTTTGTGTGTGTTTACACAGCTCGTAATGCCACAGAACTGCCCCTCAGAGTAATTAAGAGCTTACCCCGTGATCCACTCAGGCAACACAGGGGATTGGCTTCACTCAATACTGCCGGGCCTCCATCACTAGACGAGCGAACGAGGAGCAGAAACACTGAGTGCTGCGCAGCAGACAATCAATTCCTTCATATCATTCTCCCTTAATCACATTCATGATCGTCTCTCTGGTGAGCAACTGGTGAGACGTGGTGAAAGGCGTTGGAAATTGAGGATAGAAATGAAGGATAATAATAATAATATGAATGGTGGGCACAGAAGCTCCAACAGGCTAAAACTATCCCCCACTTATATTCAGTGGGTCTCTGTCACATGCACAGTCACAGAAACCAAACAGAGACTTGCTCACTGACTCTTGCATTGTGTTACGTAGATGAGATGAGCCTTCATTAGACAAATTAAGCTGATCGCCATCTTTATTGGAAAGGTGACACATCACACTGTTTTTTTTAGCTGTTTCCTTAAATGCTGAGTATCCGTTGTGGAGATGCAATGACCTAAAAAGACCTCCTATATCCGGGTACAGATGCTCATTTTTTGTCTGTCAGGAGTACGTTTGGCTCTTTGAAGTGTTAATTCACTCTCTGACCTCTTCACCAACTATCCCCACTGAGACCAGGGTGAGCAGTACAGTACCAGAAGCTTTACATGACAGGGAAGGTTTTTTGTTGTTTTAAAGCTGGTCTAAGGTGGCTTTGCAGATTTATTTAGCAGCACTGGTTTGCTTTATGCCAGCTTTTCCCAACCACTGTGCCGCGGCACATAGGTGTGCTGTGAGAAATGATCAGGTGTGCCATGGAAGATTATCTGGTTCCACCTAATTAGTACTCTAAGCGATCGGCGTGAGTAACGGGCAGAACAATTACATTCTCTTCCACTAGAGGGCAGTACAACTACCTGCTCTAATTAAATGGGTTGCCAACTTCCAGTAAAACAGAAGAAGACAAAGAAGAACTTACATGATGGTCATGCTGTGAGATGACACAGCGCGTAATAGCAATAGATAAATATTTGAAAAGAAAAAGTAGTCAATCTGACCTGGGTCCTGGAGAAAATTCCAGCCCAGGAAGGCCCTAGCATGAGTAGTGGTCAGAAGAAAGCAAAAAAGGTATATTGGGAACAAACCGAGCCAATTCCTCTATGCCTGGTGCTTTTTGAGACATTTTTGTTTGGTGGTGTACCGTAGCTCCAAAAGGTTGGGAAACACTGCTTTGTGCTACAGTCACACAAGTGAAAACAGCACTTGGAGACTCTGGCATAACCAAAATTATTGTGACCTTGTGCAAAGAGCTGTGATCCTGTTGCCTTTAAAATGATTGCTTCGAAGGTGAGACCAGGTCTGCAACCACTTGCAGTAAGCTCCTATCAAGATGGTGATAAAGCGACAGGAAGCTGGAGTCAGTCTGCTATCACGTTGCTTCTGAACGGGGTTGATTTGTCTACGTACGAAGTCAGAATCCAGCCAGAACCTCATAGATCTGAAAGAAAGTCATCCACAAATAGAGATCTAGGTGCTGCAGGACAGGGATTTAACTGTAGAAACCACGAAAAAATTCATAAACCCAATTTCTGAAAACGCAAAACCGTAAAAAGAAGATTAAAAAAACAGAATGTAATGATCTGCAAATCTCATAATGCCATAAAGCCCAAATTTTTAACTGAGAAAACATGCAATTTTAAGAAAACTATTTTTTTAATTTGATGGCTGCAACACATCTCAAAAAGTCTATGATTCAATATCAGCAGTCCTGGGTTTTCTTGACATTTTTTTGACTTATGATTAATGAAAGGCCTTTACCTGGACCACTCTAAAATCTGTATCTACCTTTTGGTATTGATGGTGACAGTCCAGTTCAAGTTTCCAGTTCCACAGACATACCATCAAAGATGCAGAGATGTTTCTGGCAGTCTGACAACAGGTTGGATGGTCCCTCTCCCCTTTAGTCTGGATGATGCAGCAGAATTTCAAATGTCCATTTTTCTGATCACAGAACAGTTTTCTATTTTGCCTCAGTTGATTTTAAACAGGTCCAGAGAAAACAGCTGAATGTCTGGCTCATGTTCACATGTGGCTCCTGTTTTGCATGACAGAGCTGTAATAAGCATTTACGGATAGGACAGTAAAGTCTGCTCACAATCATTTCTAAGACGGTCACTTCTTTTGATGATATCGTGTACTGTAGATGATGAGATTTTCTTGACAATTTTACGTTGAGAATTATCGTGAAACTGTTCCACAATTTGTAGATGCAGTATTTTGTTTTTTTGTGGATTGAGTAATCTCAGTAATCATTACTTAACTATGTGACTCTTAGATGTTCTTTTTATACCCAATCATTTTATGAACCTGTTGCCAATTAGCCTATTTAGTTGCAAACTTATTCCTCCAGTTTTTTCTTTTAGTAGGCTACATATCACTTTTCCAGTCTGTTTTAAAACTTTTGTTTTAATGTCATCAAACTCAAAATGATCAAATTTATAAATTAAACATCAAGTATTGCAGTTCTTTGCAAAGCTCTTTGAGAGTGATTCCAGTCAGACTAAGTTGGTACATAATTGTTTGCCTCCCGTCAGGCCACCTCTGCAATTGGCTTTCAATTGAAAGTTGAGTGTGTAACACCTTGAACTTCTGGGCAACTGGTTGGCCTTCCCAATTGCTTGAAGCTAGTTGCAAAATAAGAAACCAGTTACTTTTAAATAAGAATAAATGATAATAAAGTTCATACAGTGGCAAATGTGCCCCTGTGTTTGCTAATCTTGCTCACTGGACATTTTAAATTCCAATTCTTCTGAGCTCAGTACTATGTTATGCTTCCCAGTTTGAAGGTAGTGAGACTTAATCGTTTTAGTTCAGACTGCTGCGTCATGTCGCATTATGATATTAAAGCTTGGTTAGCCTGTCACTTTGTCCATTGCATCATTACTAGAGTGACATTTCAGTTACTGTGTCTTCTGATGCGACTGCTTTGTGTTGTTCCGCTCTTTAGAGCTGCAGTCATTTGATCTTTTCTCTTCAAGTCTTCAACGATTTAAAGATGAATATAGGATTTAAGAAAAGACAAACCTAGAGTTAAAATGCACAACTCATACTTTAAACGGAAATGTCTTCTCAACCAAATGTGAAAGGTAGATTTAAAAACCTTCAAAACTTTTTTTTTTGGAGAGTTTTATCTGTAGTCATCTTCAATTCGTGGCATGGTGTGACGGATTCTAGTGATGACCCAGTTTCAATGTTAAAAAAAAAAAAGGTTTGTCTTAGAAAGGGTCTCATGCAAAATACATAATATTTTAATCAATGCAAGTCTGAAATCAAAGACAGTGGATTGCTGGTTAATAATGACTGCTGTGGAGATGGACGGATCTTTGAATTTATCCCGTTTTTGACACATTTCAAGACACATACTGTCGTTATGAAGAACAAAGAGCTTGGCGAAGGAAGCGCTTTTGGCTACAGATTGATTTGTGTGTACACAGACAACACATACATACAAACTGTCCCCAAAGCTCACACCAATTTGAAACAGGCAAGGTTATTCATAAAAAGATAGATGTAGCTTTTTGCTTCTGCTGTCATTTGACGATCCATCTTAATGCATGATAATACCGGCTGTTGAGTTTTTCCCTTTGCCGGGCTTCACACCAATGCATCCAGTTTGTCTGTTACAGAAGGCTGATGATAGAGACAAATTACCGCTCATAGCTGGTTTACTGTACTTCGCTGTGGCCAAAGAGGTGGCTGGAGGCCACAACATTTTAAACGCAGGGAGCCGATCAGCTGATATATGTGAGGTTATCGGGAGGGGGAGGCAAAATTGAGGAAAGGGGCTTAAGCATTCGTAATTTTGTTATGCCATTGATTGCAGGTCACATATCTAATGTTTGCAGACTGAAACAAGAGGATTTATGAGGTACAGCGTAATGGAAAGTTTACTGCTATTCCACTCTGAGCCAAAGCTTGTCTTGTTCTACCATTTAGCAGGGACAATATACGAGGCACTAATGGAAAAGGCAAGCAAGGCATGTTAAATATCTTGCTCCTTATCAACACAGGGCGTGACAGGTATATGGCGAAGCATTACAATGTTTCCCCCCTTGATGCGAAATCAATACTGCGACATGTTCAACCGCACATGCCGCCACCGTAGTGTCCTCTTAATTGAATGTGATGTAGCATCTGCTGAATTTGCACTTGTGTTCGTTTTGCAGCAGCTTTACATTGCCTTTGAAAATATCGATAGCTTCTCTGTACCTCTGCAAACCATATAGGACGCATCCGTGCAGTGTGTGACTTTTATCAAGCCTGATGACAAGGACAAATACTGTAGATTGAAAGTGTGAGTGCCTAAGTATGCACCTAAAACTTCATTACACCACTGCATTAGACTAATGTATGTAAACCTTTTGAAGTTTTTATTTTTATTACTTGCTGCTAAGAAAGCATAATCTACGCCTGTAACTGTCACTTAGGCCTGTGACAGACTTTTGCACAGGTGTGGAAATGGCATGCATTACGAAATGCCCCGTATTTGTCACAGTTTTGGGAGTGAAGCAGGCAGTTGTGCTGATGCCATGAGGAAAGCTGGACAGTTTTTTGTCCTGCTGCCCTGCTAATGAGTGGCACATTAGTGTAGCCTTGTAAAACTTTCCATTGTCATAACAGGCAGATGTGTCCTTGTTACTGTCTATGTACCAAATCTGCTCGCTGCAAGAGGATGGGAAGAATTTGTGTTCTTATTCTGTCTGACTGTCCTGTTCATGGCTCCAGAAATGCAAAATTAAGCAAATGTAACTAATAATGGGCTGCTTCCCAAAAGCGAAACCTGCCAAACGGTGACGTACATGGATAATTGTTAAGACAACATTATTTGGCATAAACATCGGTGGCTGTGGACTGTGATCTTGCACGTTGCTCGGTTTGACTGTAATAGCGTGTTCCAAAACCCAAAAGTGGTTAACAGCAGGAAAAATAATCTTTTGAATTTTAATGATCTTTTTTTTTTCTTTTTAAAAATGGATTGTGTGTATGAGGGTACGAGCCATAATGATGATTTTTTTTCCCTCCTCTCTTGCTTTTGCAGCTTACCTCATGTCTGCCCTTAATGTCCGTGCCTCTAACACTTCAAATACCTTGTTGTCTGAGCAGGACCATCATCCACCCGCCATCCTGCTCTCATTTGTCTTTTACAATCTCAGCTAGTACATGTCAGGTCATCAGCCTGTTTGTCCTCCCCCCCCTATTGTTACCCTGAGATGCGTTCAACAGCCCACTGCGGTGCAGGATAAATGCAATCATTTGGGATTTAGCACATGAGCGGCGGATGGAGTAAACGAGAGGAGAAGCTGTTGTGCTAAACTTTCATGTATTTCGATGAAAACTGGTTCATTCTTAATTTGCTAGAGTTGATTTTAATGTTGTTTATGTGGTTGGATTACATTATGATGCTGCAAAAGCTGCAAAATGAGTGTTAATGAAGTCATTCTAAAGTTAACGCACGCTGTGATCCTGACATGAGGTTAAGGTTGTCTTTGTTTTCTTTCCTTGTTTTTTCTGTTTTCTGCATTGTGTAACCACTCTTGAAGATATATTTGGATCTGCTTTAGCAAATGAAATAAACTTGAAATAATTAAAAGACAAAGCAGAGGATTTACTTGTGCCAAGGACAGCAGCGTCTATTTTCAAAACCCATAAACCCTCATAATAAAGTGTCTACATGTGTTAGATGCGATAACGACTAGGAACACAATAAAAGCAGTTATACCATACCTAGGCGCCTTGAACCATCCAACTGAAGTTTTTTTGTGCTTTTGTGTGTTGAGACTTCAGTGTCAGCACTCAATCCTAGCAATGAATCATTCTCACCTTTTCCAGTCCATTATACTTATGTTTCGCAACTGCGTTCATGCTCATCGTCAATCAAGTCACATGACAAAGCAGTCAAAACAAACCTTACTTTTAACATTTCCTTGATAGAGCTTTGGTTTACAGAGAGGAACGGGGGGAAACTGACCCCCCACGGGCAGTTGCTCAATGTCAAGGTCAATGGCGAGTTGTCAGAGCTACAAGGAAAAATCCATTACCGCGGCAGGGGAAAGGTGTTATATTTGTCATTCTCAAATGAACAGCAGCTATTTGTTCCCCATTGGTCAAGTTTGCACTTGTCGGGAGTTTGACCTGACTATGGAAAACATTCAGGTCTCCCTTCTGCGGGGCAGGGATAGCTCAGTAGGTAGAGTGGTTGCCCCATGATCGGAAGGTCGGGGGTTCGATTCCCCTTAACAGCTACCCTGAGGTACCCCTGAGCAAGGTACCGTCCCTACACACTGCTCCCCGGGCACCCAATGGCTGCCCACTGCTTCACTGAGTGAATGGGTTAAATGCAGAGAGCAATTTCCCCACGGGGCTCAATAAAGTACAATAAAGTACACACTTTCTGTGTAGGAAAAACTATCACTAGTCCCAGTCTTACCTTTCGATTTCTTCTTCTGCATGTGAAATACTCTGTTAGGGAATTTGGATGGAAAGTGGTTTTTCAGCTAAGTACGAGTATGCACCACTCATTATATTTTAATTAACGAAGAAGACTTTTCAGTCCCTTTCTAAAACTGTTATGACAAGGCAGTGATTTCTATACGGGATCGGGCTATTTGCGAAATTCTGGTCTGGTCTGAAAATATGCTTGACTGATGCATCTTGACACTAAATGAGTACGAGAACAAGGCCACCTGAATTTCACCCAAAAGATGTTGACATTTGAGTTCATGAAAGTCAAATATCATCAACCAGATATTTTTTGAAAAGAGTCCATTCAGATCCATGGTTATTAATGCACTGCAGCTACGTTTTTTTGGATTTTTTTATATCAAGCACTGAAAGCTTATAAGTCAAAGAAACAAATGTAGAATATGAGGTGGTTTTCCCTCAATGAAACAAGCAAAAGTGCTGCATTACCTCACCCAGTAGATATTGCTTTACCTGTTAATATGGTAATTATGTATGAAAGGGGCCACACAATAGGAAAAACTCCATTGTCAGGCAGAGAATACATCAAAATAAAAATAAAAAAGGAATATAGTGAAGAGTCAGTGCCCCTCTTTATCACAGTCCTATTGTGTAATGAGATGAAATGATTGCACAAGAGAGGCATTTAAAACTGGGTTACGCTGACAGTTCCCTCTGAGAACTGCTTTGACAAACATTCAAAATTTAATCTGTTTATATTTAGCTGCTTCATGATTGAATAATGCATCCCTCTTACATGCAAAAACAACTGCAGGGTGTCAGCGATAATGAAAAATGGATACATTCAACATAGTTCCACGAAAAAAGTTCTCTTCTGCATTTCTCTTTTGCAAACTCTGCCAACCAAATCCATCATTAACAGCATTAAATCCATAAGACATCAACTAACCCGAGGAGGAATGAAGGGAAAAGCCAGCGGAATAGCTTACGATTAATTCCATCACTGGCTAAATCCGATTGTAAAGATTTATGGATTTGTAATTAGCATAAACACGAAGGAGATCGATAACAATGACATTATCTCTGCTGAACTAATCGGTTTATTCACACATCAAAACAAGGCAGAGTAAATCTTTTGTTTAAAGACGCTTCATCTCTGCAGTGTGTTTGGGTTTTAAGATACTTTAACAACAAAGTACGACAATAGCGAGAGCCCACATTGTCTTTACGACGCTTGTAACGCGCCATTTTGGTGCTCTTATGTTAAATCAAGGAATCAAGGAAGTGGCTGACATCATTAAACCGTCAAATGTGCTTCATGCTGACAGGTCCTTCCATTTAGTAAAAATGCATGTTAAGTCATATCAGCCACAATCATTTTACATGAAAACAAACTCTCTGAACAGATCAAACGGGACTGGGAAAAAAAGGGGGGTGGGGGATATATTCACAGGACCTGGGATGGTTAGGGATTGCTGTGCCATCTTGTGGACTGCACAACTGTGCAAGGACCCTGCTTTCCAGAGAATCTCTGCACCATCTATTGATTGACACAGTGTCATTTCCCTGTCAGGCGCAGGAATAGAGCTCAAGGGCCGGAATCCCTGACGGCTCGGAGCCTGAGGAGAAATGCCAGGGAGCCAGCAGGCACTTGTGTTTTTAATAGAATCCGGCCAGAAAAAGATCTGTCATTTCCTAGTGCACTATTTGGGTGACTTCTAGAGGCCATTAAGAGCAACTTTTCCCCACCTTTAACATGCAACCACAACTACCCATGGCACGCACTGACAGGACTGAGTGCACCTGCTGGAGGAGTGCTCCATTTTCAGATAGTAATTCATTTTAAGGAATGACTTGCAAATGTTATGCAAGAGCATCTGTGCACATTTACATATCACAGTGTGCATGTGTGCACATGTAGATGTATGTACATTGGCTGGTGATTAATGAGAGCATTCGGAATTTCATTCACCTGCTTTTCATTTATTTGTAGAAGCTGCATTATGAGGAACAAAAGTGAGATGGAAAGCAGCTTTGTATAGTATATATGTGCATGTGTAGGCACGAAGTTTCACAGTCAGACAAAAGAGAGAGAAAGGGTAATAGAAAATGAGACCCTTGAATATGAAGTACAGTATGTGCAGGTACAGTATTTCATTCTCAAATGAGTGCCGCTCCATCTCTTGCTCTGCTCGATAATGGTCTATTTCATCACATAATTTGTGTAATTAGGTCCTGGACATGAATAATGTTTCATTTATTATAACAACAGCTGTCAGCATTTGAGAAAGAAGGGCATCCGTTTGTGAATTTGTCAGAGAGTTAATGCAAAGGGAACAATATGTCTTGGTTCAACAGCACTCCCAGGGTGATAATTTGGATGTTCTATAACACAGAAACTGAGTGACATGCAGAGTATATTAATAAAGTATATGAGGGGTTTGAAAGTTAAACAAATAAAAAGCAGAATCAAGACCACCAGCTGACTCTAGGAGTCTTCCATCTGTTATTAAAAACCTGCAGCTTTATATGGTTGCCCATGGAGTCCATGTGTGCAACCCCAAAGCAAGATTTACACACATTTAAGGATGTGCCATAACAATTAGAAGTTCATTCATTTTCATTGTTACTGATTACTAAACAGGAAACAAGATTGCAATCTGCTCATGTCTATCCTTTAGAGATGTAGGTGTGAAATTGTGAATTAAATTACAGTAACTTGGTGTGAAACTTACTTTGAAAAGTTACAATACTTCTATTGCAATGTCATTTAATGTATTTAATGTATATACGCATTACAGTCCCGTACTGTAAGCATCATATTATACTACTTTGGAAACTGATTAGAGTGTGGTAGCTCTCCTTGTGAGTTCATTAAGTCAGGTCACCTGAAATAATGAAGCTGATTAATTTCTCAAAACCTCTTAGCAGTAAAGTGTTTGTCTATTCAGCTGCACCCCAACAGGAGGCCACAGACACCGTGACATCACCCACTGGTTTCTGGCTGGCATTTTGAAGTCTCAACATTTGCACTTTGGACACCATTATTTTGGGATTTAACAGATTGTCTTTAGAGAGCTGGAGCTTGTTGTGCTAGGTTATCAGCTTCTTGCTCTTGGACTCCACCTTAAGGGGCCACTTAAGGAACTGCAGCTTTTAGCACACTCTAAACTAGCTAGCAGCTAGCCAACTTGTATTTGGGTGAGGAACTTTGGTAGGTACTATTCAACTTTCTTTGCAGATCTCTTTCAAAGGAAGCTGCTGTAACACAAGTGATTTTTAGGTCACTACTTATGGGAATTCAGATTAAGCTTATACTTATTGCTAAAATTCTGTATTCACTAGGATTTTGCTGTAATAATGAACCATTTCAATTATTCGTAGGATATGAGCGCCGCGCTTGTCATATCAATTTCTTTTAACCATCTCAGGCTCAAATTAAACTTTTTGTTGCTAATGCACAACCAAGTCTTGCAGTGGTACTTCTGAGTAAAAAAAACTCATAAAATATGTATGTGGGGTAATCAGGTTGTTAGTTTTTAACTGTTGCAAATCGGCAACGCCTGCCTTGAGAAGGTTAATAATGCCAAGGGCCTTGTATTTCAATTAAAGTGGAATATCCATGTTCAGAATTTAAAAATCAAACACTCAAATGTATTTTCTAAGCTCTTCAAATGTTACTGTTGGGTAACCCCTCTAGTTATTTTGCAGCACACCCTCTTGCAAGCGTGTGCAAAAATTCTTTCCAGCCAAGCAAAATCAACTTCTTCCTCCATGATGATTCCTCCTCAAATTATTGGAGGGGATGACATACAGAAGAGCCGTGGCGGGCGGCCATGAACCTGCCTGCATTTGCTGACTCAGAAAACGACATTAGCATACAGCTGCCATTAGCCAGGCTGCAGCTGCCTTTTTTACTTTACTAAGAGGAGCTCTTGTTGGGCACAGGGACCTGTGCATGAGCTTCCCGTCTGCTTTGATGACTGATAATGTGGCGCTCAGTCTGCAAACATTTACAGTGCTGTATTGTATGAATTACTTAGAACAGGACATAAACAAAATGTGAATCCTGTTTTGAGCCAAATATAGATAGATACATGTCTTTGCTGGCAGATTCAATCACAAGTGCACAGAATTTTGGTATTTGTGGTTTCAGCCAAGTTCCCTTTAACGGTTTTTAAATTAATTCTGCTTGTACCAGTCCACTCTAAAGGAGAACTATCTTTTCATGTCTAGTTGAAGCTGAATCGCATCCTGTCAGGGTTGAGGTGATGTTGCAGGCAGATTGCTTATCTGTCAAGATCACGGCAGACACAAACAGGTTGCTGATGCTGCTGCTTAAACCTGTCTCAGTCAGGCCTCGATCATCAAATCTGTCCCTGTCTCCCATGATATATTGACAGCATTGCATTTGTCTCCCCCTTCCCCTCCCAGCTGAATTCCTGACCAATCCCGTGCCTGGTTATCAGCCCATCATAAAGAATGTATGACAGGACCTTAGAGCGGTGAGAGATGGTTTCAGTGAAGCTGGGAGGGCTGGTGAAGATGGAATCAGAGCCGGTGCCGACCTCCCTGAGGCTTGTAAGCAAATATTACCAGGGGGCTCTCCCACCTGACCCAGGAGCCATGTAAACTATTTGCGACTGACACACAGTCACACCATACACCCCAGTGTTCCCAATACAACACTTAAAAGAGTTTGCTTCATCTGCTGGTTTGAGGACAAGCAGACTGATAATCAATGAGGTTTAAACAAACAATATTATTAATAGAAACAGAATGCAATAATTTTCAAATTATTTAAAATTATTATTATTTTTTTTAAATTACATTTTAAAAGGAGAAGACTTCTCAACAAACGTGGCATATCCTTACCCACTAAAAATTCCTCACACTCTATGTTTGTCCTTGTTTGACATTATCTGTTTTATGGCTTCATTTCATGCAAAATTGTGTTTTCATATTGCATTTTTTTCATTTTGCTGGAGAGACAAGAGGGCTGTCTAGACTGACATAAAAGGTGTTTAACAGTCACACACATGTGATTTCTTACACAAATACATCAAATCTCTGTTTGCCCTTATTGTTGTTTTTGGATTCCAACTCGTCCTAAACAATCAGGACTTAAGAAACCAAACATAGCAGACAGACCACTATAGGTTCTCATCTATGTCACAAAATATGACAGCGTCATATTGTTGCCTAGCAACCAATTAGCAATGGGCTAAAATGACCTGATTTTAATATTTTTGCATCTGCAACACCTTATACTGTGAAAGGACAGTTTTTTGTGTTTAATGGCAGCATCGTTCATTTATATTAAGACTTATGCATATTATGTTCCCAACAAGCTGCAAGGCAACCACCTAGCAACGGGCTAATTGACATTGTCTTTGTGTCCCTTTATGCACTTGAATCACAGATTCCTGTGATTTTAATTTCATGACAGTAACATCTCAAAGAGCTGAATTTTATAAGACAATACAGTCTTGTTGCCTAGAAACCACCTAGCAATGAACTAAAATTATCTTTGCATTTATGTATCTCCCCTACCTTAAAAATCATTATATTCATTTTAATTTCATGGGGAAACACAATGAAGAGGCCCAACAATTCTGTATCCAGGTCCAGGGCCTGTACTGGCTCTTCAGAATCTTTTGTGGAGAACTCTTTGTATGTGCACTAGCTGTCTGTACAAAATGTGCCCAGAGAAACTATAAGCTAGGACAGAGATAAAGTTTATAAAACCTACTGACATCAAACACATTTACCTGACTTATTTACTTTTGTTTTTTTTAGGTGTTCATTTGTAATCATGCCACGTCTTTTGAGAGTAATTTCAGATCTATCTGGTAACTGAGGTGCTTAGCCAGCATTTAGTTAACTTGTGCACTGGGCCAACTTTGAATGGAAAAACACAGGTGTGGAGTCACCTAGACGTCGCCCACTATGGACACTATTTGACAATTTATTGAAATTAATCAAAAATAGGTAGAAAATGTGTGAAAAAGGTCGAAAAGAATAAGTACACCTTCAATTTAACACCCACACTGTTCAGGTTTGAAACAATTCCTATAGGGAAAAAGAACAATATTCCAATTAGGTTTTAATGTCGTAAACACAGCTGATCTGTTCTTATTTGTCAGTTTAGTTTTATCCATGGACAGACAGATGGCTACATGTAGCTCACCTATTTATCAGAGAAGCAGAAATTCCTTTTTAAAAAAAGTGTTGATTGGACATGGTTGGAAAACCTTAAACTGCAAGTGTGCTTTACAAATTGCGATCTCCAGAGATAAACCTCAGACCTAAATCAATACAATCGGCAGGATAGTGACGTCAAATCTAATTAAGATTGCTTTTGTGGCACAATGGTACCAATCTGTGTTGGGTGGGCCCAGTGTCAGCATGGGCTATTGCAAGGTTATTTTTCTTTCATTGTTTGAGGCTTAGAGACACCTCCAGAGGGATCCCTATAGCCAAGACACTATTATCTGGCTAAGGTTTGGGACAATCACACTGTCCCTCTCTCATTTCTTGTAAAGGTCCCTCTTCAATTAATCTCAGAGCCAAATCTTTTTATTCTCTTCTGTACCAACCCCATGAAAAGAGACTTTTTCAAAAGAGATTGTGAGCAGGTTGGCTTTCAGTGTTAAAGGAGAACAAAGAGGGATTATGTCATATAAGAGTAAACTGGGGAAGAGAGGATGTAGCCGGGCGATTCTGATTGTGTATAGATAATGCTGTGCTGTTACATCTGACAGAAAGTGTTTGGCTTGGAAGAAACATTTCACAGACTGATCTCTACATTTCAGTTTGGTCCAATTTTTCATTCAATTTAACTAAAACCAATCCCAGTGTGGCGTCTGTGTGCAGATTTCACAAACTATGCAGTCAGTGCGAAAAAAACTGTAACTTTAAATTACACAATACTTAGTTTCTGGGCTAGGTTCTATTTTCTAAATTCTATTTTCATTCACTTTCCTATGCAAAAATCCGAGAAGGACCTGGACCTGTTATATCTGCAATGTAACATTGCAAATATAGTGTTGCTTGTTCTGCCACCAAACTCTCCAAGCTCCTCATGGCATGATTACTTTCTGACGTTATTATTATTATATATATATGATGCAATCGTTACCTTAGGACTCATTAATACATTTATTTTCCAGTGTGTTGTGTTGTTACACAATTCCAACAAAAACAGAAAGAAATGGAATAATATCTTTGCAGGCATAACTATTTACCTATATTTACCCATGTAAGTATTTCCGCATTGTTTGAATATTTGACTATGCTCAATATAAACATTCCTATTAACATTATATAACTGAGGAAAAATAAGAAAAAGCATGAAAGGGGCACTTTTAAAAAAATCTTGTCATAGATGATAGATTTCTCACCTACTTTTGTAGGTTTTCCTATTGTTTGTCTTGGTTATGAGTAAATGCTGAAGTCTGCAAAACCAAAAGTCCCAAAGGAAAACGGGTCACATGAAACTGTTTTACAGATTTAAAAAATCCGCTGTGTGAGTGAGTTTGCTGAGAAAAATAAACCCCAGAATACATATAGAGGTTATTAATTTTTCTGTCCAGTGCTGAGTTATTAGCTATATTTCAGATGCGATTGATTTCATTCCTCCTGAACAAGAAAATATTAGATCATTTAAGCACATAGGTTTATCTGAATATAAACTTCAGTGAGTACACTGTCAGCCTAATCATTAGAAATTGCTCCTGCTGATTACATTATCACACTTATGTAAACTTTACCAAATTCAAACACATTCAGAAAATCATCAAAATCAAAGGAGTCCAATACAGTATCGACTAATTCTAGTATTATGGTGTAATGCTGTTAGGTTTTTCATTTCTTCTTCGCACACCATTAAGGAAGGAAGCTAGGCTAACCTAAGCTAGCTTCCTGCCTCGTTTAAGCTAGCGTAAATGACATAATAAAAATACCTTACCATCGAACACAGCTCCTTCTATAAGCTTCAGAATTTAGTCTAAAATCAATAGTCAACATCACAGTGGCTACGTTCCACTTTTATTTTTATATGTTTGTTGGTTTTTGGTTTTTGATTTCTTTGATGGACTCAACAAGATTGCTGCTTGAAAAGTGGACAGGTGAGCAATATATGAATTTTAAAAAAAGTTATGGCTTGTTTTATGAAGGAAATTGCAGTCAACAAATTTGTTAAAAATCAAAGATAAAAAAATGACCATTAATGCTGTTTGTTACTCTAATAAAAAAGAGCATTACTGCAAAGTCAAACAGTCAAACTCCTCCTAGAGAGAAATTACCATGTCCACCCCACTGTTTTCATCTATATATGCACATTTGTACCGAAACCAAGCGGGATTCTCTGGGGCCGAGAGACGATGTTGAAGCACGTGTCAAAAACCTGCACTTTATTTAATGGTCATTTGAGGCTTAATGCTAAAATGACTTAACAGCATTGGGAAGCAAACATGACACAGGTCACGAAAACCCACCCAAAGGTTTGTGCTAATGCCGGGGATCAACAATGGGCAAAGCTACAATAGCTTGCCAATTAACATCATTTTAGGACATTTCTGACTATGGGTTTGATTTTTAAATCAGAATACAATTCTAGACATACTCATTTATCCCATCTCCCTTTCTTTCTTTCTTTTTTAACCACGTGTTTTTGTCTTGGTTAGCAGTACTATAGCAACCCAGGAGCCACCACATATGATGAATTAACAATAACCCGTGTGGTGGATAGGATGACTGGAATACAGAGGAAATCGCACCATCCTAATGCAGACAAACTATCGACGCAGGCAATGAGCACAAGATCTTTATTTGTTCATCACTTAGCAGAAATTAGTAGATATATTATGTGTGTCTCTGTGCTGGATACCAAACTTGTTTACCAAATATATTAGCATCTAACTCCACCCTTTCCTCTGAAAATAGTCATTTATAGGTCCAAGAAACTCACGTCAACCTTTACATGTACACAAAGAATGAGAGTTACTCAAAACATATTTATGCCCATATGCAAGCTTTAATTAATTAGATTACATGTAAATTTTTCCTTGTAATTTTGTTACATAAGTACAGTGTAAAACATTTAAGGGATTCCTGTCACATGAAATTTACTTGCCTGTGATACATGCAGTTCACGCCGTGGAGAAAGGTGGGATAGAGAGAGACTCATTAAATCAAAGTGCTGTATAGAGAGCACATTTTCCTTAATAAATAATAATTTGAGTAAATAAACTTTCGATTTAATATATTTCAGTCACATTTCACTCAAAATCTCCCCTTTTTCTATTTTAGTGCAATTTGTGTTTTTCTCCACAAACTTTTATTCGACTGCTGTGTTGCCTCAATGTTCCAACTTGTCACACTGCCTTAACTGCTAAAACTCATTTTACTGATAATGCAATTTATAGACATTAATCATCACACAGAAATATACAGAACATTTATACACGAGTACCGTGCAGCGCCATGGAGATGGCACAAATTGAAACTCAATACCAACTGTATTACAAACTTAAATATTCATCTCCCCATTTCAAGCACTTGAACAAAACAAAATCAACAAAACATCTTGTGTTCATTTGTTAACTAATATTTTTTCCCTAACCAACCCTGCAGACATGTAATCAGTTCAATACAACCTTGAAAAATGCAAACAAGGCAATCGAGTCGGGGCGATTAATTCATTTCTGGATTGCTGCGCCTGACTGAATGTTGAAAACACTAAGATTAATTTTGGAAATTTATATATTTTGTTAAAGTGCTTTTGGAGCGTGCAAAGACAAATGCTTATTTGCACGAAGCAGCCGAGATATAGCGTTACTCTGTGGCCTGAACACACACATGCAGTCAAAGTTGTTTTAAAGTCAAATGGATTGTAATAGGAACCCAAGATGCACTCTGTTCCTTACTCCGAGGATTAGGTAATGTGTAGAACAAAAGAGTTGTGAATAATTTATTGACCATTGCATGCACTGTGGTCATACACATACAAGTGTCATTTTCCGATTCAGTGTGTGAATCTTAGACAGATTACACAAAGACCCTTTTAGCGCTATTAAAACGACTGCAAGGACGTCAAAGTTTCCTTTTATCTTACGTCAAATCTTTAATTCTGATGCTCTTCAGACAGATTTGAAGTTTAGATTTTCTTCACCTCGGGATCAAATCGTCTGCGGCGTGCGTCTTCGTAATCACCGCTCCATTTATAA
Organism: Aulonocara stuartgranti; assembly: GCF_965226115.1. Classification (NCBI taxonomy): domain Eukaryota; kingdom Metazoa; phylum Chordata; class Actinopteri; order Cichliformes; family Cichlidae; genus Aulonocara; species Aulonocara stuartgranti. The sequence goes on from NC_138941.1 coordinate 34,175,904, forward strand.
CCCCAGAATCAATTTTTAATGATGTTCTTCACCCGTGCACACCGGAAAAATGCAGCTGTCCACATTTGCAGTTGCTCAGGGATGCTGAGCACTGAAAAAAAAAAAGAATCAGGTGTTTCATGTGATAAATTTTTTTCAGTTGATTTGACAAAGCATTTTGCTGGGTGGAGAAAAGCTACATTATGATATTACTATAGCTTCTAGGGCAACAGTGGAGCTTTTTTCCTTCCTTTCTTTCTTTGTTTTACTTAAAGAAGCACTGTAATGGGGACTTCATCTTTTTTTTCTTCTGGGGCTATTCTATAAAAAGGTGCCAGTGTCTGAGGTCCCAGTGGTACCTATTACGGCAGCCTAGTAGTCATTAATCACAGACGAGTAAGCATTTCAACACAGTGTCCGCCCAGAGTTTCCAATAGCCATTCATTAACAGTTTCCACCACCATCTCTTTTCTTAGTATCTGCCCCCTCCTCTCATTTGCTCCCACCTGGACTCTACGGAATCGGTCCTTTTCTTGCTGACGTACCTGCTTTTTATTGCCGGTGTTATGTATAAAGTGTCGAGAAAGGTATGCTTTTCTTTTCCATAATATGGGACAGATCTGAAGATAACCTTCGCAAAAGTTCTCCTTTCATGTGCTTTCGCCTGTTCTCTCCCCCCAATCCAAGTTGTTATTTCTTACAAAACCTTGTTACTGTTCATACAGCGTACGGTGTTTATTGTATAGCAGTGAATAGCACTCTGCTGAAAGCTGACAACCTGCCGTCTTTAATTGCATTCATCTGTCTTGGGTTGCGACTAGGGCTGGGTATCGTCACTGATTTCTAGAATCGATTCAATTCCGATTCACAAGGCCCCGAATCGATTCGATCCACGATTCGATTTAATTCGATTCGATTTAAATCTGGGAAATTTTGACAGTCAGAAATATTATAATTCAGATCAGTACATTTACATATTTTTGTATCAATAAAAAGGAAGCTGACACACGCAAGACTTTATCACAGGTGTGAGCATCACAGCAGAGGCCTTTGTGTCAAAGTAGCTGAGGATAAAACACAGAAAAACATGAAGGTGATTTTCCTGGCCTGGGATTTTATAAAAATATTCTGCAGTACATCAAAAACGAAAGAAAACCATTAATTAATCAACATTACCTCTGAAGTTACAGCGGTTTTATTACAGACACAGCGTTTTGCATTTTGAATAATTTTAAAAAGTTTAAATTTGTTCAGTATTGAACAGCAGAAATGAGGTTTTCTTTTCGGAAGAATGTAAAAGGGAAAAAACAGCGGCCGACAGCCTGTAAACAACAGTAGACTTGTGCGTAACAAGCAAGCGAATAATGAAGAAAGGGAAACTGTTCTTGAAGTACAGAGAGAGAGCTGTGCATCGCAGTGGAAGCAAAACAGTAAAAGTCTGAGTGAATTCATGACGATGTTTATGTGAAGCGTTTGGATCTTCTTTTGCTGCTGGTTCGGTCAATATTGTTTGGAGAGAGATCAAACTAACAGCTTTAGAATCGGCGCATAAAGGGCGTGAACACAAAGCGCGGACCCGCCGACAGATCAGAGTCAGCGAGCTGTCGGCTTTCAGCCCCGACTGTGAGAAAAGCGACATCTAACTGATTCTGATCCGCGGGTCCCGCTGTGTGTTTAAGTCTTTGTGCAGAATCCGTGTTCCTGCTCTCATTTACTGTCTTAACTGTTTGGTGGTTCTTGAAATTTTGTGAGATTTCACCTGAGATTCTGGCATTTTGGGCAAAATAAATTTATATTAAAAAAATCGATTCAGGATTTTAATGAATCGATTTTACGTTATCCAAGCCAGAATCGATTTTAATCGATGAATCGATTATAAGAACCCACCCCTAGTTGCGACCAGGTCTAAAGGTAGCAGGGAGGTAGATGAAGAAAAAGTTTCTGTTTTTTTCCCAAGAAAAAGAAAAAAGAAAGACACCACGGCGCTTTGAAGCTGATGTATAGCGTCACCAACATTACCAAACTTTTCATCCTTAAGCAACTTTGTAGGTACTTTGGTGCAATGAGACGGTATTGCTTCTTCGTGTTTGTAAAAACGTTCGTTTTATATGTGCTGCTGAAACTAATATGTCAAACATCAAGGGAAAGAGTGGCCAGCGGGGGAATTATAGCCATTATTAATGGTCTCCGTGATCTCTCAAGGGTTTTCCATTATAATTATTGACTCTTTTCTTTCTTGTCTTGTGCTTTTTTTCTGTTTTTACTTAAAGCTAAAGCCGAGTCAGCGTCTGGTAAAGGAGCTGCAAAACAGAAAAAGCATCAAAAGCATTAATAACTGTGCGGCTGGGAAGGTGTTTTTGTTGCAGAAACGAAGACCCCCGAACACTGGGGTATTTTTGGTTTGTTTTGATTGGAATCAGAGTTAATTTGATTTAAATAATTTCACATGCGTTAATTAAACTATAAAAGTTTTACGGGACCTTTAAAGTGACTCTTTTGACTGCAAATATCCTTGTTTGTTCTAAAAAACAAACCAAAGTGGGTCATTCAAAGAGGCGTGGGAGACATCTCATTTAAATTTAGCGAACTGCTTTGACACCAGAGAGCAGCTCCTGCTTTAAGAGATCTGTTTGATTGCAACTGGTTCCCTTCCACTCAGTGTGAAGACCGCTTCACCATCAATTTCTGCAGGTGGTAAAAGAGAATTACGCCTATCAAGTGAAAGCCTGATTTTCAGTGCACCTCGTTTGTTACTTTTATGTGTTGTTTCTGAATAGCGAAAACTCATTAACGATTTGGATGTACTACACAGCACCAGCAAAACTACTGTCTGCTTTCCCTTTCCCAAGAAGTCGGGCATCAGGGACGCCAAAGATGGCCAGAAAACTGACATCTAAAACCTGAGTGATTTGGCTTTTGGCTCTGATTGATTAGGCAGGGCCCTGAGCCTGTTCATTGATATTCAGCAGAGAAGGGGTAGACTTTCTTCTCAAGATAATTTGGCTACATTTACAGTGAACCTAACACCTCAGCAGCACCTTACTTAATATCAATCACCTGATGTGGGATATCCCAAAGTGCTGACCAGCACATAAGCTGGAAGATGCCTCCTCTTCAGTTTACCTCACGTCATATAGGACATTAACCCTGAGAGGCAGATTTCCCCTGGCAGCAGCCTAAACAAAATGATTGCTAATCATTTGTCGTCTGGCTCGCTGCAAGACTGTGAGTATAAGTCTGCATTGATTAAATGGGAAGAAAGAGAGAATGAGAAAGTGCAGCCTGCTTTGCTTGACGAACGCATGCGAGAGGTAAAATGTGACAGACGGCAGAAACCGGCTAATCTAAGGTCAAATAAGGATGCGCTTTCATCAGATACATCCACGGCTTGCAGGTGGCAGCGGGCTTTGACGGGGGACTCATTCCACAGTTTTACCGTGACACCACCAAAATTTGTAATTTATAACAGCCGGAAATGAAACGACACCCTACTTTGATTGCTTTGCTAAGGGTCATTTGTACGTGCTGCTAATATTCCAATTATAATATAGAGGGGGAAAAGTAAGCACAGCCTTATATTGTTTGAAATCGAGAGTTTCTGTATGGCGAAGAAATGCAAGGTAAATACCCCTGTGGCCACACAAAGAATGGCAGAGCCATTACTCATATCCCGAAACGAAATGAATAGGCCAAAGTCTACCATACTGCGGCTGCATGAGTAATGCAGGGTCTTGGCTGCTGGTATGTTTCAGAACAGAAGCTAACAGTACTTGCCAATTCCACGATAAATATCAGATAGTCTGGCAGCACATTTTGGAAACTGAGCTTCGTGATGGAGAGGAAATTGCCATCAGGCTGATGCATTGTTAAAGACAAGCAGGAACAGCTGGTGGCCTTTTCCAAGATAATCCAGCTCTTGATGTTTTGGACTTCTTGTTGGTGATAAGAGCCCGTGTCCTCCTATTCCTCTCAGCCGTAAGAGTCCTCAACTTGCTTTTTTGGGGGGGAAATTCGTTGTATTCTCATGTGCAGACTTTACATTCACGACTTGTTTAAATTGCGCGACTCAAAACTTGAAACGATTTGGACACGGAGTCTGGGAGTCTGCATATATGCAGAATCTTAACTACTGCTCCATTAACTCACAGTAATGATGCATGCCATCAGTCTGTTTGTCTGTTGATGATTTGCAAATGGCACACTGTTGCATGCCTTCTGCACTTTCTCATTCTGGACAAAATCAAAGCCCCTCAATTGGAACAGAAGGAGGGAAAAAAATATGAAAGGTGCATCTGAGCTGTACTGAACAAAATGGTCCATGTTGTCAGGGCTCACAGTTTATGAGCAGGAGAAAGGCAGAGAAAAAGGGGTGCGTGAAAGCCCACTGTACCTTTTTTTTTTTCTCTCCCCCTCTTTTTTTTCTACTGTGAAGTGTATTTGTCTGCAGCCCCTTTGCAGTGCTCACAAAGCAGTTTGACGACTGAAGACATGTTTTCTTTATGTGAGATTCAGTCGCTGTGATATGCAGGGAAACTGCTATTTTCTACCCCCAACTGTTGTTTATGGGAAGCAAGTGTCAAAAACTCCTCCAGTTTCCAAAGTGAATTTGATAAAAGTAGCAAAATGAAAAGTGCATGCTCTTATTTTCCCATCACTCGGCTGTGTATGAGAATTCGAAATTTGCTCGTGTGATTCGGGAAGTCAGTTTTTTTCTTTTTTTTTTTCTTTTTCTCTTTACTTTGAAGTGCGAACGTGCAAAATGTATGCAACTCTCGACACAAAAAAAGCAGATGGATTTCTCAGCTGAATAGGACTATTATTAAATTATATCGGCACACTGAGTTGTGAGGTGTACAGCCTAATTACTATTCTTTTGAAAAACACTGGTGTTATTCTGGGCTCATACAAAATGGAAGACGGTGTCAAGAATACATTTGTTTCTTAAACTCTGAATGCACAACGCATGCAGGCGAAAACTTTGCGAGGTTTGTAGGACAACGTTCAGTCGTCCCTTCAGTTGTGACATTGAACTGATGACACTGACTTACAGTAGGTGTTCGTAATGAGCACTTCTCCTCAACACAAAGAAAGTCGCTTAAGAGCAATATTCAGGCAATATCCCCCTTTGAAAACTGACTGTTGGTATTTCCATTATCCCGTGTAATGAATATCCCCTGAGAATCTGAGCAGCATGATTAACCTTTTCTTGCAACATTAGAACCTCAGATATAGTTTCTACAGTACGCTTTTGTCTTGAACCTGTGCGGCAATTTGTGCACCCTCTATCTTCCTAGCCAGCGCTCCGAATTCAGTTTTCCCTGCTCAGATAAGGCCGGAATAATACGTTTCTCGTGTCAGCTCTGGGAATTACCCCGAGTCTCCTGTTTGTCTCTGACTCTGCTTCTGGAATGGCTGGTTGGGGCTCAGTATCTCTTAAAAATGTAATTAATCGTCAGTGGTAATACGCAATCAAACCTGCTCACACTTATCTGGATGTTTAGCCTAATATACAAAAAGAAAACAGTTTGCCCTCACGATATCAGGTGCCAGGTTAATGCGTGTGTTACAGGGCCGACATTGTAAGTCGATGACAGTTCATTCCTGGATAAACAGGAGAAAGACAGCTCGGATTCACGTGGCAAATACCAAAAAAATAAATGTTCTGGTCTTAGATTTTGTTTCCTTCCACAGACCTAAACAATCTACAGGGGGAAAAAATCACACACTTCACTATATATTCACATTTAACAGACCCAAAATTACAATGCTGTGAATAAATAGCTTCCACTTGATAAAGCAATGTAATTATACTATATACTATATATAAGTATCAAAGTAACCATATGGATAATTAAATAACCACTATTAGCTTTATGCTAAAACTCAATGCCTCAGCTAAAGATTGCACTGTTTTCTCTTTTAAGTCCCTATAATAGGTGGACTGGTATTTATATAGTGTCTTTCTACTTAGCTGAGCACTCAAAGTAATTTTTACTACAATTTTCGTTCACCTAATCGAACACTTCATACGGTGCTTTCATCTTTGCCTAAGTGCTTTCTAACATTCACACATGTACACGCTCCAGTGGATACGCTGCAGGAAACTCAGGGTTCACTATTTTGCCAAAGGATAACCATCAGATTGGTTAACAACCCACCCTACCACCTGAGCCACAGCCGCCTGAGAAAGTAAAGTATGTATGTATGTAGTCGCAGAAATAGAGGTCTATGGCTCAGTCGCTCATTTCAGGTCACAATGAGTAAAAAACTTCTGTCCGTTTTGTAAATTTCGATCATACTGTGTTTTAAAAAAGAGGACTACTGGGCTATGAGTCATTGGTCAGTGGACATGCCTTTCACGCTCTAACCCACCCCTCTGTCTTCACATCTGTTTCCAAAACACCAATATGGCGATGGTGGAAGCACTCATCTGGATGCTTTACACCAGGACTTCATCTTTTATACTGTCCATGTGTAAAAATCAGTTCACAGAAGGTCTGCAAAGCTGCCACATATGGATGGACACTTAAAATAACATCCCACATTAAAATCCAGGACAGGTTCAAAAGTGCATTTTTTTTCTCCAAATATAATGATGTCATTGTTTTGGTTTTACAGCTCACAGTGCATTTGAAGGATGGAAGTATGGGAAGCTAGAGCACTTAAAACTCTGAATATTTGGAATCAACGTCAGAGTGCATTAAAAGATATTTGAGAAAACTGTAAGAAAGATAAATATAGAAAATCTAACCTGAAAGAAATGGAAGAATATTGAATATTGAATGAAATCCATTGCCACTCTTATATCCTTGTCATCAGAGTAATAGCTCTCTGAACTCTCTGGCTTTTAAAAATGGCATTGACATATTCCAATACTTGGTTGCACTGACAAAAAAATATGGTTATTAACAGCTGCTACATTGTGCTACCTTGATGATCCTATTGCCATAATTGTGATATTTTCAGGTTAAACGTGTTCAATAAAACGTTGCTGAGAAAATGATTCACATCATTCTTCAAAATAATTAACGTCTCGTCTCATTACAAGTCAAGGGAGATGATGAAGAGTTCAGGGAGAGTCTGAAGCACATGATATACGCAAGGAAAAAGACAGCGATCAGTCACTGTATTCTGCTTTTCAATCCATTGTAAAAGCTAGAGCATTAGTCTATAATATACTGACAAATACACTCTTTAAAATAAACTACAGTTTTTACAGATTCCGATGTAGTTCTTTACTAGTAGACCAAATCATGAAGCAACCAAGCAAAATACCTTTATTTGGTATCCCCAAGTGTGTTTGTGAAGATTCTCAGTCATCCAGGTCATCGTAGTTTAAGGAACTTGGAAAGAAAAGCATCTGGACTTCTTGGACTTCCTGGGAGTGACCCCAAGAGGGTTATGGACCCCTTATTGATCCTCTACCTAATCACACGAGCCAAGGTGTGAAAACGGGTGTGGGTCACAATCAGCCAAGGTTTTGGGTGAACCCAAAGTGAAACCTGGCCCAAGTCTATCATGTGATTTATTGAAGTCAAATGGCCCAGGACGTGAGTGGCCGTTAAGGCCTCTGGGAAGGGATCTCAAAACTGGATTATAGATGGCAGACAGTTGGTATTGTAAACCGCAACCTCTGTTCAAAGATGGCCGTTCACAGTGGAAATAGATGGCTTCTTTCACTCCTCTTATCTGGATAACCAAGGGCCTTTTGTCAGCAGAAAACTGAGAGTCCAATTAAAGCATCAGAAGTAACTAAGTTGTTATGTCTAACTATCGGGAACCTTTTGAAGTGTGCTGGTTTTGTCATATTTTGCCACTTGTACATGGTTGTACCTTTAGAAAAAATATTTTAATGCTTTACCCTCCCAAAGATTTGGTCCTTTAGATTTTCCCATGTCAAGGAGACAGCAAACTTTAGTCAATACTTCCAGATTTTCTACCTTCAGGCGCTACATTTTCTTTGTGCTCAAAAAAAACCTATCATACCAAGACATGGCAAGAGCCAAGGATCTCTGTTCTATTTTGCAAGCTGTTTGCAGGTATTGCATCAGCAAGTCTCCCCTTATCCTCAGATACTTTATTCACAAATGAACTCGTAACGGCTGCAGACAACTCTGCCCACCCCTGACCTAACACCTCAACGATCCACGATGTGCAACCTAAGGCAACAATCATCACGCATTGTTGTAACATTATTGGGACATCCCGGAGTCTGTCAGAGCTGCTTTCTAATGACTGCCTTCCCTGCTGTGTTGGATGTGCAACTTGTCACTCTACTATGAAATAAAAAAAAGAAAAGAAGCTCGATGAGGCAGGAAACAGTGGAAGGACTCCAAAAGGCTTTTTTTGACGCATCACTTTCGTTGGTGGAGTCGTAGGTTTGTGGTAGACTTTGACTGAAAAGATTAGGTGGGAAACTTCTCTATATGAGAGTTTGAGAATAATGTGTGCCAGGAGGCAAGAGAGACACTGCATCAGGGACCAATTGACACTGTCAAGATGAAACCTCAGAGGTGTTACATCTGGAGGTGACTTGCACTGAGCGTTTTAAAATTATGCGCACATATATTTGAATATTATCGAGTTCATTCTGTGCTGATCTCAAAAAGCATGAAAATCCTGGGAACATGCAAATCACTCAGCCGAAAAGGATAGAAAGGTCTTTGCCATTAAAGATGATAACCTCTTTGAAATTACAGTATTTCAAAAGAGCACATGAGCACACAGTGGTGGTATAATGTTCAGAAATCTTCACAACACTGAGCTCAAAGTGCATACTAATTGCATCATGCTCCAAAATTTACAAGTGATTATTTAATACCTGACTAACAAGCAGTACTTCATTTACACATTAACAAATCTGTTTTTGAATGTCACATCAGTCCAAATGATGAAACTATCATCGAATTAGAAAGTGCTGATACCACCGTACCTTTTTTAAAGCCTCCTTTTGAGGCTCTCCTGCTCTGTTCTTGATTCAACAGCCGATTTAACATTCGACCCAGTTTCAGCGAGGTTCTCTACTGGGACGCAACCCAGAAGTGTCATACTGAAGAACCAGAATAATAAGGCCCTCGACTCTGGAAATGAAGCAAACGATACTCTGTTTATGCTCTGCAGATTAATATACAAGAGTAGCGTATTTCTGTATGGGTGTTCTGCTTATTTTAAGAAGCACACACAGTCATCAGCTTGCATTATTGCAATCAATGTTGATGGGGAGAAAAAAAACAGGCACAGAGACACAGACAGCATAAGTGCAGTGTAATCCAATATGCACACATCTCATTTTGAAGGCTAATTAGGCACACCCTGCCCCGTGGATGTTAGTTTGGTATGGAAATGACAGCCAACAATTTTATGCGACCCTTAGGAATATAATTAGTATTATAATATAATGTAATTAGTCTTACCGTGCCATGTAATCACACAAGGCTTGGAATATCAATAGTTAATGGCAAAGTGGATCACAAACAACCTGATTACATTTTCTAACTTACTTTCAAAGAGCCAGAAGCAGTCTGCCAGCAGGTCTCACTGGGAATTTAATGGTTTTACTGAAGTTAGTGAAGTACATATTGTCTCTGAGGTGAACATGCACCGGCACAAATAGCACTAGTCTAATTATAGGAATTCTGATAACAGCTATGTAGTCCTAGTGTGTGTTTAACCAATAGGGAATCATAGAATCTAAACATGCTGCACTGTTCTGCTCCCATGGCTCAAACAGTGTGGAGAATATCCATAAATAGGTTAAAAACAGCTTTGACAACACAAAATTTTTTGTGGTGTGAAAGCTGTTACAGACACTGTACAGCAATTCAGAACAAGACAGTGTTAATTAATTTAATACTATTAATTTTACAAAGTAATTATGTGCCTTCCGTATTTAACTGATTTTAACTTGGGTTTTCAACCACGTGCCACGTCGCTTTCAACTAATTATTATATCCATTTCTGTGGATTAGCTCTGATTAACCATTTATTCCTTATTCCTAGCTAAGTATTCAGTTTTTTAGCCATTTATTCAGCTATTTCATCTGTGTATCCATGTGCTTTATTGAATCTCTTTCCTACTGTGTATTATAAGCTTCAATGTATTTCACAATTATTTAGGTAATCCTGCTGTTTAGCTATTCTTTCAGCTAGCTTTTTCACTCTTTTCTTTCTGTTAGCCATTTTTATCTGTTAGCTTATTTTTTTAGCTACGTATTTGAGTTATTTTAATTTAGCCAAGCCTTTTAGCTGCATGTCACTAATCTACTACACAGTATATAGCCTACATAAACAATTCATTTAACATTTCAGTTACTGTTAACTATTTATAAATACCTTTAGCGAAGGATTTAGGCTACTAGCTAGGTGCTTCATTTTTCACTATGAGCCATTAGCATTTAGCTTTATGTTGTTTAGATCTTTCTGATCAGTGTTCAGCTCAAGATATTTGGTGTGTGTTATAACAACAATATACATTATTGTTATACATACTGGAATATGTATATTGTAGACTTTAATAACAATATACAATACAATATAGAATACTTTTTCTTATTACTTTTACATTTACTTCATTGTTATTGTTTGTCCTTTAAATGCGCCAGATGCGATGTGCAAACTCACCCCTTATGCATGCAGTGTAATGAAACAAATAATTTCTTCTGATGGATGTTGTGATGTTTTAATCATGTCTCTAGTATTATGATTTAGGTGGTATAGTTAGCATGGCTGAAAAAAAAGTGAAAAGGATTTGTGCTTTCTGTCAAAAATAAAATGTTGTCAGTGATGACGTGTGAAAAGACTTTGCATTGAGGCTGAAGCTAAAAGTGCAAAGAAAATAGTTCTGAAGATTCATGTACGACTACAAACAAGCCTCTCTGTTATCTAGGGCAGCTTGCTGTAAATTACACTGCCTCTGTAGTGGTTTTTGCCTATCTTTGCGAGAGTATTCCTCTCTCCAATCATGTTTCCACCATCCACTCTCCAAAGTGTTACAGCCATAATTAGCCTAGATTAATGAGGAGGGCACTTGAACATGAAACATATGAATAATAAAGGTGGTGTTATACAAACGCTGTTTCATCTTTCATTAGAATCTTACGTAGAGCTCTTGTGGGACAGTATAGAAGCGTGTTATCGGATTTATCAAGGCCGTTCTTAATATCTGCGCCTATAAATGTTGATAAATGGGTTAACCATATATTTTTCTTCCTTGACAGTTTGCGATGTAAACCAGTTTTTATGTAAACCTTATAAATCTATCAAGGCTTATTTCCCTTCCTTACGCCATGGGCCATTTCTTTCTTATCTCTGTGTGATTTTTGCAGAAGAAATGATCACTATTCGAAATTAATTAAGTGCTGTAACCTCATTGCACTTGAATATTGCTTGTGTCAAAATTTACTCTGATAACAGTAAAAAGTAGGTCAGTTAAGTGTAATCTGACTAAACATCACAGTGTTAAATTTTTCACAGGGTAAAGAGAAGAATTGAGATACGTTGTTATACAGCCTCGTGACATAACTAATAAATTAAAGAATCGTTTCAGTTTATGACATACAGTGCATTAAATTATTAGCGTATATTCATGCCAAATACCATCATCGTACTCTGGGTAAGCCACACGGCGCATTGTGAATATGTTCTATGTAGACAAGCACTTTGCTGCCTGTGCAAATAACTGATTATCAATTATAAATATATAACTGCCTTCCCTGCCTTACAAGAATTACCCAGAAAAAAGGACAAAACCACCACAGCAAGTGTCCACAGAGTTTATGTTGTAATATTTAGCCGTATAAGTCCCATAACCACCCACTTTTAAAGCATTAACAGCAGGAATAAACCACTATCACTATCACTAAAGGAAGACAACATGCAGCTCATAAACATTTTAAAGCAAAGAGGGCTGCATAACTTTTACACACCGTGTAATGCTCTTACCCAACACTCACACAAAACACAGGGGTTTTAGCTTTTCTCTGGCATATCAAACATCAGTGAGTCAGAATGCTAATTTCTCTGGTATGGATGTGAAGCAAAGCCAGTGAGCTAAATTTCCTAGACCACCAGGTTTATGCAAATGGAAAACATTAAAGATGAGCTAAAATACACTATCCACGGCTGCTACCAGAGATACATTTGAACATAAGTGGCGACAACGCATATGCTTATGCATGTGAGATGCAGTGTTACTGTAAACAGCTATCACCACATTTTTGCAGGAAAGGACTGCATAATGAAGCTGGAGCTGTCACTGATCTTTGACTGCCCTTTTTTACTCTTTATTCACGGCATAACTGACTGACTTGCGATCTTTGCAAACAAGACCATTTTCCCTTCAGTAAAGTACAAATACCGGTACAACAAAATAAATTTACTCTTTTGTTATTTTCATCCCTGCTCATTAATTATTGATCCTAAGTCGGGAACTGCAAGCATCGTGTTTAACATTGAGTAACCCTTTAGCATGGTCTCCTACACCAGTGGTCCCCAACCGTTTTTGTGCCACGGACCGGACAATATTTTCACGGACCGGCCTTAAAGGTATCGCCAATAAATACAACAAAATAAAATTATACGACCAAGACAAAAACTGTGGTATTTTGTAAATATTAAAATAAACACGAATTCACTGTGTAATTGTGTAACTTAGCAGCGTCCTCCTAAAATGCGCCAACAACACTGAGAGTAACATCCTCCTCTCTGCCCCTTAATGCTCTCTGGTTGCTATGGAAATGTGTAAATATTCCTTTCAAAATAAGACGCACAACTACAGCAGAGGAAAAACAAAACCCTGAAAACCATCAATTTCACACCCGAGCCTCAACACTCACGGCCCGGTACCAAGCGACTCTGGTCTGTGAGCCCAGGGTTGAGGACCGCTGCCCTAGACCAGCGCTCCCCAAACTTTTTTGCGCCACGGACCAGTTTATGTCCGACAATATTTTCACGGACCGGCCTTTAAGGTGTCGCGGATAAATACAACAAAATAAAACCAGTACCGATACCAAAAAAAGAAGATTTAGTCATAACACATGGAAAAAGACCCAGGGAAACCAAGTTAACGATAAAGACAATACAAAAATTACGATAAAAAAAACAATTAAAAATCTTGAAAACCATAAATTTCACACCGAGGCCTCAACTCTCGCGGCCGGGACCTAACGACTCACGGACCCGTACCGGTCCATGGCCCGGGGGTTGGGGACCGCTGCCCTAGACCATGAACCAAGAACTGAGACAATTCACCATTTAACTTAGACCATAATTTTTTACCTAAACCTAACCAAAGCAAAAATCAAATGTAATTCAAACTCCTGCCTTCCAGCTGGAAGTCAGGAATGTGACACTAAGTGAATGTAAGAATGTGTTAATTACAACTGACCCCTTTACAGTTAATTAAACCCATGGGAATCTATGGGACGTCTGCTAAGAGAATTGAATATCCAGCTCTATGAAATGATCATAGTGCAAACACTGGCTTTTCTTTACTCAGTTAGCAAAGCTGTACCAGCTCACATATAAACTATATAAACATCTACACAATATATTTACAGTATGTGTGTGGATTTAAGAGCAAAGCCTCTTTGCTTTGGATTTGCTTTGAGAGTGACTCTAATGATAAATTTGACCACCACGATCACTAAAACTGCCACGTTATAGTTTTTTTACATTTTGTAACTGTGTTCTAGGGTTATGAGGACTTGTGTTAGTAGCTTTCTTTACGTTGATCACAAACCTCCCTGCACAGACACACAACAGCACCAAAAAAAAACAAAGGAAAAAAAAATCCATATTTTCTCGCAGCTCTCTCAACAACGTACAAGAGAGATGCTGCTAATAAGAAACCTCCACCAAATGGCTTGAATGAGTAGCGGTCACCTCTGATGTCAGAATGAAAGAGCCTGTGTATTTCCTTCATTTCTCAAGAAAGCTTCCTTGATGGGCCTATGTGGCAGAAATTACTCCTGAAAATGGCTGCAGGAAAAGAGAATATGATATGTCTTCTCTCTCCTCTGTCTGTGAAGGTTTCCCAAAATGAGAATCACCACCGTTCAGCTCCCCGTGAAATAAAGGTTGCTTTGTACTATGTTAAATTTAGCGTGACAGGATGAAAGTTAATTTCCACATTAAACAATTGTGCTGATCTCCGATTTTTGGAGCAACAAACACAACACAGTGTGAGACCAGTGGAAAGTGGAGAGAAAGTGGAACAAACTTTTCCTCAGAATCCAGGCCAATGCTTTGCCCCTCTGCCAAGTGTTGTTTTTTTTCCCTTTTTTTTTTCTTTTTTCAAAATGCCAGTGATGCTCTATGATTAGGTCTTTGTTTGAACCGAGTAGAGGCCCACACACAAATACTTTTTTCTTAATTGGGGTTTTTAAAGGATGAGAGTGGGTAGGGAAAAGACGGAAAAAGGAAGGAAGATAAATCTGATATTCTGGCAAAGGCGGATACTGCATCTTCAAGCCACTCAAGATCTTGGAGATCAAGTTTAGCTTGTTTTATAACTTGTAATTTTATCCAGTGGGTGATGCTTTTCGGCGCGGCGTGTCTTAGAGGAATAAGTAAAAACCCTTCAGGAGTTGCAAACGGCTGACTGGCAGGTATTAAGAAAGGCAGTTCATGTGTCTGGGAGCGTGGGTCCTTATGGCCTTGGCAATTCACGACCGGCCCAGTTTGATCTATAGAGAACGCACCGTGGATGTCAGCTCCGGGAATGGTTATTTCCCCTGGGAACCAGCCAGTGGGGACAACAGAATGCAAGAGGCTAAACATATATTTGCGAGAGGCGATTACAGGTGTAAAATCTGATGTGAACAAGACTTTGAAATGCTAAATTAGTGTCCAGGTCACTGCCTGTCACAGATACTGCGCTCAAAAAGGATGATTGTCATCATCTTTTGCGATGTGCTTCATTTCACTCATATATATATAAATATATATATGAGTGATGTGTCTATATTGGGTAGGCCTAATTATCAGAAGAAAATTGTGCAGTGATTGTTGACATTGCATGAAGTTAATGACACTCTTATCAATGTAAGGTGATATAGCTTTGATCAACGACTGAAATCAGCTAAAGATCATTTTAAGGAAAAGCTGCACCACTGTGCAACGTTCAGGCGAGGGCAGAATATATCTGCATTAATGCCCTATAACGTTTTATCTGCCTCCCCTACGGCCAAATTGTCTTTCGTTTGTAACCCTGCATGTAAGAAAAAATGTTAAACAGATGCTTTCCTTATCAGGAGCCCCTTCAAATTCTTTCTGTGTTCCACCTCCTCCTGATTAAGAGTAGCCCCAGACACAAAAGAGCAAACACGCTTATCAGACAGGGATCGAGGAAGAAAAATAACCCTTGCCGCGAAGGCACCTCTCCTCCCCTTTCCTGCGACTTCCTCAGCCGACGGAGGGTGGGGACGAGCGGTCGAGGAGGACATATAAGTGCGGGGATGAGGAACAACTTGTCAAGATGGTTGATGATAAACAGAACGCGCCATGTGGGTGGAGGAACTAAGTGATACCGCTTGCCCCTTGGGTGGCTTACCTACACTTTCGTAACGAATGCAGCTCGTGTCGCATTGGCATTCATCATTCAGACCTTTTTGGCAAGGCTTTTACTTACATCAGTCACGGTTTGTGCAGGATATCAAATGCGCGGGCTCTGCCATAGGAGCTTCAAAGAGCCAAAGTTTATTAAATAGTTAACTACCTCAGTGCAAGATCCTCTATACCTATTTGCTACAAAATAGGTCTTTGTGGAACAGAGAAGCGCTGAGAAATATCAGGGCTGGTGGGGTGCTTTAAAGATCCTGGCAAGGAGACAGTGACTGCCTGTGTTCTTCACAGTCTTGCAGTTAACTTTAAAGGGTGCGGTGAGGTAGCATAAATGGCACTGGCGAGATGCAACGTGATTTCACAGATCTAAGAATAAACCAAACTGTTGCCTCACCACGCTCGCAAGTAGAGCCGAATTGGATTTTTGCAAATGAAGTGTTGCAGCCAGATATCCTCATGACACCGCGCATCATGCGCCCGCTTCCCTTTGTACCCACTTTGTTACGAGACAATACAATTAAATTAGTGCCGCGTGAGACGGACGCTACACTTTGGGATTTTTAAGCATCAGAAATGAAATTAGGAGCGATCAAACAAAACGGAAAATGCCGTCACTTACGGGCACAAAAGCACTTTGTGTATTAAATACAGGCCTGGACAATGGCTTTCACCACACAAGTCCACATAATAAAGAATTAATGAACTATTTGCCCGAGTGATGCATATTAAGCTATGTTTAACAATCTGTCAAGCGAGCTCTCGACAGCCACTTGGTCGGGGTGATAGATTTCAAAGCGGGATGAGGCATCAATCACTGTCCCGTGGTGATTGGTTGTTTGTGTGTGCGGCTGTGGCCCTCCATCTCAGCAAGGCGAAGGTTGGCTGATTGCTCTTTCTGCCTCTCTACATTCATTGTAGCTACCTGACACCATGTTATACACCCAATGCTGAGCGTGGAAATGCTTATTTACACTCGGCTGGGCCAAGCCTCCACATATGCAATATCATTTGGGTGTCTTGAAGCTGAATTGGCTGGTTTGCTGGTGTGGGCAGAGCAGGCTTAGTAGTCTGGTTATTGCCTCCCTCGCTGCTTTTGTCCATTTATTCTGAGATAGGTTAGATAGAGGAGTGTTGGTTGTTTGTTTTGCTGGCCTGCCTGTCTTCTGGGCCTGCTGCTACGATAGCTGACTGACAAGTGGTTAAGATGTCTCTTTGTGCTTATCAAAAAGTTGGCACATAAGGGCATAAAGCTTTGCTCTCTGTCTGCTTTTTGAGCTGCAGCAGAATTCAGGTTTTTCCAGGTATTCAGAGGCGCAATTGAAAGTACAAATTAAATTACTATAGCACATACAACTGCCGTCTGCATCGACATTTACATGTTCAAAACCTCAAATGCTAATGAGTAAAATGATGTATTTGTTTATCTTAACGCTGTTCTTGGGTAATTTTATTGCAGCTGTGAAATAAATAAATTAATTTAATTTAATTTTTTTTAAAAACACCGCAGCAACAGCACTGTTCTTTTTACTGGTCTGCTTTTTCTCTCATCTTTTTATTGTCATCATCACTTGTGTTGCACATAATTGTGTCTTCCTAAAGCCGTTTCCTGCTACTTTTCCTCTGGCTACACATTTATGAAAAGGGAGTTCCCAGATCTTATTATTGCTCTGCTTTTTCTTTTTTTTCGTCTTGAACCTTTGTGGTGCATCTCATATATAAAAGACTGATAGGCATGGTAAAAACCTGTAGTGTTAATGTTTTACAGAGAAGAAGTAGCAAATCTTCAAAGCCGCTGAACGGGAAGGCGTACCATGTTTACTGACTCCATTCATTTGCCAAATGAGAAGAAAGTGTTGTCATATCATCAGAGCTCTGTGTGTTTCTGTCCTGACAGAAATGGAGCGAGAATAGATGACAGAGGAGACTACAGATTGAACAAACTCCTCGAGGGAGCAGATGGGTTTTCCATACTTCATGTAGGCTTTCTGTCCCATGGAGAAAGTGTCATTAGTAGTTAAAAGAATTTGAACGAAGCTGGTTTGTCACGGCAAGTGGCGTGGATTCGCTCTTTGTTTCCAAATTGCCTACTCAGAGAAGTCGACAGTTGAGGGTTGTGCTAAATGCCATCTTCTGACAGCTGGTGAGCACAGTTATTTAAATACCCCAGTTTGATTTTAAGCACGGCACATTATAGCTTTAAGTTTTCACCCAAGTAGTGCTTTAAAACCTCCAGGGCTGTAAAAAAGCTCCTCCATTAACACCGCGAAGCTGATATTAGCTAAAGAAAGTCAGTTACAATAGAGGCATCAGCTAGCTAGTTAGCATAATACCAGCACGTCACTCATGACTGTGAGTCAGTTTGGAACGGTGTGAATCAGTCATGGTGTTAATAACTGTAGAGCCAAATTAATCAGGTTTAAGTAAAATGTTCACGTCGCTTTGATGAAAAACTAATGAAGGATAAGTCGAAAAAATCTAACTAGAAGAGTAGATAACTTCAGAACTTCGTTGGAGCTCATTTGTTTCAAGGAAAACAAAATATGTGCAGTGACACAAATGATACATGTGGCTCAGACGGGTCGATGACAATTGCAGGTCAACGCTTTTACCCCTTTGATAGCACTATAAATCATTCAGCTGGTTCAGGACATCTAACCTCTGCAGCTCAAAGAAATTCATGTATTTCATGTATTTAAAGCATGTAGAGTTCTTCACTCTTTCTTTAGCTCTGATGACCACTGTCTTGTTTTTTCAAAAGTCTAATAAGCTTAGTAAAAAACTGAATCATAAAAAAGTTTACGTACTAATTTTGGTGCTTGTACTTCCACCTGTGAATGGTTTCCATGTAACGTAAACTTGTCTGCTCGACTAAACCCAGCAAAAAATTTCTGGCACAACTTCACCTACTTCCAAGGTGCATGGAGACGGATGAGAAACTAGCAATGCAGGGACTCCAGCAACACTTAAAAGTAAAGAGGAACAACTTTGTTAACTGACCAACACGTTTCGGTTTGTGGCCTTCATCAGGGTCATAGTAACACATAATGCAATTTGTGCTAAATAAAGGACAGGAAACAGGAAAAATAGAAAAATAATTCCAATTAACCAATCACATCTTCATAGGTAAACCAGCTGACATATAGCAGGTTGGTATTGGTTAATAGGTTAATTGGTTAAGTAACAGCTGAAGTAAATACTGGACTAGATTATCAACGTTAAAGACGGGAGGGGGACACATAATGACATAATTCCCACCGATCTTAACATAATACATACGAGAAATACAATAAACCCCAAAGGTTAATTCATTTTCTTCACCATTTACCAACTTAGAGTCCCAGGGATGGTGGGTGCTGGAGCCTATCTGAGCTGTCATAGAGCGAGAGGCGGGGTCACCAGTCGATCACAGGGTCAACACGCAGAAACGGTCGACCACATTCTCTCGCTTCTACACTGACGGTCAATAAAGAACACTGTTAACCTTCAAGCATGTCCTTGGACTGCAGGGTGCAGGAACCCTATGCAGATCTGGGCCAACATGCAAACTCAATACACAGAGGCCTGAGATGTCCCTTCACATATAACTTAAATTAGCCAGAAGTGTGCTATTGCCATTCGCACGCTATAGATTGTAGATCAGGGGTGGGCAACTCCAGGCTTCAAGGGCCGGAGTCCTGGAGGTTTCAGATATCACCCTGAATTGATTCAACACACCTGAATCAAATGATTAGTTCATTACCAGGCCTCTGGAGACCTTCGAGACATGTTGAGGTAATTTAGCTATTTGAATCAGCTGCACTTGAGGCCCGGAGTTGCCTGCCCCTGTTGTAGTTGAAGGGTATTTCTAAATATGTTCCCTCCAGGCATACGTACATTTCCTTTGTCCTTCATGAGCGGCTGTCTTTTCCTCTGCAATTGTGCTCAATTGTTCTGCAAGTGGGGATGAAGTTTCTCAAAAAATCCTTTGATATGCATGTCCTGTGTTTGAAAATTTAAAAATATACACATGTATAATAAATATACTCAAATACTCAAAAACTGTTTCCTTCAAAGACTGACGTGTTTTGGTGTTTTTGTTGAAACAGAATCCCCGATGGCTGTATGCACCAGATTTCTTTTGACACATTTTCCTGACCTTGTAGTCCCGTCCCTCCCTTAGCATGATGAGTGATGGAGGGAATTAAGAACTACTCTACTCTACATGAGCTATCGCTTTAAGCTACCTGTGATTTAATCCGAAACATATTATATTCAGTGGGATACACATTCATTTTGCAATGCTATACATGTGTTTAAAAGATATGATAATGCGCCTTGTAATAGACTTTGTACCAGACAGTCTCTGACATTACATCATATTGGTATGGTCTATTGTTATTGGTATGGTCTTAACTGTAATGCCTCCTCCAGATGGCCCTCCTCAATTGAGCTATTCTTTTCCAACACCCTGAAGAAGCAATGTGGGTGCTTAGACTCTTGGCAGTAATGTAAATTTTGAGTGTGTTGCTGCGTCCTTCACAGAATTAGTCATAGGGGTGCGAGCATTATTAGATTCAAATTAGAACCCTGCTGGGTTTCAAACCACACGGATAATTGCGGGATTTTTAATCATTGTTCTCAAACACAAGGAGAGGTCACTGACTGACCTGTAAGTCTCTGAGATTTATAGATGTAGCAGCACAAACACCTTTTTTAAAACTTTCTATTATATTTGTTGTGACCACCTTCTGTTTTGTCTACTGTACTTGACATTATCAGTTTTCATTTTGTAATCCCAGAGGCAATGGCGGATAAAACATGCATTTATGTACTTTGATTGAACTAAATGGAGGACGTTTGGAAATCAGTTGCTCACAAAACATCTTCTCAATGGTTTCATGTCGTATTTGACTTTAGAGTGACAACTTTATGGTGCTTGGGGGAACGTTTAAATAGTTCCCAAACCACCCAGCCACAGGGGTTTAAGTGAAAATGAAGCGCTACGATCTCGTCGGCTGTCTTCCTTCACTTTGCACGACTAACAGTAGCCTACAGATTTATTTTGTTTACTGTATTGATGACCCATTAGAATTAAATCGCTGTGAGGTGCCTGACAGATTATAGTGTCCCGTGTTATTATCGCTTCCAGGGATCAGCTATAATAACTAGATTAGCTCAGCAACCGTAACATGCTATATGACTCTAATTATGGAGGTTATCTGATTACGTTTTGATTTTGTTTTTGTGTTTTATACCATCCTATTATCATTTAACAATTTATAACACTGTCATTAGTTAATTGTTTTTTTCCAGGATTTTCACCTCTTGCCAAAGCCTGTTTTATTTCACAGTCTCTTTGTACAAGAGCATTGTTATCAACATTTGCTTAACTAGCAACCCTCTTTCTTATATATGCTAGCAACTTAAACACCTGGTAAAGTCCTTTTACCTGAACAGTAATATCAAAGTAATTCGCAGTCAGACTTCGTGGCTCTCATTGTAAACAAATAAAACAGAAAAAATAAAAGCACATGCGCAAATACATACATATATCTCTGCATGTATACATACACATCTAAACTTTATTATGAATTGCTAATAGTGTTCATAGCAGCTGGGATTAATGATTTCTTGACCAGAGCATTCTCATTCCCAACACGTAACATACCGACGATTTGTCTCAACCTAAGGCGTCTCATAGTTACGCGAAAGGTACCCTTCCACATCCTTACGAGACGCTCCGGGTTCCCAGTTGAATCCAATAGCATGCCACTAACACACGCTTAGAGCAGAGGCTCCAGCCGTCCATTCCAGGTGTGTTACCTGTTACCGAACAGGTAACACACCGACGATTTGCCACATGCGTCAGTATTTTACGCGTATATTGAATGAGTTTTGCAGCTAAATAATAATAGTACATCGAGTCGGTATTAAACCATTTATCTACCAAGGCACCCTTTGCTACCTAACTAGCTGGTAACTTGTAGACTTTGAGATTCTTCAGCCAAGATTTTTGTCTGTCTCATACTGATGTTAGTTCTAAGTTAAATTTAAGTTATTCAGAGCTGCCTTTGGTACACTTGAATTAAAAATGTATTTACTTATTGATTAATTTATACCCAAGAACCTACGACATGTATTTGCACACATACTTGTCCATTTATATTTATACCTACATCTCTATTTATTTTAATATTTTTCTGTCAATATCTCTGTTTCTACACTTATTTTATATGAGTGCTTGTTTATTGTATATTTGCTGCTATGAAAACTCAATATCGCTCTGGGATTAATAAAGTTTCTCTGATTTTGATACTGAAAAATACACTGATCTCTATTGGATAAGATACAATATACATAATATTAGACTTATACTAGAGTAAACAGTGGTTGGAGACCGCTCCATGACCAAAATTATTGTGAACGAAAATGATTGTGTGCAATGAACTTGTTGTCTCATTGCCTTTAAAATAGTTGCTCTACAACCACTTACTGTCTTCAATCTAACTTTGGTGCATTAAGACATCACTAAAATGGCAATAAGATGGAATTAGTCTGCATCAGTTTGTGATTGGATGGGATTAAGTTGGTAATTACATGCAATCTATTTGTGTTCAGACAACCATTAACCGTTCGGACAGAACTTCACAGATTCAAAAACGGGAATTCAGAAATTCCTCCGAAATAGTGACATGGTTGCTGCAGGACAGCAGTGTAACTGCAAAATCAACCTTGCTTTCATGTAGAGATATAACAAGAGTACAACAAGCTGAAAACCAGCTGAGCTGAGTCCCCTGTTGCAAACAGACAAGTGCACTCTTTGGTGCAGAGTACGGCAGGTATTTGCAACGTTTTGCAGGTATGTTTGAGACTACAGTCAGTCTAAATTAGAGTGCGATTGTAGACAGATTGCCTCCACTCAGAGGTAACGTATGCAATGCCTTCATCAAAAGGTTGAAGCCACTGCATGTTTAAACTCTGGCAGTCCAGTTGGTAAATGCAACTGCTTGCAATCCGTTACCAAATATGAAAAATTCAATGCAAATTTTTCCTAGTTTTTCATGACTTTTTTTTAACACAAGCATGTAGGTAAAATGACCTTGTAAACAAAGCAAAAAATACATTTTTAAAAAAGCTTCAATTAAATAATTAATCTTTTGGGGGGGAAATAGTTTGAAAACAAAAAGGAAAAAAACTCTATTAAAAGTAAAATTTTGCAATATTCAGTTATTTCTTCTTCTTCTTTTTCTTCTCAGTATTGGAAACTTTTTAACTCCATACATGGCAAGAACATCCCCACCTACACACCTTCAACACAACCTTTCAGAGAGCCGATAGCTATAATTGTGCACTGACGACTATTTAAAGATGATGATATCACCTAACAAGCATAAAAATCCTTTTATATGCAGCATATTAGGAACACACACACTGAAAATATCCCACATAAGGTGGCACATGTAGGTATTAGATAATGTAATGAAGGTGAGCAGAGATCAAGTGCATATTATGCAATTAATCATAATCGTGATCATTATAGCAACGGAAGAATGTAACATTTCAGAATGGTATGCATCTCTTTGACATGCCCAAAGCAGCCAATACTTTCATCTTCTGAACTATCACCTTTCAGGCTGCCTCATTATATGCCTTGATCTTTTATGCAGTCAGGTAAAAACAGAAGCTTTGCAATGCTTTGATCTGTAGCATAAAAGCTCCCCAAGAACTGACAGCGCCTCGAGACGGAAGCTGCGTTAGCTAGACGACGTTGGAGTAAAATGTTGTCTGATATTTTGATGCCTTATTGACCGTGAAACAAAAAGAAAATGTTGACCTCGTCAAATATTGAAGAAGATACGGGAAAGTCACAAGGCCGCCCAAAGGTTTGTCCATTTGTATGGTGAGGTTTCTCTCACCTGGAAATTACACCGACACATCCAGGTAGTAACACTGCAACTGGACTGCTGCTCAGATATATTCGGGCCAGCTGTGCTCAAAAAATATAGTTGTTTTTTTTTCTTTTAAGAATTTGTTCAAAGACATCAATAGCTGTTGGGGGCTTCCTTTTTTATATGTGGTTTGCTGGTATTTGCTCTCTCTTCATGTCAGTTGTTCAGACTGCTGTTTGAACAGTTAAAAAATCGACTCAAACTGTCCTCAGTTTGGGAATTACAAACTCATAAGTGACTTCAAAAGCGTTGCCTTCATTTGTACCAACAAAGAAGCAGAATGTGATGAATCACTCACTTCTCTCTTTTTTCTTTCTTCTTCTTCTCTTTTTGGACACATTTTGGGTGAAGCAGAAACAGAACCCCCTCTCTGTGTACCCATATGGCCAACAAACAGGCTGTGGAACAGAGTACTGCGTTATACAAAAACACACATCTATTCAACAGGCAGAATTTAACTATTTATAGCAACTGTTCCAACTAATTTATGTATATATATATATATATATATATATATATATATATATATAGTTTAATCCTCCATATTCACTAGCTCTTAAGTGCCTTCATCTTGACAGATTTGTTATTGTACTTCTTCCTACCTGCTGATTCAACATAGGTCACACAGGTGGTGATAATCAAAGCTGTTATTAAGTATGTAATGCTCAGTTAAGATGTTAATTATGATTGGCTGTCACCCCGCTGAGAAAAAGAATAACTAGTAATGTCAGGGAAATTAAGGCTCTAGCGAGATTAGTAATGGGTTCAAATCAATACACATGCAAATTTTACCTATATACACTCACCTGTTCAACGCATATATCTAATTGACCAATCATAAAACAGTAATTCAATGCATTTAGGTATTTAGACATAATCAGGACAGAAGTTTAAATTAAGCATTAGAATGGGGAGTGAAGGTAAGACTACACCACGTGACACTCTTATTAGCTTCTGCTGTTTTTTCTGCTGTGATATTTGGACGGTGAGGTCAGGATTTAGTGGAAGCAACATGAATTCATGGATACTTCCTGCTTTGTATAAATGGTTCAGTCTGGTGGAAGTGGTGTAATGGTGTAGGAGATATCTTCTTTGCACACTTGAGTCCACTTAGTACCAGCTGTGCATCACTTCAGTGCTACGGCCTACCTGAGTATTGCTGCTGCTGATGTGCGTCCATTTATGGCTACTGTATACCCGTGCTTACATGCATGATGTGTCGTGTCACAAAGCTTAAATCATCTCAAACTGGCTTTGCAAACATGACAATGAGCTCTCTGTACTTAGACGACCTCGACAGTTGAAAGTCAACACAATAGAGCACCTTTGGGATGTGGTGGAACAGAAGATTTGCATAATGGATGTGCAGCAGAGAAATTTGTAACAACTGCATGATGCTGTCGCGTCAACGTGGACCAAATTGTCTTTTGAATGTTTCCAGAATTTGTACCAGGAAGATTTAAGGAAGTTGAGAAGCTCAAAAATGATCTAATCTGGTGTATCTAATAAAATGTCTGGAGAGTCTATACATTTTAAAGTAATATAATAACCTGAATTTAAGTTTAAGACTGCTAAGTGCATCAGTCATCACCAAAGTGCGGCTCGCACTGTGGTGATGACATTATCTAATTAACTCTTTCTCCAAGGCAACAAATTAAATCATCTATTGAACTCTGAACAACAAAAAATTTAAACACCCCACATGTGACCTCCTAGACAGTGAAGCTAATGACCTGCAGCCAGGAGCGGCAGTTTGTCATGACATAATCAGCTTAGCCACACTTTAATTTAGAAAAATATTGGAAGCAATATGAAAGCAATACAAGAGGAAGCACTCGCTGTGACTCCGCGATGAAATAACAGGTTCATTAATTCTGACGTAATTGTGATTAGACGTCCTGTTAGCATAATGTTGTGTCCCAGAAGGGTGAAGGACATACGATTCTTTAAACATGCTTTGCACTATGCAGATTCCAACATGCGTTCATCTGCAGTTTAGCACTTTCTGTGTGACGGTAGAGTACTACAGCAGGGTGTGATATGGTATTACATTAATTCCCTTCTTTCAACAGAGTAGTGCTCCAGATTCAGAAGTATGCACAGTGTCTCTTTAATTGTTTACCCTCTTTCTTTTCCTCTCTATTTGAATATGCATGCAAAAGAAGAGGAGCACTTGTACTCCCAAGGATATATATACTGTGAGAGTTTGGATGAAAACAGATCTGGCTTAAACTGGATGGTGCTCAAAGAGGAGTTAACCTCATTTTCTGCCTTGATCTGATTCGAAGTGTTTTTGGAAAGAAAGTAACGACTTTAAAACTCCACAGTAATTTTCCGTGATTATGTAACAAAGCTCCACCGGTGGAGTGTTCAGATAGCGAAAATATGATGTCACACATATACAAATAGGAAGACCAGCGTTTTATAGATGCTCTGTGAGCACTCTTTATCCTTCGAGCTTGAGGTTCCTGTCCTAGGATTGCACTCTCCTGGACAGAGATCTCAGATAGCACTCATCATGGTTGTTATGGTTTTGTGGTCTATTTCCCGATCCCTTAGTCCAAGTTCCTTCCTTCAGGGCAGAGTTCCAGGTTTCCCGCTTTTGCCTCGCATAGGCAGCAATTGCCAACCAGTACATAGGACTAGCTCATACTTCAACTCTCCACCTTAAGTTAACACTAGGCTTCCTTCAGTCTCCAGTAATTCACATTCTTGGATCAGTACCCACTATTCACCTGTTGTTTACCTGGTTTCCTGACCCTGGTCAACTCGGTCATCTTGTTTCTTGCTGGGCACTTACCTGCCTGTCCTCCTGCTCACACCACTCCTCGGTACTCTGGAAAAAGGGAAAGGATGGACATTTTTCACTTCCAGTACTCCGCTTTCGGATACTCACTAGCTGCTTCCCCCCCTTAAACCACTGACTTTTGCTCCTCAAATTAAGCAATTCAATTTAAATCACACATCTAAAAATACCTACTCCTACTTTGTGTTCATATGGCCTGAATTAATCCGCCTTTCCCTCTCTTTAGGTGGACTCTCTCCACTGAAAGGACGCTCGATTTTTGCACCCCTCTGTTCATTCAGACCATCGAGTTTAATAAATTTTTACTTTTGAAAAAACAGACTTTTTTGTTTGCATTTGGGTCCAAACTTTAGTACAGACCTTTGACACAGTCCTTGAATCTGTTGCCTCCACCTTCCACATCTTCTCCAGCTCCTCTCTAAGCCCTCAGTAGGTCTTCCTGTGCTCCTTCCTCCTGATGTTGCTATGTACATGTGCTGTCATAAAAACATGGGTATGACATCAATGGTGCATTAAGGAGAGCTGCATAGTTTGCTGCATATCTTATTTGGGCAAGGACTGCGGCACACCCTGCAGGTGAAGAAAACTTTATTTCACAAGCACAAAAAACTTCCCACACTGTTTATTACAAACACTATTTTATGACCAAATGTGTTTGTGATAATGGCTTGTTGGATGTTAATGTCACGCTGATTGGGTTTGTGATTACAGTGCTATTGTCTTTTAGGGAGTATTTTCTCTATGCAGCCGAATTCACTAACTATACTTGATGTCATTTTAAAGCTAAATTAAAACCAGGCCTAAGATCAGATAATTGCTGTTGCTCTGATTAATTTCCACGTTGTGCAGGGCATCTGCCACCCAAGGTGTAAGATGACATTTAGTACAAAGACTGTTGAAACAACACAGACAATACACGAAAGAAAAGGTAGAGAAAGCTAAAGTGAATTTGGAACTAATTTGTAAAGAAGCACACAGTGACCCTTTGTCATTCTTTGATGAATCAGTCTGAAAAATAATAGCTTAAACACTGCTCGTTGGTGTGGTATTTCTGGACCTGTGGATGGAGGAAATCAATGGCAGACACTACTACCCTTCAATAGCGAACGTAAAAATGCCATCGAGCAGAACTCATTGAACTGAGCGAGCTGCTCCAGTGGAACTGCGCAGTGTCCAACATCAGAGCTCGGTGGTTGAATCAGGCACCTTTAAGTGCAAAAGTGTGTAGCTGTGTGACCTTGTGAAGCTAAAGCGAGCATTCATCCTCTCCAGCCTTTTCTGATTGAATGCATTCTTGGGAAAAAAAGGTGTGGGGGGGCTCATACATGACTTTGATTTTTTGCAGATCTGTATCCTTTATAAATATTACATGGTGAGATGCTCCTCTAGTTTCTGCTGGCATGTGTTACTAAATCCACATCAAATCATCCCACAAAATGTTATGGACCTATTATGCAAATTTTCTGCTTAATATTTTTTATTCCTGGCATGTATTAAAGTAGCTTGATTCACTTTTTAATTTATCTTTATTTGTCTCATGCTCTCTGTTCAGACACTTTGCACAGAAGGTAGGTAGGTAGGTAGGTAGGTAGGTAGATAGATAGATAGATAGATAGATAGATAGATAGATAGATAGATAGATAGATAGATAGATAGATAGATCGATCTTATCATATAAAACTAAATCAGAATTTTCTGTCAAAATTAACACTGCGTTGTCTGCGTTGACCTGTCTGTCACCTTATGGCAGCTGGGATAGGCTGGAGAAGTGGAAGAAACTGAATTTTTGTTTTCTGTCAAAATTTGAGTCTTTCCCTCAAATTTGCAGCAGACAGTTACAACATGAAATTAAAGCTCATTTTAGCACTAAAGCACTACCAATGCTGTACCACACTGGAACCATATTATTTTTTCCAAATAGGAATTTTGTGCAGCTGCTTTTTAGTATTTAAAAGGACTGCGTTCATGGTCATATTATCTGACTGGAATCCACTGGCCTGTATAGTACTTTTAACCAGGTTCTCACAAAGGACAGTATAGCGCTAGAGGGGGGAAAGAAAAGAAACTTCTGCCACTTCATCACTTCAACAAATGACCTTAACCTAGCAATGAAAAACTGGAAGACACGGGTCACTTTAAGCGGTGGAAGAAACGATCAAAGCCGTCGTACTTCTGTTAGGGATACTTTCTTTCATTGTCTCTTAGTGGATACTGTCATATTGCCTCCAGTGATCCTTACATGAATTCACTGGTAAAGGCAATTAATAAATGATCAAGTATATTATACCCAAGTATAACTATGGAAGTCTAGTATCAATCAGTTCTCATTAGTGCGTTTTCAAAGAATTCAGCCAGTTCCTGATTGTTTCAAGCTAAGGCAATGACTGAAGGCTGTCTGTCCTGCCCTGACAGAACCTTAATATTAATGTTCCTCTCGCTCAGCCCCATTTTCTTTTTAATCCTGTCTGGCTTTTTGAAGATAACTGCACCTTAAAGGGAAACCGAGCGTATCTATCAATTCACATCAAAGGTGGATGTCCGAGACGTTCGAACACCTTGTCCGTCAATAACCGGTAGAAATTCTAACATTTCTGATCATTATTATCTCCTGTGTCTTTGTTCTGTCTGTAAATGTGCCTGGAATGCTTCAAAGGCATGTTAATCAGGCTGTGTGTGGAGATGCCAGGAGACCAATTACACTCGTGAGCTGCACTTCAGCTTTCTCATTTCCCTGAATCCTGCTGCTCAAACATGGTTATAGCCCAGATTTCCGTTCAGTTCCGATGAAATAGTTGACCTTGACAAATAGCAGAATGCAGAGAGGAATTGGTAACTTGGGCACAGCATGGGGTATTTCAGCATCTCTGCAGCTTCCGTGTAAAGCAGCAGTATCCGTCGTGCATGAGCTACATTGGTTTGTATTTTTATGAGCAGAAGTGCGAACAGCTTTGTTGCTCAAGGCTCGTGTGAATGCAGCGGCAGATTGAATTTGCCGAACAGGCAGTCGGAGGCTCATATTTTCACTGATTTAACCTGGACCTGATCATGCTTAATGGCTCACTTCAAGGTCTAGATACACGATTCTGCCTCCAACTTTGAATGGGCAACATTTTTCACGGCAACTCGAGGTCGCCTTAATCGTCAGGTACCAAGATCGCTGAGTCAAAAAACTCTAAAGCCTTCCTTTAGAGTTGCACTTTCTGGAGAACAGATGCTGGTCGTACAGAGCTCCCCGTCCCTCCAGCTGTTTTTTTTTTTCATTTCGCTGTAGGGTGGACTGAAGAACAGGAAAATCTGTCACCAGTGGAAGCTGCATCCCAGTTGGCCTAAGGAGGCCCTAATCATCGGCCGTCCATCCATCTGCCACCAGACTGATATGCCCCCAGATGTCGTGAAAGGCCCCGGCGTGCCCGCGCACCCGCCAGCCAGCGAGGGCCTGTCTTTGCTCGGCTGGCATCGCGTTCTGTTCACACCAGGACAAACTTGATTTGACCAGAGGGAGGCTCTTATGATTGATGATTCCACCACATATCTTCAGCCACAGCAATCTGGCCTGGCTCTACTGCTGTGCTATGCATGCATGTGTGTGTCTGTGTGTGTGTGTGTGCAGATCTGTCTGGCTGTGACAGTGAATACGCTTTTTCTACGGGAGGACAAAGAGTTCGGGAGTTTGTGCAGAGGTGTATGTGCATATGGAACAGAGTCGCATGCAGAGGTAGCAGCACCGGTTGTTCGATTGTTGTTTGCCAGGCAACGTTTCCCAAGTATAGTACAAGCTGCAAGCCCACTCTATCCAGAGTTTGTTAAAGAAAGCTCAAAATGTCATCGGTTTGCCTTTACACCCACAGGTTTCCTCAGCTGTGGCAGTAATCAGCACTGAGAAGTGGCGTCCATGCCTCGGTGCCCAAGCCAGAAGCTTTCCACACTGCTTTTCTTCTACTACTTCCATTTTTTTTTCTTTTTTCCTAAATGTCATCTCTCGTGCTCATCTCCCATTGTGTTCCTCCGGCAAACAACCATCAAGGCACCAATGTTCTTTCACTATTAAGGCCGCATTCCTCTCTTTACGGC
This sequence comes from Aulonocara stuartgranti, assembly GCF_965226115.1. NCBI lineage: Eukaryota > Metazoa > Chordata > Actinopteri > Cichliformes > Cichlidae > Aulonocara > Aulonocara stuartgranti. Next base: position 34,206,249 of record NC_138941.1, read on the forward strand.
GAGGTATATGTTACAACTTAAAAAAAGACTAGCGCCCCATCTGACACACAGACGCCTCACGGAAAAACACTCAAACTCCTAACCGGCGTGTGATTAAATTCAGAGTGAGACAGGGTATCGCATTAGGATGAATGTCTATTCACAACTTTGTTAACTCGCTGATGTAACAGGAGTATCCTGCATATTAATTCAATATGCAGTCTTTCAGAGCAAATATCTGCCCTGATTATTTGTGCCAAAAAAGCACGAGCACCAGTGGGGAGAAAAAAGGGAAATTATATAATATGTCAAAAGAAGCAGGGAATAAAATCATGACAACAAAAAGCCCCAGACGCAGACCACGAAGAGGGACAGCGGTCAAAAGTTGAAACTAACTAACCCGAGGGTGTATGATGGAAAAACGGAGCATAAATTCGGGATGACAAATACGGCAAATTGGCACGCGACCAGCTACGGCTAATATGTTGCTGCAGAGATCTTTTTAGCTTTTTGTGTGTTTTTTGTTAAAGTAAACTCGTGTTGTGCTCTGTGCACCTCTCTTGTTGAGACAGCGCACACACCAAAACCTTAATGACATAAATGGCGTGTAATGATCATGATACGGAGCTGGGAGGGGGTGCAGGGGGGGAATAAATCACTGATGTAATGTTTCTGCTGTAGGTGAAGCCAATGCCAGGGGCTCCATCTACTGTTTGCCGCTGAGAACTTCACACTGTGTCTTCTGACAGTGCTCCAGCTGACTCAGTTCACCCTCCCCACCCTCGCCCTCCCCTTCCAGCAAACAAGGAGGGACAGCTATACTCAGCAGTGAGGCTGAGGCAGTATAATTTATGCCTGTGAATTATGGATATACCGAGCAAGTGAAGGCCAATATATGTTTTATACCACGCTTCCCTCCATTTATTTTGGCTGGGGTTATGACTTAATAGCGTGCCGTTCTGTTGATGATGGATATCCTGATTTATCTGCTCGAGTCAGGCAAGGCACTCAATTAAAGCGCTTTGTCAGGACAGACATGCCGAATGTACTGTCACTTGTTGTTTATGACTGACTGACTGTGCTCCTGCAAGTCAGCGTCCACCCGTCCTGTGATTACTTTCAGGCGTGGGGCAGTAAAACCATGTGTGTTATTCAGCTCCGTGCAGCAACCACCCAAACCAGCAGCGTCTGCTTTCGAGCTCCAACCGACTTCTTCCTTTTTTTTTTTCTTCTTTTTATCTGATAATCAGAATTACAGTAACTGTAAACTAGGATACAACCCTATACATAGCAGTGTTTTACGGCTTCATTTTATAACCTCGTAGAAGTCAGGAACATATAATTTCTCACAGATAGACTGAGATGTATATACTATCCATTCCCCTGGAAGCCATCGGCAGCAATTTCCTTCCTCTTTCATCATTCTAAATGTGCCTAAATGGTTTGGGTGGAGCAGGGGGGCAGCAATAACCGCAACTTTGTGTCAGGAGGGGGATTTTGGAATCTTTGATGCTTTCCCTGGCATGAAATGTATTTACAAATACCTTTGTGGAAGCCAATAAAAGGTTTAATATTTAATTAGGCCTAAGGGCATCTCACAATACCGGGCACATTTCTGATCAATGGTATGATGGAGGAGTCTTCCCTCATTGTCAGTCTGCGTGGGGAGAAAGCCTGGCTTCCTCCTTTTAAATGTTGCTACAGTTACTTAAACGCAGACGGCACTTTGGGGAGAACGGTTAATCACTGGGCATTAACAGCACGTCTCCTGGAAGGAAGGGTGGCCGGCCAGGACCGACAGATTCCACTTCGTATATGTGCGCATGTGGATTTTAAGACTTCTGACTGCAGCTGATTACCATGAATGATGGATGGTGAATGATAATGAAAAATGTATTTAGGCTCTCTTTGTGCCAACGCTGATCAAACTTTCATGATCCCCATGTGGAAAACAGTGATGTCATGGTGTACTATGAGACTAGATGGTATAATGCATGGTCTTAACTCCCCATAGTCAAAAGGTTGGTTTTTATTTTTTGAAAACTACCTGATTGTTTGCAAATTTAGGCTATTGATTCTTAGAAGAAACTGAGATCAGTAAAATTTGTCACCACAGAAAAAGTGCAATTTTATTCCATTTATTTTCCATTTTAAGGGATTGAGTTTATTTCCACTTACAAAGGTTTGGAACAAGGTTAGGGATAGGGATGGGTATCGGTATCCGGTGCCATTATGTTACCGTTTCTGACATAAACGGTAGTAATCAGACCGAAAAGCAGCGCACATTACGGTGCTTTATTTCAGTGCTTTTCTTTTTTTTGAGACGTCACACACTTTGGATTCTAGCCAATCGTTTTACGTTTCCAAGGACAGTAGGCGGGCCCAGGTACGTACGTTCTTTTAGAGCAGAGCTACAGATTAAAAACGCCCAAGGCGAAGCGGTCAAAAGTCTGGCTGTACTTCACAGCAAAAGATGCAAACTCAGCAGCCAGCAACAAGTGCTTTAAGCTGATACTGTGCAAAGGAGGTAACACCTCGAATCTGATGAAACACCTGACAACACATAGCGGTTTTTTTAAAAGCCGAGAAATTCACCGTATTTGATAGCTTGCGGCAAGACCTTACACCGAGTGCGGGTGTGCTGCCTGTATCGGACCCGGAGTTAGCAACATCTCCCAAGAACCCGAAGAGTCCTGGCCCCTAGCCCTGCAGAAATGTAGTAGTGTAGCAGAAATGATGACGATGATGATGGCAGCAGCAGCCGTTCTTCTCTGCTTGAGTAGCTTAATGTTGTTCGTGTGTAATTTACGTTGAGTAGGCTAACCACGATATTACATTAATGCATGTAAGGTGAACTAGCAAACACCGTCATAGTTACATGCGGCTGTCTTCTTGTTTGATGGCAGAGCTCCCTTCACCCTGGCCAAAAAGGCTAAAATGACCAAAGAAAAAGTGGAAAACAGCTAAACATGAGAGGTTTTTGGACAAAGTGTGTGTTTTTTCCATTGATTAAGCACCGGTTCGAGCACCATTTAAGCACCTGCACCATTTCAAAAGTACCAGTTTGGTACTGGTATCGGATAAAACCTAAACGATACCCATCCCTAATTAGGGATTATGAAGTGTCGTGTGTTTGAGTCCCATGTGTCATTTATGTGTTTTGTTTGGTTTTTGCAAATCTTTTCATACAGGCAGCCTCGGTATCAGCGAGCTACTTTAGCTTTATTTAGCTTTTTTTTTTTTTTTTGATAACCAGGGGGCTCGTTAACAATAGTCTCTCTTTGTTTTGTTTTGATTTTTTTCTTCCTTTTAACATTATGCATGAATGCTGCTTTAACCATGATACTCCAATAGAGACTTCTCTGCTCTAATTATGAGCAGTGCTGATTGTGAATCACTGCAGCTCACTGCATACGTTTAATAAAGAAAGTGGCGTTAATTAAAAGCTTTAGTGTTACGATGATGGCCTTGCAAATGCTTTCCCAAAACGTTGCCTCAAAGTTTCAGTTTTATGGAGGGAACGTTCCGAGACGGGCGGGCTAATTTGGCGGTGACGTGGTGTCAAAGCACAGCAGCTATAGCATCGGCGCGGCATTACTGAGTAAACCTCACTGTTGTGTAAATTAGCACACCTGCTCCAAGACGCTGAAGCCTTCAGTGTAGCGCTATCAAAATACACATGGCTTAACAACAGCTGACAATGCTTCGTGACAGCTGTCACAGAGTCAACACCCCTCAGTCTGCTTTCTCCTCAGTCTGCGAGATTTTTCTGTGAAACTTTCCGTGAGCAGGAGGGGAGGGAGAGAAGAAAAAGAGAGAAAGCAGCGTGTCACATTTTTATTCCCTGTGACAGGATGAAACCTCTTCTTGCTTTAGTTTTAATCGGAGAGATCCAGCCTGTACTCTTGAGCCACATAGCAATGAGGCGAAGTGTGCGCTCTCCACTTTTGAGGCTTTTGTTTCGCTGCCACTGAACTCACGTCGGAGAGCGCCCATACCGCAGAGACAAGGCACAAAACATATAAATGCCCAATTATAGATGCTTCAAAGCGGGGTGCATTTAAAAATTAATAATGGAGGTCATTACATAATTCATGACAGTTAGTTATGTAAGTGGCCCAAATACGAAGAACAGACAGGGTATTATCTTTTACTCGAATGACAGTGGGCATGCCTTTGTGCCTTTTTTTTAATTCCCCCGTGTCCGATTTGATACGTCACCACGTTCGTTTAGCTCTGCGTGTGCCGATCCTGTACATGTGCTGTACGTATGAGAGACAAATTTCGAACGCTCTGATTTTTCCCCATTGTCAAGGTGCCTTCAGCCTGTCACCTCCTCAGAAGTCGACCTTTTCTGTTCCGTCTCCTTGTTGCCTCGATTCAGCATCAAGGCTGCTCTGTTTGAGGTATGAATGGCTGAGGCACTGTACACTATTTCCCTCAGAACATAAAAAATAAATAGCAGATCCCGAGGCTCGATGAATTGCCGTCCCTGTGTGCTGCTTTTGTGTTCTGAATGCAACTTCAGATTGCAGCCTCAACTGAACTCCTTTATTGTTCTACTTTAAGTATATATTTAAACACATTTTTCTTCTTTTCATTGTCCCAGATTGTTTTATTTTTTTATGGTTTCTTACATTTAAAAATGAAGTAATTGTTTCCCTTGCACAAATGGCTGTAGGATATGATAAAACTGCAGGCAGCAGTTACTGTGAGGCAAAGAATGGTCTGCTATTTAGGTAAATTGCCTCAAATACAAAAGAAGAAATAGGGAAAAAAGCAAAGATTGAACTCAAATCGACATGCATCCTTGGGTGATGCTTATCAGCTAAACCTTGACTGGTACGGTGACGTCTTGGAATCAGTTTGATATTATGACAGGTAACTAATTTAAAAGAAAAGACTAAATCACACTGGCTGGATTTTGAACTGTTAGAGGGAGGAGGTTCTGCACCTGCTCTCTGTGCCCCTAAAGAGTATTACCCTGGTCGGAGTCACCAGTAACCAGTTATACTCTGACTACCTACATGCAAGTAATAACTCTGATCCACTATCAGGATAGACTATCCAGCAGGTCACCTGTTGATTGGAACTTCGGCGGTTCCATCTGCATGTCTGTGTCATGCCAGCGTATCCTTGATGCTGAACCCTGAGTTTCCACAGATGCACCCACTGAAGTGTGATTGTGTCAATATTAGGTTAAAAAGTGCTTTGGCATAGAAAAAGGCCTTAATATGAATGTGCCTGTGAATGAGTGTATCAGCCTTGTAGTAAGAAAGCACTCAAATAGAGTAGTAGAGCATTATGTACCATATTTTCCGCACCATAAGGCACACTTAAAATCTCAAAAATCGACAGTGTGCCTTATAATCTGGTGCGCCTTATGTATGAATTCTGGTTGTGCTTACTGAGCTTGAACCGATTTTATTTTTATATGCTCAAAAATCTGTCAAAAAAATGTTTTAGTACGACTTTGGTAAGTTTGTCGGAGCATTACGGCTACTGTAGTCAGGAGCCTCGCGGAGTAATCTGGGCCCAAAACTCCGTCCGCATCAGTTCCCAAAGTCAGACGTGGCATCACTGAGAGTTAAAAACTGACTAAATTCTTTCATCTTTAATAAAATGAGCAGCGTTGCATCTTTATCGGGTTTGTAGGGTTACTGAAGTTGGGCTAGCTGGTGTATAATAATGTGCTACATGATCGCTAGCAACACAACTATATTAGCATAACATAAACACAGTGACGCTGGAGGATGAATGCTAACTTTTTTCCACTTAATAAAAGTTAATGTGAGGGTTCCCGATGGTTGGCGACAAATGCAATCGCATGGCAGGATGCTGTAAATGGACCAAACTCCAGTCAGGAGAACAACTGAGAACGATACGAGGTTAGTCATTAATATACTGCAACAACATGGGAATAGAGCAGCTGTGAGAGAATTCAACATTAATGAATGAATGGTAGGGAAGTGGAGGAAGCAAGAAGAATGAGTAAAGTTTGACTTATCTGACTGTTATGTTTTGCTTAATGCGCATTATGGTCCGAAAAATACGGTAAGTGCCACGCCATTTACAGAGTAGTCCCACTAGTCAGCTACAGTTACCAGACACACCTGTTAATGCACAGACACCTGTTTAATCCATAATGATCTGTGCAATGCAATTTTTACTTTAGTGGCCAGGAAAATAGGCCTCAGAGATCTGTTACCTTTTTGGGCCATTGCAAGCTGTTGGAACTTTAAATATATATGTATGAATATGTAATATTTATACAAAAATCATAACTTTGACCATTAAAAACTCACTGAAAAGCCTTCAGCTAATCCAAAATGCTGCAGCAAGAGTCCTGACAGGGACTAGAAAGAGAGAGCATATTTCTCCTGTTTTGGCTTCCCTTCATTGGCTTCCTGTTAAATCCAGAATTGAATTCAAAATCCTGCTCCTCACATACAAGGTCTTAAATAATCAGGCCCCATCTTATCTTAATGACCTTGTAGTACCATATCACCCTATTAGAGCGCTCCGCTCTCGCTCTGCAGGCCTACTTGTTGTTCCTAGAGTATTTAAAAGTAGAATGGGAGGGAGAGCCTTCAGTTTTCAGGCCCCTCTTCTGTGGAACCAGCTTCCAGTTTGGATTCGGGAGACAGACACTATCTCTACTTTTAAGATTAGGCTTAAAACTTTCCTTTTTTCTAAAGCATATAGTTAGGGCTGGACCAGGTGACCCTGAATCCTCCCTTTGTTATGCTGCAATAGATGTAGGCTGCCGGGGGATTCCCATGATGCATTGAGTTTTTCCTTTCCAGTCACCTTTCTCACTCACTATGTATTAATAGACCTCTCTGCATTGAATCATATCTGTTATTAACCTCTGTCTCTCTTCCACAGCATGTCTTTATCCTGTCTTCCTTCTCTCACCCCAACCGGTCGCAGCAGATGGCCGCCCCTCCCTGAGCCTGGTTCTGCCGGAGGTTTCTTCCTGTTAAAAGGGAGTTTTTCCTTCCCACTGTCGCCAAAGTGCTTGCTCATAGGGGGTCATATGATTGTTGGGTTTTTCTCTGTATCTATGAAGCGCCTTGAGGCGACTTTTGTTGTGATTTGGCGCTATATAAATAAAATTGAATTGAATTGAATTAAACAAGGAATCTTAAATGTCAGCATCCAAAATTTAGCCTTTAAGTGCAAACTGAATATTTATTTAAGCATTTAGGGGGAGGCGAAACTTTAGCTCAACCAGATTATGCCATCAAATCATAGGAATCAGTTCATATGAATCACTTATTTAACTGCAAAATCTAAGCAAGAGCTGAGGCTAAATATCTAAAGGTAGCCTGGCTGAAACAACCACAACAGCAGTAGATCCTGAGAGGAAAGACTAACTGCATCCAGAGGCATCAAGTTTCCCCAACATGGTAGAATGAGTCGAGGGGGAAAAGTCTCATGAATACAATTTTGAAATTGCAGATGCAGATGATTCTTTTGCTCAACTCTGGAGGAATAAGACTCTATTATCACAGAAACTTCACTTTTTCTACTCTTTTGTAAAATCTACTTTCCTGTTGTTTGCTGCTTATTTGAACAAATGTGAATAACACTGATTATCAGTTCATCATGCCACCTGTTAGTGGGTGAGATATATTAGGAAGCAAGTGAACATTTTGTCCTCAAAGTTGATGTTAGAAGCAGAAAAAATAGGCAAGCATGGGGATTTGAGCAAGTTTGAGGGTTTGGGTCTCCAAAACTGTAGCTTTTCTGGCAAGCCAGCTGAGGCAGTGTGATGCTTTGGTAAACCTTGGGGATCCATGTGGATGTTACTTTGACACCACCTACCACAGCCATCAGGGAGGACCGTTTCCATGAAAGGGTGTAAATGGTCTACAACCTAGTAGGTTGTAGACCATTTACACCCTTTCATGGAAACAGTCCTCCCTGATGGCTGTGGTCTCATTCAGCAGGATAATACACACTGCCATAAAGCACAACAACAAGTTTGAGGTGTTGACTTGGCCTCCAAAGTTCACAGATCTCAATCCAATCAAGCATCTGTGTGAAGAACAAACAAAGGGCCGAAGAGAAACCAACAACATATTAGACAGGTGATCGCAAGGTTATGCCTGATCAGCGTATATTTCTGAACTCTGCGCTACATCAACCATGTTAAGGCTTGATATTAAGTCCTTTATTTGTGATTTCCGTGTGGAAACGGACATGGAGATCTTTTCCTTTTCAGCAGAACATTTCCTATGGAAAGGACAATCGGGCAGATGTGGTTAGTGAAGGTTTTGAATTCGATGAGGATTTTCTCTTTTATTCCGAAACTTCCACGCTGATGTTCTTCATCTTCGTAACTAGAGCCATTCCCAGGGGACAGGTTCCAAGCAGCTTGTTCTTAGGGAAAGCGATGAGCCTCGGCAATAAGCGGAACGTCAGTGCGCTGCGCTCTCCGTGGTAGTGGTACTTACAGTCTACTTCTACAAAGGGAGAAAAAATGTTTTGATTCTGTAACTTAAAAGAAACAAATTCTTAAATGTATAATTAAGTTTGTTGCTTTGTTGGAGACTTCGTGTGGGCTAAGAAGAGCCCCACAAAGGAAATAAGGACAGATGCGTGTGTTGTGCTGGTCCTTAATTAGCAGGAATCCCAGTTGATATGTGTTTTCACTTACTGTCTAAGAGATGAAATTCTTTCCTTTTGCACTTTTTGATCATGTTGAACTCCTAATGTAATTAAGCAGTACGCTTTTTTGCAGCAGCCTTCGCTAGCTCCCTCTGCTTTCATTATTATTTTGCTCACTTACCTCTGAGGTGTGTGTTTAACGATGCGCCTGTGTGCACAGCTGCCCTTAATTCCCACAGAAACCTGCATTTAGCTTATGAGCACTTCTGCTTTGACCAAGTAAGTAAAAAAAGCAGACTTTAGAGTCATCCCAGTTCTAACCCAAATCCATCCAGTGACAGTACTTAAGCCCCTGTCTACCTAGAAAGGTAAGAAAGCAGCTTGATCTTTTGACTGAGGATTACAGAATGGATGAAAGCGGGGAAAAGCACTCTACTTATTTGGATAGATACGCTGTGGATTGCATGATTGTTCTCAGGAGTGTAATACAATTGTTAATCACACAAAAAAATGTTATCGCAAAGTTTTCCCTGTAGGTCATATACCGGTCTATTGCATTTTGGTGATTGGGCTGTTATATCTAGAGTAACACAGGCTAAAAAATCCTTCTGATTGTGTTCCTGAACATTTTTCTTGCTCTACCAGCCGTGATTGTAGCTGCATCAAAGGTACACGCAGTCACTTTTCTAATAAGGTTAGAATTGAAATTTAAAACACTGCACAGCATCTGGATACCATATGGTTGTCACTTCCAAACTGTGTAAACATACACTCAACAAAAATATAAACGCAACACCTTTGTTACTGCTCCCATTCCCCATGGGATGGACGTAGAGACCTAAAATTCATTCCAGATACACAATATACAGTGGGGCAAAAAAGTATTTAGTCAGCCACCGATTGTGCAAGTTCCCCCACCTAAAATGATGACAGAGGTCAGTAATTTGCACCAGAGGTACACTTCAACTGTGAGAGACAGAATGTGAAAAAAAAATCCATGAATCCACATGGTAGGATTTGTAAAGAATTTATTCGTAAATCAGGGTGGAAAATAAGTATTTGGTCAATAACAAAAATACAACTCAATACTTTGTAACATAACCTTTGTTGGCAATAACAGAGGTCAAACGTTTACTATAGGTCTTTACCAGGTTTGCACACACAGTAGTTGGTATTTTGGCCCATTCCTCCATGCAGATCTTCTCGAGAGCAGTGATGCTTTGGGGCTGTCGCCGAGCAACACTGACTTTCAACTCCCGCCACAGATTTTCTATGGGGTTGAGGTCTGGAGACTGGCTAGGCCACTCCAGGACTTTCAAATGCTTCTTACGGAGCCACTCCTTTGTTGCCCGGGCGGTGTGTTTTGGATCATTGTCATGTTGGAAGACCCAGCCTCGTTTCATCTTCAAAGTTCTCACTGATGGAAGGAGGTTTTGGCTCAAAATCTCACGATACATGGCCCCATTCATTCTGTCCTTAACACGGATCAGTCGTCCTGTCCCCTTGGCAGAAAAACAGCCCCATAGCATGATGTTTCCACCCCCATGCTTCACAGTAGGTATGGTGTTCTTGGGATGCAACTCAGTATTCTTCTTCCTCCAAACACGACGAGTTGAGTTTATACCAAAAAGTTCTACTTTGGTTTCATCTGACCACATGACATTCTCCCAATCCTCTGCTGTATCATCCATGTGCTCTCTGGCAAACTTCAGACGGGCCTGGACATGCACTGGCTTCAGCAGCGGAACACGTCTGGCACTGCAGGATTTGGTTCCCTGCCGTTGTAGTGTGTTACTGATGGTGACCTTTGTTACTTTGGTCCCAGCTCTCTGCAGGTCATTCACCAGGTCCCCCCGTGTGGTTCTGGGATCTTTGCTCACCGTTCTCATGATCATTTTGACCCCACGGGATGAGATCTTGCGTGGAGCCCCAGATCGAGGGAGATTATCAGTGGTCTTGTATGTCTTCCATTTTCTGATGGTTGCTCCCAAAGTTGATTTTTTCACACCAAGCTGCTTGCCTATTGTAGATTCAATCTTCCCAGTCTGGTGCAGGTCTACAATACTTTTCCTGGTGTCCTTCGAAAGCTCTTTGGTCTTGGCCATGGCGGAGTTTGGAGTCTGACTGTTTGAGGCTGTGGACAGGTGTCTTTTATACAGATGATGAGTTCAAACAGGTGCCATTCATACAGGTAACGAGTGGGGGACAGAAAAGCTTCTTACAGAAGACGTTACAGGTCTGTGAGAGCCAGAGATTTTCCTTGTTTGAGGTGACCAAATACTTATTTTCCACCCTGATTTACGAATAAATTCTTTACAAATCCTACCATGTGAATTCATGGATTTTTTTTTCACATTCTGTCTCTCACAGTTGAAGTGTACCTCTGGTGCAAATTACTGACCTCTGTCATCATTTTAAGTGGGGGAACTTGCACAATCGGTGGCTGACTAAATACTTTTTTGCCCCACTGTAACCATCCCTCCCAAACAGTGGTCACAAATCAGTCCAAATGTGTGGTAGTGGGCACATCTGCTATATTGAGATAATCCATCCCACCTCACAGGTGTGCCACATCAGGATGCTGATCTGACATCATGAGTAGTGCACAGGTGTACCTCAGACTGCCCACAACAAAAGGCCACCCTGGAATGTGCAGTTTTGTCTCACAGCAAAATGCCACAGATGCCACAAGCAATGAGGGAGCGTGCAATTGGCATGCTGACAGCAGGAATGTCAACCAGATCTGTCGTCCGTGCATTGAATGTTCATTTCTCAACCATAAGCCGTCTCCACAGGCGTTTCAGAGAATATGGCAGCACATCCAACCGGCCTCACAACCGCAGACCTCGTGTAACCACACCAGCCCAGGACCTCCACATCCAGCAGGTTCACCTCCAAGATCGTCTGAGACCAGCCACCCAGACAGCTGCTGGAACAATTGGTTTGCACAACCAAACAATTTCTGCACAAACTGTCAGAAACCGTCTCAGGGACGCTCAACTGCATGCCCGTCGTCCTCATCGGGGTCTTGACCTGACTCCAGCTTGTCGCCGTAACAGACTTGTGTGGGCAAATGCTCACATTCGATGGCGTCTGGCACGTTGGAGAGGTGTGCGCTTCATGGATGAATCATGGTTCACATTGTTCAGGGCAGACGGCAGCTGAGAATGTCCCAGTTCTTGCATGGCCAGCATACTCACCGGACATGTCACCCATTGAGCATGTTCGGGATGTGCTTGACCGGCGTATACGACAGCGTGTACCAGTTCCCACGAATATCCAACAACCTCGCACAGCCATTGAAGTGGAGCGGACCAACATTCCACAGGCCACAATTGACAATCTGATAGACTCCATGCGACGATGTGTTGCACTGCATGAGGCAAATGGTGGTCACACCAGATACTGACCGGTTCTGGGTCCCCAGACCCCCAATAGCGCAAAAAACTGCACATTCCAGGGTGGCCTTTTGTTGTGGGCAGTCTGAGGTACACCTGTGCACTACTCATGATGTCAGATCAGCATCTTGATGTGGCACACCTGTGAGGTGGGATGGATTATCTCAATATAGCAGATGTGCCCACTACCACACATTTGGACTGATTTGTGACCACTGTTTGGGAGGGATGGTTATATTGTGTATCTGGAATGAATTTTAGGTCTCTACGTCCATCCCATGGGGAATGGGAGCAGTAACAAAGGTGTTGCGTTTATATTTTTGTTGAGTGTATTTTGCAAATATGTATTACATTTCTGCCTAGTTAAGGATGTTCTACATTGTTTCCAATCTTTTTTTTAAATGTTTATGCTCATGCTAGCTTTCATTGAAGGGTTCAACAATCTACTGTGCTTTTATATTGTTAGGTACATCGGGATCATTAAAGGAGAAAATGATATACTACTGATCATTTTATCCATCGTCATATGAAACAAACTCCAAAAGTGTCTACAGTTCCTATAATAATAGTCTGTATATAAAGGATGGACATAAAGTCAGCAGTTACCTTCTGATTCCTCGTTTTTAATCCTTGAGCTTTTGTTTTTGGCACTATATGTGATCATACTTACAAAAGAAAGCTAGCTAATTTGGTTAGCAAGGTACGTACATAAATTCACAAAGTTACAGACACAGATCGGTGAAATAATACTATCAGTTTATAGAGTGTAAAGCATAAACTCCTTGCAACGAATTTCACCCAAAAACCATTATTTCCCAAAAAACAGTGTTGCAAATGCATCATGACTTGTTCGTCTGATGGCTGTTGGAACAAAGATAATTACTGTATAAGCCATGTTGGTGTGCACTTTGGGACTGAAAGCCTGGATGCAGAACCAGGAAACTGAAAACTCATTATGCAAAGGGTACAAGTCGTCAAGTAAAATCAAACTGGCTCTGTAACCTCTGTAACCGCCCGATGAGCAGGGATGCTGGGTTTAGCCATGGCTCACTAATCAGCCTGTTAGACCATTTAACAATCTGAGTGAGTTTCTGTTCTTTCTATAAATATCAATGACACCAAGGAAAAGGATCAAAGACAGAGAAAGTATAATAAACTAAAATATACTTCTGCATGTTGTTCCCCGTCCTCTTTTCTATCAACTACACAGTGTCCTATCGAAACAAAATAACAAAAAATGCTTAACTTTAAGTCTTAATACAATTTGAAAGAGAGGGTTGTATAAAAATTCTCTCGCTTGTTATGAGGGAGAGAATTAGCTGTAGGGAACAAAAACATTTATATCACTGTATATATCTTTATTTTCAACTTTAAAGATAGGAATTTAAACATGGAGTGCCAACTGGGTTTGACTGGGTTTTTTTGGAGGAACTGCAGTTTTTTACATTAGGTTTTGGCTTTGTTTTGGAGGTTTTTTTGCAAGCCGACTGTATCCCAGTTCTGCAATTATACAGGATATACAAAATACAGATATGAATTAGACAAGATAAGCAAAAACCTATACTGACAGTTATTTCTGTCTATGCATAAAATATAGATTTTCCCTGTAACTTTCCCAACCGCTCAGTGTAAATTTCCATTAAACCTACATTTATGTAATTTAGCAGCAATTTCAGTGCAGACTTTCTGACTGGAAAATCCTCACGGCTTTTGGGTTTCACAAACCTTCTGTTCAGAGTATCTTTTCAAACTTTAAAGAGCTCACTCCAGAGCCACAGAAGGCTTTAGACAAGTTTACTACAAATTGTGATGACTAAGCTGAACTTGTACAACATGCAAATCAGTGGAGCTTCCCTTATAAAAAGAAAAAAAAAGAGCAAAAAACAGTTACGAATTTTAAACGAAATGTTTTCTATCAAAGTGACGAGTCACTTAATTGGCGGACTCCTTCAGCGCCACGCTGAATAAAAGCTGCCAGAGCTTGTTACAGTAACAGCTGTTAATTCTACCCTGACATACTTTGGTGCTATTGTTGTAATATCATAAAAAGCGAAGCTGGAACCACAGTCATTACAATGTGCTGATAAATGGCTGTTTTTTTTTGAAATGCATAAACCTGACAGAAGAACAAAAGTGGTAAACCGAGGCCCCCGTGGTGCAACATCTTTTTTTGTTTTGCTGTGCTGCTGTTTGAAATCATTCACAGTTCCGACTGTAGCAGAGCACCCGGCAGAATGAAAGCAGCACATCTGTCCTGAATCACAAAGTGATATAGCGTGTTGTGGTTTTCATGCTGTGCCAGCACACCTGTGTGAAGTAATAGCCGCTCTGGTTATGCATGACTTTCCACTACACAGCTAAACACAGTATCCCAGCCTCGTAGTTGGGTCTTTTTCTCCTGTATGCTGGTTTTAGCCTCTGGTGGAGTGTAAGTGGGCTTTCATTGTCCTTCAGCATGCCGTAAGTCATTTATTCATCTTCCTTCCTGAAATGAGTTATACTCTTTCATGTGTCGCGTTCCAGGGTTTCAAAGTGTGTGGGGGTATTTTTTTTCTTTGTCCAAACACAATCGGGACTCTCACCGGTTGTGAACCTCAGCAAATCCCTCACGGTTCCCTGACTTGTCCAAGAAACCCCCTTCCTCTTCTAGAGACTGACTGAGATTCCAATTATGAAGAAATATGGACAGGAGACGGGCGACTGTCACAGGTCCCATGGAAATTTCATTTTAATTAATCTTGGGCAGAAATTGGCAGCTATGGCATCCCCGACACTCATCACGGCTCCCTGAAGTAGATCCAATTTTCTGTCTCAATAGGCATTAAATTAGCAAGAACATTTCAACCTTCGTCACCCCTGCACGCATAACAAATGAAATACATTTGGCTACGTGACATAATGGAGTGCTAATAAATGACTCGCCAACCCGAGCAAGGTGCAGGGAGACGGTGGCAGGTGAACAGCGTTTGCCGGCACCTCATCACATCTGGGAGTGGTGGAAAGAGACAGAGAGATGGGGATGGGGCAAAAAAAATGTGCAGGTAAGGCAGATTTAGGTGGTGGAAGTGAATCTGGAGACATTTTTTGCTCTCTGTGGGGATTTTGTCAGATAATGATTTCCCGGATAGTTTGAGAGTGCCGTAAAGAAAAAAGGGGGATTAGAATGCACTACAATGACTCATCCTCCCAGTATAGTATGCAAGACTTGACTGACATTATTCTGCACCCAGGTGGCAGTAGCTCTGTAGACTCTGAAGTTTATTTACGCTCTGTCTCATTAGAAAACAGTCTAATCGAGCTCACCTCTGCAGACAGCGCTCTGAAATTTAACAAGTGTTGATTTCATAAAAAAATGCCCCCTGCACCACATACACACACAGCGGCATCATTATCGCAGAGAAGCTTCGCATTTGCCGTGTTTGGATTGTTATCAGAGTTTCCATCAAACAAAAAAAGACGTGCCGCAGCAACAGATCAATGCAGGTCTATATCCAGAAGTTCTGCTGAATTAATTTCCTTTAGGGACGCTCTGGCGCATACTGAGGAAGCTGATTCGGAGAGAGCGTGGATTAACACGTTGCCAATAAGTATGTGAAAAGTTGGTATCTGTCACAAAACTTTTAGTGGCACACGTGTGATGGAGGGGGGTGCACACTTTATTAGAGATGGGACAAACTCATGCATACAGCTGTAATCAATAGACAATGAGTCAGGGGCTCATTTACATTTATTTTTTCCTTCTGTTACTCCAGCATGTCTTACCCTGACGGGCAATGCGCATCCATTTTTGTAAAACTCTTGCCACATCAGTAGCTGACTCTCATCCGCCCACAGCACATTGCGCCACACTCCGACCGACTCCACGCTAATGTAGACTGTAAGAAACGTCTCTCTTTTGCCGAAGCAGAAAAGTTTGAGGCAATCTTTCAACAAAACAAAAACAAAAAACATTTTCCACACATTGTTCACACAGCGATAGCCATCTGTCCAAAAAAGAGTCACAGTGGAATCCAAATCTGGAGTTTACAAATCGTTGTCCAAGGCCTTAGATCTTCTGCTGCTTTCTTCCAACCCCTTTGTTCATGGCGGCTGAGGGATTTAACTAGCTGCATTGGAAAGCAGCGTGTGAGACGCCGCTTGGATGCATTTTTTAAAAATTCCCCCTTTGGTGCCAAGGAAACAACAACATTGTCATTCTTAACTGGTCTTTGTGATTTTCACCCAGTGCAGAAGTGAAATACAGAGCAGGTGAGCAACAGCCACCTCCGTCTATAAATATCAGATCATTTGCACAAAGGCTGACAGCAGTCGAGAAGCCTGATTGCAGCCAATACCGGTGTTTGTCCGGCAGTAGATACCTAACAGCAGAGCTGGGGGAGATGGAACAGGGGGGTGACAGTACAGTATGTTGTGTAATTCAATACAGGAGAAGGGAAAAGTGTGGGTTGTGCCATAAAATGAAGCCACCTGTATGAGTGATGAGCGGTTGTTGCGTATTGATTATAATAATTTGTCCTCTCGTCGGTTCCACTGGAAGGAACAAATCAGTTTGGTTATGCAGCACGGATTACAGTCATGGAACATACAGCTTATCGGGTATTAGCTCATACCACAATCCTCTGCCAAAACTAGTATTGCTCAATTGTGATCGCATGTCCTGCCAAACAGTTTACATCCATGTCTGTCCAGACTGATACACTATGGGCCAGATTTATAACGTCCTGCAAAATTGCAAACTGGGTTTTTGGTGTAAAAAAAAATAATTAAAAAGCACTTTTGGTGTTTACAAAAGAAGTGTAGTGACAAGTAAGAGGTGGGGATTCTTGAGATTTTTTGCTACTGCATATTTTGATATAAATAAAGACAATAAATTGAATGAATTATGAAACACTTATTTTACAACCTGAAAAGCCAAATAGATGGCATTGGCCTGTACAGGAAATAAAGAAAAAAATTTAACGACAGCTGTAAAAGTGAAATAGTCCAAATCAGAAAATAGATACACCAAAGTATGTATGTAGTGAATGACATTTGTAGTACAGGAAGATGGGTCCACCTTAATATGGCACTGAACCAGAAATCTTAAAACAAACCTGCAATATAAGACTTGTATGTAAACGGGTGTAACTGGAATACTGTCTGATTAGTTTTCTTTTTTTTTATGACAAACAGACGGTTGAAGCTGTGTTCAGCTTACCGCATCTTATATCAGTTGCACGGAAGTAGCTGACTATGTAATTAATCTGGGCGCTACAGCTTTAAGCAGCTATGCGCTCCCGCAGACGGCAATCACTTTCTGCCAAACGATCACTTTTTGGCACAACACCTGGAGCTAAGGGGGCAAAACAATCGCATGAGTGCTGCTGTTTGACTGAGGAAGAATAAAGTAGTCGTGGTAAGCCAATCACACGACCACTTTAAGATGACAAAGCAACAAGGTGATATAACCAGTTTTTAAATTGTGTTGAGAGGCCACGTAAAACCAGAGTCATGATAAACAATATATATGTGGTGTTTTTTCCTCAATAGTTTCGTCACGTTTAACGTCTAAGGACAGCGCTAGCGAGCACTCTCTGCTTATGATCAAATAAAAAAAAAAACCAAACAAAAAACTCGTCTTGGTGGAAAAATAAAAATGCACCATGTCGACCAATCAAAAATGATAACATGAGATTTGGTTGTTTAGGAAGAGCGGGAAGTTTCAGGAATGATGGCAAGAGAGAGAGAGAGAGAGAGAGAGAGAAAGAAAGACAGCAGAAAAGAGAGAGAGAGAGTTTTGAGATGTGAGAGATTTGTGACGTTTAGCGTGCTTGGAGTGTGTAGTTAATGTGTTGTCTTGTGTAGTTAGTGTGTAGTGTGGTGGATAGTTTTGTGTTGTCTGTCAGAACAATGAGGCGACTGCTGTCTCCGGGTAGAAACAGGAGTGATACACCTGCTGCTGTCAGACCTGCAGGTATCAGGCTGTGATGTTCTCCTTTATAATGGACAGAAATATTCGGAGTGGCACAAATAATTTGTGTGGCATCTTATTGAATGCAGAACAGCTGATTGTTCTGTAGTTTGAAATGGTTATTTAAAAAATCAAGGTAAAAGGTAAATGGCTGCAAATAACTTTGTTGTTTACAAAACTTGTGCATATGATTTTAAAATTGTCAATTTATATTTGCATTTAAAGTTATGAAATATGATTCATTAAACATGTTTGTGGTTGTTACAGTGAAAATATAACTTTCTACTCAGATTGTATGTTTTTTGTCTGATTTTAGATCAATTGTGTTAATACAGTACGTCAACATGAAAACATAACTGTAAATTCAGACACGTGAGGTTGTGCTGAAAAGAATGATACCAAACAAGGCAAAGTAAATAGTTTTTAAAGGTGAAATGTAGACGTCAAATCAAGAGTAGTTAAAAATGGCCAATTATACCCTGGACCCCAGAGGGTTAAACATTTTTTTTAAGTAACACAATAGTTACTTTTCAAGTAATTACTTTTAGAATCGTGTAACTCAGTTACTAACTAAGTTACTTTTTTGAAGAAGTAACTAGTAACTATCATTAATTACTTTTTCAAAGTAACTTGCCCAACACTCCTTGGGACCATATAATTATAAATATGAGCGTGATGAAAGTTGGGCAGCACGCTAACGTCTTTAGTCCACTCTGAATGCTCGTATTGGTCTAACCCTTTCACTCTGTAACGTTGGGTTGTGTTGTGTGGTTGAGAAGAGGCGGCAAAACACCTAGCAGGCTAGGCGGAAGGATACACACCCACACTGGTATCAGTAATCCACGGTGGTTCTTTAATACGCATTCTTCAGCAACCGTATAAAAGCCCGGCTGAACGGCTGCGGCTCAACAACAAAATGCCCAGCGTTCATACAACCCAAGCGCTGCAAACAAAACAAAAAAAGGGTCTCGAAAAGAAAACATAAGTCCGTCCCTCGTTAAGCACGAGCGTGAAGGCACGTGTCCTCATAATCACAGAGAGAGAGAGCGAGAGAGCAGTGGCACACACTGATGACACCATCAACCCTCGACTTGGGTGTCTTAAAGGGACACCACACCATAACGGCTGTTACAACTCCTTTGATTTTTTTCCTCGTACCTTTTTTTTGCCTTTTCGTCAAGTCTGTCTTTGTACCATGGGAGTATCCATAACTCAAAATTTCAAGTTATTAACTCAAAATTTCGACTTATTTTCTCGAAATTTTGAGTTAGCTCTGTTAGCTCTGCGAATTAGTAATCTACGTGGAATGCGCACTCAAAACCAGATCACAACAAATTGGCACTTTCAAGAGTACGTTTGCTGATAGTAACGCCATGTGATTCAGCTAATAACACAACGATTTCATCATTTGTGAAGCCACACCGAAAATAATCAGCAATTTGTGCATTCACGACTGGCTGTAATACTGGTAGCTTAGCTGTAGCATTTGTATCTGAGAGCTTCAGCTTCCGGGTAACAAGGAAATGATGTCATTCACGTAGATCACTAATTGGCAGAGCTAACTCAAAATTTTTAGTTATTCACTCATAATTTTGAGAAAAGTAAGTCAAAATTTCGAGCTAATTTTTCGAGTTAATAAGTCAAAATTTGTGAAAATAAGCTGAAATTTTGAGTTATGGATACTTTTTCTTTTTCTTTTTTTTTTAGGGGCAGAAATGGGCTTCCATATTGTACGGACCTGCCGTGTTCTCCTTTTTGTACATAACTGTTTTTGGAGCAAATAAAATGCAAGTAGGGATTAAAACCACAGAATGAATGGTTACCGGTGCTGGAAGTGCTAGCGCTTGATGCAGTGTTTTGATTTTGCTGCCACTCGTACCTGCAATGCAACATGCTCAAGTCTGTCGATCTCTATACCAAGTAAATGTAGAGTCATTATTGCTAACATCATACCGAAACCGATCATTTTAACCCATAAAGGCAATTAATGTAGGAGAAAGCAGCGTGTCCTGACTTATGAGATGAATCATCATCAATTTGCAAATTATGAACACAATTTATTGAAATCACGGTGAGGATAGAAATAAAGTATCACTCCTGTCATGCTAGTATAGATAGGATCAATACTGAAAATATAAATAATATTGATTGTATCTATACCAATACCAGCTTTGGTATCGATACTGCCAATATTCGGATGGATCGACCCGCCTCTATTTTTTGCGACCAATCCTGTTGCATATGCATCTCTGGGAGTTGCGATGTTTTAAAATCGGTGATGTGCAAGTTGGAGAACATTCAGTCACATCTAATAAACATTCACAAAGTGTTCCTCAGGCACTTACCACGAATGACACAAATGGAGGCTGATATTTTGATACTTCTCTCATGATCAAAGTCCGACATGGCATTAAATGATTTCATGTTCATGCTTTAGAACCTGAGAAAAGAACACCTCCAGACGTAGCTGCTACCATTTCACGAACAATCGGATATTAATAATTTTTTTCAACTATAGAGAGATACTAGGTAAAACTCTCTGTACCCTTTTTCTATCTGAGCTCTGGTAGTCAGCAGCTACTCTCTTCCAATAGTTTCTTTCTAATGTGCCGCAGGTTCTGAGAAGTCTAGGGGAAAACTTAATTTTCTTACTATGTCCCTCAGACATGAAGTCATTTGCATGAAGATCTAGACTGAAACACCGTTATCTTAATAAATGAATTCAAGGGCATCATAAAGAACGTAGTGAAGAGAGCATGTGACTGAACTGAAAGGCCACTGATGGATTCTGTATATATCATGTTGTACATGCTGGTGCTTTCTCGGCCCCTAAAAATAAAGTGAAAAATAGTGTATCAGAATCCCTGTTTGCTTTCCTCGACACTGTCTGTCTGAACAGAAAAGCCTGGAGAAAATTTGAAATACAGAGTCAGATTGTTTTGCTTTCTAGGACTGTCTCTGTGTTGCTTTCACTTTTATCTACAGTACTGTGCAAATGTCTTGAGCCACTTCTCATTTCTTTATATTTTGCTGTAAAACAACCTCGGAGTATGTGGCAGGGACTAAACACGATCACAGACTTTAGAGGGAAAACCAGCACACCGCAGACCACGGCCTCTCTGTGTGGGGATCTAAACGTATTCTACGCTAGATTCGACACAGTGAACACCATGAGACCGGACAGTGTGCGCACCGCGGATGACGTCAGTGCGCACACTGTGTCTGAGGAGGATGTGCGGAAGTGCTTCAGGAAGGTGAACGCACGCAAGCTACTGGTCCGGACGGGATTCCCGGCCGCGTCCTCAAGTCATGCGCGGCTCAGCTGGCTGGAGTGTTCACGCACATCTTCAACCTTTCCCTCTCTCTGTCTGTAGTCCCAGCCTGCTTCAAAATGGCCACCATCGTCCCTGTACCCAAATCCTCCACCATCTCCTCATTGAACGACTGGCGACCTATAGCCCTGACCCCCATCGTGAGCAAATGCTTCGAGAAGCTGGTCAGGGACTTCATCCGCTCTGCACTACCCGACTCACTGGACCCTCTACAGTTCGCATACCGCCACAACAGGTCCACTGATGATGCCATAGCCCTGACACTACACACTGCCCTGTCACACCTGGAGAAGAGAGACACGTATGTGAGAATGCTGTTTGTAGATTACAGCTCAGCATTCAATACCATCGTTCCCTCGAAGCTGGACAGGAAACTGCAGGATCTAGGACTGAGCAGCTCCCTCTGCAGCTGGATCCTTAGCTTCCTGTCTGACAGACGCCAAGTGGTCAGACTGGGCAGCATCACCTCATCCCCCGTCACACTGAACACTGGTGCTCCACAGGGGTGTGTACTGAGCCCTCTCCTGTACTCACTCTACACCTACGACTGCACAGCCACTAACAACTCCAACATCATTGTGAAGTTTGCGGACGACACTACAGTGGTGGGTCTTATCACCAACAGTGATGAGACAGCTTACAGGGAGGAGGTCAGCGCCCTGACCCACTGGTGTCAAGACAACCATCTCACCCTCAACGTCGCAAAGACAAAGGAGTTGATAGTGGACTTCCGGAGGTGCAGAGAAGTACACACCCCCATCACCATCAACGGCTCTGCTGTGGAGAGAGTGAGCAGCTTCCGGTTCCTTGGCGTACACCTGGCTGAGGATCTTACGTGGTCAGTACACACAAACAAAACAGTGAAGAAGGCGCAGCAGCGCCTCTTCTTTCTCAGGAGACTGAAAAGATTCGGCATGAGCCCCCGCATCCTCAGGACCTTCTATCACTGTGCCATTGAGAGCATCCTCACTGGATGCATCACCACCTGGTATGGCAACAGCACCGCCTACAACCGCAAAGCTCTCCAGCGAGTAGTGCGGTGCTCTGAACGGATAATTGGAGGTGAGCTTCCCTCCCTCCAAGACATCTACAGGAAGCGCTGCCTGAGGAAAGCGGGGAGGATCATCAAGGACTCCAGTCACCCCAGCCATAAACTGTTCAGACTGCTTCCATCAGGAAGGAGGTTCTGCAGCATCCGGTCCCGAACCAGCAGACTGAGAGACAGCTTCTTCCACCAGGCCATCAGACTGCTGAACACGTCATAGACACCTCAGCTTCACTACTGGAACTTCAACATTATGCACTCCATACTGTACAGTAACGCCACTGTTTTGCACATATTCAACTCTGTATATTTTTATATATTTTATTTATTGTTTACTCTATTTAATTTGTAAAATATGTGTATACACACACACACACACGTAGAAAAATATTTAGTATACACATCCAGAAATGCATATACTATTATATATTGTACATATATTTATTAGTTTCAGATGTAGCCATTCTTGTATTTTGCTTGTTTACATTATTGTATTTTGCACAACTCTGTTCCTTGTGAAGCTCGCACACAAGAATTTCACTCACATGTGCTGTACCAATGTACCTGCACATGTGATGTGACAATAAAAGTGATTTGATTTGATTTGATTAAAAATGGAAAAAAGTTGTAGTGATTTATTGAAATGTGGAAATATAAAAGGAAATACAGCATAGAAGGAAAAACAGAGTTTATGCAGTTCTAACAACCTTGAAACTCAACATTTGGTATGACCACCTTTATTGAATACAAGCTATTAAAAACACATTTTCTTGTCATTCTTTCAGGAGTCTTCAGGAATAGTTCTTCAGACTTCCTGACGGAAATCCAAAGCTCTTCTTTGGATGTTTCTGACTTTTTCTTTTTCCTGTTCTCTGTCAAAATGATGCCACACCACTTCGATAATGTTGATGTTCAGGCTTTGGGGAGGCCCATGACTCATAGTGTTCGACTGTATGTTTTTCTACCCAGTTTGGGATCACTGTCAAAATTCCATGAATTGTGAAAGATCTCTAATATCTATGGCTAAAATGCATGATAGATCCTCCACCATGTTTTACAGATAGCCGTAGACACTGATTTAACTCTCTCCCGACTGTACACACTCATGATGATCCAAAATTTTTATTAGCTGCTTCATAAAACCTGTTGCAACTGATGTTCAGTCCAGTTCTTGTGTAATTTGACAAACTTGAGCCTTTTTCCCCCGTTTCCCTTCCTTAAGATTATTGCTTGTTGACAGCAACCCTTCAAATAAGTCCATTTCTGTTGAGGCTTCAAAGATCAGTACATGGTTCAGCTGAGGAACCAGATGCATCTCTTAGATCCTGTCAGGTCTTTGCTGGATTTGAATCTAAGGGGGGTTCAGGTTTTTCTTTTTTCATAACGATGACTTCCAGATGTTGTTCACGTGCTTAGTTTTTCAAGCTTCCGCTCATCCAGTTTGTTCAATTTCATAAGGGCACATTTCAACCATGCCAAGATAGGTCAATTTTTCTACTAATAGCTACTTGGGAATCACCCTGTTAGTGAAACATTTTATGCCTGTCAAACTGTTATCTTTGACTAACTTTGGCAACAAATTATATGTTTTTGTGACAGACTGATAGTAACAAACATTCCTCTGGAAATGGTCGAGTTCAAGGACTGGACTGAAAATGAATGAAAAAGCAGCCAATGTCCAGAGAACAACTTGAAAAGGTTGCTCAAGACCACAAAAAGAGTCTGACTCCTTAGATGCAACATATAAAGAAATGAATGTTAAATCAAGACATTTGCACAGTCCATGAAACCTCACTTCATCTTTGTGTTGTTTGCTGGGTGTCCATTCTCCATTTTGCTTTTCTCACTCAGTCTTCAAGCCTCAAGCATCTCTAGCAGTAGTGTTACTCTACTAATAAAACTAGCTACCACTATAGCCAAAGGCTCTCACTGGTAACTGGAATGAAATATGGTCACTTGAACCATTTGCTCTCACTGCTCTCAAACTCGCAAAAGCAAACATCCCTGTTTTGAAGTTCAGCCAAATGCAGTCAAGATTTCAGCAATTTAAAGGCAATCTCTTCCAATTTTTTATATATCTGATTCAACTCACAGCTCCCACTGATGATGTCACATAAACTAGGCCAGCATAATTTTTCTGAAAAGTGTTGTTTCTCCAGTAACGAGGAGCACGCTCTTAACCTCCATCCCTGTCATCATCCTCTTCTTTCCGGCATTTTAATTGGAGTCCCACAGTATAAAATGCAGCCCCCTCCAACCCAGCTGTTTTCTTGCAGCATCCTGCAGCAAGACTTGTTCTTCACTAATTACCGCCGCTGCCTGCGATGAACTGTGACACGGCCGGCTCCCGTTGAATTACCCTCGCCTTTTCCCGTGTCAATATCCTTCCTGATTTTCATACATCAGTAAGAAATCTACATAGGAGTGCAAAGGGCTGACCAAAAAATGATGCCTTCTAAAGAAGCTCCGGCAAGACGAATGACTGTTAAAAAGCAATCAAGTGGTAGCAGCAGTCTGGGTGGTAGATCTCTGTAGTTTATTGCTAACGCCCGGTCACAGCACCTCTGCTGTTTAAATTATTGCTATGTAAATCACCTGAAGTGCTTTGGTATTGGAAAGCAGCAGATTTAAGATGCTGGTGCATGTGCTAAGTAGACAGTATCCCGATATTCGCCGAGGCCTCCATTTGAGGGACTAACTCCCGCTATTCATCAGCGTGTCAGTCTACCTCAAGCTGGCACTACATTCTCAGAAGTTCCCTGGCGGAACAAATGAAGTTCTCCCTGACTCACATATAAAATGCTTATTCTGTATTTCTGCAAAATGGATGTGAAGCATAGTGCCTGAAAAGTTCTGAACTACCCTGAAGTGGGAGCACTTTTACCTTATATGTGACAGCACTCGTATTCGTCCCAAAGAGATTTGCATTCAGGGTCCAGTGCATGCAAATCTTTCTGGGACCAGTGTGAATGCAGGTGCTATAAAACAATACCTGTAACAGTTTTCTTTGAATTGGGTTCCATGACATCTAGTTGCTACATTGCATGCAAAATAAGGGCTCCTGGTTAAAATTGCTGCTAAAAAAAATTGCAGTTTTCTGTCTGTAATGTATAAGATTATGATAGGAAATGGAGCCCCACCCTTATGAGCTGCAAAAAAAAAACATACAAGTTGGATACATGTGTAAGCACAAATCTTTACATGAGTTGTCACTGTCCTCTGCTGGCTCTTTTACAGTATTACACCCAGAGAGTGAAAGCTTAAACTTTGTCTCATTGTTAATCACTTCCTGTTCAGAATTTCAACAAAGTGTAATTAAACTACTTCAGCCATTATTTCCCACCTTCCCTAACTATCACTCAGCCGCCAAGCGCAACTAATTTGCGCCGGAATCCGAGCTTGTGACTGTTAATGTGCTTATCACAAAAAACTCCATTGCGCGGATTAATTGCTTAATTGTTTAAAAGTCTCTGTTGTCTTTCCCGGCGCATAGGCGTTTTGTAATAGGAATGCACTCCCTTATTCCCCAGCTTATTTGTATTCCTGTGCCAGATATGGTGTGAAGCTCAATAGAGTTTTCTCCTGTTTTTTTCCCTTTCCCACCTATTCAAGGATCCAAATTGATTTCTCCGCAGCACAGATATATCGGTCATGACCACTGAAAATCTAAGGATATGGGAAATGTTGTCATTAACAGCTGTAGTGCCTGTATATATCACACAGTGTCGTTCTTTGCATTCGTTTTGGTAATTCTTTTGAGATACCGGGCAGTGGGGGGAAACAACACACATTACTCAAGGATCTGAGCCCCACTGGGTAGTTCTGCAGTTTCAGCAGCTGATATGAAATGCAAACATGCAAGGACGGAAGAACTCACGCCACCCCCCTTCCTTTCTCAAACACACGCCCCTCCACACATGCATCCCCGGGGCTTTGGTCATGAGGTTGCCTCCTTCCGTACCCAGACAGTCCCACAGTATAAACCTTCATTCACTCCCACCTCAAATAAGTAGTGAAGCGGATTTTCAGCCTGAGAAAATGCTCGCACGCTGTTAATAATCGACTGATTGCATTTAGATCATTTGGAACGTGACATATAATATCATCATTAGCCCAACCTATCAGAAACTCCTACTTTTGTCTCCTATATGCACTCTGTAACAATTACATATGGGTTTTTTTCCTCACCGCTCAATTATTGACAATGTAAATTGCTCAAACTCCTTATTTGATCCTAATCTGCTACATTTTAAAAGAGAAGAGAATCAATATGGTTGATTTAGTCAAAGGTCAGCAGTTAAAAATTAAAGATAACCGCCACTAGATTATTTGCCACAACAGTTTTATGCAGACACTGTAATGGTTTTCAGAAGCTATCGCCGCACTGAGGTTAAGTTAAAGTTAAATTAATGTTAAATCCCATGAGGAGTACTGGATGACTGCCATTAAACATTGAGTTATCCGGGTGAGCTTGGTTATCCTCAGGCTTTTCGTCTTGTGCCATCCATACATAAAAACCTCCCTTTGGCTTCATAGCCTGGAGCTCTGCTGTTCTGTTTAGTGCCGATTACCAGATTTCAGAGCCTGGCAAACTTATCGTTGGCATTTTATTTTGCTTGTGTACCGATGTAGTCCAAGTGCAGCCTCACAAAGTAACTAGCTCGGCTCTATAGACTCTACAGCTGTTATTGCATAGATGCCTCAAGCTGTAACGGGGTGTTCACATGGGACTCATTCGTAAAGGTGCAAAATACAGAGGAGGAAATGAACACGAGGACTCGGGGCTGGGATCAAATAAATGGCATGAAGGCAACCTGTGATGAAAAAGTGAAGAGGAATGACAAGCAGTTGCAGGCGTTGTCTTAGAGAAGAGGAGCGGGGAGGAGGAGACAGACAGAGAGGCTGACAGTCATATGAACCGCTGCTGTATAGCTCCCTCCTAATGACTCCCACTGCGCCATTTTTACCAAAGGCGGGGATTATCATTAAGCCCAAGTCACATCTTCTCACATGATCCTCCATCCTGCCCAAGGTTTACTCACACACACAGGCAGAGTTGTGAGCACACGAAGAATGGCAGCGAGGCAGTGCGAGCGTGAGCGGTGGTCACAGGACTAACAGAGCCTGGCCGCAGTTCATGAAAAAGTCATGAAATTTCTTTTATGTGAATTTTTCTTTCTTTTTCTTTTTTTCTCAAGACATTAAGCATGACCGACTTTTGATTTTAAAAGTGCCGTGTTGTTTGCACATTCTTTATTTTTTTTAACCAAACCCAGGAGTTTTAACCAAACAACAGTAAAACAAAGTCCACAGCAAGACTTCAAAAGTGATCCCAGAGGAGAGCGCAGCTGAGTGTGTTTGTCTTTTCCTAAGTGGTTTTGTTGCCTAAATCAAACCAAGAGTGAGATGGAAGATACACTAAACAGCAAGAGAAAACAAAACATGTAATGTAACGATAATAAATACAATCATTAAAAAAGACTGAGGTTAATGATCCGTGAAAAAATAAAGAAATAAAAATTTAAAGGCTGTTTCCCAAAGTGCCACAAGGCTCTGTTGGATATTTACATGTGGCTCACATAGCGAATCAGCCTGTTTGATTGATAGCAAGGATCAGCCAAAAGTGTTATTTTATGGGCATCTTAGTGATGTGATATCAATGTCAGCCTTTGGAAAATCTTGTCATACCCCTGATTTATCTTTTTCAATGTTGAGTCAATATATTGCAATACTGTGTAAGTACCAGTCATTTATCATTTAGTGTTTTGGGGATCTTTGTCATGTTGAAAAATGAAACCGGGACATGATTTATTTATTTTTTTTGTCCTCTACCAGTTTCCTCAAAGTTTTTTAAGGACATGCTGCACAACATAGTTTTCAGTTTATAACTCTTTGGGAAATGAATCCAATTTTATTTATCCGGTTGTTCAGTGATGACGTGACGAATCCTACTTCCGGGTCTAAAGTAGTCTGCGTTTAATATGGCTTTTCTGTTGTTAACATGTTTAATGTTATGTATTTTCTTCTATTTAATCTCAAAAAGCTCCTAAAACAGTCAGTGATCACTGTTGACCTCCCTCGGCTTTTATTACCGCTAATCATTTATTTAAGCTCAGTTTTTAAAACCTTAGGATGTAACTACAGCCCAGCCCATGCAGCAGTATATGAATGACTATCCTCGTATTGTGGATGGATTATCTCAGTTGTTCTCCTGGCTGAAGTTTGGTCCTTTTACAGCATCCTGCCATGCGATTACATTTGTTCCTGACCACGAGAACACTCATGTTAACTTTTATCGGGTATCAAAAAGTTAGCTTGTTTATATTATGCTAACATAGCTGTGTCGCTAGCGGTCACGTAGCACATCATTATATACCAGCTAGCCAAACTTCAGTAACCCTACAAACGTCACTGCTGTTTAGTTTTCTGTCTTCATTTATGTTGGAAGTAATAACAGAGCTGTACGTTTTAATTTGTTTCCAAAACCCCGCAGTCAGGACATGCTATATTGTATTTAGATAGAAGCTAGCGAGCTAACTTCCTGCTAACTTCTAACTCCGTTAAATGTCATAAATTCTGTTTTCATGGATGCCTGGATGTTAAACTCAATTGTTACACCTGGTAGAGCAGAACGCTGATCATTTTATTAAAGATGAAAGACTTTAGACAGTTTTTCAACTCTCAGTAATGCCATAGTGATCGTTTGATATATGGACCTGCAGCGGAGTTTAGGCCCAGACACGGCTAGTGACGTCAGACTTAACGACCGGATAGAGCACCGTTGATTTAAAAAATACTAATTTATGCCTGTCAGACTTTGCTATCTTTAGAATTTTTCATAGAGTCGACTAAAAAAATTGGAACAAATTATGTGTTTTTGCAACAGGCTGCTACTAACATAGTGTCAGTTAGGTGTAGACACCACAGCGGCTTATCTCTTGAGTTAGGTGCCTTTTTTTATGATTGAATGATTCGTAGGTCAGTGTTAAAGTGGCTTAACAAACAAAAAACATTCATCTGAAAATGATCAGGTACAAAGACTGGACTGAAAATGAGTGAAAGGCAGCCAACTGCCTCTGAAAGATCACTTTAAAAATGACAAGAAAGTTTGTTTCCTTCAAAGAAAAATATAAAGAAATGAAGGGTGGATCAAGACTTTTGCACATTATTGTACATCTGTTAAAAAGTAATTAATTTTGCCTATTTGGCAGTTTAATTAAGGCTAAACTGATGTCTTTGACAGACAGTAAAGACAAATAGTGAAAAGCTGGTGGCTTCTGTCCTGGAATATGACCTTAAAACACTGCAGTGCATTTTCAGGTCAATAGAACTTTGAATTATTAAACACCCATGACAATAAATCATAGAAAATTCATTTAGGGCAGATATAACACTCTAAGGTCAGAATAATTCATAATCATGTCTATTACAGTATTCATCTTGACTTTAAAAAAAAGTAGAAGATAAGAACTCGGGGAAAGAAATAATGTTTAAATGGTCCAAACAACTTTGCAACACTAACAGGCCTCCTTATAGTCCTCAAGGGCACATAGGAACAGCAGATGCATGAGGAATGTGGCTCTACTTTCAAAAGTTACAACATGAGAATGAGCTTAGCGCTAGCTTTGTAAAATCCTCTCCGTCACGCCCCAATTATGAAACAATACAAGCCAGCTGGAATCATGATAACCAACGTGAAACTCATGTGACTCAGTTAAGAGTCTTTGCCTTACGGTGTAAGGAGTCACGTTGGGGAAAGAAAGAAAAAGATGGTTCTCCTCTTTCAAAGCTGTGGCTTTGTTGTGACATTGTTTTATAAGCCCGAGGAGAACATTTAAATGATGAATGACTTGGCATGCAAATTATTAATACTGACAGCATCAGTACCCAAACTACATCAAAACATTACTCAGTTAGATCTTTGACAATGAAATGAGACATTTTATCAGCGGGGAGGAAGGAGTGCTAACAACATGAAGTACTCTGTTGCAAGCAAAACTGCGGCATTTACTACCTTACTCTTGTATTGTGAGCTGAGCATGTTTTTAGTGCAACACCTGGTGAAGGTGAAGCTAGTTTTAGCCACTTTTTATAAATAACCCTGTTATTTTCCAGCTGAAGAGTCACGCCCTCTCAAAGGTTTGGTTGGTTGGTTTGGTTCTTTTTTAAATATACCTTATTTTCTTACAAATGTTTTATTTGTATCTAAATAATGTATGCCTTTATCTTTTTTTGACTCTAAACACCTTTGTTTATTCTGGGAATAAAGTTCAAAATAATCCTTATTTGTGTTATGATGGGTCTTGGTGCAGGTCCTGTCTGAAACAAGCTGTTTCAGTTAGACACGGTCAACACAACCTGCTAAAGCTAAAAACCAGAGATCAGAATAAGAAAGAAAGCTGATTTAAGTAACTTTGAATGTGCCAAATCCGTTGGGCATCTTTCTTTGCCTTTAGACAACAATTCTGATGGCAAAAGAGCCAAACGGGACAGGCAAAAAAAAAAAAAAAAAAAAAGAATGTGCCATGGTTGCTCTGAGTGTTTCAGAAGCTGCTGATCTATGGGGATTTTCCCATGTGACCATCTCGAGGATTTAAAGAACGGGCTGAAAAAGAGAAAATATCCAGTGAGCAGCAGATCTCTGGGTGAAAATGCCTGGTTGATACCAGAGGTGAAAGAAAGACCAGTGCTTTGAGCTGATAGGAAGGCAACAGTAAGTCGAATCACCACCAAAATCTGCAGAAGACCCTCTTGAGCGTGCAACACGTCGAACATTAAAGCAGATGACCTGCAGCGGGAGACAACCGCACCGGATGCCGCTACAGTTTTCTGGGTTTCACAAAACTTGTACAGTAAAAGATCAGAAAGATGTTTCCTCGTCTGATGGTTTCTGATGCGACACAATTGGACATAAACAACCATGGACCCATGCTGACTTCATGGGTTCCAGTTGCTGGTGGAGATGTGGGGGGTATTTTTGTGGCACACTTTGATCCTGCTTTGTACTTACTGAGAATTGTTTAAACACCACAACCTATCCGAGTGTTGCTGCTGATCACGTCCATCCCGTATGAGCACAGTGTACCCATCTTCTTATGGCTGCTTCCAGCAGATAACGCACCAAGTCATCAAGTTCACACCGGTTTCTTGAACATGACAATGAGTTCTCTGCACTCAAATGACCTCCAGTCACCAGATCTCAGTCCAATAGAGCACCTTTAGGATAGGAGATTCA
Source organism: Aulonocara stuartgranti (assembly GCF_965226115.1). Lineage (NCBI taxonomy): Eukaryota > Metazoa > Chordata > Actinopteri > Cichliformes > Cichlidae > Aulonocara > Aulonocara stuartgranti. Next base: position 34,237,804 of record NC_138941.1, read on the forward strand.
CATTATGGATGAATGATGTTATTGCGTCAATGTGAACCAAACTCTCAAGGAATGTTTCCAGCACTTGTTGAATCTGCGCCATGATAGATTAAAGCAGTTCTGAGAGCAAAGTGGATCCACCCCGATATGATACATATCGTAGCTTCAGTTGGATATTTAAAGAAAAGCTGCCTAAATTTTGTACTTACTGCACAACTATTCCATGCATTTAACTGCAAGTGTTGTTTTTGAGGAACACTCATTTTCTGCTGCTTTACTCTTTACTTGCCATTCAACAGAAAGCAGATGTTGTTATTTAAAGTCAGACCCTTGACATGAACTTGTTTTTCTTCCTCTCCTGAAAGATCTCCCTATGACGAGCATTTGATGTGTGAATTTGCAAAGCATCTGGTTGCTAATTAGAGGATGTTGATCCCCCTGGAGGATAGCTAATATACATGTCCTCGATGTTGTTAGATAATATCTAACAATTAAAAGCTATCAAGTGCCCTCTGAAATCCAGGGTAAGGCTTGCTGTGAATTAAGGGCAGACTGTAAGATGTTTTTGAAAGCATCTGCCTTGCTGATCCTGCCCTAGATTTTAAGTCCTTAGGGTTATGGCTGCAGAGTCTGTAAGCAAAAACAGACTTTTTTTTCTCTAATTGCAAAACTGCCTTGAGGTTATGATAGCAGCACACCAAAATAATCAAGATTTTTCACTGGTATCATCAGCTTATTTGGAGTAATCAGTGCTTTTCTTTTTTGTTTCCACCTCAGCTCCTTCACCTGAGGAACAATGAAGCAAATCAACATCCACGTGCTCGAGGGGCAGTTGAGGGGAGATTTCAATTGAATGTTGTAGAAATAATTCATAGAACAGCTAAACTGGGGGGAAATGACACAAAGCAGAGGAAAGTTCTTGTTGTTTTTTAGTTTTGGTTTTTTGCTTCTTCTGCATATTAAACTTTTTATAGTCGTGGAAACAATTGAAAACTATGAACTCACACAGTATAAGACTCATAAGAAACACCTCTCACAAAGACTGATGATTTTGGGTATTTGCACATATCGTGTGTTTTCTATTGAATCTAACATTACTGTATCTCCGGCCCTGGAGGTAACCGGAGATCGACAGACGGATTGGTGCGGCGGCTGCAGTGATGCGGACGCTGCACCGGTCCGTCGTGGTGAAGAGGGAGCTGAGTGTAAAAGCGAAGCTCTCAATTTACCAGTCGATCTACGTCCCTACCCTCACCTATGGCCACGAGCTGTGGGTAGTGACCGAAAGAACGAGATCGCGGATACAAGCGGCGGAAATGAGCTTCCTCCGAAGGGTGGCTGGCCTCTCCCTTAGAGATAGGGTGAGAAGTTCGGCCATCCGGGAGGGGCTCAGAGTAGAGCAGCTGCTCCTCCACATCGAAAGGAGCCAGCTGAGGTGGTTCGGGCATCTGACAAGGATGCCTCCTGGGCGCCTCCTGGGGTTGGTGTTCCGGGCATGTCCCACCGGGAGGAGGGCTTTAGAGCATATATCAACAGTGTGCATCGGCAGTGATGCTTTTCTCTTATATAAAAGGTAGGGTGGCCTTCTTTAACAAAAAGAAGACAGCCAGAGTGTCTGGTGTTTATTTATAAGGCTCTACTTCAAAGACTTTCTGGTCACCTGTAATCTCTTATTACATTTAAATAGAGTATTTACAGTGTCAGGTCACAGGACTTTCTAACACCAGCTATACATTTTACTCACGCTGGGCTTAGAAAAACTGGATGAATGGGCGCTCAGTGTGTTGAGCGGGCGACCACGTGACATACGGCTGAGAGCAGCCGGCCCAAGTTTGAGTCTGACCTGCAGCCCTGTGCATCATGCCTTCTCCTCTCTCTCTCTCTCTGCCCCTGCTTTTCTGTCCTTTCTTCACTGTATCTATCAAAATACAGCAGGAAAAAAAGAGCCAAGGTCCCGATCTCAGCGAGGCTGCATGTTTAAAGGATTTAAGAATCATCATAATAAAATAACTTTATCCAGATAATTAATTTGGGGTGTTACTCTTTGTTTGTGGAGGCATGACCCTGGATACAAACATCACAGTGAATCAAGAAAATTAGCTAAATGCATTAATTACGGCCAACAAAGATAAAAAATTATGTGGAGAGAATCAGAGTTAGTAAGCATAACCAGTTAGACCACTACCCAATAACACAGTCTGATGGTGAGAGTTAGCAAAATAATTATAGATAGTTACTAGTAACTTTGAAAGAGATTTTAACTGAAAATTAGGTAACATTCCATCTAACACAAGGACTGAGTTATCTTATATGTAATATCTTTATACGTATAAAACTTTTATTAGAACTAACACAAGCAAAGGCACAAATTAAACATAATAAATGCCGTAACTACACGTAAAACAAGAGTTGTACATGATTAATGAATGACAATTAACAGTAACCTTCACCTCAAATGCAGCTGATAAATAATGTGGTGAGATCAGAATCGTATTTAAAAGAAGAAAGTCGTTTAAAGTTTTGGAAACTGAGCAAACAGAAGAAGTCTGGATACTTCTTGTATGTGGGTCAGCATTTTTCTGAAGGTTGCTTGCTGTGGTTACACAAAGTAATTCAAAGCTGCACAAAGACTTATGGTCTCTTTATATGTGAGCCTTTGAAGATAAATCCACAAAAGTCACATCGGACCAATAGTGAATCTGTTTATCATTCAGTGGCTATTCTCAAAAATGTGACTTTTGAACTGACGTAACAGGAAAATAAGTCCTGGAGATTTAATTCAAATTCAGACTCTCAGCACTGTTTGGATTATCATGGCATCAAGCGTAACGGTGGGCAGATTAGCGTTCTGTAAAACAGGAGAAATAATGAGCAGAGGAAACACGCTGCTGTTCGCCTGATCGGTCCTGCCAGAATTTATTTAGCAAGCACAAGCAGACATCTTTGCTTCTTTTGTCACTTAGCTTAACCACAGTTGTTCACTGTCAATCAACAGTATCAACATAAAAGAAAAATGCAGATAAAATAAAAAGATACACATTTATCATAAACAAATGAAGAAAAGAAGCCAAGGTGTCATGTGAATGGTTTGTTGTGAAGGCTTACATTCAGTCTTCGTTGTGAAGTGAGCTGTAACTCATTCTTTAGAAGTGAATTTAACTTAGAGCTGCAGGAAAACATGTTTTTCTCTCTCTCTGGTGTCTTTGGTGGTTGAAAGATTCATCGTATGGTCACACGTCCAAGCTGTTAAACATTTGGGAGGCTTGCTAGCAAACATGTCGTATCTATGTTTTTAAATTACAGCCATCTTTAGGAGTGTGTTGTACTCCGTGTTGAAGAATATTAAATAATTCCTTAAAGTTAGTTGGAAACAGAAGGTCCTTATGTGTGACAGGTATACAGCTTTCCCTCCTGCTGTGTCTGAATTTACTCCTGATGAGACAACATGATGTCCCACCTTCTGCTTCTCTGGGATTGTAAAATTCATATATTCTTACTTTTTATGGTCTTTTATAACAGACATGCCGAGAAACTGTTTACCTCTTTACCATTTACATCTTGCACTATAAAGTTTTTGTAGTCCTGAGGATTTTTTTCGAGACTTTTGCAAAGATTTTGGATATATTCGAAATATAATGACCTTGTCTACATAACACACAGTTGGCTAACAAAAAATCTGAGCTTGCCCTTTATTAATCGCCGATAAGTACTGTGTGTTTGCATGGGAACTACAGCACTTCAGCCAGCAGAACCAGCTTCAGCACTGGTTGTGTGGGGAACCCAGATGACATTATTGTGTGGTGTGACCTCCCCAGGCCACATCTTGGGTTTCCCCTCCCTGCATGAAACATCATTATACCTTCTTTATCTCCAACAACCAGACTTGCCACCATTATTACCTCAAAAGCCTTCCTACATGCAATCCCTCCGGTCTGACATCACACAGCTAGTTCTCATGACACTGATCACCTCATTCCCCACGTCACATTACTGCCAGAGGGGCTGGAGATAGGGAACTTTCAGATGGAGAAGAGTGTGCCTTAGGTTTGTGCGTGCAGTACGAGCCCTCAACAAACACTGTGTGTTTCTGTGTAAGCTCTGACTGGGACAACAAATTTCCTTGTAGGCAAGTTATAACAATCTATCACGCGGAGCATTTAAAAGGCTGATTAAACCAGCAAAGTATTTATTGATCTGTTTTGAATTCAGATTTTAAATTTCCATGCATGACGTGCAAGGAAATAGGAACCTGTTGCATTGTTATTTATTCTGATTTAAAACACAGAGACATTTTTACATTTCTCAAAGACTTTTTCTTGTGGGATAAATGCTGTTCGTGCTTTCAAGTCTCACATGCTCTGGACAGTAAAATCAGGCTCGGGTTTGGGGAAAGAAGGAGGTGGAGAGGGAGGGTGGAGGGGCCTTCCTGAGAAGTCAAATGACCTGAAATATGATCACTTTAGCAAACCTCTGAGGCAAGATTAAATTCCAGTGTCACACACACTAGGTTGAATTTCTTCAACATGCTGAAAAATTTTTTTTATTATTATTTTAACTCTCCAAACATCTATTCCTTTGCTAAAAGATTTGTGAGGGGGGAACTATTACTTCATAGCTAATTAATTTTCATACAGTGCTCATAAAAGCGCACTGAGACGTTACACTGTGTGTGTGGAAGTAGTCATTTATCATAATTTGTGTTTCTTAGAGTCAGTTATTAATTGGACTTTCTTACATTTAATGCTGTGTTTATTCGGTCGACTGTAGACATCCAGGGACTTTTTTTTAGAGGAATAAAAGTGTGCATGACCGGATCACACTACCTTCTCCATCCCTAGGAAATATGATGTTATGTGATGGGATCACGCGGGAGTCAGTAAATCCGGTAGTCATGCGCTAATCCGGTATTTAAGGTCGTCGGTTCAGTGGTTTTGGGGGGGAAACAGAAGTGGAGTCTTGCGTGGGTGCATGGAAGGTGGAGGTTTACACCCACTCATTTGGCAGAGAAGAAATAACTTCTGATGTGAAGTGATGCAAGTGTATTTTGGGGGAAAATAATTAGTTCAGGTTTGTACTCGAAGTCAGTCAGTAAAAACAGACTCGAAACCAGCCGTGCGTAAAACTTTGGCAGCGACTTTTCTTTTTTGGATAATGTGGCAGTTCTGCTTTTTGGTGATTGTGGGCGCGGTGGTTGTGAGCGCTCAGTTCCCCAGAGAGTGTGTGACTCCAGAGGGTCTCAGGAGTGGACAGTGCTGCCCGTCGCCTTCTGGACTGCCTAATGACCCGTGTGGCTCCAGCACCGGGCGTGGACAGTGTGTGTCGGTGGCGGTGGACACACAGCCGCATGGGCCTCAGTACCCGCACGACGGACGGGATGATCGGGAACGATGGCCCAGCCGTTTTTTCAGCCGTACCTGTCAGTGTAACGGAAACTTCAGTGGTCATAACTGCGGCCGCTGTAAACACGGATTGACCGGGCCCAACTGTGACCAAAGAGTTCCTGTTGGTAAGTGCAAAAAAGCTGCCAAAAATGTACCAATTACGCGCATCTTGGGTATTAAAAACTGATTTCCAATTAGCGCGACCGGTTGAGCTAATATGTTTTTTTTTCTCCAATGCTATAATCCTCCAGTGAGAAGAAACGTGATGCAGCTCAGCGCGGAGGAAAAGCGTGCGTTCGTGAACGCATTGGACCAGGCCAAGCGCACGGTGCACCCCGATCTGGTGATCGCAACGCGGCACTATCCGGGCATCTTTGGCCCTGACGGGAACACCACGCAGTTTGAAAACGTCTCCATCTACAATTACTTCGTTTGGTCCCACTATTACTCCGTCAGCAAGACCTTCCTGGGCGCGGGGCAGGCCAGTTTTGGGGGCGTGGATTTTTCGCACGAGGGCCCCGGTTTCCTGACCTGGCACAGGTACCACCTGCTCCAGCTGGAGCGAGACATGCAGGTGAGATAGTGCAGATAATTAGATCTATAACAGCGTACACTGTAGTATTGCGGATGTCATTAGGGTCTTTTTAACTCAAATTTGAAAAAGAAAAAAAAACTAACTGATTTTGTTGCCTGAGAGTCGCTAATCATCACTTAATTGTTTATCGACATCTTTAATTTACCAGTTTAACACCGACAAATGTCCTTCTTGCCTCCCACCACCCCACCCCACCCCACCCTCCCCTGCCCGCTTGTTTTGTTTTGTCTAATGCGCTGTAATGGCGAAGAAATCATAATTGACGAAGCAATGTCACACCTTAATAAGCGAGCAGCGCGCAAAATGTGACTTTAACCACTTCAAATTAGAGATTGGATTCGGTCTGCACACCATCCATTTGGAGAAAACAGCACTGAAAGGAGCTTTGTTGAAGAGGCGTTATTAGACTTTAACGATCACGAAAGTGACACGTGGAGAATGTTAATAATCCGCTCCAGGGTCGGTGTTGCATGCATCAGTCGGGTCACAATTAAGGGCAGAGAATGAGGCTGCTGTGTGTGCTGTGTGGGTTTGAACCCTGTCAGTGTTGGACTCCTGCAGAGAAGCTCCTTCCTTATCCTGAGCAAGTTTCTGGTTTAAATTGGGATCCCTAATTAGTGCCTTGTTTTTTGTTGTTCTGTTTTCATCCTCAAATCTGTCACACTGGTGAAGTTTGAGGGAAATAATAATAATAATAATAATGGATTGCATTTATATAGCGCTTTTCGGGGCCCTCAAAGCGCTTTACAATTCTACTATTCATTCACTCTCACATTCACACACTGCTGGAGGCTCTTTTTTTCTCCAGTAAGAATTAGAATGAACTGTCTCTGCTTCTTGTCCTGCTGCATTTAAATCATATAGGTAAGAATGCCTGGATTTTATTAGTGTGGTGGGGGGGTTTCTATCTTCAACTCACTCTTTTACCCGACTGGTTTCATATCAGCAAGCATAGACTTTAAAAGTGGGATTTGGTAAGTTTTCCTTTGATAAACCACCGGAGAAGAAGAATTGAAGGAGGGAATAATTCACAGCCAAGCAGACAGGCTATGTTCCTTTGAGATTCATGAATATTTTGCCCCTATAAATCCTCTATTGAAACATTTTCTTTACCTTTACGCCTTATCTTAAACTACGAGGTTTTGCATTGGAAAGTCATGAAATAAGTCGGAAGCAGAGCAAGAGCGCTGCACTGCAACTTCCTTTCACAAAGTTTCATCATTTCTGAATCCATCGTGACTTTATAGCGCCGTATACATCCCCCCAACTTCTGTCTTCATATAGACGTTCTACATAACTAAAGGGATTAAAAAGACTTCCACTAGAGCTTTCTTTTTTAGCACAATTTATTAAAAATAAACGAAACTTTAAATTAGATCAGAAAGATTGCAATACCGACTCTTCAGACTGAATGCATTTGGTTTGCATCACAGTCAAATACATCCTTATCCATGGCGACACACTCTAACCCAGCCATGCTTTGATTTTATTCATACTCAATACCCAGGACATGCTGCAAAACCCTTCCTTCGCCCTGCCCTACTGGAACTTTGCTATCGGGGGAAACACATGTGACATCTGCACAGATGACCTGATGGGAGCCAGGAGCAATTTTGACATGAACTCTCTGAGTTCTAACTCCATATTCTCCCAGTGGAGAGTCGTCTGTGAGAGCGTGGAGGACTACGACACGCTGGGAACCATCTGCAACAGTGAGGCTGGAGACTGGTGATGTTGCAGTGATCTGTGGGGGGGTTTTGTTTTGGAGTTCTTTTTGAAAATACGGTAATATCCAGGTTGTTTTCCTTTCCCTCCCTCCCTCCAGGCACCGAGTCTTCTCCCATTAGAAGAAACCCGGCAGGAAATGTGAACAGGCCTATGGTCCAGCGTCTCCCGGAGCCCCAGGACGTGGCAGACTGCCTGCAGGTCAACACTTTTGACACGCCGCCATTTTTCTCCACCTCCTCTGAAAGCTTCAGGAACACCATTGAAGGTGAGCGAGCACAAAGATATTTCTGTCTGTCTGTCATACAACTCTTTTGCGTTCACATACACAGCTTTTCGTGCCCTTTCGTGCTATTTTGGCAGGCTACAGCGCCCCCAAGGGGAACTACGACCCTATAGTGAGGAGCCTCCACAACCTGGCTCATTTGTTCCTGAACGGGACAGGAGGACAGACTCACCTCTCCCCGAACGACCCCATCTTCGTCCTGCTCCACACCTTTACCGACGCAATATTTGATGAATGGTTGAGGAGGCACAGCCCAGGTCTTTCAGTAGCATCTGTTTTTAAAAAAACGTATTGTCCTTCATAATGGCGCGGTGAGCTTTTGTGCTAATTTAAAGTGCTTCCCGACAGATGCGGCTGTGTACCCAGAACAAGATGCTCCCATCGGTCACAACAGGCGCTACAACATGGTGCCCTTCTGGCCTCCGGTGACCAACTCGGAGATGTTTGTGACCGCCCCTGAAAACCTCGGTTACTCTTACCAAGCCGAATGGCCAGGTACACATTTGACCCGCACGCCTTTAATCTCGCCTTCAGAGAAATGCTCAGATGACCTGTAATCATTGTTTACTCCTGCCTTTCCAGGTGAAAATTTCACCCTGAGCGAAATAATAACCATGGCCATAGTCGCTGCCCTTGTGGTCGTCGCGGTCGTTTTCGCTCTCACCACGTGTGCTGTGCGTGCCCGGTCTCACAGGAAGGAGGGCCACCAGCCTCTGCTCGGGGATCAGTACCAGCGCTACGATGATGAGAAAAGCCAATCTGTTGTATAAACTCTCTCTCACACACACAGACACACACAAGCCCCACTTTAAAGCGCCTCTTTGTCTCACAGTGACACGCTTGTGTGGTTTGTTAAAGTCTGAATCTGTTCTCACTAGAACATAAAATCATCTCTTTTGTTGCTGCATTTGTGCGTCTATATTTACAAATAGTGCAGATGTAAATATTGACTTTTACATTTCCTACTTACTGAAGACTTTTTATAATGAAAAGGCCCTGAAATAGACTTTCACCCCGTCTCTGCCCAGCGTCACCCCTCCAGGACCCTGAATTTGATCAGTGGTTAAAAAAAGGCCTTAAATCAGGAATTGCATATCAAGATCAGCTGACTTCTAAGTTCAGTGTTTGCTGATTCACTTAACAAAAAGGGGGCACGCCTGAAAGGAATGTGCCAGTGAGCGTTTTACATCCATTTAAAGTAATGAAGGAAGTAATACTTCCTGAACATGACTATCGTTTTACTAACTGCATACTCTACATCATCCCCTGAGTTTATCTGACTTTTTAGGTTCGCTTGGTTTAGCTGCACAATACCAGAAAAGGTATATTTTATCAAAGTGCCCATGCAATTAAGCCATATTACCCACAAGGGGGTGCTGTAGTTTAATTTCTAGAACTCTGCAGGACCTACTGAACGTTCAATAGATAGATGTGCTTTTTTATGATGTGTTAAGTTACTGTTTCACCTGACTTGAAATGTTGCTAATAAACGAAGAAGTAGAAGGAAAATAAAGCACAGTGGTGATTTAGATCAAATGTAAAAGAGTGTCAAGAGTCTTTATTTTCTGTCTTTTTAGCTGAAACACATTTTTCATACAATAGTTGAAAAATGTAATTTATACTTTTGTATTTTTACATAAATAATTCTGTTGAACTTAGGGGCTATACATTAAATAGTTTGGCATCTGGGAATCATTTATGCTACTTAAGGGTGTGAACAATGCAGGCCCACGGGAAAATCACAGAATTTGATGTGGAACAAATACAGTGTAGAAAATTGGCATAGATAGCAGTGGGCATGGATTTCAGGCTCATTTGCTGCCCTGCGTCCTCGTGCAGATGGTGTTACGCGATAAGCGGCACTGCCCACGAGGTTAAACACTGTTTGCATTGAGTTTTTTGCAAAGCAGTGAAACAAATGTTTAGACTTTTTGTGAAACGTCTTGAAATGTCATGAAACCATGACGCTTTCTTTCCAGGCTCTTTACACTACCATGACCTGGATGATTGAGAATCTGCGCAGAGACGTATTTAAACTCTTTACTCAAGAAAAAACTAGAAGAAGTTAGCTTCAGCTGCTTCATTATTCACAAAGGGTGTTTAGTTTTTACACCAGATGACCTTCTTGATAAGAGCCCCAGAGGCCTTGGGTGACACCAGGGATCTTTTGCTTGTTAGCCAAGTGTGTAAACCCCTGTACTATGGAGCCACTAATCCTAATAAGTGCCCTAATATTACAAAGGTTTTAGCATTAAAATAAACTTAATGCTTAAAGTCTCCACAGAGACCCAAGTCTCCTTTGTTGTTGGGTCAGGAAGTCTGACAAATCGAGGGGTACAACATGGACCTACTTGTTGTATTGACCCCTCGTGACAAGGGAGCAGCCTAACAGTAATCTGGCATGGTGTTGTGTGCGTGTGTCGTCCCTGTGTCTGACAAAAACCTTTACACCGAGCAGCAGGTATACCATCGCCTCAACATCCTACACTGTCGCATACATATGACACAAACAATGCTATAACGACCCCCATACACATTGAGGTGGTACTCAATTGTAATGGAAAATGACCAAAACCAAGCAGAGCAAACTCAGGCTGAGTAGTCGCTAACGAAAAGAGGCATTATATTTTCAGGGGGGGCAGTAACCATGCCCTTCACCCCTCTGGACACGCCCCTGCTATAACTTCATTTATCACTTCTAGCAACCGTCTTTTATTACAGTTACAGGACTCTGAAAGCACCAGTTGACTGTGACTAGTTTCCCTTGACAACACGAGCTCAGCTTGTCGGGGGGGTCACGAGGTGAGAAAATAAAGAGAATTAAAAGACCTTGCAAAAAGTTATTCATAATAAAATTTTAAACAGTCATGCTTATTTTCTTTGTGGGCTTTTGCCACCGCTTTTGAAAAATAATATCCTGGAAACACCTCTGCTTTTTTATTTCTCTCGCTCTCTCGTCTCACCTGTAGGGAGTCTGGTTTCAGAGGAAGCTCCCCCAATGGGAGGGTCCGCGGAGAGCGCGTTGTCGTTAAACTGTCCATTCACGAGCTTAAATGGGAGGTCTGTTGCTGTGGCAGCGGTGAGTTTAGCGTCACAGCGAAGAAGCTGCGATGAGCGCGCGCCTTAAAACTTTTATTAGCATACTTTGACTCCACTCCTCTCTGATTAAAGCTCACGCGAACAGCCCGCCAGGCTGTGGGAATATAACCTCCGTGGTCGCAGATAACTGTCCTGACTGCGTGTGTGACACCCCGCGATGGAGGAGGACAACAGCGTCATGCGAGACTTGAAGGACATAGAGACGAAGTTGGGCCGAAAAGTTCCGGACAGTCTCTTTCGCTCTCTCGCCGGAGGGAAACACGACAAGTCCGCAGCGCCGCATTCAGGGAACTGCAAATGTTGCGCTAACTCTGCGGACATAAAAAGACTGGAAAGCAAAATGATGTTTCTCAAACAAGAGATGGTGAGTGTATTGTCTGAGCTCTATAATAGCTTGCAAACAGTTTAAGTCTTCTCTTTAAAGCTTAGTTTCAGGTGTTGTAAGTAATATTTTAATAATTACTTTCAGATAAATGTGGTGGCATCGTTGTTTACTGCCAGGGTGGTCTTGTTTCTTCTGTTGCGTTCAAGGACCTTACCTAGACACAACAGCATTACCTGAGCTCCAGGTATAACCATTAACTGTGAACGACTGTCACGGGGGCAGGTGACAGCCGTTCACACTGTGCTGCGGGCAGAGGACTGTTTGTGAACTCCCGTCACCTCAGGGCGCTCGCCCCCTCTCCTGTCGTATGATCCAGTCCACTGCAGTTGTGCAGCTGTAATTATCTCCCCATGCTTGCATAGTTTTATCTGCAATCACTCAAATTGTTCTCAAATGTCCCTGGAATGTCCTGCTAGTCTCAAACTCCGACAGAGTCGCAGCAACGCGCCATTTTAAAAAGGTCAAGACTGGTATTAGGAGTCCCGAGCAGATGGTGTGTCATAGCCAGCAGACTGACCCGCTGCCACAGATCTCGCTCTGATAGGATTAGTTTATTAAAGATTACTGTAAGGACAATAGTAGATCTGTAATTGGCTTTTTTTAGACTTAAATTTTTGGTGGCAGTTATTTTGTTATGCAAGCATCCTGTAAAAGGAAAAAAATACTAAATGAATTTATTTTAAATGAAGTGAGTGTAATCCCAACTGTGACTGGTCTCTCATTTCAGCCACTAATCCAATCAGACCACTTCCTGCATGCACACTCACAAGTTTGTGCCAAGAAAGTAGCATTTAGCTTTTCTATTGCATTATTTGCGAGCCCAAACTAATCAAAGGAGCAAATGAACTGTAAACTGCAGTCCCACCAGGTCTGTTTGGGGTTTTGTATCACAAATCATGTTTTGCATCCAGTGCAGACAAAAACTGTGCTGCACTAATTGTGTTTCTGATATTCATTTTGTGATAGAGACCCAGTGGTGCCATCCTATTAACACAACATAGCTGCTTGGCCTATAATTCTGGTGTAACTCCATCTGCTGAGCTTCTGTGTGTGTGTTTGTGCATAAGGCAGGTGGTTATACTTGCAAAACAAACACACCGGCAGCAATGTGAGCCAAATGAAGGGTGGTTACAAATCCACTCTAAAGAAAGGCTGTTGTGTCAAAGCAGCTGTCTGGAACAGTCTACCAACCCTGTCTGCCTTCATCTGCCTCAGAGTGTTTTCACTGTAGCAGGATGTTGCAGCTGCCCCTTTACCAATTTTCATTCAGACCGGGCGTTTGTCACCAAGTAGACGCAGGGGGAATCCCTTTTGAATGACTCCATAGGCAGTTCCATCCACCCTCAATAGCATGGTTTGTCAGGGCAGGAAGTTTAGTCAATGGCCATACTGTGTAAAGTAGGCATCGTTTATCCATTGTCCTGAATAAAAACTGTCTCTTGGCTGTGATTTGACATGCGTACAAGTCGTTTTTCCGGTGTCACATGACCCAACAATGACTGGAGTAGATTGTGTTTTCTCTGACTAATTTATCTGTGGGGGAGAGTACTATTTCTGAGACCAGGAATGATCCTTGAACCTTGATGCTTACAGTAGCAATACTGACACTGCTCGTTTTTAGTTGTTTTCTTGGCTTCCACTTTACTTATGAGCTCTATTTCTTGCACTGTTAGTGGACTTTGACTCTGTCTTTAAATTGTCACGCCACAGCTACTGGCAAGAAGTAGTCCAATGCCTGAATTACGCTTCAGCGCGAAATCGACGCCATAATCTTCCAGACCAGTCGGACTCATTGTGATCTGTGTTGACCGGACATGTAGTTACATTTCTCAGGTCCCTTCAGGTTACCTGGAAGGTTACAACATGAGGTTAAAAGGAGTTTCCAGTTACGACTTCGATTTTCCTCAGAAGTCTATATCTGGCATAACTCATACCTGTCTGTTTATCTACAGATTTAAATAGGGTGCTGGTGTTGCTCACGTGGCTGTTACAGGTTACGTAATTGCTGGGTCATTTGCTCCAGTTCTGTCATTATAAATGCTAAGAAGTACACTTTTCACTACTGTGTTTGTTCTTTTGAATGCATAACTGTTAGGCAATTACAACTAAATAAAATACTCTACAAGCTCCCCTGCAGTGTGCTCAGAACAGTCAGACAGTTGAATCTGGAATACCATCTTTGCTCTGGAGATGATGAGAAAATAGTGGGACCAACAGACAAGTCACACAGTAGAAGAAGAATATACTGGCTGGGGAGAAAATAATTTATCATGTGTAGTTATTTATGAATCCTCACTAAGATGATATGACCGCGCGCTTTAAAAATAGTCTTGTTTTGTTGTCACGACAAGTAATGGATAACTCGTTTACCTGACTTTGGTCAGATCAGCTGGTAACTGTTTATGGCGTTTCAAACAAAGGCTCTAAACACTAGTGGCATATTTAAAAAGGGAACTTCTTCCTTTTAGTAACAGAAGTACTTGAACTAAGACAAACAATGTCTTTAAAAAAGATTAAATCAGTTACTAGTAAAATAAAAGTAGGTAAGTTACAGAGGCCTGGATTACCTCCTGTATTCCCCAACCAGTTGTCAAGTCGTTGCTGAGAGTTGCTGGGTGAAATTGGTACTAAAGAGGGTCCTACATCAAAAACCTTTTTGTGATTGCTTCGGTCACTAGCAGATTGCCTGTAGTTTGTATGGAAAATGCCTACATGTCTGCCAACAGCTACCGAATACCCTAGGCACATTTTGCAAGTGTTTGTAGACAAGTTGAAGTTTTTCATACAAACTACAGTGGCCACTGCAATCTGCTAGTGGCCAGAGTAATCACAGGATGGTTTTTCATGCAGCCCTCTATACCTTGTTACAACTAATTTGAGCTTGCAAATGACATCAAGTTCGAGCAATTGCCCACAACCCAACTGGAGATCGTCAACCAGTCTCTAGGCATATGTGAAAGGGTCTAATATTACAAGGTGTAGGTTAATTTTTCTTTCCCCCCTTTAAGTTAAGCTTACCCACTGCTTACATTAGCCATGTATTTAGAGAACAGACATATTGATCTGTTAACCATATTTCCTGAAATGCGAAATGCAGTGACCTTACTTGAATGTTTATTTTTCTCCACAATACAGGCAAATCTGCGAGCCATTGACGTAAAGCTCATGCAGCAGCTTATGTCCATCAACGAGGGCATCGAGTCCATCCGCTGGATGATAGATGACAAAGGAAGCGTCGCCAGCCATGACAGCAGCCTAACCGGCAGCTTATACAGCCTGTCGGACAGCCAGGACGGCGCCTCGCTGCGAGGAAGCTTCAATAGTTTGAATGATGGCAACAGTGACGGCCTGGATGGTCTGTCTGTGGGTAGTTACCTGGACACACTAGCAGAGGACCTCCCGGATGAACCCTCGCCTACGGACCTTGATTGTTTTGTGGATAAAACGGTGATCGACGGCGACGCCTTTGCCAAATCGCCTTTGAAACTCAGGGTGGAGTCGGATGAATACTACTGCTTTGGATAATAATGATAAGCTAAATGTGGCGATTACAGAGGGACTACTGTAATTTGTGAAGAATGGTTTTCAAAAGTATTCTTCACTTTTAAAACAAAATGCTATTTTTTTTTTTTCCTCAAATTGTAGCGAGATGTTAGCAAGTCTTACCTGATGACTAATGTTACGTTTTACTTTCCTGACTCTGTCGAATCGACGCGCCTCTTCAAAGCGTTCACGCTTAACATTCATGTCTTAACACTTTAAACGCAGGTTAATTGAAAGGGTGTTTTATCATGATTCAAAGTTCTTGTTTTCAGCTATCCAATACCTCACTGGGTGTATCTGTCACACTTTTTAGCCTAAAGGTATTTTCAAAGGTGGGTGTGGAAAAAGTAGAAACATCAACTGAACAGCCGATTTTCCTCACTATCTGTGGAAAACCCGACTCTGAGTTTGCGTCAGGTCAACCACAATCAGCTGATCCAGACTAGATTGGGATTTAGCAGCCATTTGGAAAATTGGACATTTCATGCTGAGCGATTCTCGAGGTAAAACAGTTTCAAGTGATTAGTCTAAGTGTCACAGCAAGTGCACTTTGCTTCCATGCCAAATCCTGAGCTCCACTGCTGTATGTGTGAAACTTTTAGTTCTGCTTTTTATTGTTTTTGTTTTGTTTACCGACAAGAGTTCCCAAGTCAAACTCTGCTCAGCAGTAGTAGTTAAAGCATGTAGCCTAAAACACAAGAGATTCGTTGCACAGATTCTTGACTGAAAACCAAAGCAGTTTGATTGTCTCATAGATAATTTAGGGCCTGCTTTAACAGCAGATGGGAGGTTTATAAATGATGGACATGTGTGGGACACATGTTTTGCTCTGTGGGCAGATTTTAAATTCACTGTTGTTAAAGAACAGTTTAGCGAGAGCGATACACCGCTGTACATACATGTGTTATTTTTAGCTTTAAAGCTCCTGTGTTGACGTATCTGACGTTTGTATTCGCCTGCTTTTTAAAGCAAAAACTGTTTTTTGTTGTTGTTTTGTTTTTGTTTGATTGCTGATGATCTGTTGTGGAAAATGAAATAATATATTGTGATTTTTCTTCCTCATTGTGCTAAGTTGTTTTGTTTTTTCTTTAAGCAAAGAAACTTCTAAGTATGATGCATTCTGAACCTTTAGGTCCCGTTTTTAGAAACAAACCTCATTTTGGGATCCAAATGAGATGGAACGTGAACCTCACAGTGCTCGCCTTTTTTAGCTGATTGAAGTTGAGAATAATCTCTTAATAATGAGGTCAGACTCCGCGGTGCCCCGTGTAATGTGCCGTGGAAAATTACCCTTGTTAATTCACATTGTTAAAAACTCTAAATTGGGCAAATAGCTGTTTATTTGTAACCTTTAAAATATCCAAGCTGTTAACAAAGGAGGAGTGTTTGGAGTCATTTTCTTTGGCTGGCATAAACTAGCGTTATTAAAGATGACAAATCATGCTGCCAGAAACTCACGAGTATCTGTCATCTGGCTGGAATGACTGGACTGCGTCACTTGAGAGTAACTAAGGCAAACAAAGACGAGACAGAGCTATTGCTGAAATGCCAGCCATGCAGAGTCATTGACGGGCTGTTATGTTATTCTCATTTGCAATGCATCGCGCTGGCTCCTTATCTTTCATGTGATAATTGCAGGTCCAGACGAGCTATAGAGGGTAAGTCTTCATGGGAAAGATGAGAACCCTGCTCTCATCGGCCTGCAAATGAATGAGTGGCCTTTGCCCACTGTACTTCAGTAGCTGTTACGCTCGCTTGGAAATGCTGCCTTGCTCCCTTTGTCCACAGAGCTCCATGTGCGCTGTGACGAATGCTGTTTAGGGTGTTTACTAAACGGTGGCAGCAATCTCAAGATTGGACACAAAGGACACTTTTAAGTGTTACATTAGGTCCAGACAGATATAATCACTGCATCCAGGCACATTAAGCATGCTTTTAACTTTGTCTCGCTCCAAGTGCAGAGCAGCTTTATTTGGTTTTACGCTGCCTTATCTCTACCACCCAGAGGCTTCGGCGTAGCTAAAGACCCCTGTAAAGCTGAACCGGGCTGATTCCATTAAAACCAAAAGATCCGCGTAAATGACAGCGTGACCTTCATGTCAGCAATTCAATTAAAAACAAAAAAATATTCTCTAAACTTTCCCAAATGTAATGTCCCAAAAAATATATCCATATCCAACAACTGATAGCTCATTACTTGCAGGGAAACTGTTGAGACTAGAGTTAGTGGCCGTGAAAGAATTGGACCTACCGAGCAGGTTCTGTCAGTTTATGCTGAATGAGTCTTGAGTCAGAGTGTTGCATGGTACACTACACATGAATGGCAGCTGCCATTTGCCCATTTTCTGTGGTTTTAACAAGTGTACGTTTGCTACGTGAAAGGGACTACCAGTTGATGGAGCTTTTAAGATAAAGACAGCTGCCGTCTTTCAGCGCAGCATGCAAGACTCAAACTTTCATCAAGATTAAACTTGAGCCCATCGTCATACTTCATTTCCTCTTGATGCCAACATGTAATGACATCTTTAGAAATTTAAGCAAGGAATGCTGCTGTCAGTGCTTTATTACAGTCAAGTTTGCAGATTCTCCCATCAGCAGCGACGGCCACACTACTCTGGGGGTGAATGACACCAAGGCTTTGCAGAAAACAAACGAGAGGAAAATCGGCTGCAGTCGCCCGTGTTCGGGGGGGAAAAGTACAAAACAATGATTTATTCATTCCTTCAGTTAGTCCTCCGTTACTTCACTTGTGCACATATAATTCCACCGCCGTACAGTCGAGACAGCAGCTTCCAACGGGGATCCATTAGCAAATTAGACACTGGGGTTGGACCTGTGCCACAAGATGAAGGGAAACCAATACTGTCTGGTATCTGGGAAACTGTCACCACGGTACCAAATGAGGATACGGGATATGGGTACTGGAAAGGGGTTCGGGGGGGGGGGGAATCAAAAGAGCCGGAGACGGCACGCACCCCTCAAACGGGAAGCGGCACATACAGGCTAAACATGTCGCCTTATTTTATTCTACTTTAATTAGCTTTTCTCTCTGCGGCTGTTTACTTTGTTTCAGAGTGCTGGAAGTTCTTCTGCAACTTTATATCAACTGGAAAAGTTCTATATGAATAAATATCAGTGCTAAAATAATCTATTTCTTTTATACCAGGATGTAGAATGAATGTGGCTCGGTGGGATGTGCAGTCACACTTGTGGTGGACAGTAGTGCTTTAAGTTATCTTTTCTCTTTTTTTTTAGCTCTATTACAATAGCAGGCAAGAGGAGCATCATGCTGGGAAGTAATGAAGCTGTGGAAAAGTTTCTGTAGGAAAAATCACTTAATGAATGTCAAGGTCTGCTGTAATGTTTTCCCTCACATGGCATTTTCTGCAGTGCCGATGGGATGATGGCACGCAGATTCATTCTCGTTAGATTATTTTTTGCTTTAAAGTCAGATAAACTTTAAAGAGAAGGTCTTGAAGGAGCTTCGTTGGCCGTCTGCCACGCTGTGAATCTGTGAATTGTTCTAAAAAGGCTTTGTGAAACTTGGCCACTCTTGGGATCTGCTATGTTCACAGCACAAGATGCTTGAAACTGTTTCCGTCGCTGCAAATAATAGATGTTAACGATGGCTGTCTGCGCCCTCTTAAATTACTCTGCTGGCATTTAGAGAAGTGCCCTTTGGGAGCTTCTGTAAACATCACATAGGAACATCGGAGAAACCCAAATACAGAAATTGGACAGCTTGAGAACTTGTTGCCCTCCAGGCTGGTCAGGCTGCATTCCAGTCATAATTAAGCCAGAGCTGAGTTATGAAACTTGATGCAGAGTGCGCTAAAGCAATAACTCGGATGCAGAGCTGGATTTCTTCCTTTAACAGTCCAAAGAAAGAGCGTTGGCATTGGCAAAGGATGCACGCTAAATACAGGGAGTGCTTGGTTACTTATCAGATGTGCAACTACAAAGATTAGAACAGTAACCCATGAGACCTAATCTGCACTCTGCTGTTCAGGAATCTCACTGGATGTAACAAATTACACCTAATTCACCGTAGTGTTTTACTGGTACAGTGAACCTCAATTTGTTTATTTTTCAACTCAACTCTTTTCTACACTTCTAGTTGCTTTTATAATTTGTTTTTTTTTTACTACTTTAGAGTAAATCTGGTGACGCCATAACTCATTATCTTCAGAAACTCCCACCTGTCAGTCAAACACAGATACTGTAAAACACTGACGTATGTTCTGGGTCCGAAAAATGCCTAAAAAGCTGCATTCTGTCTGAAGGCCGTTAGATTGCGATAGTTGTGGTTTCAGAAAAACGTCCAGTCCTATATTAGTCTATGAGAAATCAGCTTTCTGAATTGACCTCTGGAAACACTTACCTGATGAATTTATGGGCTAACTCATTCATTTTGGGTCGTACTGAATAAAAAAAATTAAGACTTTTTAAAAAATAACTATTGGTCATACTGTGTTTATAAATGGAGGATTATCTGTGATTTGAAACTGCGCATGCCAAAGGATACAGTTTCACAGTCACAAGTGCCCCGCTCATTTCAACACTTCAGAATCAGATGTCCAAAACCAATAAGAGAAAGTACAATAGCTCCGCCCACTTTTTATGCTGTCTGTGCTTTGATACAATTTAAGTGGACGGGTTGTAAAAATGCTGGGGTGGGGGGATAAATTGGCTCTTGTTGCCAAAGCAGTTGTTTGCACTAGGTAGTATGTGCATGTTTATCTTTGCTGTAAAGTTTGATATTTTAACATGAGCGTCTATGGGGAGTGACTCACTTTAGAAGCTGTCCTCAAGTGGCCATTTGAGGAACTGCAGTTGTTGGCTTCAGATTTTTAAGTTGATTTAAACTGAAATTGAAACTGATAAGATTTATTCATTTATATTTCTAATCAGTAGTATATCATTAAAAAGTACAAAATGCTACTTTCAGCAGCTGGTCCCGATCAGCACAGTGGAAAGCTCCACATGCTTGGTTAGAGAGACTTGTTAATCTATTTTTTTTACACTGGATGCCCTCCCGATGCAGTTCCAGATGGATTTATGTCTCCGTCTGAGATTGAAGTGGGAATCTCTGAAAACTTTTGCAACCAGCACATCTACAAGCCTAAAATTATAAAATACTCTACCAGTAAAATTAGCCTAAGTCGTTGAAAGCTAACATAGTGTAGACCCAAAACATAAAAACTCCCTAGTTCGAGATGAGGAGGAGATGCAAATTTCTTGGAGGGTTGTATCAGGAAGGGCATCCCACCTAAAGATTTGCCAAATCAAATATGCAGATTCATCTGGTGGCATGACCCATTATGAATAAGAGAGCAGCTAAAAGAAAGATTAAGTTTAAATCTTAGCCTAAACTGACATTGACTTAGTCTGAATTAAGGATCATGCCTCATTCAATTTAAAATACATTAATACTCCTAACAATCAAGCCTGACTCTATACTTCCTGCATGATCTCACAGCTTATTGGATTAGACTTAGATGGCTAATAGTAGTATCTCACAACCAAGCCAAATCTGTTAAAAGTTGAGGTTTCTAACTGATTTTGCACATCTTTTATTAACACCTATAGTAGCTACTAACAACTGCTCCTGATAACGGAAAATGAAAATAGCTGAAAACTAGCTAAAAGAACCAGAATCATTGGTTTTTGAATGTTGTTATACTGACTCATACTGGTTGTGAAAGAATTCCTTTTTTTTTTTACACAGGCACAAACTGGTAGAACCAGTTTTACTCTATGACCACCTCTAATGTCAACATGTCTCAACTGTTGAGGATGTATTCCACTGAATGAAATCCTTTCTTTTGTACTGGGAACTGAGGATTGGCTAATTAGTCATCAGTAACCACAAAATTGTAACCTTTATCCCGCTGACTGATTCACCTGCATTTTACTCACGACATCTTAAGTGCTATATAAAATACGTCACATAAAAACAACCACCCCTCTTCTTTTTTCTGTGGTTTAGTTATTTCTTTCTGTATTCTCTCTACCCAGCCTGTTCTTTGCCTTCATTACTCCTTTTGTCTTACGATATGTGGGGTTGCCCAGTGACTGCCTGGCTGCGGTTGATGCATTTTTGGATGGGGTGCCTTTTCCTGACCGCTCGGCAGCAGCCTGAGCCGTTGAGCCAGCTGAGATTAAACAGCAGCTAAATAAGCCGGGAACCTTCGGCAGATAGAGAGAACAGAACAAAACAAGCGTCTATCCCATTTGATCTCCCCTTTTTTCACTCCCCTTTTGCTCTTTCTATCCAGGCCAGGAAGCCTTTCCGTGACTATATTAGGAATCAAAGAGACTTGTACAGAAGGCACTGACCCCGTCAGAGCGTTTGAACTTTTGCTTTGCTCTCCCGATAGCGAGCTCGTGAGTCACGGAGGAGACTGAAAGAAAAAATATGTGGTATTCATTTTTGCTTTGAAGTTTACAGAAGTCGTAGCGTTTCTCATTACTTCGGTCTATTTTGCCTTTGAGATAAACCTCAGCCAGTCAGCGTGTTTGATTTGTAATGTGAACAAAGTAGCCGTGCAGCTGAAAACAGAAACAAACAGACTACACTGAGTTATTCCCACATTAATTATTTCCTCGCTGGGTCGAACTAGCGCCAATAAGGAGCTCTCCTAGCGACAGGCCAAAGAGGTCAAGAATCTTTTCAAGTGTTTCCTGGCAACAAGATGACCCTGCGCTGGGGAATACCATCGTTGTAGGCAAGCGTAGTTTGTTTTGTTTTTCCCCAAAATGACAGATTCGTGATTCAACAGACGCTCATTGAGCTAAATGAGGGCAGCTCGGGGTCGGCAGGAAAGCGTTACAATTGATTGACCATTGAGGTCAGGAAACCTTTATCTGATGACTTAATGATGACCTATCACCAGTATATTCACTCATCTGCTGTTTTTGATCTTTTCCCTAGTTCTGCCCATGTGAGTGCTCTTCTGTCATCATTTCTGCACATGTTACACCAGATACTGCAGCTTTCTTGTCACTGTTGGATCTGTGCTCCCCTATAAACCGTCATCCTTCATGCAAAAGAGATGTGATCCTCTTGGGAAAGTACAAATTCTGCTCAATGTCCTGCAAGGAGGGATTCTCCCATGGTCTTTGCGGAGATGCTGTAGTCGCCGCTGTGATCTGGAGTCGTGTTATAAAATTAGACAGTAAAAGAAAACAATCGTATCGCCATTTCTTCTGAAACTATACAACATCAGATATGTTGTAATGTTTGTGGCTCATCTTCGTGCATTCGTAGCTGTCATCTGCTTTTTTGTATCACATCAAATCTGCCTGTTTCTGCTCCTTCTCAGTCTTTCTAACAAATCCACACTGACAGACACACAATGCCGTTAGTGTCCCACCTCTCTGGAGGGCCATCCAAGTTCAAACCACCAAATTTGCCACTAAAAGCTTCCTCTGCACTGCAAAGCTGGTGTAACGGGACCATGAAGGTTTCACTCAAGTGCTTTGGTTTAAGAGGTAAAAGACCTCTAATATCCAAAGAGGGATCAGGGTGCAAACCGGCAAGGTTTCCTTGGCACCCTCTTAAAGCCCCCTCATTCAAATACACAGCTTCAATGAAAACACAGGGTCATTTCTCCTAGAGGAGGATTTGGATGCTCTCCACTGTTGAGATGTAATTTTGGTAGATTCAAATTACCCACAAGTTTGCATGCCAAGGAGAAGCAGATTTAGGGACTGTGGAAATCTGGAGAAGAGTCGGTTTCCTCGGCATGACTTTTTGATTTTGACCAAAATTGTAGCGTTCCAAAATATCTCTTTCTACATTTGTCATCACCTAAAACATCACAAGCATGGTCTGATATGTTCTGAGCTATAGCAGAGATTGTACAAAATTGAATGGTCTGGAGAAAGAGAGATGAAGCGGTGGCACTGGGACGGGATTATTATGCATATCCATCCATCATCTTACTATAATATAGAAAATGAGCTGACCAACTAAAACACAATTTAGAGTCCTGCAAATACCTCCATCTACATACGAGCGGAAAGGGGTTTTCACCCACTGCAGTCCTCCAAAATTTCAATTGCACATCACTTTAAATGGCTGAACTATGCATTAGTCGAATGCTAATTGGTTGATGGGAAGGAAGGAAAGGAAAAAACAAAACCAAAGGCAGACGTTGCAGTGAACACTTTTCTGTTTCGCTTCAGGTCTTTGTGCATTATAACGTCACTCTTTTCCACGGCTGGCTGACGGACCAATAACAGCACAGGTGAGAGTGGCCCACAGACCGGTTGTACCACATACTTTGTACACTGCCTGCAAGGACAGCGGAGCTCTCTCCGTCCCTGGACTCCCACTGCAGACAGGCTCTCGCTGTTGAACCATAAATTCCACTTAAAACTGGCACACAGTTACAACTTGGGCCCTGAAGGTTCTTATCTATACCAGGGGACATCATGTTGCTTGGCAACCACCTAATGGGCATAAAATAGATTTTATGCTCTTGTAAGACCTTGTAAAATCATTATATCCATTTATTTTCATGACATGTAATTTATATCCACAAATCTTACATTTTACATGATATATTATGATGTCATCACGTTGCCACACGTGGGTGGGTGTTGGTAGTTACAGACCAAACATTATTGTAATATGTGGATGTACTAGTGTTAATAATTATTAGTAGGCAACACTTGCTATTGAGCACTTGAAATACTAATCGACTAAGCCAGTCAGTCATATTTTATGTACAAATGAGTAAACACATGTAAGCAATGTCCAATTGGACAGCTAGACTGGTGCAATCCATCATGACATTCAGTAAAGACACGTGGACGTGATAAATAGCTTCATATGAAACATACACAGTACCGGTTGGGATAATGTTTAACTTTGTCCTTTAAACTATACTTTTTTATGAATGTTTACTTAGTTTTTGATATGTGGACTATTTAGTTTAATCCATTTAAATCAACATCTCTGGTGTATTAAACTCTTTTCACAGAGCTGAAAGAGGACAAAGAATTAAACTACATCAATAGCACACAATGGATTGTGGTTTTTACTGCTGCTGACTGAGTAAACAAGAGCAAGCAAGCCTTGGTACTTGTATACTTTGCAGTATTATTAAATGACCATTAGTGATGATATTGTATATAAGATCCACTGCAATCTGTTTCATAAAACTGAAGCGTGTCATTTAATTAGAAAAATATAAAAGGGAAAAAAACACCCCCAATTAATTTTAGTAAAGTTACGAACTGGTCAATGTGTTTAACCTGAAAGTATAAAAAGTGGGTTAAAAAAAACTTTTTCTTTATTAATAATACTGTACTTGTGTTTTCTGGCATTCCTCTCCACACATTCAGCTGCTGAAAACTGACACTGCTGAAAATAGGCCATGCTTTTGTCTCTGATTACTCCTTCATTCAGCCTCCCAGCCCCCATGTACATACCCTATGGGGATAGCCACCTGTCTCAGCTGACTCCTGGGATGCCTCTTTGGCCTTACAGACAGCCCCATTGTGCTGGGGTGGGGTGAGTGGGGCTAAAGCCTCTTAGCCGGCTGTTACTGATAGGACTCAGGAGACTTCTGCTGTCTGGGAAGGTTTACAGAAGTGACAAAGACTAACAGGGTTCACTTCCTGTATTTTTTGTTGTCATTACTGATTTCAGGTTTGCATTCATGGGTTTGCTCAAATGAAGGATTAGGGTTAATCCATATAGTCAATAGTGCAGTACAGACCAGCTGAGATGACACCAGCTTTAAAATACAATATGGTGACTGGAGAGAGCAAAAGCTGACCTGACAGTGTTCAGGCTGCTGGTTGCATTAATGATTTCCTCTGTGCTGGATCATCGTGTGAATCACTGCTGCGCGGCGCGTTGACAGCTTGTCCGCTTATGTAGATAGATGACCAGATAGTGTGCTCCTGCCTGATGTAGCCACACAGGTGAGGAAGTTGTACTTTCTGCTCGGAGACTAATGAAGACTAATGATCTTGCACATTGCTGATAGGGTAAAAGCGCTGGAAAAGCAAGTCAGATTTCCTCGACTGAAAAACTATCGAGCTGTAAAATATCCTGCTAATGGCCACTCAGGAACACCTCTTCAGATATTTATACTTATACATGAAAAAAGTGCCAACCTTCTACATTATTGAGGTGTTTGGTATCACATGAGTAATATGGTAGTATAGTTAATTTTCTTCTACTTGCAAGCTCTTCATTAGAATAAATTCATGGGGAATCTCTGCAGCTTGGCAAGCAATGCAACATAGCATGGATTCCACTGCAGCCCACTTCTGAAAACAGAGGGATGATAGATGTGTGGCTGCAAGCCTTTCACACAGGCATCCTCTTTTGTTGTACAGATGTTGACATTCCAGCTTCAGGAAACATTTTACAGCAGTGTAAATGTTTGCTGTGGGATTTTTGCTTATAATAGTGCTTTTTTTAGCTCTACGTTGTGGCATCAAGTTGTTTAGACTTCTGTGATACTGATGTGGTTAGATAAGTAGCACACGGAGTTGCTGATTAGTTTCAGCTACTTTGCTGTTAATTAAATGAACAACCCCCAAAACAGGAGTGCTGTAAGACGTGGAGGCCACTGACATTTTGTGGAGCCTGGTTAGCATTTGTCATAGAATACCAGAACTCTGTGCTTTTCGCAGATAAGAGCAGGTTCATCTTGAGCACATGTGGCAGACGTGAAATGGTCTGGATAAGGCGTGGAGTCATAGTTGTTACTGTTCAGGATGACCAGTTAGGTGGTTGGTCAGGGATGGTCTGGGGAGCCATATCCGTGGAGGAACATATAGACCTCTACCAGCTTGGCAACTGAACCGTGATTGGCATTAGGTATCGGAATCAAATCCTTGGACCCATTGTCAGATCCTACGCTGGTGCACTGGGTTGAGCTCAGTGATGACCAGATCCAGATCTGGACCACCATCCCTCATCTCATTAAAAGCATGCTCCGACATTGTCAGACGTGTACATATCTGTGGGGGTCATACAAACTACTGAGTACCATTATGAGTTGCTGCAATGAAATTTCAGAGAAAATGTACTAGCCTGCCGCATCATTATTTTTGCTTTAATTTTCAGGGTGTCTTTGAATTCAGCCTTCTATAGGTTTCATTTCCGTGACATCCTTTAGTTCAGCGGTCCCCAACCCCATCGTTTGGTACTGGGCCGCGAGAGTTATAGTTCAGGTGTGAAATTTATGGTTTTCAGGGTTTTTATCGTTATTTTTTTATCGTCATTAACTCGGTTTCCCTGGGTCTTTTCCAGTGTGTTATGAATAAATCCACGACACCTTAAAGGCCGGTCCGTGAAAATATTGTCGGACATAAACCGGTCTGTGCCGCAAAAAAGGTTGGGGACGGCTGCTTTAGTTAGTAAAACAATGCCCCTTCCATATCAGCATGATTTGTTCCCCCCCCCCCCCCCCCCCCCCCCCCATTAAGATCTGACGAGTTCTATAAGTGTTCCTTTTATTTTTGCAGCAGTATTTAGTGTTGCAGTACTGCCTGCACATACTAAAGATAAGAGCCCGAAGCTTCAGACTGCTCTAAAGCTTCTTTGTACTCTTGGCTCAGTATCATGTCTGTAAGATCAGATATCTTTAATATGGCCAACTGAGGGAAACAGCACTGTCTGTGAACACAGACACCACATGCTGTGTAAACCCTCTATTTATAAGAGGCAAGAAAGCTGACTTAAAGGAGGATTGGCATTAAAGGCGGAGGAGCCAAAACACCTTGTTTAGGGAGAATGGATGAATTGAGGGGGCTGTATCAAGCTGTTCTAGTAGAGTCCAGAATATAATCCCAGGAGTCCACCTTAAAGCAGAATAACTCAAGAATGATGTGTTGTCGAGAATCTGCAGCTCATCTCCAAATAAAGTCTGTAAGAACACTTTGTTTCTTCACACACACCGTATCAATAATGAATGTCAACCCTCCTACCAATGAAATCTGTCAAGTCATGAGAAAGTGCCCCTTAATGGTCTTATGTGTTTGCACGGCCCTGCAGCCATGTCTGTTGGCAGCTCGTTTTGTGCGCCTGTCAACAAACAGAAATTTGCTGACTCTGTGACGAGCACGACAGGAACAACACTGACTGGGCCAACGTGTGCCTTTATTCCGAAAAGCCATTAACTAGATCCTCGGAGCGAGGCGGAAACTTAGCCAAAAATGAATCAGATTTCACTGGAATAATAATAAACAGTGATGAACGGGTAGCGCCTCTGTCGTTTAGTTTGCCTGCAGGACTCTCCGCGTATCAGAAGAGCATAAATCTGTTCACCTGACTGCAAGCAACAAGTTCACGCAGGTCTGATGGAAAGGGTTTTTTTTGTCCTTCTTCCTTTTGAATTCCCTGCAGCTTCAGTGAGATGAAATCCTCGCAGGCAGATGACACTTTCTGTCTGACATTTTCTCAGGCATGTGTTCAGCGGATCTGCCACTAAATAAATAAGCTCTGAGAGCCTCGTAAGTAGCTGTAGGGCAGTTATCGTAACAGGCAGCTATTTAACGTTTAACATTAGCATTCAGGGCTTTGCAGCATGCCTTTTTTTCTGAAGGAGTCCTCTTCACGGATAAGAACAAC
The DNA here is from genome assembly GCF_965226115.1 of Aulonocara stuartgranti. Taxonomy (NCBI): domain Eukaryota; kingdom Metazoa; phylum Chordata; class Actinopteri; order Cichliformes; family Cichlidae; genus Aulonocara; species Aulonocara stuartgranti. Next base: position 34,265,398 of record NC_138941.1, read on the forward strand.
AAATGTTCATCTATTATATATATATTTCACCTAGTGTCATCGCCTTCCTGGGCACACACACGCACAGTTTCCTGGTTCACACGTCTTTAAGAGCGGTTAAAAATATTTCCCTCCTGAGGAGCCTTTGCAGAACCAGACTAAAGAACGTGCTCTTATCTTTAGAGGTGTCGCAACTTTGTAACCCACGTCGCCCCCTTTCTTTCTTTATCATCAGCGTGACAGCCAGACAGACTCTCGCCATCAGTGCAGTCCAACCGCAGGTGAACCTTTGGCTGTTCCCTCGCATTCCCATGATGGGATTTTTCACAATGATTAGAGGACATGGTTACACTCATTTTAAGCTTGAAATCTGCTACGGAAGTCAAAACCGGCAGAACTATCTGACATCTGTGGTGGGTGGGTAGGTGGGTGGATGGATGGATGAGGGGATATAAGGCGCAGTGGCAACAAATTTTTAAACAGTTCAACCAAGTCATGAACTGCAGTGATTCATTCACCTGGTTAGGGACATGTAAACATGCTTTAAAGCACTACAGAGGCCTTCTTTCAGCACGCTGTGGTCTCATTTGGAGCCAAGTGGAAGTGCTCGCCTCTTCGCCCTGCGGGGCATCCTCGTAAATCAAGCAGAAGAGCTGGTTTTTAAGTGCAGCAGCAGCCACAGCAGCAAAGGCCATAGAGCTGCTTAAGTTATTGTTGCTCTTTGACAAAATACAGAGGAAAGATGTTGTTCCAGGTCACCTTTGGAATTTGAGCTGCATTTCCACGTTTGTTTCTTTCCTTATGTTGCGCAATACTTTCGAAAGCATCGTTCCAACGATGATAGTGAAATAAGACGACAAACTTTTCATTCAATTCACAGTTCACAGAACATTTGGGGCTTTCTTCACTTTTTCTTTTTCTTACTTAAATATCTCCAAAATTCCAACATTATATCTCACCAGTATTTTCCAGCATCTCCAGCGCAAACACTGCAAACTTACATCATCAGCCTTGAAGCTATGACCTGCTCTGTGACTCTACAAAGGCTGTATTTTATGACTTTATTAACCTTTTACAACAGTACAACGACAATTGAAGGTTAAGGGGAGATAATAGACGTGTGATGCAAGTAATGAATTGGTAACCTTCCAGATAAAAATAAAGATTTCTGTGGTTGATAGCTCCAGATGGGTTGTGTTGCCCTCCACCAAACTTTCCAGTTCACAACCATTGCAGCCCAGTTTTAAATAGCTGTTATAGCCTGAAGGACTAACAACAATGCCTCTAAATAATGTCATCTTCACGATTGTAAAGGCATATCGATGTGAATCCAAAGTTAGGCGAGCAAGTTGAAGCCTGAGCGGGATTATTTATAGCGTGCCATGCGATTTGACGATCAGCCTAATGGCGCTGTCAGGCTTGTGGAACAAAGATGGAAAACTGGCTCAAACAGCAGCGAGGCCTGGAGGCATGAATGGGCTTTCATCACACTCGCTCTTCCATGATGCATTGAAATCAATAGGATGCTCTCGTTCTCAGCCCAGCGGTGCAGATAGGTGTCAGTCAATACTATGCCCCATTAACAGATGAGGAACGAGTGCATTCCAATGTGTCTGCGAGACCTTTGACATGTTGCGACACAGTGTTATTTTGCAACACTGTTTTGCTCCGCTGATGTTTGATTCCCGATGATATATTGCTTTATGCTGATATTAAAGATACTCAAACTGTGAAGCTGATTGGCTTTAGTGATTTCTTGAACGTTAGGTAGTAGGTGCCAGTAGGTTTGCAGATTTCTTTATTAGAATAATATTTTTGACCTTTTAAAAGATAAACTGTGATAAAAAAAAAAGAAGTATCCATTTAATTTTGCACTTGACCTTCCACACAGGATGATTTGCAGTAAGCGACAAACTCCAGAGCTGGAAAATGATGTCCAGACCAGTCAGTACCCACAGACTCAAAAAAAAAATACAATAACACGAAGAAATTGTGACACCTATGAAAGAGCTCTTTTATGCATCTCCTGTTTAAATTCGTTCACGCTTAAAGTTTTGCCCGTGTTGGAGTATTTTTAATGCCGATACTGTTTATATAGTTATATATTGCACACTTAGTTTATGCAAGGTTAATTTCCAAGAAGTCTGTACTCCAGCTTTAGCGCTAATTGCCCTCTAGCCTAGCTAGCTAAGTTTGCTAGGTTTAGCTAAACGCTTAGCACTCTTCCACATACCTCTTTTTCAGTTTTGGTAACATAAATAAATAAAGTAAATAAAATCCACAGACCCAATGCTTAATTAAGGCCATAAAAAGAAATCTAGTGAGGAACAACAAGTGCAGAATTGTTTCTTGTGCAATGCTACATCATCTTCACCTGGACAGGCAAAGTAGCACGTAGCATGGCTGTAGGCTGTTTGGTTAAGCATAACAATTGAGGGCTGTGTTCTGAAATTAAATGAGTATTTGATGAGGAAATACCAAGCATGCACAATAAAAAGCATGCTGTTCAAAAGCCTTGCCTTGCTTCAAGCTCAGATAGCCCTATGCACACCTCCAATAGGCAAACACAGGTAATTCTTCCACCCCGAGCTCAGCAAACATTTCCCAGCAACTATGTCACTGCATTACTTTAGACACAGCTCATAAAGCAATGATTACACACCGGTTCTTATCAGACCCCAGCTGCGGTGATGTAATTCGAGGCTGTAACTGAAATGCAAACATACCAGGGGAAACACATGAGGTGTGTTTGAGGCAAGCAAGGGTGAAGTAGCTTCACATTACCCCTGCACACTCGTGAGATAGTCTGTGTAATATGGCTCATTAACACCGTCTTGTCTGTCTAGCCAGAGCTGAGTCCTGAACTGTTTGTATTGCCAACATGTAATAAGAGCAGTTAAAGGGGGTCAATACCAAACATTTAACGCCAGTGCTTGGTGCTCCTTCATCCGACGTGCGTTGCCGTTGTCTGTGTAAACGACCCTGACGCTCCACTTTGTGCAAACACACCAAAGGGAAGGTGGAAAGCCCATCCTGCATGTGATGTAATGTGGCTAACTTGCAGGTTTACTTTAACAGTCAAGGAACAGGAGGGAGTGCAATGACCTGCAGCTATACTCGCAAGGAGGGAAAAACCTCACTGTAAATCATGACAGCGCTCCGCTTCCTGCTTGCAAAGTGGGACCTTGACATAATTTGGGGTTATGATGGAGAAGACGGAAAGTATGTGTTTGTTTGTTTGGATGTTTACTCAGAGGAATATAATTGTCACCGTATAAATTTAAAGTGGGTAATTCAAGCCTCTTCTTTTTTTTCTTTTTCGTAAACAAGCCTGACAAAGTCAGACGTGAAACATACGAGTCAAAGACTGAAAACGCCACATAAGCAAAGCCCTTTCCTTCTTCTTCTTCTTCTTCTTCCCCGTTCATTCTTGCAGCATCGAGCCAGTTTCCATGCTCTGCCTGCAGGAGTTGGTTGCTCACATGAAGCCCTTAGGTTCCCCTTATGATGCTCTCCCTCCTCGATTTTTCAAAGAGGTTTTTCTCACTATAGCATCAGCTGTACAATCCATTGTAAATAGTAGTCTGTCCTCTGGTGTTGTACCTGTCAATCTCAAACATGCAGTGATTCAGCCTCTACTCAAAAAACCTGCTCTTGATCCTGATATTATTGCGAATTACAGACCTATTTCCAAACTGCCTTTTATCTCAAAGATTCTTGAAAAGGTAGTTTACAAGCAATTAATGTCCTTCCTAGAAGAACACGGTATTTTAGAAGTTTTCCAATCTGGTTTTAAAGCTTTACATAGTACTGAATCTGCCCTTTTAAGAGTTTTTAATGATGTGTTTTTGGCAAATGACTCAGGTGACTGTGTTATTATTGTGCTGTTAGATTTAACTGCTGCTTTTGATACAGTGGATCATAATATTTTAATTTCCCGCTAAGAGCAGTTGGTGGGTATGCGGAGTACCGCACTGCAGTGGCTCAGATCCTATTTGGCAGAGCGAACTTTCTCTGTGAAACTAGGGGAGTTTGTATCCTCTACTGCTTCTCTTCAATGTGGGGTTCCACAGGGTTCAGTTTTAGGCCCGCTTCTTTTCTCTCTATATCTCCTACCCCTTGGGTCTATTTTCAGGAAACATGGGATTTCTTTCCACTGCTACGCCGATGACTCCCAGATTTATTTCCCACTTAAAAAGATAAATGGCTTCTCAGTAGACCCGCTGCTCAGATGCCTTGATGAAATAAGGACTTGGATGGCTTTGAACTTTTTACATTTTAATGAACAGAAAACAGAAGTGATGGTTTTTGGTGGCGCTTCTGAGGCCACTATTATAGATCTTGGTTCACTGGCACAGTATGTTAAACCAGTCATCACTAATCTGGGAGTTAAAATAGAGGCAAATCTTAAACTTGAAAGCCAGGTCAGAGCTGTTGTAAGATCTAGCTTTTTTCATTTGAGGGAATTAGCCAAAATAAAGCCTATCTTATCGAAACAGCATTTTCAGACAGTAATCCATGCCTTTGTTACTTCTAGGCTGGATTATTGTAACGCACTTTATTTTGGGGTTAGTGATGCGTCCATTAGGCGCCTGCAGGTTGTGCAAAATGCTGCAGCACGTCTTTTAACTGGAACAAAAAAGTTTGAGCACATTACCCCTATTTTAATTTCACTCCACTGGCTACCTGTACATTTTAGGATTGTTTTTAAAATTCTCTTATTTGCTTTTAAATCTCTTAATGGCCTGGCCCCCCCCTACCTCTCGGAGCTACTACAACCATATACACCTGCCCGTTCCCTTAGGTCCGCCAATCAGCAACTCCTTAAGGTACCGAAAACTAAGTATAAACTTAAAGGTGATCGTGCTTTTGCTGTAGCTGCTCCAAAGTTGTGGAATGATCTGCCCTTGCATGTTAGGCAGGCCTCTTCTCTCTCTGAATTTAAAAGTCTTCTTAAAACATATTTATTCGCTGAAGCCTTTGGCATTGATTAGAGGGGTTGACTCAATTTGTTTTAACATGTTTCAATTTATTGTATCTATTTATTTTATTGTATCTCATTTTAATTTTCTTTACGTATGCTATTAACATGTACAGCACTTTGTGAAACTCTGGTTTTATGTTAAAGTGCTTTAGAAATAAAGTTGGTATGGTATGGTATGGTATAAATGCTCCTCACTGTGGGTTTGAATTGTTAAGACTTGTTTACTGGTCTTAGATAATATTTAGCCTCAGCCATTAATCATTAGGGCCCACGTCAGTAAAGTTTAAAGATGCAGTTCGATCCTGATCTTCGAGCATAACCAGCCGTTTCCTCACATTCCAATCTTTATTAATAATCTAATTACGCTGAATCAATCCATTCAAAACGTCAGTTCAGATAAACTCTCTCCCGAAGCCATCTGTCACATGTGTCTCCACTTGTCGCCAGCGAGCACCCCCACCCTGCTCTTGTTATCTACAGTTGCACCACTGTGTCAAGAGGAAAGGCTGTTAAAGAGCAACTAACGCACGCTGACTCAAACAATGCAGGGGATTGTGGGAGCGTGTCATGGGCTGATCTTCCTGACAGGTAAGTAAAGACTCGAGGCAATGCCGTCACTTTCCAGGAAGGTCAAACGACTGCCTCAGCTTTGACAACCGCTGGGGGGGGGGGTACTGTATACTCAGTGTGCTCATCATGAAGCAATTTAACACCAGCGCCGCAGTGGAAATTTAATTAGTTTTGCTTGTGTAAGCCACGCAAGAGAGCGTCATCATAGAGACATGTAAAGGAGTTGTCTGATGAAGCTAAAGATGCAAGCCTCTTTTCAATGATGCCGAAGGGTCCGTGGCATTATGATTGTTCAGGAGATGGGGTTGAAACGAGTCACACACAGATACGCTTATGGTGGAAAGAAATGGGAGACGCATTGTTCAAGTAGGCATGGTCCTCCCTTTGTGTAGTTCTAATGTCACATAGACTTCCGCATACCCTTCTTAAAAGTCGCCTCTTCAGATAAGGAGAGTAGACAGGAGCATGTGTGTGCACTATCAACAAGCAGCTCGGGTGTCCTTGACGCGCATCATAGAGCCAAAACAAACAGCAGCAAACAGAAGGCAGGTCACTGCGCTCCTAAAGGCGCCATCGTGCTCGACTTTTGTCACAGTTCTCTCCAAAATAGTGAGACTTCTCCAAATACAGAGGTTAAAGAGGGGAAATTATATATGAAGCCAATGAGGTAGTTAGAGATGAGGGACCTTGTTTTGCCTAGCGTGTTTGTTTATAGGGTTAAAGTTGTAGATGTGACAGCGACAGACTGGTGACCTGTCCTGGGTGTACCTGCCTTTCATGCAAACCAGAATAGGAAAAGGGGAAGAATAACATGTGAATGTTTCCACTTTTATGAGTAAATTATTAGACAAACAAGATTATGAAGACATACACATTTACCATTGGGGTTTTTTTTTTATTTGGGAGTATTTAAGAGTCTGTTTCTTTTCCATCTACTCAGCTTCACTACTGACGCTCTCATACATGTTAACTACCGGTATTACCAAAGCATCATTACACCAGGAGTTCACTCGGTATTACATTGAACAGAAACATAGATTATTCTACTTGAGGCTCAGCATGTTTAGCACAGGTTCATGGACAAATTCCTTCACAGATGACACAAATGATAACATTTTTTTTTTTACTTTCATGGCTAATAAAAAGCTGCTTTGTCTGTCATCAGTTAAAGCTTTCCCACTAGCTCATCTATGTTTGCCCTCTGAGTAAACCCTTAACCTGCATGGAAGTGTCGCAACGCATCACAATGAAAAGTCCTGTATTAGCAAGTAGGCTAACATTTGCTGAGATTAAAACACGAATTAGCTTGTTTATTTTATGTGGCAGTGTGAGGAAAAACTAAAATGCTCAATTACATTAATAAACACTCGAGAACTCTCAGTCAGGGTAAAGTTCACAGAGATGCACGTGGAGACTGATGAATGTGTTTGTTGCCCACAGCTGTCTGTAGGAGTTTTTCCATTGATTTGTGCAGCTTCAGAGGTTCTTCCAAAGCCAGAAAATGGTAAATCATAGTGTGTAGATTTTTCACACTTCAACTAAGTGAGCGCTCAGTGATAGCTTTACAGTTAGATAACTCACGTAGATGTCTGAGCCCCGTAATAGCTGTTAGAAAAAGACTCTGTTTACTAACTTTTTAACATTTTTCCTTTATCTGTTCAAACTGCTATGTAGGCATGAATGTTTCCAGAACTATATCTAGCATGGGACCTTTTGTGATACTAGATTTGGACAAATTAATTTTTCTCAAAAAAATTGGGAAAAAAACTATCTATGCATCCAACTGCATGGTGGTGGTGGGGTCCGGGGGCCCACATGCCATTGGAAGCCCCAGGGCCTCCAGTAATGCCGATGCCTTCCCTGCCCATGAGGAATGCCTGCTGCCGAGCCCACTCACAAACTATGTTTCTATCTGCTTGATGTTCAGTCGTCGCTGGAGCTGGCAGTAACACTGAGCGCCGAAATGTTTGAAAGGCATCGACAAATCTAAGCTGCAGGGTCAAACACATGAGTCGTGGAGTCGACATGTATGCAACAGTACATCAAATAATGTAACTGTTATAATTCGTATTTATGAGGTCAAGAGAGAAGTCTTTTTTCCCATGTAAGAATCAAATGAAGATTTGTCTGATATGTTGATACTTCAGTCTTTTTATGTTTTTGGTTTTTAAAAGAGAGATTTAGCTTCAGCGCCATTGTCGTGGAACGTTACACCATTTGGCCATACATTCATGTCAAGCGTGAACAGCGGCAACACCTGATCCCGCATCTAAAAGGCTTGTGCAGACAAGCCGTGTGTAAACCAAGCAGGGTCTCTTGAACCTGGAGGAGGGCTGGAGAAACCACTAATCCCACTGGGGGCAGTTAAAACAACAGGTGCTTTGGGGGGAGGAAGCTCAGCTGTCGAAAGCAGGGGGTGACTGACTTGGGGTTTGCTTTGGAGCAGCTGCAGGTAGAAGCACTGGGTCTTGACCTGGGAGGGCCTGGGTGAAGGAGTGACCCGATGGTTGATCGCGTGAACTTCTACAAGAAAAGTCCCGCCATGTTCTTCTCTGAGAGTCCGCCGAAACCAAAAAAAGCCCCCAGACCTCATTAGACAGAGGACTTGTGGCTGTGCATGAGCTGTGGAGCAGCTGTGCTTGTCAGCGTGTGGACAGATGGGATGCCATATTTTAATGGAGAGCTTCGTCTCTTTCTATCCAGGCTTTATTAGGTCCCTAGTGACAACAGAGACTCTATTCAAGCAAGACCATACATGCTGTTCCACATAAATCTTTGTTCATGCGTAGGCCGCTTTTCATTTAAACTTACTTTATCCCCTGACTTAGATCTGTTCGCCTTTCATTTAAACATGACCTGCAGCGACAGCACACCGCTTCTCTCCCAGATAGAAAATTTATATAGCTGATGTATCGCTGTAGCACGGGATGAGTGCGGCACAATAACCCCTTCGGTGGCAGTTTCAACAACAGCTGGCGCACTTGAAAAGTTGGCACGCCGCTCAAATGCGATAGCTAATTTAATAAACACACGTTTATGGCTTGATAAGCTTCTATTCCTGCTGGATTTAATGACAGAATGCGTTTGAACTCTTATCTCACGTTCAATAAAGTGCAAGATGAAGAAAAATTGGGACGCTGATTGAATCCAAAGGTCACTTTTATTTAATTCAGTGTGAATAAATGCAATACTGTCACTTTTGACAGCTCTTGAAAATGCATTTACGGGGATATAAGACAGAGAACAGACAGAGAACACGCTACGCTGCACAACACCTGTCCAATGACGTCGAAAACTACAGAATGGATGACTCTGTTTCGGGTAAACAACAAGGTCATAAAGGACTCTTTAACCACTCATTCATACAAACCTAAATAGCAGTCAGTTTACTTTTCTGTGCACTTGCAGGAAGTGAACAATAATACTTAAAAAATACTGTGACATAACACCTTACACATCAGCTTTAGCAGCACTATATTTCAGTGAACGGCTCTCACATACACTCACACACAGACACACTCAAGCCGCACTTTCACATCTTTCCCTTCAAAGTCAACACGCTTCACGTTTCCGATATCCGACTTCTCGCCGCTTCAGAACTAAAAACTACAGTGACTTCACGATACATTTGATTAAGAGCGGTCTCAGCAGCGTATGGAAGCCCGTTTCCGCCACTAACGGAAAACAAAAAAAGCATCCATGACTCGAAATTTCAAGAAAATAACTCGAAATTTCGAGTCATGGATGCTTTTTTTTGAAATTTCGAGTTAATAGGTCGAAATTTCAAGAAAATAACTTGAAATTTATGGATACTTGCTTTTTGGGGGTTTTTGTGGCGGAAACGGGCGTGTGCCGACAGCAGTGCAACGCAACGGACAAATAACGCTGTTTTAAGCTAATGCAGGCGTTAGCTAAATCCTGCTATAATCTCCTAATTGTCTCGAGGGTACTTCTTTAATTCTGTGCTCTGAACTGAGTCCGGGGTCACCCCTCAGACTGTTAACAAAGTAATAATAATAATAATACAGGAATACAATTAGTGCTGCCAGCGTTAATCTCGTTAAAATGACGTTAACGCCATTAACGCGGCAAATCACCGTTAGCGAATTAGCGCGTATCCCCCAGTGTGTGGGGCTGGATAGCGCTAACGTGTTAACGAGCTAACCGCGCTAATGTGTTGACGCCATCCAGCCCCACGCACGTGGGGATCCGCGTTAACTCGCTCACGGAGATTTCCCGCGTTATGGCGATAAAGTAATTTTAACGGGATTAACGCTGACAGCACTAAACACAATCCAAAGTGTCCAGTGAATACTTCAAATCCAGAGTGGTGGAATGTTTCTAATACTATTTACAGCCTCGTTGAGATTCCCATTACGACTAAGTAAAGCCTTCAGCACAACACGTGCTTGTAACAGGCCTTCAAACATCACAGTGGCGTAAGCTTCTTCATGATCACACTGTTTGTGTTTCAGTGTGCGGGTGCTTTCACAGACGAGCGCCTCGCTGCTGCTGCGAGTTTGCAGAAAAGGTGCGCGGAGGTGAAGAGAATGCTGTTGTGAGCAGAGGATAAGGAGTGGGTATAGTGCGTGTGGAGGTGGGGGCGGTCTATGACAGCACGGTGAGCGTGACGGTTCCTTTGGTCCTCTTCAGAATGCTGACGGCCTCTTCGTGGGAAACCCCCTCCAGAGTCTGCCCGTTGACGGCCATGATCTGGTCTCCTCGCTTCAGGCGCCCGTCCTCTGCAGCTGCGCCCTAAACACACACACACACGTGTGCACACCATCAATAACAGAGGCTGTCGGTTCTGCAAAGATAAACAGTGGCACAGATAAACGCCTCTCACCTTTCCAAAAACAGTTTTCACATATATGGGCAGGTCTCCGTGGGGGCTGCCGTACCCTCCGACTATACTGAAACCCAGCCCGTCTGGTCCTCTATCAAGAGTGATGGTCTTATACTGAGGAGGGCTGAGGGAAAAGGTAGAAGGCATTTAAAGGAAAACCAAAGCAACAACCTGTAGTTCTCCTCCTCTGAGCGCCCCTGCATCTAAGAACATCATACCTGAGGTCGTCCTGGAAGATGCAGCTGGGCGTGAGAGCCCCACCGACCTGCTCCTGAGGGGGACCCGTCACGGTGGTGTCGCCACCTGCAACCACCTGGAGGTGCGTTAACACACAGACACAGAACACAGCTCTGTTATAGTAATACTGGCGTTGATTTACTGCCCAGATAAAGACTGATAGCATGATGGTAATGCTGGATGAGGGCGCTTTATGGTGCTTCAAAGCCTGTGACCGCCACCCTTTGTCTCGTCTGTGCTCAGCTGAACACTTTGAACAGAGATAAAGGGAAGAATACGACACAAGCTGCAGCTTATCTGCCGATTTATCTGGTAGAAACACAGGAGGTGAGAGAAGACGTTTATAGGAGACCTGCAGCTGTATCGTTCCTGTCGCGTTCTTGAGCAGGGCGACGGCCTGAGAGTGGCTCATGCCTTCAGCAGAGGTTCCACATATGCTGACGATTCGGTCGCCGATCTGAAAAAGTGAGAGTTTAGAACATTTTGGGGGGGAAACAGTGCAGATGTGCAGTGCAGCAGAAACTTTTCACACTTTCCAAAGAACAGTTTGGATGTTTCGAGCAGCCTGCTGCATGTCAGCGTCATAAAAGCGGTGCCCATCGCCTGAAACTCGCATCTGTCACTGCTGATTTCTGTGCTTTCATTATTAGACCGCACAAAAAACGTAAATTCACGGTTCAGCTGAGTAATTTCATTACGCCGCGCTCTCTTTTCTCTTTCAGGCTGAAATGATAAAACGGCATGAATATACCATTCAGGATTCACCCTATTCATTTCAATGAGTCTTTCTGTGGGCTTAATGGCCTTAATACAGGAGTGGGAGATTTATTATCCACGTTAGCAAATGGCTATTGTCCTCCTCCAGCCTCAGTCTAACACAGTTTCAATTGTCAGTTTTTCTGTGAAGGTCACAGCTAAAGGTTAAGGGCTCGCGGCCTCTGGGAGCCGCTGAGAATACATACACTGAGCGAGTGGGAGTAAATAAATGAGATTCGCATTAAATCCCACACAAGAATTGGAGATATGCATAATTTCTGATGAGAGCCAAAGATTTGAGAGGGAGGTGGCCGAGAAAAGGTCTCATACCTTGAGATTCTGGGTCTGAGCAGCCAGTCCGACGGGATTCATCATGGCGATGAAGATGGGGATGTCGCCCAGGGGGCTGCCCACTCCGCCCGCTATGCTGATGCCCAAAGAATCAGCGGGGCCTTTAGTGAACTCCACTGTTCTGACTTCCTGATGCTCCGGGTCTGAAACAAACGCGTCGCTCTGATGACTCGTCTTTTCTTTTCCCGCAATTTGACCGACATTCGCAGTGGATTTCGATCTGCTTGTTTACACTTACAGTCTTGCCGTACTTACATTCTTGGCTTGTACTAAGCCTGTCAGGGTCACCAGGATCTGAACATGGCTGAGAGACCACCTTGGCGCTTCCTGTCTCACTCATCTGAAACAAAAGCATTCAGAGCGCTTTCTTGTCAGGCATTAGATAAGAGGAATTTCTATTCAGCTCCAAAGCGTTCATTTTCTGCCTTTATTTTTTTACTAGTGTAATTTTGCATGATTGGGTTAAAAATAAGCTACTTCTATTTTAACCACTATCTCATCAGCTACATTACCTGGCTGCTTTGAGACAGCCTTCTTTCCGAGTGGAAGGGCCCCGCCTTAAACCGCCCCACTTCCATTTTGATAGATCCCACGCAGCACTGCAACACAACACACAGGCATTATTGTACGGTTATTCGTCTTTAATTGTCCTGCACACATTTGACGATTGCGCATGCGGGGCGGGACTACCTTCAGCAGCGCAGCCACGGCCTCCTGAGTGGCTGACCGGACGTCCTCACCGTTGACCGACAGTATCTGGTCGCCCTGCATCAGCCGACCGTCAGCCTCCACCAAACCTCCTTTCACGATGTCGGACACAAACACCCCTGTGTCGTTCCTGCTCGGAGAGACGGGAAGACTGAGACGCGGCAGTAGGCACGACACGTCTGTGACCGCGTGCAGCACTCTGCTGAGGATCGCTAAGCCCCCTTTCTCAAATTGCTGACCTTAATCCTACAATTTTCCAGAGCTCTGTTTTTTAACTTGTTATTGCTGGTACAGTATTGATCTGGCAATTTCAGGCTTTTCCAATGGAGCTGCCTGAGTGTGGCTTGTATAACAGAATATTAACCAGCGATCACTTTGACAGTATTGTGCTGTTGGAGGCTTCGGTTCACGGTCAACAGAGTCAAATTCTGCGCTCGCTGTGAGCGAGAATATAACGTGCAGGAAGAAAAGATGACTTATCTTAAGCCTCTGCCTTTTCTTCTTTGTTCAGAAGCACATCTGAGCCGTGGACTTTGCATATCTGAGGTGCCAATCTCCACGTGGATAAGAACTAGCACAAGCAGTAGCTGTGAAGCAAGGCAACTTGATCCCACTCAGTCCTCGGTGCCAGAGATACTTGGCTGTCACAACTGCTCACCACTAACTGCTAGCTTGCATATTTTCCTTTCTCGTAGGTCGTCTGGGCTCCTGTCTTTTCCATCCTTTTGAGCATTTTAGCCTTTTTCTTGCCACGTGTGTAGCAAAACCACTGTGACAGAGGCCGAAATGTTACAACTGTGTTAAAAACTGTCCAAACTGTTTAACCTTTGACACTAGCTTGGGATATTTAACCCTGACCCCTGTCTCCTCACAAACTTCGACCACGGGACCGAATCTGTCAGCATAAAACATTTACAGGCACGCAGAAATCCAGAGGGCTTATAGACGCTCCGCAACCTGCCTGCTCTTATCCCAGTGATAACTTTGTAAATCTGTCTTTGCTGATCGAGTGCTAGCAACAATAGCGGGATTTTCACGCTGACGCAACAAGTGCTTTCAGCTCCGTCTCTGGTAACACAGCGAGGCGAGAACCGCCACTAGTACCGAGGAGAATGACTGAAATACAAACCTGTTCTGCTGACTCATATGAAAATGCAGTCACGCAGAAAAAAAACCTTCATTTAGCCACGATCTGTTCAAGCTACACATAAAAAAATTATGATCTCTTTTTGATTTCCTGCTGAAAAAAACATAATGATTTCATGTCTTTGTAACAGACATGTCGTGTGGGAAAGAAGGGATTTTACTTAATCTGCGTGCTTACACCAAACACAATGACTTTTGTTGGTAAGTAAAACTGGTTTAACTGATGGCTGCATGGACAGAAACATGATAGAAGTAAAAGCAATGACCTCACTCTCCCAACTATTGAGTATAAAAACAGATAAAATACAAAAGGTTACCTCTGATCCCGCGATCTGCATTAAAAAAAGGTCAAAACAATATAATTATAAAGTAGGCTGATAATTACATTTCAAAAATCTAGAATGTTTTCAATTCCTTGTTTGCTTCTATGTATTTTCCAACACGCTAACACCTACTGTGAGCCAGAAAGCACCTAGTGGAGTCACTACTCTGCTATTGTTATATGTAAAGGCTCGTCGCCTGACGCTCTCAGCAGCAGAGCTGATTCTAACAACGTTCCCACCTCCTCCCGACAATGCTCAGTCCCAGGCCCTGGCCGGGATTCTTGTGCAGCTCCACGGTGAAGGAGTCCCACAGGTCTTCCTCCTTGTACTGGGCCTCGTCCCTGTAGACCGCCAGCCGGACCCTGTGCGGCGTCTGCCGCAGCACGTTGATGGCTTCGTCGTGACTGGCCGCTCGCAGGTCGATGCCGTTCACCTGTGATGAGAGAATGCGTGCGTAGGTTTTGATCCAGCTACTCGCTCGGCCATATTTGGTTAAAGTAGCAGAGGCCTTATCTTCTGTTCCAGTGTATAAGTTAACTGCAGCGGAGGATTATATATAAAAAGTTCTAACAGCCTCATTTATTGCACAAAGTTTCCTTTAAACCGTTTCTGCTTTAGATATAAGGAAACTAGGTCATTCCTTTGAAATCACAGGCTGATGCTTGACTTAAAGTACAGCAGGGAAACCTTCCCACAAACCCCTGTGAGATGCTCCAGTGGTCAGTCTAAGAGCGATGCCCAGCTTTTCTTCTTTTCTTTTTTCAAACCACATTTAAAGGAGGGAAAATACCATATTATCTTTCACCGTACACACGCAGTGGATTTTATTTTTTCCCCATAGTATCTAATGGCATGACTGCAGAGTGGGAAACTGCTCTTTTCACTTTCCCTCGCTGACCTTATTTTCTAAACACAGCAGCCTGGCTCAGGGACAGGAGTGAATAGTGGAGAGCTATTAAGTCATAAGGGCGTGTGTTTCAATTCAGATCTAGTGATTGAGCTACAATAACTCAACTCCCGGGCTCCACCCCTGCCCTCTCTCCGTGACAAAGCACGGGGTCAGACGGAGGGCAAACCCAAGTAAGAGCTCGGGTGCTTAACTTGTCAAGGCGCATAATGCACACGGGATTTGTACAGGTTTTCTTTCACTTTTCACTCATAATCGCCTCGGTCTGCGGTATATTATCTTGCTAAAAGCAAAAAGCGGTGCTTTTAGAGGTTCTTATTGCTGTTAATATATATCTATGCTGTTGCTCAACATATATCGTATTGTCAGACTTTAAAAATCCAAGCGTTCATGCTGAGACTCTTCGGGCATGTCTCATCGAAATATAGTTACGCTCATTATGCTGCAGCTCACCTCTAAGATTTGGTCTCCTGCCCATAACCTCCCATCTTTGGAGGCCGCCCCTTCTTCATAAACTTCGTGGATAATGATGGCCCCCTGGAGATAAAGAGAGAGAGAGTGGAAAAAGTGAGTTAATTAGGACAAAATAAAAACACACAAAACAAAACAAAAAAAAAAAAGATGGAAGGGAGACATTTAGCATTTATTTGGAGGATATTAAATGGATACAAAACAGATTGGGCCGGGAGGGGAAAGAGTATTTGTTGACTTTTTAAAGTATGTGTACACAGCAAATTTTTTTGTGTGTGTTTGTTGGCAAACAGACATAAATTTGGATTACTGCTTCTGTGAATGTGTGTGTTCCTGTGCTCCTGAGGTTGCATTCCAGGGGCAGGACGTTGTCCGCCACGGCTGAGGCCAGACAAAGAGCTGCTCCCCCAAGCCTGACTGAGCAGACAGAATAGATGGGACGAGGGGAGGATGGCAGAGGCAACGAGAAGAAGAGGAGGAGGAGACGAAGGCCGTGACAGCATCGTTTCCTACATTCCTGAGCCTCCGTGGCTTATGAGTTATGCTACCAGCAAAGAATCTAAGTGGGTGGCATTGTGGCTGGGAACGCACAGCTAAACCTGCAGATTTACTGTTTGTTATTATTCAAATCAATAAAAGTTTATTTATATAAAGTGTCAAATCACAACAGAAGTTGCCTCAAGGCGCTTTGTAGTGGATACAATAATACAGAGAAAACCTCAACAATATGAGGACCCTCCTGCGAGCAGGCACTGGGCGACAGTGGGAAGGAAAAACTCCCTTTCCACAGGAAGAAACACCCGACAGACCCAGGAAGACAAGACGAAAACAAACTGTGGAAAAGAGTCACGTTTTATTATTATTATTGACTAAATCTAAGCACATCAGGGAGACCAGCTCACGTTTTCCCCCTCATTAGCTGATTGCTACTGCTATTTGTCTGGTTTCCTACCAGCAGAGTGTCACAGCCTCCCACGATGCTGAGGCCCAGGCCTGTGCGGCCCTTGGAGATGTCGATGGTTGTTTCACAGCCGGGGATGATGGGGCAGGTCGTCGGGTCAGAGGCCAGAGCGGAAGGGGTGGATGAGCGACTAAGACCTAAAACGGAGAAGCATGTCTGTTCTTTTCACCTGACAAAACTGACAATACAGTTCTAGAAAATTAAAACCAAGTAAAACGAACTCACTGGTGGCTGCTTCCGCCTCTGGCTGACTTGGGAAGATGCTAGGCATGCTGGGTACGCTAGCGAGGACTCCATCTGAAAAGCTTGCGTCCTGGCAGATCGACTGGACACAGGAGAAAGAAGAGGGGATCTCCTTTGTAGCAAAGGTTAGCTTCACAGGACCTGTGGCTTTTCTCAGCAGTGATGAGACCTAAAAAAACAAGAATACCAATCACACCTTTCACCTTGTGGCTACTAATAAACAGCACAGACATGAAAGGTTATTTCCAGAGTAACGCCCTTACCTTTTCAACAGTGTATCCGAGCACAGAGTCGCCGTTCACAGCTAAGAGTGTGTCCCCAGGTTTCATGCACCCCTCCTGCTCACAGCGCATAAACAGCTTTGATTAGCAAAGGCAGCTAAACGTCCACGGTACAGAAGGTCTCATTAGGCATGACATACTTTGCCGGTGTGTCCCTGCACTTCAGATATACTCTCAATCTCAACCCCGGCCTCTGTGTCGCCCTCAACAAAAGTGATGCCGAGTCCTCCGTCCTCCTGATGAAGAGAAACGCTCATTAGTGATAAAAAACGTTTGAAATTGCACCACCGCACACGCAATACCCACGCTGACAAACCCTTTTCTTTAACACGTGCTGGGTAATGGAGCCGTACTGTACCAGTTCAAGAAATCAAGTCGCCTCCAGAGATGAATCAGCCCCAGCTTCAGCTCACATCCTTCACACTTCTGATCTTTTGCTCCCAGAGAGGCCTTTCAGGGCATTTGTCTTCATATTAATGAGCTGCCTATGTGCTACACTGTTGCCACCTCTACCGCATGAATGATTCAACAATTGTAGGGATTGCATAGTTTTTCCTCTCTCCTGTCTCTTTTGCAGTTTGTTTTAGCGCTCTTCAAAGGCCAACTTCACCTGAATCTGCCTGAAAAGCATGTTCCCACTTGATCCGTGTTGTAACTGATCTTGTAGAAAGTTTCCTTTATTTGTTGAGGTGGTGAGATGTCTAATGTTGAGATCTCTGCTTCCGCTCGTGTTGTGCAACTGGATGCAATTTTATCGCTGCTGCTCAGAGGATCAGACAATGACCTTTGGAAAACTGCCTGCTTTCTGCGAGCTAGGACGTGGACCCCACAAGGAGTCGGGATCCATTCCTTATTTAATATTTCAGTGAACCGAGCCTTTAACTCCCATTGGAACGTCTGTTTTGTTTACTTCACCTTCTTTTCCCTCAAAATTTTCTGTCTTTTCTCAGCGTTTTGGCATCCTGTCAAACTTGAGTGGTGTGCTCCCGATCTGTCTGTCTCTGACGTGCCCCGCTGGCTTATTTAGTGTGTGTGCGTAAGAGTATACACCTCCCTCATTACCGCACTGTTCCTGAGACTTTCTCCCCGTTACTGCCTGTAACGCTGTGTGTTTTGCGATGTCCGCGGGTCATCCTGCGCCTCTCACCTTCAGATTTACGATGTGATGAACGTAGTTCGAAGTATCGGCGTCGCCATTAGCAGCAGCTTCTTCTGGCTGTGAAGGAGCAGGAGTAGTGAGCACACCATGAAGTAAATAAATCAGCTAAATTTTAGCTGGTGGGAGTACAGTGCCGGATGCGTCTACATCACTGCTTGTGGTTTGTTTTACTGGGAGTCACACACAGGCACGGGACCACACAAAGAAACTTCACATGCATGCGTGCCGAGCACGAGACAGACTAAAAGCCAAATTACACGCCCAGATGTAAAAGTAATGGTTCTGTTTACACGTTTAAAATCTCATTACGAAGCACCAACGTGGCTGTGTAGTAGCTGTAGGAGTCGTGTCTGTTCCAGGGCTTCTGCATGTGTGCATCGTGTGTTTTCTATGCGTGCCCATAAGCAGAGTTGTACCTCAGCGTGGGGCTCCACAGCGTCTCCCTCGTGCTCCCTCACTGGTCCCACCGCCATCTGGTCGAGCGCTTCGGTGTTCCTGTTTCACACAGTCATAACTCACGTAAATCGTCGCTTCTCAGCTTTGTGACAGCAGAGCTGTGATTTACGCCAGCTGATCACAGCGTATCTTTCAGGAAAAGGATGTGAGTCAAGTGGGAGGCTAAGTACTGTGATCCGGAAGAGGGCCAAAAGTAGGTCAAAGGTCAAATACGTCAAACTCTGTAGGGATATGTGAGCTAATGTATCCGTATTACATGCTAACTACATCTGTTTGACTCCCAAAGCTGACCGACTCAACAACTCCTGCACCAACACCTTTTACATTTGACTACTTTCAACTTCCACGGTGCTTTTTCAAATTTGTAATTCTACCCTTTGGTGTCATACGATGAATTTGAGACATAACGCCAACACAAACGGAGAATGTAACATCGCAATCGCAGGGGGATGATAAAGTAATCATAATACATGTAAAAATCGAAATAATTTTCATGTTAATAAGCGCTGCATTTGCAACGTTTTGTGCCGTTTCATTGGCCCACCCGTTAAGGAGGAGATGGGGTAAATGGAGACATACTTAATCTTTATTTTATGTTTCCCAAAATGTGAAAACTTCTAGATTAACATGCAAAAAGTAGATTTTATTTAGTAAATATTCACACAGCCTAACAACATCATGTCAACTATCTCAACTCTGTAGCTGCTCTCTTATTCACAAGCAGGGGTCAGTACAGCACGTAGATCTACGTACTTGATTTTGTTACAGTAGATGCCTTTCTAGGCCCCAAAGGTATCGGTATCGCATCCTGGCAGCTTTTGCTTGCTAGACATCAACCCCTACACTATGGAGGGATACACTCTCTGATAAGAACTGCACTACATTTGCATTTCTCCCTTTAGCCCTAATTCTAGCTTCGTACTCCAGCTATATTTACAGTCACTGTCACTATATTTTTAACTAACTATTTAAAACGCATTTCCTCGCAAATACATTTTTCCATCGTGTCTGCATGTAGATATCTAAATTAACAATATAAACTACTATTTTAATTCACATTTGTTTGATAACTTTCATTGTTTTTTTTTGGTTTTTATTAATAATTCAAGCTAAGTATATCTCATATTTTTAGCTGGCAAGCTTAGACTGTCTATGCCCATATTACTAGCTAACAGTGTGATGTATTAGCCATGCTTTAAGCCAGCTATTTTGCACATTTTACACTTTTTGACCACTAAATATTAGAGATGGCACGATACCACTTTTTTATGTCCGATACCGATACCGATATCATAAATTTGGATATCTGCCGATACCGATATGAATCCAATATAGTGTTTTTTAATCAACAAAACTGTTTTTTAAAATATCTTGCTGCATTTTGCAAGTCTGCAAGTTCATACTCAAGTTTAAAACAACAACTACACTAAAGCTATTCTGTTATACCTGTATACAAAAAAAATATTTCATAGTTCAGCAATACTGATCAATCTAATAAACTTAGACCTACACCATCCTCCCTATTCTGGTATTTTAAAGAGTACTTGGCGTAAATATTAAGCAACCTAACTAATAGGGTTCCAACTCCCAGCAACAACAAAAATAAATAAATAAAAAATAAGGAACCACCCCTCACGCGCCACCTCATGATGCTTAATCGACGTAATCAACCTTAATTTGATGCAGTGTGAAAAAAAAAATGCACAGAAATCAATTATTTTTCAAGAAATATTAAATAGATTCAACATCTTTCTTCAACAAAATTGCAGACTGCACAGATGGTACCTTCCCAAAGTAAAAAGTACTATAGCTTACTAGGGTATATATTAGACTTAATAGTCACTATATACAGTAATTGACTTCTATTCATTTTACATCAAATTAAAACTTTGGGTGTCAGATAATTATTTATTAAAAGCTCGACATTTTAAATGAGAATAAGAAAGAAAAGTATGTCTTTGTGCCCCCTTTTCCCTGTTCATGCCCTATCGGCCCCCCTGGCTAAACTTTGCTAGATCCGCCCCTGCACAGTTACCAGCGTCAGCTACGTAGAAAAAGATCCTGGTGTAGAAAGAAATATTAAATAAATTCTAACAACAGCTTATCAAGCTTAAACGTTCTGCTGTTGTTCAGCCGCTGGTTTCCTCTTTCTGGTGCAAAGTGGGCCAAAAACAAACAAGAGAGACGGACTCGCGACAGAAAAGCCGATCAGCTGATCATTTAAGCAGTTTCATGATTGAAGTAGCAGCCGGAGAGCGAGAGGCAGTCGCTTGTTAAGCTTAACGTGGGAATGCTTTACAAACATTCAGAGATGGACTTACACACTTGCTTTACTTCTCTCGGGGATAACTTTGTCGGAGATGAAATGCCAGGTTGCTAGCGAAGCTCCACATGCTATCCAGACCACCGACAGGTCCGGCATGCCACAGCTGCTCTATCACGTGATGCATACTGCTCCGACTGCTAACGTTCTGAGGTGAGTTACGGCGTGTTGCAAGTTTTGTGAGGTGCTTTCGTGATATTTAATGGATCGGATTACATTTTTTATTTTTCTCCGATATCCGATCCAGTAATTTAGGTCAGTATCGGACCGATACCGATACGTAATATCGGATCGGTCCATCTCTACTAAATATTAAATTAAAATATAGTTTATGGATTTACTTTGGAAGTCTGTTATTTATATTTGTCACTAACGTTCAACTTTTGCTCTTTATCTCTTTTGGTAACTAAATAAAATAAATATCTAAATAAATATCATCTGTATGCTGTAGAAATGTTGTATATTTTAGTGAGTGTACCACTAAATCTGAAAACCTTCACAATCATCAGCCAAGTGCCAGCTGGTGTGATGGGTTTAATATAGTTTTTATTAATATTTATTGATTACAAAATATTTCAAGATAAACTATACTTTATGAATGCATGTATACGTTTGGTATGTGCATGTGAGAGACTGTGTTATTAAGCATTACAGAACAGAGGCCATTATATTCAACCTGTGCTGCATCCTTCTGTTGAATGACAATAGCTCCATCTATTGGCTTTTCACTAACATTACAATAACTTTCCTGAGGCTCAATAACTGCATGCATAGTTTCACAGGAGCTTTAATAGTGATGAAAATAACTGTTGATACCTGACAAAGATGATTTTGACTTTGGATGGAGCGCTCTTGATGATGGAGGACGCGTTCTGATGACTGTGGCCGTACAGAACTTGTCCGTTGATCTGTAGCACAACATAAAGTTTATTGCTCAGAAAAGCATTTACAGAATTTGAGACTTTTTTTTAAAAAAAAAAAAAGCAAATGAACAGTGAAACTAATTTTATACGCATCTCACCTCCAGCAGCTCATCCCCAACAACCATACGTCCGTCCCTGCCGGCCGACCCGCTGGGGTCTATTCCCACCACGAACACGCTCATGCGTGAGCGGTCCCTGTTCCCTGCCAGGCTGAGGCCCAGGCCTGTTTTGCCTTTCTCCAGCTCAATCATGTGGAGGACACCTGGGAGGCTGCCATAACGCTGGATTATGTTCTCTGAAAGAGGCAGGCGAAGTCGCGGCAGACAGATGTAAGCTGACAATACAAGTAAAATAGCGCCAGACTGGTCTCGAGCCCCATCGCTCCGTGTAACGTTTCCCGAAAGAAGAGCAGATATTTGAAATGTGTAAATTGCAGAGGAACCAAAAGTAAAAGGTAGAAGTTTGTCAGCAGAATTTTCTATTTCAGCTTCACCCTCTCCCATTTTTGTCTCAATCTTGGCTCTTTTGTTCTGGTTCCAGTCTCTTTTCTTTGTCTCTCCACCTCTCCTGTCTCTGGTGTGTTAGATAGCCACTGTTCAGACCAGTGGGCTCCTGTTGTTCTGGGCTCCCTGCCACTGTTGAACCATCAGTCCTGTACTAATCTCCACAACTCACCTCCCCGGGCTCAACCTCATCAATCTTATTCCTGCAGGATGGGCTCTGTCTATCTCGCTCTCACACACACACACACACACACACACAAGGGCACATATACACATATACTCCACAATCCCAGGTGTTTGGAGGCTGTTCTTTATGCTGATTGCTCGCCATCTTTCTCTCTGGAGCAGTGAGTTCATCCTACAGTTGACATCAGAGTGTCTGCAGGATGATAATGGCCTAATTGGGACACTGAGTCCTTCAGGTTTTTGCTGAGGCACAACCAGCTCAAGCATGTGAATCAGTGCACGTTTATGCCATGCAGGAGACTTTATGGGCAGACATGTAACTTGGAGGACCTCTTGTGGCCATTTGCTGTTACTACATAGTGTAGTATGTAAGCATATATTTTTACTTCCTCCCACTACAAACTGGGTTAAAATATTCCTGCTGTATGTGATGCAGGATTACATTTACATCAAACATTTACAACCTTGTGATATTTCACTGCAAAATTAAACACCCTACTGCAAAAAACACAATAAAAACCAGACAAACTAAACTCACTCCAATTATATCCGTACTCGTCCTCGGGCTCCTCCCCCTCCTCCTTTTTCTCCTCAGCAGTCTCAGCAGGACTGCCAGGAATCTCTGTCAGCGTGTCTGTATCAGTCTCTCCCACATGAGGCACCACTGGCAGGGTGAGGACAGCGCTGGTGGGAGATGCCTTTGCCGCTTCACGCTTCGCCAGCTGTCGCGCCACAGATGGAGGCAGAAAACAGTTGATGAGTGAAAGGTAAAGAAGATAAAGAAGGTTTCATCTCTCCATTAATGTTTAAATCAATTGGCTGTCAGGTTCACAGCGAGAGGAAGGCGCCGATGCAATCAACAAGAAGCCATATGCTTGGTTTCCTTTTACATGTACGTTAGCTGGAAGTTATTGATTCTATGAGCTCTGATCACCACTGGGATAGCAGCACTACTCCAGCTCACACCAACATGTGTATTTTTGCTACTTTTTCTTTTTAATTTAATGAAAAGCAGAGATCAAAATTAGAGAACACCTTACATGCCTAAATGTCCTGTATTTAAGCCACTGCTTCTTCTAATAAATGTAACAAAATCCATGAACAAGAGCGATGGAGTTAGCAAATAGCTAATACTGGCTAATACGCTGGGCCAGTATACCAGCAGGTCTCTTGTAGGGGGGGGCCTTTTCTCTAAATGACTGTAACACTACTAACTAACACAACACAACGATTGTTATCAATTTCCCACACTGCTCTGGTTTGATCTTGGTCTTGTCCACAGTTTAGCCACTGCTTGACTTTCATAGCCACAGCTAGGTTCAGGATCAGGATTCCAGGCTAGCCATCATGCATTATTTTAATGCTCTCACATTCAACAAGTGCTTCTGTTTCACGGGGTGACAAGAGGCACCGGCCTCCATAGAAAGTCTTGGCTGACTCTGTTGGCGTAGAAGCTTCTCATAGACATTACTCAAGCACCAAACCATGAAGCCCCGTCCTCCAAACTGACCCCCCTCTGCTCCCGTTTGACCCCGAACATAAAACCTCGCGTCGAAACTGAACCTTGCTGTCATCACTACAGTTCTTCTTCACCGTCCATGTGATGTGTCCCTCTGTGGCCTTGTGATTACTTCTCCCGATGATGGGCTTGGTCGCTGCACATTCTTTTCTTTTTTTTAAGTGGACGACTGGTGTTACAGTAAATTTTGATCTCTACTATATAATTATTAATTTAATGATCATCTCTAAATTTAAAATATTCACCCATCAGTAATTCATAAGCGCACTTACCTGTAACAACTCTGACTTCTGATCACTTCAGTCATTGTTGATCTTAAATATAATGCTCGAAACTCAAAATCATCCATTTAAAACCAGAGTTTTGATTCTGTTACGCTTTCGAAAACGGACTAAAAGCAAAAAAGGCAAAAACTAAAGTAAAGGAAGAAAGATGTTCACGATTCCACAAAAAGAAACACACACACAGGAAGTCGGATGGTGGAGGCGTTAGGCCACGCATATGCATGTATAGCACGTCAGGACATCTCCGATTCACGGGCTGCCGTGTGACACGCTGACATATTCGTGCAAGCATACACGGAAATGGAAGGTGGAAAGCACAACACAGAGACCCACGAACCTTAAACGGGGTAGGAGTGAAAGGGTTAGTTGGGGAGAGGCGGAGGAAAAGTCTACTGTGACTGTCACCTTCCTACGGAGAAGACAAAAAGGGCAACTTTAACAGACAGCATCGTTCTGACAGGTCAAGTCAAAGGCGTGTGCCAGCGTTGCGTCGACAACATATCTCGAGTTTATGGTGAAAGTTGTTTTTTTTTTACTGAATCTATTTTAACGCCGTGAGCGACACCTACTGAAATCTGACAACAAACACAACAACACTGATAGGCGCTCTGCGTGCTCGGTAATTAGAAGTACCAACCTTGTCCTTGTTGTCCCTTGTTGCGGCTGCAGCAGCTCTCTCCTCACTCGAGTCTGTTATCGATGACTGTTGCATTTAAGACAGACATGAAGGTAAATCACTACTCTGCACCAGATAGCAACAACAAAAAAGGACTTTGAAATTAATTTACGTCACGTATGGACAGCAAATTCATAACATCCACTTCAATGTCACCAGATAGTGAAAGATACTGTATCACAGTGCGGTGCGACGCACGGGCAGTAATCCCATAAATATTCATGGGTCCACGCTAAGTCTTAAGTGTTCGGAATGACTAAAGCTGTGCTCGGTATGCTGTGTTATGATAAACCATCTGTTTTGGAAATCCGCATTTCTCAAATAAAGGCAAAACTTTCACTGCTTCTGCTAACTTGAAGCTTGGCAAAGCCGAGAACTGAAAGCACACAAACACTCGGACATGCCAAAACACTGATGTGTCGAGTGAGGAAAGCGTGCCCAGCACCGCGCGCCCGTCCAAGCTCGACGATTTCTTGAATGATCAAGCTTGAAATGTTTTCTTCTTTGTTTGCCAGAAACTTGCAGTTTATAATTCTTCACACAACAGTATTTGTGTTGACTGCCGACCGTCTAATCAAGTTGTCTTTTTTACATTGGCAACGAGGCACTCGGGACGATGTTGGAGGGATAATTTGAATAAATCGCCTTTCAAAGCTGATGACAGGAGAAAAATTAAAAAGAAAAGGAGAAGAAGAAGAAAAAGCACTTACAGTAAAAGCCTCAACTATCGTTTTCACTTTCTGCGGGTGCAACAGATGGGAAAGAAAGCAAAGTTACAGAGACAGAAAATGAATATAAACACCTGCTATCAGAGGTAAATTTAAAAACAGGCATCGTGCACAGGTTGGAAAATAGTATCCGTGTCGAACAGGTCCAATCAAGTTGCACGCAGGTCCAAACGAAAGACACGCCCACACAAACGCGAGGAGACACAGCAGACGCAGGCTAGGTTTCTAACCTGAGGCAGGGAGGTTTGACGAGTGCAGCGAAGGCTCGACCCGCTGTGGCTATTTAGCTGAAGGAAGGGCAGGGGTGGCTTCTAAAAGCAACACAAGACCGACAAGCTGACAAACATTAGAGATGATGTCTGAGCCTTTCTGACAAAATTTAATCAAAGGTAACTGAGGAGACAGAGAGAGATTGAAATCATTAACGTTTAACTAACGGGTTCCTCGAAGACGGATATTTCCTTCACATGGAGGAACTGAAGAAAGCCTCTCGCTCTCTGAAAGCGTAAATGTTTCAAAGACTCCTCCGGGCTACCTTGAGATTATTCACTGCTTACAACAGAGTGATTTGAAACTTCAAGGGAAACAGCACAGATGTAGTTACTGTGCTCTCTTAGGTGGCCCTCGGTGGCTGCATTTTAAAACAGCTACTACTGCTCGGACTCCACTGCTCAGATATATCATCCATTAAAAATGGTATTTATCTCATGATTCGGTTTATTGTCGTGGATTTCACTTTAGCCGCACTCAGCGCTGACCCCAGTGACTCTGGAGTGAATTAGAAGAACGTCTTCCTGCAGCCGCAGAGCCACAATTAATGCCCTTATTATTTTCTCTTATACTTTCAGGGTTGCCAACTTAAATCCCCTGGAAAAATCTAATTTTTTAAATATATACAGACTTTCACCCATCATAACTCAAATCCACATATATTACCATCCACGAGGTCGATTTAAACAGATTCTCCAGCAAGTTTGACTAATGAGCCTTGCTAATAATGTCTCCTTGTATCACTGGATGTGTTCCTGAACACATTAACAGCAATGGCGACAACTTAATTATTCATCGGCTAGTTTATATTTAAGGCCATTTCTGAGGAAAAATATATATACACGGCTGCAACCTTTTTAATAATTAAACTAATAAGAAAACGAAAAAGCAACTGGATGAAAAACTAAAACGAAAATGTTTTTATGCCTTCAATATGCCCTCGGCTTTTTACGTGCAGACTTTTTTTTCCGTCTAGGTTTTATATGTTTTTAGCATAGACTGTATACAAAAATGGAGGCAGCCTAATGTATTCTTTTTAATGGCCAACAGGGGGCGACATCTCTGGCTATCGAAAGCAGTCCAGTTGTTTAGAAGTCTATGATGAAATGACCTCCCTGTGCATTGGATTTAATAGTGCAGTACCTATTTTAGTGATGGGTTTATACTTAATTGCTAGCGTAATACAACACAATGTTGGCCCATTTAGAGTAAAATACACAGATATATGGGTGTGGTAATATATCCTCAGTTCTTAAATGCATATCACCCCGATTTTATAAAAGAAATGGCCAAAGAGGACCAAAATCCTTAACTCGAGAGCTCAAAACAAGACAAAACTAAAAAGGCGGTGGCTGACGTTCGTCTATCAGTATGCCCTACAATACAGCACAAAAGATTTTTCGGCTGATATAAAGATAAAAAGTGCCAGCTGTGCTATTCCCACAAAAAGCTGGCAACCCTGATATTGTAGAGTTGATAATGACCATCTTTATATGAGGTATCAATTAAATTTTAATAAGCCCCGTGGTTAGAATCTAGTGTGCATGTGCAATAAATGTCACCAAAGCTCACCTTCAGCACAGATGTGTCTAAAATAGTGGCCACATTGATTTTAGCGCTTGGTTAAAAGCAGCATTTGGGGTCGCTGACATTAAACAAATGATTCAGTTCTTTTTCTCCTGGAGGGAATTTAGAATTCTGCTTTATTTCCATTAATGCGCACATCGTGTTTATTTCAAAGTCAAAGACGGACATAAAAAGAAAGACTCAGCCACCAGTCTGAGAGACAAAGGGAAAGAGTAGGGAGTGCAGATAATGCAACTAAGATAAAGTGTGATGGATAGCTTAAGCAATAAAAATGAGGGAGACAAAAAGAGAAAGACAGATTACCTGACATGTGCGAGGTGGCATGTGTGTGAAAGCGGTGGTGAGTTTCTTTACTGCGGGCGATGAAACTGGGCAATAAACTGACTCAGGCTGAGAACGCCATGTAGAGGAACAGAGATGTAGGTTGAGGCAGCTCATATTGTAGTAACTACTTAAAACTGTTCTGAGTACTTTAAAGAACTAGTTTGGTATACAGTACTGTGTAAATGTTTCCTACATTTTGCTAGCAAAAATAGAAAATGAGTAAACAGAGTGAATCATTTCCTGAAGTAATCATCAGGAATTACATTCAAAGCTCTTCTTTGGATGTTTCGGCCTGTTTGTTCTGTTCTCTTTCAAGATGATCCCACACTGCTTCAATAATGTTGAGGTCTGATCTCTGGGGAGGCCAATTCATGACTGATAGAGTTTCATTGTGTGTTTCTAAATCCAGGTATGCTTTTACTGCGTTGGCAGTGTGTCCAGAATCATTGTCTTGTTGAAAAATGAAGCTGTTCTCAGGCAGATGCTTTCCAGATGGCATTGCATGGTGGATCAAAATCTGATGGTACTTTTCTGCGGTCATAATTCCATCAGTTTTGTCAAGATCCCCACACCACTGACTGAAATTTATCCCGAAGCCATGACAGAGTCTCCACTGTGTGTTTTACAGATGCCTGTAGATACTGTTGTCCTTCTCTCTTGACCTCCTCCATTTATTTATTTAAGATGATTTGTACTGAGAACTTCAAATTTGCGCTGTTGCCACTGATTGTGTAATTTGGCATTACACTCAGCCTTTTCTCCCAGTTTCCCTTGAATTATTGACAGCCACCCGTCTACTGACACCATTTCTGATGAGGCATCAGTGAACAGTAGATGGATCAAGTGAATGGTCAGATGCATCTCTCAGGTTTTTTCCTAATTTTTTCCTACTTCTTAAAAGCTGACTTTCAGACACTTTCAGACACAGGTAGCTTTGTCCTTGTATTTCTTTAGTTCTTCACTTTTCAAGTTTCCTAAAAAATGGACAAACTGCACAACACGCTGAGATATGCCAAGCTTTCAGTTAATATCTCGTTGGGTATCAAAAGACGCTTTTAGCATTTTTTGTTAAAAATGTATGTTTTTGTGACAGACTGCTTGTAACAACGTGTGTAAAGTATAAAGAATTTATATTTGTATTTGCTAGGTTGTCTGTCACGTGTAGATACAACATCAGTTCTTTCCTTTACTTACTTTGTCTTTAATTTGAATAATTCATAGGTCAAAGTTAAGTCGCTTAACACGTAAAAAAAGTCTGAAGATTCTGAAGGTCAGTTTTTTAAGTCTTTAATAAAAAAAGCTCAAGACTTTTGCACAGTACTGTAACTTTGACCAAATAAGACATATAGTTAAAAGGTAACTAATTACGTGTCTCTTTTTTATTGTATTGTTTTGAAGTTACAATCAGCCACTAATTAAACATTAAACAATTAAATATTAGCAGGCTACTGAATTAGCCTGCTAATGTTTTTGTTAGCCTAGCTCATGCTAGTATCAAGTGCACACTGTATTTCAGTATTTCTTTAGCTAACAACCATGACAGTTAGCTAGCTTTTAGCAACTAAAAGCTAAAAGGTTTATTCTAAACAGTGTTAACTTTTTAGATAATAACTTTAGTACTGTCGAGCTAACTGCTAAAAAACATATCAAAAATAATAAGACAACAAGGCCGAGAACCTCTTACCCAAAATACTACAGTTACTGTTTGGAAAACCAAAAGAATAAATCAAATGATGCTACAAATCCACGCAGAGCTCAGGGGAACTGCAAAGTCAGGTTCGGTCAATGGCCCTTATGCCATTGTTCCAAAAACACTGATCATAGCAGCTTTAATATCATTCTTGACCTCCTCGTGTCCTTCCCCTGTTTTACATAAGATTATGGTTTGTTGTATGCTTAATGAGTAACCAGAATGTTTAGGAAAGCATGAGGGACTATCTCCTAATGTGTGAAAGGTGATGAAAGCAGGGAGATCTGACACTGGAGCCACGCCAGTAGCAGCCTCAGCAGGAAACGATTTAGTCATGCTTTAAAGGCCTGAGGGCACTTTCAAGCAACAAACGGTGTTGTTGATACACTGTTTCAGCGCTGCTCTTAAAGGTTAAAACACGCTAATACATTTAATATGCCAGGCAGGGTTTGCTGTCGCTCCATAAAAGAGTTCACATTTACTTTCAACGTACAGACAACCCAGGACAATAAAGGGGTCGTATACGGTACCTGTTAGCTTTTTGAAAGTGCCCTAAACGGCCTGTGCTGAAACACAAAAGTTTTACACGAGGTAACAAAAAAGAAGCTGCAGAGTGAGGATATTGTGACCTTTACATTACGAGGTAGTTACTGGGAAGCAGACGCTAATATACAGACTTACCCTGGGCCTCTGGATAATACTCTGGACCAGGAAGGAGACAGGGTTCCCTGCCCTCCGTATGGCCTCCACTGCCTCCTCATGACTAGCATCTCTTAGGTTTACTCCGTCCACCTGAAGGAAGCATAAAAAAAAAAATTCTAGCCATTTATTTCAAACATTTGAGCACTTTAGTCCAAACGAATAAATTACATCGATTGTTCTGTGACACAAAAAGTCCCTTTACCTCTACAATTCGATCCCCAGTCTTCAGAGTCCCGTTCTGTCCAGCAGGACTGTCCTCCAGGATGTGCTTGATAAAAATGCCCCGCATCACCTCTCCAGAGCTCAGCCGGCTGCCCATCCCTCGGCCACCGACGATACTGATCCCCAGGGACTTGCCCGGCTCTCGGAAAAGCTCCACTCTGAGGAAGGTACCAATAAGGGATTGCAAGAGTTTTCACTTTAAACCTTGTGACATTTGATACGTGTACAAAATTGAATCAAAAGGTCAGGTACACATGTGTATGTGTCTGTGTTCACACACTTCCTCGGTTGGTTCCAGATGTTATAAGATGCGCTTTCTTCTCCTTCTCCGTCTTCGCGCTCGGGGAGGTTGGGAATTTCTCTAAAAATAGAAAAGAGGCTCCGCATATAAACATTTGTCTGTTCACCTTTAGGTTTGCCTGCAAATTGCATAACAAGTATCACTGTGGCAGGGGGACGTACTTCAGCGCTGGAGCTGCCACTGGAGCTGCGTCAGTGAAGACGTCGTCTTTAGGCTGCTCCAGGCTGGCCTTGTACTCCTCCAGATACTCAGCTGGGACATACGTAATGCTGAACCCCCCCCACCACACACATAAACATAAGCACACACACACATGAATGAGTGGATATTCACAAACTACACAACAACCTGGCCTCCATATTTATAAACCCTATTACTCACCGTTATTGGCAATTATGCCCCCATTCATTGCAAAAGCACAAAGTAATTTAACAAAAATAGAGGAGAACACGCAGTCAAGTGCAAACTGGAACCAAATCCTTACAGCTACCCCCCGCCGCCACCTTTTCATTAAACAAAACAGCTACTTTTAAACCTGCTCATTTACATTTAGAAGCCGTTGTCCCTGCATCAGATTTTACTTCACGAACGAGACTGCAGCAAAACTGACCTCAGTCTATTTGCAAAAAACTTCCCTGTGACGAGGTTGAGACGCTTTCGAAGTCCTGCATCACCTACTGCGTGACCGACGTGGAACAAATTTGATGGCTCTATTATTAACACAAACAAACTCCCTTTAGGAAATGAAACAAAAGAAAGCTGACAAACTGACGTTTCACAACAATTCAGAGTGAGGCTGATTCTCGGGGGCGCATTAGCACATCTGAGTGAAGCTAACAGATCTTCAGCAGATGGGTTGATTTTGATTTGTGTGTGTGTTTTTTTTTTAAAAATACATGGCATGCAGACAGAGGAAAATGAATGAAATAATGAAACGGATGAGTCAGTTCATTAAGAACATCACAACAGGCGGTGAGAGACGTGGCAGAGCTTATAAAGGAATGATGAGTGGAGGGAAAAACAGGAAAAACAGTGCGTTATGGTGTTTAAACATGTTAGTCACAATGGAAGCAAGAAGAAGACGTACAGCAGGTTAGGTGCTAAAAAAAAAAGTGGTAGTCAATCAAGATTTATCCAGATCTGTTGTCACAGGAATAAAAATTCAAACATTTGTTAAAGCTGGTGCGCAGCTTCACAGTATTATTATTTAAATGCTACTCGGTGTATCTGACAGACATTAAAAACAGCATCTTTAGCAGCTATAGTCATATTTCGCTGTTGCTTTGGCACTCTGCTGTAAGTAACTGTCTGGATAAAACTCTAATAGACTGTCATGAAGGTCGGCAGCAGATGGAAAGAAAGAGAGTTTGTTGTTGTTGTTGTTGTTGCAGAAAGACCACCAGCATGGAAGTTAGTCATACTCACACATAAAATGGGCACAGATCGTCCTCGGGTGCACAAGCAGATCTAGAATGTGAAGAGTTGGCTTTTTTATGCACCGAAGCTAACAAACTGCCAAGTTTAGTTCAGCAAGCAGAACTTGTCAAATACAACATTCGATTTACCTGTAAGGCAAGTCCTTCACAGGGCAGGGTTTCAGGCCAACAGTGTAACTTTAGTAGTGCTCATTTCTTTAAAAAAATAATCTGTCAGTAACTACTGAGCCTGCTGTATTCTGCATTTATAGGCTCATTTAAACGGACTCTACCACGCGGCTTACATAGAAATAGCTGAGAGGAGCTAATAATCATTTCATGCACTCGGTAATGCCAGACATTACTAATTATGTGCATATGGGCTAAATGAAAACTAACCGCTTGAATTTAAAATGATACAGGCATAAGCTTCACATTTAAGTCAAATGAATTACTGCAAACCGCAATCTGTTATTTTTGGCCACAATAATGGTCTCATTGAAATCATAATGCATGCTATTGTTTCGCATAAACGTGTATATAGATTATAGCCTTTACCCCATATCTGGCCCAATGAGAGAGTGCCTCCTGAGCATGGCGCGGGCCTGGGCGTTGGTCAGGTTGGCAGTGGGCTCTCCGTTGATAGCCAGGATGAGATCGCCAACCCCGAGACGTCCATCCCGGCTAATGGATCCTCCGTGGATTATGCTGCGGATCAACATCCCCAAACCGTCTTTCAAGGCGCTCACTGTCATCCCTTTGAAGAAGATGAGCAGCTGTTTGATTTAAGTGATTTAAGTGACTTGAGTATTTCAGAAACTGTTGATCTGCTGGGATTTTCCCACACAACTAGCTTTAACAAGGGAAAATATCCAAAGAAAACGCCTTGTTGATGTCAGAGGTCAGAGGAGAATGGCCAGATGGCTTTGAGCTAAAGGCAACAGTAACTCAAACTACCACTCATCATAACCAAGACCAACAGCACATCGGACCTTGAGGCAGAAGACCACACCATTAGCTGCCACTCCTGTTAGCTAACAAAAGGAAACGGAGGCTACAGTTCACGCCAGCTCACCAAGGAGTCTCATTCGGATGGTAGGGTCACAGTTTAGTATAAAGAACACGAAAGCATGGATGCATGTTGCCTTGTATCGGC
The DNA here is from genome assembly GCF_965226115.1 of Aulonocara stuartgranti. NCBI lineage: Eukaryota > Metazoa > Chordata > Actinopteri > Cichliformes > Cichlidae > Aulonocara > Aulonocara stuartgranti. Next base: position 34,298,585 of record NC_138941.1, read on the forward strand.
CTTTTTTGTGGTTTAATGGTGTGGGGATATTTTCTTGGCACACTCTGAGCCATTTTTACACTTTGTGTTTTTATACTGTGCCTACTCTTGGCTCTGTAAAACATCAGTGAGAGAAAATATCCCAACATTTAGTTACCTCAGGAACACAGTTAGACTATATTTTTGATTCTCTTCTACAAGAAAATCCATTCATTCTAGAAACTGTCAACATGTTGATAAATTTAATTTTCACATCTGTCTCAATGGAGTGTGACATAATATCTCTGGAGGCTCGTCTTCATCTGCACATACTGTCCATCATTCTTTTTATCCAGATGGGAGACACTCCGGCTAAAGCCTTCGACTACATTTTAAACTCCCTTTTGCAACAGCTTGATGTGTGAGAGTTCATTTACAAACTGTTTAAAAACACGATTAGTGTGCTCTATTTAAGAATGAATTCGGTCTAAGTAAGCTGCAAATTGAGAGCAAAATATGCCGAATATTCTCCACCCAATAAAAACCTTGAAAGAGCACAAACGAGCAAAATAAGAGACGATTTTCATTGAGGAATTGAAGATTTTAAACTGTAACTTCATAACACCTATTTGTTTTAGAAGTTCATACTTAATATTCTTGGAGCCAGTAGCAGCCCCTTGGGCAGGTTTTGAAATGCAAATAATGAGTATGGCGATGGGATTAGACTTTCTGAGTGGAAAACAGTCAAAAATTGCTTCTATCATTTTTCCATAAAACTGGATTTAGAAAACAGGAGATAAAAGTAAAGGCCAAATGCACCTTTCAATCCTGAAACCTCATTAACACTTCTGTGGAAAATGAGAAGAAAACAAATAAAAAGAACAAATTAACGATTGTAAAGAAATGAGCACAAACCCAGGCTGGAGTTGCCCTTGACGACTGTGATAGTCCTTTCAAAATTGCTCCCTGAGGTCAACGTTGCTTTGTCTCCGTCTTCTGCAGATTCTTTCGCACCAGCCTCCTCGTCCTTTAAGGTGATAATTCAGCACACTTAGTCATGACAGTAAATAAATATATTAATAAGGCCGGATTCCAAAACAAAGCAGGGTCTCTGGAGAAAAAGGCAGCGATTTGACTGTGAAAATCATTTTAAACAAATCAGCTTAGAACCTTTTTTATCTCGCGTTTGAAGGCAGCCTCTGAGTGGAGAGACTTTAAAAAAGAAATGATGGAGGATTATTTCCTCGCTGTTATAACGCACCTTGTCACATGTGCACAGCATAGAATATCCATTTTAATCTTATCTCCTGATCTTATCGCGAGCAAAAATTTAGACTTGTTAAATTCTTACCTTCATCAAAACTCTTATGTCTACAATCTCTCCGAAAGAGATAGCAGGCTCCTTCTGATAGTTAAGGCTCTCCACAGGTTCCTCCAGCACATTCGATCTGCTCCCAATTTCAGCAAACGGGCTGTATGAATTTGTGCCGTCCTCTGGGTCTTCTTTGCTCGGGAGCTGTCCCAGGTACTGGTCGGAGCTGCTCAGAATAGCATTAAAAGCCGGGATGTGGCTGGTCAGACTCGGAGGAGCGTAAGAGGCCGACTCCTCCGGAGAGAAGACTTGACTATTGTCTGCAAAGCAGGGATGCTCCTCCAGCAAGTTCAGTCGGGCTGTAAGCTGGAGTAAAACAAAGTAGAGCAGATTGAGTGAACATTCCCACTCTGTTAGTTAGACAACTGCCCAACAGGGACAATTCATCTCCCTCCATCGCTGCCGTGCCCTCCTTGTAATGAGCCACAGAAAAGCCATCGGAGGCCAGTAGAAAGTGGCATAAATTACTGAAGATCTTGAGAGCCGAGTGCATTATGCAGTTTTATTATAACAGCGTTTAAGACTTTATTAGAACCAGGCTGAATAGTAATGGTTCTCAGCAAAAAATCCTTCTGGGAGTCTGAACAGAAGTAAAAAAAAATGCAAATGTGCAAATATATAAAACATGAGAGTCTCAGTATATAGATATGTACTTAAAACAGGAAATATGAAGTGTAATTTGAAATAAGACAGCACTGAACTGGGCTTTGACAAATGGAGGAAAGTGAGATGGTTTTACTAAAGGCAGCTTCCAAAGTTAGGGATTAAACTGTTGTTATTATTAGGGGTCATTTATTACACCAGTTGTTTCAAAGCTTGAGGTCAGAACCCCCTCATGGATGTACAAAATATTAAATAAGTAATTTTTTGGCATGCAAAGCAGTACTACAAACTAATAGTTCAGTAAGAATCACTATATACACACCTCAGTCAGAATAGACAGGACCAAACTGTTTCAAATTTATAAATATACTGCTCAAAAAATGCACAGGAACACTTTGAAAACACATGAGATCTATGTGGGGAAACCTGCTGGATAGCTACACTGATTTGGACTGGATAATGTGTTAGGGATGAAAGGATTCCACCTCGTTTGATGGAAATGAAAATGATCAACTACAGAGGGAAGAAATCAAAGAGACTCTGAAAATCAACGTCAAATAATGATGCGGCAGGCGAGTCCATTTGGCTGAAATTTCATTGCACTCCAACTCCAAATGGTACTCAGTATGACCCTCATGTGCTTGTATGGCTCCAAATGAGACGATGGATGGTTCCAGGTCTGGACCAGGGCATCACTGAGCTCCTGGACAAGCTCCTGAGATGCAACCTGCAACCATTATGTTTCTGCTGGATGGGCAGAAACATAATGTCCCAGAGGTGTTCTTTTGATTTAGGTCGGGCAAGCATGGGGAGCAATCAATGGTATCAATTCTCTCCTAGAGAAACTACCTGTCTCCTGAAATCTACTCCATGCTCTGTGCTGGGAGACAGTGGCACATATTGATGTGCCACCCTGGATGAGTTGAACTACCTGTGCAACCTCTGTAGGGTCCAGGTATTGCCTCATGCTAGCTCTTGTGACACTGACCCTAATCAAATGCAAAAGCATTCCTGTTGTGGAGGTTGTCTCATTGTTGCCCCTCTAGTTCACCTGATGTCGTTAACAGTGTTGGTCAAGTTACTTGAAAAAAGTAATCAGTAACTAATTACTGATCACTTCCCCAAAAAAGTAATCCCATTACTTTACTGATTACTTATTTTCAAAAGTAATTAATTACTTAGTTACTTTTTTAAAACACGATTTACAACCTGAAGAGGTGATAAAGCGATAGATCTTTCAGCCCAATTCTACTTTTTCTACATAATCCATCATACAAAATGTAATCAAATGGAAAAGTCTCTTTTTTTAACTTGTTTTATTAGTTTTAATCTTTTAACTTTATGCATCAAGCAAAAATTTAATTATATGCAAAATTCTCTGACTTGAATAAATTAGTTTAACATTTAAACCTATTTTCTGCACATTCCAGCACATAAAATAAAATATTTTTTGTGTTTACACTCACTCTTTCAAATAGATGCAAGTAAAACACAGCAGAAAATAAATAAAGTCAAAGACTCAGCGGTCCTGTTGCTCTATTTTCACCTGTAAAGCAGGACTGCGGTAGGCGGAGGTTTACACTGGTGCAGGTGTGCCGCGGTCAGTGGAAGAATCCGCGAGTTTCTCTGTGAGTTTCCCATTACATCGTTGCGCACTCGGTGCTTGCTTGGAAGTTTAGGGGTTTTTTTCGCTGTAAAAAGAAGTTTTCTTCCCACGCAAGATGGACGCTAATGTTTTTGTCACTTTTTATGGAATCAAACTCAAAGTAAGGTCAGTACTTCCACGCTTTAAACGCTGCACGCTCATACTCTCTCCCACAATCGATATGTGATCCACTGTTGATCTGCACACAGCTGTTGTCACTAACGGCGCACTCGCTTACGTCACTGTCGTGAGACATTCTCGCAAAAAATCACGGTTTTAGTAACGCAGTAACGCAGCGTTCCTACGGGAAAGTAACTGTAATCTAATTACCGTTTTTGCAATAGTAATCCCTTACTTTACTCGTTACTTGAAAAAAGTAATCAGATTACAGTAACGCGTTACTTGTAACCAACACGTGCCAAAGAGATAAGATATATGCTGAAGAAAATGAATGCAGAATGTCCCAATTTTCTAATTAAAGTTACAAATCATTCCCCATCCAAACGAACAAGCTGATAGTCAGGTAAACAGAGAACTCACTAACTTATAGGCAGAGACATTCTTGAGGCGAGTTACAATGTGGTGTTCAGTTACATTGTTGTTCAGGAAACAGGCACGGAGTGAAAGGTTAAAAAAAACATCCAGCCTCACAGTCCGGAAAAGCTGGTGCATTTCTTACGGTCACTGATGTAAATTTATCAAGAGACTTGTTGCTTTCCTCTGGAGCACATGATCACGCTGAGGCTGAGCTGTCGGGCTTGGTACAAACAGCTGAAATGTATTTTGTGAAATCCCCCAGTACTATAAATTGCCACGAGTCGTCCTGCCCCACGTTCGTCCCTCTGGGCCGCCCTATTATACGATAAATTACGCAGCGAGGCCCTACAAATAAGGTCGGCTGTGGCCTTTGGGAAAACTGGAAACACACAGATACCCTTAGGAAAATAGTTTGTCTGCTCCTTACTCTTTTTTTGCGGGGTTATTTTCCTTATAATTTAATATCCATTTGGAGAGTTTCAGTTCTTGGGGCTGTGGCTATAACACCGAGTTCAGTAATGTAGTTACTGCCCTAACAAAGAACAGAAAACATGTCTCATGACATTTTGGCCCTCCATAGCAAAAAACCCCAAAGAATAATGACTACATGCTGTAAAGCTCATTGTGACAAAGGGCACGAGATGGTGCGGTAACATTTAATGAAATGAGGAAAACAATATCAAGCTGTGCTTCTCATTTCAGTTACATTTTATAAATAAAGGTCCTTACCTTAGGTGTGGATGAGTGTAGGTAATCCAGGTCTGTGCTACAGGTGCTACCATGGAGAGCGATCATGGAAGCTTGGAAAGTGTCGTCCTCGATCCCGGAGTAAGAATGACCTAACATCTTTTCATCAGGCAGGTCTGCATCACTGGTATCAATCTGCCGTAATGGATCAAAATACAAATAGCTGGGACACTTAGGAAGAATCACTAATCATGCTATTGTAGGAATGTAATGCAAGTCAATCAGAATTGATGTAGCTACAGCTAATGAAGCCTTAACAATAAAACCCTCAATCGACTGCGTGTATTTATTAGAATACCATTCATATAAGCTAACTGTTGCATGATTACAAGCATGGTACGCTTCAAAATTACGAGAAGGAAGCAAAAGTATAAGTTGTGTTTCCCTTTTCATGAGCTGTGATTGATTGATTGATTTTTTTCAGTTTTCCCAGAAGCTAACTAACCAATGCAGGCTCTGCTCGGTAAAGGATGCCCTCAGTCAGTCCTTCTTCCTCTCCTTCTTCAACCAAAATACTGTTGAAGTCAAATGATTGGATGGTGGGTGATGAAGTTATTTCCTGCTCACCATATGGGTGTGGAGAGTGGGAATATCCACATATTCCCTAAGAAAGTGGAGAAATTCTTTCAGTGTCCCCGGCTTTATGGAATTACACTACATTAACCAAAACCTAGAGCAAATAAATTAACATGGAATGATGATGGAAAGCGATGTTACATTTTTGAGGATGCTGTTATTTAACTATAGAGTTCAATCATCTCGACGTTCTGAATTTCATGTTTTTTACATGCATTCTATGGAAAGCAAAAGAACTTTTGCAATTTACTGTGAGTAGCGTGCACCCTAGAAATGTATGAAAACCAAGATGGCATATTGCAGGATTACACTAGTAAGACTCAATTTTGAGAGGCAACACAACAAAATACTTCTCAGAAGTCCATTCCACGTCCTGCAGCAGAGCAGGATAACTCCACAGAGGCTTCCAGCAGCTCTGTAATCCAGCTAACCCTGGCAGCCCAGAGGTCTCGCTGAGTAATCCAACGACAGATTCAATACAAGAGAACTGCGGCTCTACAGCTGAAAGAATGCAAGCTGTTTTTGCAGGGAGAGAAACATCCTGTACAAGGAGCACAGCTGCCTGGAGCAATGAATATGCCGTTGGACGGACCTAATATCTTGACAGGTGCCCTTGTATGTTTAAATGTACAAGAGGGGATGTGCTACTGGAGAATTCGATAACATAATAATATAAAACAAAGGGTCCAGGGCATTTTAGGCTGGTCACCTCCCCTGAAAGAATAGTGGGTGGAATGCTAAACCATGCAGCCTACCTCCACACTGTCTCCTGCATGAAAAATTCAAGCCCTTGTAAGCTGAGCTGTCATGACTGGAGACTAACTTGTGTGATATATGGACTGCTGGATTTAAAACCCTGCATACGTAGAGGGACAGATCCCTGACAAATACTGCAGAAAATTCACAAAAGCACAGAGTAAATCTCAGTAACTCTGACAGGTACACGTACACTTAATACTACAATCACGCAAAACACATTTGAACTTTGATTTTCAAAGCGATTTAAAGTAGAGGGGGGAAAAGCAAATGCTTTCTAATAACAATTCTTACAGGCAGTGGTTTGGCGACTCCGATCTGGACCTTGCCGAGCTTGGCCCCCTTAAGGGCCTGGACGGCATCCTCCAGGCTGGCGTTCTCCAGGTTGCTGCTGTTAACGTACATGAGTCGGTCTCCTGGCAACAGCCTGCCATCCTTCTCTGCGACACCATTGGGAACCAGAGAGCGAATCACAATCACCGTTTTGGCCGGGTCCAGTGGGTCCTGTGGTGATGTTAAGCCAGCACAAGTCAATGAGTAAATTATCACAGCCTCATATGGAGATCACATCGAATTCAGGTCATTTTCTTAACCACTCCCACACACACACGTGGGGTATTCATTTCTTGTGGGGACATCTAATTGACATAATGCTTTCTCTAGCCCTTTACCCCAACCCTAACCATGAAAAATGAATGCCTAACCCTTAGCCTAAACCTAACATATTGTCACTGAAACCACATTTTGAGTCTCAAAAATGCCTTCAAACTTGAGGCGACCATAATCCTGGTCCCCACAAATAAACTTCCAATTTTTGGCCTCCACAAAGATATGAATACACACTCAGACACACACACACCACCGAGCTTTTTCCATCTAATAAAAGTAGCCCATATTGTGAATATGGCCACATTTAAATATCCTATAATACAGAAATACGCACAATGTAGACACGTTTAAAAAACTAAAGAAAAAAACTCATCATCTAAACATGTTAAAAAAGGATCTGTTACCTGAATATTGATATTTGTTACATTTCCATTAAACCCTAGAACATAATCCCACCTGGTAATCCAAAATGCTGAATCCCAATCCCCCTTCTCCTTTTTCGAGCTCGATATTCTGGATCTCCAACTCCCACATAGCCAAAGGGGATCCTATCGCCTCCTCGCTCACGTTGCCCTGTGTCGCCGCTATTGTATTCACCTCTGGGTGTTCAGCAACCACTACACCGCTGAGGTCTATTTGATTCTGCACAGAAAGGAAAAACCCAAAATCACTATGTAACCCCATGCCTTCGTCGCTTTGACTCTCAACCCATAGGCTGCTCCCCTCTAGTTCTGTTTCTGGCTCAGGTTTCTGGCAGCAGATGAAAGGGAAATATCTTTGGGATGCTCGGGCCTTAGTACATTATCACAGATAAGGCGAGAGAGATGAAAACCCCCTTACCCAAAGGAAAGCTGCTTTTGATGTCTCATATCTCTAGCAAATGTTGCTGGCTACTGCTGAGGTATTGCTAGAATTGGTCTTAATAAACACTCAGCCTTCCCTGCTTATCACTAAGTCTTAATCCATCATGGATGGCAGTGTGGAAACCCGATAGAGCAATTGACAGCAAGCTAATAATGGTTGATGGGTTAGAACAGAGAAGGAAGACTTAAAGAGCATCATTCTCAAATTGCTTTATATGCACAGGCAGGAAAACATATTCTATGATGTGGTAATGCTTTCAAAAGGAGGCCTGCATATGCATCGTCTGCAACAGTACTTTCTTAGTAATATACACCGGACAACTGATTATCTGAGTGTTAACACAGATATCTAACCAGCCAATCACATGGCAGAAACTCAATGCATTTAGGTATGTGGACAGGGTCAACACGATGTGCTGTTCAAACAGAGCATCAGAACCTTGTTGAATCTGTGCCATGAAGAAATAAAGCAGCTCTGCAGGCAAAAGGAGGTCCAACCCAGTACTAGCTAGGTGTACCTAATAAAGTGTCCTGTAAGTGCAGACTGCAAGTTTGTACCCTTTTACTTGGATGTTTTTTGTAGTATTAAGTATTAAACGGACTGCAGCATCATGAGTGCAGGTACCTTCAATTTCGATGTTGTGGACAAAGCCTCTGATTCTCTCTGCTCAGCATCCACCTCAGGCTGAAGGTCGGGGGCCGGCCTGCAGCATGTCACGTACACGTGGAGCGGAAGCTCCTTCAAGATTCTCACTACTTCTTTGTGGCTCTCACCAATCAAGGAAATGCCATTGACCTAAGAAAGGAAAGGTTAAAACTTAAAACTAATCATAATATGAATTTAAAATCAGGACCAAGTGGTTACAGTACATGTCACGTGGGATAAAGTGCCTCTCAGCAGCTGAGCCTTAGCTAAACGGATCTCTGCTGCAGATCTTTGTGGACATTTTCTTACTATTCCTCCTAAAAAAAAAAGGCAAAATGCCAAAGAATAGTTTTAGTAATCCCAAGAAGCACTTCTTATATTTATTTATTTACTTATTTATTTTATTTATGTGTGGGAAGTGGAAAAAGTTGTAAACTCAGTACTGACACCTTTTCAACCTACGTTTGCAGTTCTCAAACTTATTTTGGCACCTCAACCCTCCTCAAAAAGAGAGAAGGGATCATTAACCATACGAAAGAATCCAGTTCATTTTAAAAAAGCTTAACACAGCTGCAGTAGCAAATCCCTGTTTATTTTCTCCAGCTAAATCAGATTCATTTAACATTGATTCACCCCATATTTTCCCAGTAGCCTACTACGCTGCACAGTTTGCAAACCACTGACTTAAGTTATTGTGGCAACAGTTGCCCAGCAGAAAGGGAGCAACATAGCAACATTAGCATTAATCTGCAGGTTGGCGCCACTCTTGCAGAAAACAGGAGGTTTTTAGACCTTTGTACTGAAACGGCCTCCTGCCAGAGATGGAAATGAGAGTGGTGAGAATAAACCGGAACAGCTAAAAGGCAAGCCATGAATAAAAAACAAAGACCTAAAAGTAGCAAAAACAAATGTAAAACCAGGAATTTATTTACCATAACTCCAAATAACTCATTTGGAAACATACTTAAACAGCTGATACACCACTGATTAATCCAGCTTTCAGCTCTATGTGGAGTGATTTTTATTACTTTCTTTGGGGGAACTATATTTGGGGAAATATATGGAGCGTAACCTCCTCAGACTTCACCCTCTTCCCCAAGTATCCTTGAATTAGGTGAAGTTGTATCAGAAGCTTATCCTCTGTTGGTGAATTTTTAGGTAGGAATCATTCCTAATAAGTGAAGCCCATACATGCCTTATTGGCATATACAGCAGTTGTCAGGCACTGTGTTATAACTACAAAGGAAACACCACAAAGACCATTATAATCAATGTAAGTACTTCCAGAGTTGCTGTATGACAATATGTACTGCACTAAAACTGAGCTCCATGAACCAACCAACCAACCTTCTGTAAATACTAATAACAAATGTAATTTTCGAGTATTATACCTCAAGAAGCTCATCTCCACTGAACAGCTTGCCACAGCGACCGACCGGTCCCTCAGGAAGGACAGATCGGATGTAATGATGTCCGCTGTTGGCTTCTAGACTGATGCCCAGACCGCTGTTCTCGGTAAACTTCTCCACCTGAGCCACCTGTCAGGGTAACAGTAAATCACATCTCTTTATGTGAAGTCTGTCAATGATTCAGACCCTTTTGTTTGATGACCCAGGTCACTGTTATTTTTTACAATATCTGCTATGAATCTAAACAGTAAACTTACCACAACTTCATTACTTGGGCCCAGAATTTCCTGCCACTTCTTCATTAACTCCTCCTCTTCAAAAGGTGTTAAGCTCGGTTCTTCAAAAACACAATATGTTATGCAATAACACACAAAAATTAAGACGGTGTTGTCATAAGCCATTCACAGGTGGCACTGCACCATAAACTTCCAAGTATAAGCAAAGTACTTGAAAATGTGTCGTGGAAGATCAAATAAACCCTTATCTGCTACCATTTAAATGTCTGAACCTAGCAACAGCAGCCGTCTCAGCATGTCCTCACATTGTGTGCTGCTAGTCGGTGCGGTCCTGTCAATAGAAGCCCTTATCTGTCAGATTTGGGCCCAATATCACTGCTAAAGCACACGGAAAAAGCATCTCAGCCTCCTACCATGTTTGTCTTCTGTTAGCTGATCCGTGGCAGGGCTGACATCAGATCCTTCACTCTTTGTGTGGAGCTGCTTTTCATCTGTGGAGACGGTAAACACACAACGGACAGTGAGACGCACAAAGGAGCCATCGACCTTCCACCAGCAGCACACGCACAGCACAAAAAACCCTCAACACTGACACAGAATCTGTTAGTGCCTAATCACTCTTGCTTTGAAAGAGGACCTTCTCTCTTTTCCCTTTATATCAAAAACACATAAAGCGCCTTTGCTAATGTTTGCTAATCCATAAAAATACCAGGACTTTTAATACACGTTTAATGAGCCTGGGACTCATTTTTGTCTTTGGGGTTCCGCAAGGCACAGAACTGGTCACCCATGAAATGAATACTTGCCATGAAGTGAATTTTATATTAAAGTCTTTTAAGTTCCAGCATACAAATACGACTCAGCAGATTGTTATGGAAGGATGTGACAACAGTTTAAGTTAATGGTTCGATTTCTTTCTGTTGTTTCATTCATTTAATGATTGAGCAAAAAGCACACTGTGCACATACACACACACACTCCTGTTTCTCCTATACTCAGGGTTTTCAAAGCAGCCAAAAACTACTCTACCCTTCTTCCCTTTAGTCTCTCTCATAGCTGTTGGTTTTCTGGTTTTCTTCATGTTTCAACTTCCTAGTGCTAAAAATAATCACTTTCAGTCTCCATCTATTACTGCCGACACTAAACAACTTGTGCAAGTTGCTTGACTTTCTTCTGCAACAGCCCAGAGGTCCTGGCATTAAATAAGTTTCTTCTTATTTAATGCCAATATTACATAAATGCAAAGGTATTAGAAAAACACACAAGAACGAAGATAAATGCAGGTTTCTCCTTGGTTGGGATGTTATGCATTGTGCACTATTTTACTATTCTGAAAGTTGATCTACTTCAACTCTCAACCAACATGATGCTAAGTTTTGGATTCCGTACAAAGACGGCTGTTAAATTTCTAGCCAGTCTGACTGCTACGAAGGGTAGTGCTTAAAAAGCACTTAACTATATTGCCATATCTGAGAAAATAGTTTTTGTCCTCTTGGCATTTGTCAGCAGCGTTAATTAGCATATTTCAACCTCTAATTAGGAGCGACGGGGCTGTAACGTGGGAGTATTCTGCTGCTATTATGAGGAGGAACCTTTTAACCTGCAATAAGCAATTATTTTTCAATATTAGGAATTGGTGTAAAATGGTTACTCGCAATATGAAAAAGTCGATTTCTCTGCAACTGAATGATCCTGTGTTCAGGCTTCAGCTTCCTCACTCTATGCATATGATGTTGTTTTAGGCCATAACTCCAGCCAACAACATTTGTGTGTGGCAGGAGTAAGTTCTGTTTGCATCTGTTTACAACACCATAAAAGTGTCTGAAATTTCCTTTTGGAGTCACATGGAAATGACTCCTCACTGCATCATGAAACTCCTGTCTGAGCCAAATTTACACATCAAATGACACCTTTTTTGACAGGATGATGAGAAGTAAGGGATTTTTTTTTTTAATCTATCCTCATTAAATTTCTCTCACTTAATCCATCCTACCTTCAGCAGCCTCCTCAGCTTTCTTTCTCTCCAGCTCCAGCTCCTTCATGACGGTGGTGGTTGTGGGGATGGTGGTGGAAGGGGGGAGGACGGTGACAACGGGGGCTGTGACAGGGGGGATCTCATCGGGCCTGAAGCCCCGCCGGATCAGCTTAAGGTGGACCGTCTGGCCCGTGTGTCTCAGCACTTCAACTGCCTGTTGATTGGTGTATTCCTGGATGTTCACGCCGTCGACCTGCAGAGGGCGATCTCTCGTGAGCCGGTGGATTAAAGGAGAGGCAGAACGGCTTGCTTGCACAATATGAGTGTGCTGAAGCGCCATCTATGTTCTTGCTGGAAAGAGATGAACTGCAATGGCATTAACTAAAGACTGATTTCTGCACCCGAGTGTCGTCTAATCCACGACTTCATTCATTTAGGTCATTCAGGGCAGGTAGGAAGTAGATAGTTTTAAATCCCTCACAATCATGAGCGTTTAGGTGAACTCCCAAAGCAAGTCCATCCTCACACACCAGCACACAAGTAAGTCAGAACTTCTTCAAGAAAACATGTAAAAACATCCACTCATGGCTTCACTGTTAATGACCTACAGTAATGAAATTACAGACTTAACTGCTCGGTGTCCTGTTTCAAAACTCTTTTATATTCAGAGTCGCAAGAAGAACAAATAAAAAGCATAATTGGGAATTATTCAAATTCATGCATCTCATAATTTCCCTCCATTGCCTAAATGTGTAAATTTGATCACAATCAATGATAATATGAAACATTTGCTGCATGTTTGATCTCGTTCTGCTGAAAACAGAAGCCAGCCGTAACCAAAAGAGCATAATTAGTGTACTTACTGCTATAATCTGGTCTCCAATGTGAATACGGCCATCTTGGTCTACAGTGCTGTCTTTTGTTATGCTCTTAACAAAGATACCAGAGGGCTCTGAGGAATCAGAACAGTTGAGACACATAAATGGGTGAAGACATTAAATGTGTTTCAATTTGTGTTTCAATAAACGGAGGGCACTTTTTACTAACTTTACAAATTACAGATCCCTGAATATAATCAGAAATTTCAAACTATTTACAGAACGATCAGGTGTTCGGCATTCAATAAGATGCCACACAAATTATTTGTACCACTCCACTATAAAGGAGAACGTCACAGCCTGATACCTGCAGGCCTGACAGCAGCAGGCGTATCACTGCTCCTGTTTCTACCTGGTTTCTACTCTGGTTTTACGTGGCCTATCAACACAATTTAAAAACTGGCATATATAATAGAAATATAAAATCTCCATATTATTTTTTAAAAAATCAGTTTTTCACCTGAATTCTTATCTCCAACATAACCAGCAATAGTGATCCCGAGTCCTTGGGTGTTCTTAGTAAGGCTCACATCAAATGCCTCAGCATCCTCTTCCTCGTAGCCCTGCGTGTAGACGCAGAGAAATGAGTCAGCATCACAGCAGAAACCAAATGAAAGCGATGTTTTACTTTGGAACAGAAGAAAGGAAAATTGCGGCACATCAAAATACATTGTTTAACTTTGATTAATGAGCGCTCAGTACCTGTCAGCCAAAAATAAGACTCACAGTTACTGTGTGTGATCACAGGGATATGATGTTTGTCATTCACATTGTGAGTCACTAATCATTCAATCAAGTCAAAATAGAAGCGAGTGCTGAAAATGGCCATGAAATTGCTGTTTGTAGGAGGCTCTGAGCTTTTTTTTTTCCTTCTTTTTCTGGGAACGTAAAGCAAAGTGTGAGTCACAGGTGATGCAACCTGCAATTTTCTTTAATTGCATTTGTACTGGCTTGTCAAGCAGGAAGAAAAGATAAAACTGGATATAAAGGACCTGAAGTTTATGTGTGAAGTTTTTTATATATATAACTGTGTATGGTGTGTCTTGCATGGCAGGCAATTACCATCAGGATGACGGGTTCTCCAGAAAACGCTTTATTGCGAGGATAGTGCGAGTCATAAAATCAATTTGAATGAGACACGCGTCTCTGTGATGTAAAAAAAAATTAAAAAGAGGTATTTGGGTTTACAGAGGAACAGATGCCCTTACCTGCTGTTCGCTGACAGTGGGGAGCACCACAGGCATGACAGAAGCAGAGGGAGTCTCTTCCAAAGGACCTCTGGTAACAACCAGCTTCACCCTGTTCCCGCACTGCCTCAGGACCTGGGCCACCTGGTCGCTGCCCATGCCGAGCAGGTCGGTGTCTCCGATTCTCAGGATGTGGTCCCCGCTGCGCAGGCGGCCATCCTGTGGCAAGAAATGATTTCTATATTAACTCTGCGCTCATTATGGCATTGTCACTCCTAAGTGACAGGTAATTCTGTGCTTTCCTGCAATTACTCATTACACATAACTGACAGGAGTCATCTGTCTAGAACACTGAAAGTGTCATTGGCTGTGAGCGATGAAAAAAGACATGTCCTAAAGAAGTGACAGACACAGCTAAAGAGTCACCTGATCAGCAATGCCTCCAGGAAGTATAGTTTTGACTATAACCCCGGTGGTTTTTCCTCCAACAATACCAAAGCCAAGACCGGTGCCATCGTTGACAAGCTCAATCGTCTCCACATGTTGCCACTGAGACAGTAACAGAAGTGAAACACAATGTTACCCAGTGTCTTATTAGGAAAAATGTACATCACTTAACAGGTATGTTTGTTTTCTGTGTCGTGGTGCTGGATGGGGATTGCAGAGCAAAGAGCAAAGTGCATGTAGTTTCTTAAGTCCCCACATGGAAACTGTGTCAGATCACAACACGCTCCTTGCAGAGGCCCCACTGGTGTGTCAGTGTACTCATTACCGCGCTGGAGTTGGCTGATAATGTGCTGGCAGCAGAGGGCGTGCGGGACACTGCAGGACTGGCCAGCTGAGGTATTGGCCCTCTGGCCACTGTGAGCTGCACCCTGTCTGAAGCACTCTGCAGGATGCCTATAGCCTGCTGGTGGGTCACTGTCTTGTCCAGAGGCTGGCCATTAATGGCCAATATCTGGTCGGCTTCTTTGAGTTTCCCATCGCTGTAACGGGGAAGAAGCATGCAGCAGAGGCAAGGACACAGAATGAGAACCCTTATAGTCACCAGATACCACATTATAGCTTTAATCTTTGTACCTGTAACTTTGAATTTGTCTTTGGGTGAATACATTTAAGGGTGTTTATATCTGAAACATGAAAAATGCAGCTTCCACTCTTTTAGGATTGGTGTGACGCAACATGTGTTGCAACAGCTCACAACAGCTTTACTCTGGTATTTCCTGGCAAGTATAAAAGTATCTCTAATCTCCCAAGACAATCTGTAAACGCACCCACCTGACTGTCTGAAACAAAGTCCTAGAAATTTCAAATTAGAAATCAACAATTAACCAGATGCTGAAAGAATGTCTGGAAGACTGCATAGCAGCATGTTTTTCCTGCATACCAGTGAGCGACACTTCCTGGTTGAATTTCCTGGATGAAGATGCCGAGCTCTCCGCGGTTCTCGCTCTTTAGGCCCACCACGCTGAAGCCAAGACCTCCGGACACTGGCTTCTGCAGATCCACATGCGTCACATAACGTCCCTGCGTAATACACACACAAACCTTGTAATATATACATATATATATATATATATATATATATATATATATATATATATACATATATATATATATATATATATATATATATATATATATATATATATATACATATATATATATACACACATTGGCCTTGTGCTGATTCACTAAAGCATCAAAGCTACAGGCAGCCTTTAGAAGTCTATTTGAAGTGCCTCAAGAGAGAGGAGCACTGCGGAGTTTTCTTCTTTTTTTGACTCTCTTTGAATGTTTGGTTTGAGTTATAGGACTTATTAAAAAGTAATCTTGCCTATTTTTGTGTAAAAAATCAGTAAAATGTTAAAAGATTGACAAAAAAAGTCTACTGGGGTTTCAAAATAGACTTGCCACAATAGCATTATTTTAGCTTATGCGCATCCCTTTTCTTCTGCATATCCAGTTCTATTCTATTCATAAGCCTATCCCAGCTGTCGTAGGGCGAAACACAAGGTACACCCTGGGCAGTCACACAGAGAGACACTTTGGACTGTGGGAGAGAGCCTGAGTACCCACACAGACACGGGGACGACATGCAGATTCCACACGCTTTGTCAATATATGCCATCTAGCTTAAACCGACAATAAATTAACAAAATGTTAGCACGCATTACAATAACTGCCTCCCTTCTAGCTGTTTGTACCTGCGCCATGGAGTGGATAATATGTTCAAATTCTTCAGATGACGTCTTCCCATTGGCGTGCGTGGGAGCTGGGGTGTCTGAGCAGGAAACATGGCTGCCATTGGGCTTGGCTGCTGTGAGATCACTCCCTCGTGATAAAGGGACACTCCCCTGAAATGATAAAACAGAAATGTGAAAACTACAGATACCTCCCTGACACTTCTATGTTTACTCCTGGATTTTGGATCTTCCTTCTACATTCCTTTAAAGTGAACATGAAACACTACATATATAAAAGTTTACCCATCTTTCGCCTGATTGGCTGGCATACAGTGCTGTAGTATATAGACAAAACATAAAGAAAAGCATAATAGGTCCACATTCAAACACATGAATGCTATTGAATCAAATCCAAAACTGCTGGGCTTTCAGTTTGAATGGGGCATAACAGCTCAGAAAATCTCCAAAGCGATCCTGTACACAGCAGCAGTTGCTGGCTTTAATCCAACCAAAGACAATTAAAAGTTTTAAGGGACAAAACAAAAAAAGGCCCATTATGCCTCATTTGTACTCTGAACATAAAGATCTTGCAAATTAAATTTTAGACACCAAAACTCTGGATCTGAGTGTCTAAAAAAACCACCGAGATGGCAGACAGTTTGTTATCCCTCCATGATTAGCTGCATCTATGGCACTCTAATCCTTCAGGAGATAATAGCTCTTAGCTGATGTTCCAACAATGATGAGGCTCCAAATACAATATTTTTATCGGGGCCAGGGAGAAGCATCGCTGGCCATCTGGATGCTTTAATATGCTCGGCTCTTAATTACTGCAATGACTTTACTTGTGTGACAGATGAATTACATGAAGGCGACAACTACATAAAACAGTGTTTTCCCGATTTCATTAGCCAAAGGGTGTAATGCTTATGACTTTCCGAATTGGATTCAAAAGGACGGACGTAATGCACGGCAATAATTCTATAAACACTCCATTTGGCATATGGCGCTGCCAGGCTAAAGCTGTCCTTGTGAACTTGTGAAATTTGCATTAGGAAGTTGGACTGTGCGACTTTCAGAGCTTCGAGAACATGTACTGTACATCACGCTTCCTTTAAATACAGTCCCAGATTAGCACTCAGAAACAAAACTCCATTGGACAGGATGCATTAGTGCCGCACACAGCAAACAAAACCCCGTGGGCCCGGCTAAGTTAGCGTAGCATGCTGCTAAGTTGCCGTGCTCATGCATGAGCTTTGTTAGCTGGGGCCCAGCTAAGAGGATTAAAGTTCCAGTTTGGTTCTTGAACATTTAAGAAATTGTTTCTGCCCCACTTCACACAGTGGCAGCGGCCTCTTTCTCATTGGAGAGTAGGGCCTTGTCGCCATAGCGACGTGGGCTAAGCAAGGCCTAACTAGCAGAGCCAGAAGATGGGCAGTGACTGTGTGTCAGCCTCAAAACACAAAAACAAACCATCTCCCCAAATTGGTTCTGATTTACACGGCCACACAAACACAGCTTGGGTCTGAAAGCCCCAAAGAAACATAACACACTTATAGTTGTTGCTTTTTTATCTATTCATTTCTCAAAAATATTACTATTGTTATAACACAGAAAAGGTCCATCCTTTGGTTTGAACGAACTTTAAGTTGAATGGCTGCTTCTTAAGTTTTCTATTATAAAACAGAGGAATCTGCACACACACACACACAAAAGAAGGTACCTATTCTTGAAATAAGTCAAATCGCTGGCGCACAAAAATGCCACGGGGCTTTTTAAATCTAAATTCCACAAGGGGTAAAAAAGCGAACATCCCTTCCTCCCAGTGCATAGCTCGCATACTTTCGTCTCTTTCTCTGAAACGCTTACCCTGGCCCCTTTCCTCTGTGACTTGAGAGTGCTTTCCTTCCACTCAGATGTTTAATTCTCAATGGGGAGAATCAGCCAGAAAAAAGTATCTCTGCTCATGTACCCATATTATATCTGGCTTGTGTGGACCCTGACAGCAATTTGGCCATAGCGGCAAACACTACTGGGAATGGGGATTGAAAGGGTGAGGGGAGGATGTCTTGACATAAGCCAGAAGTAGAATCAGTGAGGTCACCAAGGAAGCAGGGAGAGATAAAAA
Source organism: Aulonocara stuartgranti (assembly GCF_965226115.1). NCBI lineage: Eukaryota > Metazoa > Chordata > Actinopteri > Cichliformes > Cichlidae > Aulonocara > Aulonocara stuartgranti. Next base: position 34,316,896 of record NC_138941.1, read on the forward strand.
CCTGAATAAGGATATCAGAAACATTCCAGCCTAGCTGAGGTAGAGCTAAAGCAGGAGTTCCAGTTTTATCTTAGAAATTCCTTCTTTTTTTGTCATGATGCTGAAAAAACCACTGACAAAATCCCACTGCAGGTTCACTGAATACTGTTACAGGCCGGTCAGAGTGAACGAATTCAGATTGTCCCACAGACATGTAGAAATAGACAATAGCTGACCTGTAAGAACAGACACTTTAGCCACAACAGCAGGCTGGTCAAGGTGCAAAAGGTGAAGTCAATCAAACGCTAATGAGATTGGGAAAAGAACAAAGGAGGGAAGTAAAAGCACAGGAGGCCGCATGAGGAGCTAACCTTCAAAATAAAATAGGAAGTGCGCCAAACAGTGAGGCAGAGGAGGATGAGACGTGATGACGGAAAACACTCAACATAGAATTACAATAAATACGTGTTTAAGGCACTGACCATCCCTTAAATGGTTGCTGTCTGGAGTTTATGTGTGTTAAATATTAGAATCTAGCATAATTTCAGTGGTCAGAAGCCAAATATTCTCAAAACGCACCAGTCAGCCCAACAACTCCAGCATCACTTCCACTGCATACACAACTTCAACACTCAAGAAGGCATTTAGTGCACACAGTGTACGACATGTAACTAACGGCAGTATCCAAAATGAGTCCTGCCACAACTGTCGCCAGTGTGAAGCCATTAAAATGGGAATTCAAGGAGCCTGTGGCTGAAATAATACCTTCAGTTTTACATTAAGTCTGGGCAGGTCCCATTAAAGGCTAGGTTATGTCTCAACATCAAATGTCACCAGGAACAAGGTCCTGGCTCAAGCACTCCTCCACTACAATGGTACTATGAAAAATGAACAGCAGGTTTTAGTTCATATCAAATGACACAAATGCATCTGTTTAAATAAACTTCTATAATAACAATCTACTATCCTCTGCTATCCCATCATTTTTGTAGTTTATGAAATCTGATTAAATGAACCCGGGATCAGCGTGTTATAAATACATCATTCTTATTATTACCCTTAGTTAAGCTACCACAGGCCTAGTTTTTGGGCCATGATGCACTGGATGGTTCTTATTGATTCACCTCTTTTCACTCACTGTGTTTATAAACCACTCTGCATTTAATTGTTAGGTGTTTTACGAATCTGTGGCTCTCTCCCGCAGTGTCTTTTGAGACAACTATTGATAAGTTATATTAATGTATAAATATTACATTTAAAGTAAGTAGAAAGTGTTTTTAACCATCTGTGACATCATATAATCTCTATCCTTAAGACACACAGTCTAAGAAAAACATGGCATAAGAAATGTGAGCCAAATTGGAGAAAATATAAAACTTTTAAGCAAAAAGGTTTGGGGTTTACCTGATCTCTGAGATGCTGGACAGACTTCTGCAAGGCCAGGATCTGATGGAAGAGGGGGCTCTGGAGCACTGACTTGAGCAGGCTGAGCTTCTCCTCAGTGGGCACTTCTCCCCGCTCCTTGAGTTTGGCCTGGAGTCGCTCCACCGCCTGCAAGGCACGCTGCGTGTCTGCAAACCGTCGCATGTTTCAGTGACAGCGCCAGAGTGAAGGCGACGATGCAGGCAGCCGGAGGTGTGGGAGTGACAGAGGTGGAGAGAGGTGGCGAGGACAAAGACTTCATCAGTTCATGGGTGAAGATAGCGAGGGTGGGAAGAGTGTTTGGATATTACCTCATTTATTCATTTAGGCATCCTGATTTAATTATTAAGAGGATTCTTTTAAAAAAAAAGCCTCCACAACCATTTGAAACATGACTTTAACATATTTATGTTTAACAATAACTCAATGACTTGTAAATGTATAGGCTAGGCTTAGTTAAGGCCGGTTGACTCTCAACAGGCCTATATCAAAATCATGTAGCCACAAGCTTTTGCACAGAAGAAAAAAACTCAATTTTCAATGCACTGCTTGTTTTTGGAATAGTAATGTTTCCTTTTCTTGACTTTAGGGTCAAATGGTGGGTTACACAGGAGCGTAGAATGAATGGTTATCAGGAGGAAAAGATAAAAGGACTGGGACCTCCACGCTTTGTTTGCTGGATCCTCTATAAGCCCTACAACCGAGTAACTCCAGAGTGGCTTGTTAGTAAGGATGGGCCAGCCAGACGTCATCTGAGCAAAAATGAAGCAATTTCAGAAGCTCACCAACTGTGACTAACACCTAATAGGCCGTGCACGAGGTCCAAAACACTTTTTGCACTGAAAAGCTTTGTTGTTTGAACAAAAAGTTGTAAATAGGCCAATAACACTTGAGCCCTGTAAGATTTTTTTCTGCTCACCACTGGCTCAGTCCAGACAAATGTAAAATTTCCACTGTCCTTCCCTCCATGTGGATAATTAGGAATACTAAATCAATGTGGCATGGACAGTTAGGTCCATAAGTGTCTGAACAAAGACACTTTTCCACAAAAGTATTGCATTAACTGTTTACGAATTGCAGTCAAGCTAACATAATTTTTAATATAAGGACTGTAAGAACCCATTAGCATAAGTTAATGCTGTTTTTCGCCCGTGTAGATGCTGCTAGGTGTTTACTGCAGTAACCTTCATGTGCTGCTTGTTTGAAGCCCTTTGCTGCAATTAGTTTTGTCTTTAGTAACTGAAAAGCATGCTCTGTTGAACACTAGGTCCCTTACATGTTCATTGAATTGATTCTGTAGTATTCTTTGGGTCATTTTCCATTTACACTCTGAAACACCATCCAACCAGTTTTGCATTTGGCTGAATCTGAGAAGTGTATAGCTCTTTATACTTCAGAATGTATCCTGCTGCTTTTACCAGCATCCACATCAACAATAAACACGTGTGACCTAGGTCTACCTGTAGCCTTACATACCCATAGAATAACATTGGCTTCACGTATGCTTTGGATCGTGAACTGTTCCTTGCCTTCTCTCATGCTTCTCTCTTCCCATAATTCTGGTCTAAGTTAACCTTGGTTTCATCTCTCAAAAGACTTTTTTCAAAACTGTGCCGGCTCTTTTCGATTATTTCTGGTCTAGTCAAAGTCTAGTCTGTCCTTCCTGGTGTTGGGGGTAACCAGGAGTTTGTACCTTGTTGCATGAAGGCGTCTCTTGATTGTATGATATGCCTACATCCTGGAGTGTAGTCTTGACTTGGTTATATGTTGTTGCAAAGTTGTTTTGATTAGTCGTTGAAGTAATTCTGTAACTACCCACTTTAGTTTTCTTTCGATGTTGAATGCACCAGACTGACGAACTCTCTGACAGGTTTATTTGGGTTTTTCAGCTTAATGATAGCGTCCCTCATTTGCATCATTGTCTCTTTAAAACCTCAGATTGAGAGTTCTATTGAACTGCTAATGCTGGCATAAAGTTCAACATTTGGACTCATTACTTCCCTCATAAATGAGTAATGAGGGAATCGACCTCACCTGCCAATGAAACTACTTGTCAGTCAAATGTCCAACTACATTTGAACGTCTGAAAATGGGGTGCTATGTATAAAAATGACGGTAATTCCTAAACAGTTAATGCAAAACTGTTGCAAAACCCCTTGAATTAAAGTTAAAAGTCTGCACTTCAGTCACATCTTGACTAATTTAATTAGAAATCCACTGTGACTGTGTACAGAGGCAAAATCACAAATAATGCGTCACTGTCCAGAAACCTAAGGACCTAACTATGTGTGAGTTTGCAGAAGAAAAGGTGGTCCTTGAGCAAAGCCTAAGGAGTCACAGATACATCAGCCAAATGTGCTAATTGCCATAGACCTACTGGGAAAGAAGATGACATTTACCAATGGCAGGAATAATGAGCTGACTAAATGTTTAACTGTAGAGTGATAAAGAGTTGAAATACGTTAAAACAAGCTTCTTTTTTTGTGAAACCCAACCAATAAATCTGTATTTTCAGCCAAAATGGACTTATTAAAGATCTGGAGCTATATGAAAACTCTGATTTTGTTTTTTAATAATAACGCAGAAACGATGCTTAGGCTAATTTAGAATTAGTGTTATCAGTTTTCCAGCAGAGCAGTGCCTGGAGCACACGTATTCATCACAGTTCATCATTTACAGCTGACAAACACACAGTCAACATTCGCGTCCTGAGAGTGACCACAGATTGCTGTTTTAAAGAAAGAAGCTGGCAGCACCAATTTGGCGTCATGCTTGACAGTTGGGCAAATAAATCTCTATGGGCACAAACAAACAATCAAATTTATGGCAACATTATCAGATATGGCAACATTGGCAGCCCACGGACATTGAACTGAATCCAGGGCCTCTTACGCTGGTTGAGAAAACTCTCAGCTTAAGCCAAATGTGCAAAGCACAGCCAGCAGAGACGGACACCCAAACCCCCGTGCAAAAACTGCTCATTTTTAAAAGAAGATTTTCTTTTTTTTTTGATTATGGCAGTGTTGAATCTTAATTAAACCGAGTACTGGTACTGGATTCAGCAGTCTGCTATCATGACCACACTCAACCCTAAAGCTGGTTCAATCATGGATGAAATCATGAATATTTTATAGATGCCTGGCATAAAACAATTAAAAAACCAAACACTTACCCATTGTTTCTATCATTTTTAGAGCGTCGGATGAATGTGTAGTGTTCCCTTCATCAAGGCCTGAAAATGACAAATTCAGTATTTAATGTCTTTTTGTGAGCAATCAGAGAACTAAATATTAGACCACTAATTCACGCTGTTTCCTTTTATTTTTAACTTCCACAAAGCTCTCAGAGCAAGAAAAATGGCTCATGCTCCTCCTGGGTTCTCCTCCCAACTTACACATTTTCTGTTCAAAAGATTAACATTAAAAAGAAACTAGATTTATTTCATTTCTGTTAGGTCCATATTTATCTCTGAAGAATGCTTCACTGTGTGCATCAGAGCACCATTGTGCTGAATAGCTGTCCCAGTTTGTCGAGTCTCTCGACAAACCGGCTGCCAGAAAAGCGCTTCTACTCAAGCTTCTTAGTTCCCTTGTATTCCACTAATGCTCTTATTGATGAATAAATACCAAGTAATTTACATTACTGAAATTTCATACAGCCGGTATTAGATGAAGCTTGAGTATCCATTTTGCTTTTATCAGATAAATATCACCTCACTTCTCATACAACAATGATAATTAATTATCCTCTCATACAACAATCTTATAAGCTGCTTTAAAACTAACACAACACCCTGCTAACATGACAATTTTCGTATTTAATTGTTGTTCATTTTTTTCCTTATAAATTACAAGTTTACACTGACTTTTTATTTGCAGTGTTACTTAGCTCATAAATGAGTGTTTAAACTGTTGGTCAATATTAGGAGTGGGGGGTGGGCGAGCAGATAGAGCACAGTATCGCACTAATTTAGGTGGTGATATTGTATTAGTTCTGCGACACCAAAAAATACATTTTTATTAGCTAAATTAAAATTCGTTGGGTATTACTACAAACAAGATGGATCATCTCGTGCAACACCAATCTGAGATAATGGTAAGTGTGCAAACTTACTTTACACTGGCTCGACCAAACTTGTGATTGTCCAGAGCTTGAGGGTAAGGTAAGGTGATAGCACAGGTCACCTGATACGAGGTAACCTTTCTGCAAATAGTTGCAGACTGACTTGGAATGACTGCAATCGCTCTCAGGGAGATTGTCAAAGGTTTGCAAATAATTGCTGTCTAATTTACAGATAGATTGAGTCTTTGTCAATGAGCACAACGCGAGAGGACTCAACTCCACTGGCTGCCAGTTGTTTGTATTCTGGTTATATTCCCGTAGAGCCGGAAGGCTGCTGAGTGTAAATGTAATAGTTATGCAGACAGATTACATGTAATTGTCAAACTGACCCCAATCAATCGTAGATTGATATTATAGCACAGTGAGCTGGTCTTATGGCAACATTAATGTCAGGTTTTAGTGACAGTGCTGGTGTGTTTAATTGTCATTTGCCTTTTCATTATCATTGAACAACAACATTATGATGGTTACCACTGGCTTTTATAATGTCTATGGTAACACACAGCAAAAGAGGAAAAAAGCGCTTATATTCTGCAAAAAAAAATACCTAAAGGGATACCTGATTATGAAGTAATCAGCTCAGGAATTTATAGTTATTATTTTAAATTCCCTAAAAGCTGCTTCAGTAAATCACCCTTGCTATTGACTGGTGTCATCCTGCTCACTGTTCCTTTCAGACACATATTTTCTGACTATTTTACCTGGAAAAAGTCTTAATTTACCAATATTTCATTGTACCATTGTGCTTGAAATCAAAGTCTCATTTTGCACAATGGGTGGATTCAAACATCTATGTGAAGTCTGGCTATTTGTTCTATCGAATCTGTCAAAAAAATATATCTTTGTGAAACTGACTCCAAATGCTGCCTTGGAAAAAAAACTGTTACCTTCAAAGTGCATGCAATCAGATCAGAAAGGCAAGAGAAGGAGCAGTGACTCCTCTACTGTGTAAAAAAAAAAAAAAGACAGTGCCAATAAGCTCATAAAGACTCTCAGTACCTTTAAAGCTTTAAAAGCTAACAGTAATGCATGATGAAGGTGATCATGTTGTTTATATTTACCTAATTCTTTTAAGGGGTGCTTGCTAACAGAGCCCATGCAGGGAACATGGCACTTGGCTGCAGAGAGTGGCTTTGTAAGCAAGCATGATATGACTCAGGGAGACGTTACACGATTAAAGGAGATTGCTCAGACAATTAAAAGCCCTGTATAGACTCTCAGAATAGCTGCAGTATCTGTGGCAAAAGGATCACCACAGCTCTGGTTTGTTTATGCATTTGCTTCACTCATTACTGCATGTGTCCTACCTTTTATGCTGAGTGATGAGCTAGTATGTTAGCCGTGTATTTCACTCATGTAGTGGTGTATTTATGTAATAAATCTGCCTTCACACGCACCTTACAGTCACTTGTGGCAACAGTAGTATACTATATGTGGGGTTTTTTCAATGACATATGTGGTTCAGTGTCTGAAAGTAGCTTTACCATTCCTTAAGTGAATCGCTTAAGGATGCACACACTATAGTGGTATGTAATGAATCACAGAAGGCCGGAGGAGCTCATTAGCCGCTATTACACACTAGATATCAGCCTCCAAAAAAGTCGTTTAGCTCCGCGGGTAGCATTTCCTTGCGAAAATAATCATTAGTGAGGTTTGTGGCGAGTATAGTTAGCTAATAAGAAAACGCAGTTATTTTATCGCGGAGTTCCTACCCACCAAAAATCAAAGAAATTAGCACTATACCCGTGTTATTTCTTGCTTAATAAAGCGTTTAGTACGTCGTATTTGTTTAAAGCTGGTATATCCTGCCCAGGTTCGGTGGTGTTTTGAATACAGTCGACAAGGCACTCGGGACAATCCGATTTTCTCAACCCCTCCTCCTCCTCCTCTTTCCCCATCTCATCTAGCAAGAAAGCAACAGGCTTCCCGACGCGGGGACGGGAAAGAAGTTACACACTATCAGGGCTCTGTATGGCCACAGACAATCGCCCAAGCTGGCTTCTTGCAGTATATATAAACACTTTTACTTGAAAAAAAAAAGCCTCTTGGATCTATTTAAAGGCAGTCTGGTGTGATTATGTGACCAACCGCTACAGAAGACGTCTCACAATGTTTTCCTCTAATTAGCGACATTAAAGCTAACAAAGGGGGTGTCTAGCTTGAGAAAAGCTGAAGTTAGTACACACCGAAGACTTCAGTAACGTTTCCTTAAGCGAATCCCGTTTAAAGAGAGTCACTTACATGAGTGTGGACGCTCTGCTTTCCCGGCGGCCAGGATCTTGAGCTATCCTCTGTTGTCCTGCGGCTAACGGCGCACTGACTGGGGCTTAAAGATGGGGCGTAGAGTAACTCGATCCTATGTGGACACTTCCAGCGATAGCCGCACCGACAGTTCAGCTGGGGCTGAGGCGCCGCTTGCTGGCTGCCCTGACAACTAGGCCCTACATACATGGAAGAAGGCCTGGCTGCCGTGTAGGGCCAGAGCTAAAGTCCCAAAAACAAAGCAAACTCACATAAACTTTAAATGCACACTTAAAAAGAAGTGCAATTTCAACAGTACAATTAAGTTTGTCTGCAGAACAGAGAAATCCTGCTCCTGTAAATGAAATAACTATTTGTGCATAAATTGTAAGAAATAAATGTGTAAAATTATCTAATTTCTCAGATTAAACTGTGATTATAACACTTTTTTGGGGGGGGGTTATTTAATAGAAAAGGATCTTGTTTAAATTACTGTTAGAAAAAACCCAGAAATTTATATAGATTTTTTAAAAACATGAATCTTTCTGTTATTTATTTGCTTATTTGTTAGTTTGGTGTATTATTAATGAAAACAAGGGATTTCTTTATCACTAGGAAGAGCTGTAAAACTTTTCAAAATACATTTTAAAGTAAAAAAGTTATGGCCTCCCTCAAATTTTCCAAAGCTGTCCAGTGAGCCAGATCAGAGCCTTCGCTGGGTGGCATTTGGGAGAGGGTGAGAGGTAATGTCTGTAATGGACATTATCTTGGCTAGTATCCTCTCACCCATCACCTCTATGGAGTCTAGGGGCTGGCCAGGATGGAGCTGGCCCTCTTTACCAGTCTATGCCTTCTCCTGCCAAAGTGCTACCCGACTTAATAGATGCTGTAACAAGAGAGACAGAGGGGCATGAGGGGTTAACCTACCCTGCCTATAAACCGACATTTAAGTGGAGAAAAGACAGCAGAAAACAGCTTTCCAACTGCTTTCATGGGGCAAACAACAGGAAATTACAGATAAATCACAGCAAAACTTTCACAGAAGGTTATTACCTGAAAAAAGTTGGTCTGGGAGACAAACACACACAGCCCAGCGATTTTGTCTGAGGCAGTTAAACTTGGCCCTTAAAATTATTACTTTTGAGGAACACCTGACCTCAGCGACCCGAACGTGAATCACAGGTGCAGAAGTGTATTTGTTTAAGTGCCCTTGAGCAAACACACAGTCTCTAAAATGCATAAAATACACTATAAAGGAAGAGTAATATTGCGCTCATTCATATTAGATATATTGAAGTTACCGTGAGGCCCATGCCTACCATGGCTGGAGCCCGGGGATGTATTTGTTTTAATAATTCATGTTTTCTCTGCATTTTTTTTATATGCTGCACTAATTATAAACAATTCAGCGAATTGTTGGAACGGTTTTCAGTCAATCCAAAGCATTTGTGTGAGAGTCCAATCAACAGGGCAGTTTATGCTTCTAATTAAATATGACTCCCATGCACTGCTAGCTTGTTAACCACATACAGCTCACCCACACACTTATGCATGAATACTTCATGCTGCCACCCACACAAGTTCATGGAAAAGCTAGATATTTGTCTAATATGCATTTAAGTGTAATGAACAGTATACTCTGTGCTTTTATTACTTCACAAGATGATGTGATTTTAACTCAAAATGCAGAACATTTAGTAGACACGAGAAAAGAACTTGTCATCTGTTAATTGTGACTCAGATCTAGCAGCACAACAGAAATGTAGAAGTGCTGTAATTTGCATTGTTTTCCACATTGTTGCAAAGGAAAAGCAACTATTAGGCACTGGCTGGTCAAGAAAGCCTCTTAATACTATTTCTGCCCTCTCCAGAATTGCTTTTATTTTTATGGATCAAGACCTCAGAGGAGAGCAGGAAAGAACAGGGTCAGTCTGTAAGAAGTCATTTCACCAACGGGGAGAGGGATACAAGCTGCTTTCAGGGAGCTGATACTGACTAAATCCCTTCACCATTTATATCTTTACTTCCACCTCCCTGCTTATCCACCCTGTAACTCCCCTCTTACTCTGACAATAAGCCACTTTTATGTGGGAGGTCTGACTCAGCCAAATGCTGAGAAAGACAAGAGATTGAAACAAGATAGAAAGGAAGAGAGGTGGAAAAAAACATCTTAGCTCAGTGTTAAGCAGCTTCAGCATTTTATATTTTTATACCTGCCTGTCACAGGCCTTCAGCATTAGTCATTGTTTGAGACAGCCTAGTTAAATCTGTCATAAATGGATTCAGATCTCTTTTCTCAATACTCTGAAAAAGGATTATTTTAGCTGCATTTAACTGTTTTTTGGACCAATTCAGCATTTGATGTACAAAGCTTTGCAAAAGTCACAAATCATCCCTTATGTCCTTATATTTTGCTTCCAAGGAGTCAGGTTTTATTGCTCTTGAGCAGTAGTTCTCCAGGGTTTCTGAAGGTCTGTCAAAGTTTATCTTTGGTCACGGGCTGCTTTTTACTCATTCAAAGAGATATTAGCTGAAAACTTGGCATATTTCGGCACAGCACCTCAGAAACTGGGCAAGTGAAGTATAGAAGAAAAAGTAGCAGACCTAAAACGTTATCTGTTGCAAATGAACAGTATGTGAAAGCAATGTCCTTAAGAAAAAGGTGGGAAAAAGACAGCAAAGAGTTGACACAGGACATGAGAGATGCTACTGGACCTTCAGTTGATCCGTTTACTGTTACTGAAGCCTCATCAGAAATAGTCTCAGTGGAAGAGTGGCTGTCAAGAAGCCTTTCTTAAGAAAGGGAAACAGGGAGACAAGCCTGAGATATGCCAAATTACACAGCAACTGGACTGAAAATCAGTGCCAACAAGTCTCATGGAGCAATTAATCCACATTTGAAATTTTGGGTTCAAATCATTGTCAACAGAGGCACTATGATGGGTTGGAGCTGCATTTCAGTCAGTAATGTTCAGGGATTCAAATATTATTTACAGAAACAATGAATTGGAAACATAATTACACAGAAATGTACAGTCAGATTTGGATCCACCATGCAATACCATCTGGAAACGACTGACTGACTTCATTTTTTAACATGACAATGATCCCAAACACACTGCCGTTGCATTAATATTATACCTGGATAGAAAAACACACAGTGGAACATTATCAGTCATGGATTGGCCTCCTCAGAGCCTGGATCTCAACGTTATTAAAGTCATGTGGGATCCTCTTGACAGGGAACAGAACAAAAGGGAGCCAAAGAAGAGCTTTGAATGTCATTCAAGAAGCCTGGAGAACTATTCCTGAAGACTGCTGAAAGAAATTATTATTATTTCACATTTTCTGAGCAAAGGAAAGTTCAAGTTAGTTGTTCAGTTCTACATTTTATACAATTTATTATGATTTAAATTTCCAAGTGTTCAAAAATATGAATATAAGAAAGTAAAATGTGTCAGTATTTCAAATTTGATACTCATATGTGTCCAATATTAGAGTTGGTGTAATTTCTAGTACAACAATCTAACTCTGCACCTTACACATATAACAATAAACTCCCAGTTCTGTTGGGACCAAAGTCTTTCTATGTGACTATATGTGACTGTGCTAACAGTAACAAAGGGACTGGCACACTTAATATCCATGTTAACATGATTAACACTATTACCAACATATATGTTGTGTGAATAGTGTGCGGAAAGCTAATACACAGTACTTTGCACCACTTACGTTCACACAGCCTGATTGCAATTGACTGTGGAGATTAATCCAACGAGTGATTATTCAAGGGCGCTGTGATTCCGCAATACAACAACATTTTAAAAAATCAGTTACTTCCTCTACACTGCACGAAAACTACACATTTTCATGAAAAGTACAGCTTTCTAGATATCATGTTTTGTTGGAAACACACTTGCTATATGAAGTCATATGGTGTAATAAAAAAAAAAACAACCTGAAGGAATCACAAATTCAGTGTCTGAATCATATTGGCAGAGTGAATGCTGGTATTGTCTGACTGTCTTGATTTATTGCCAATAAATCCATCAACATTCAAATAGCCTTTGGAACAAAATTTTCCCAAATGGTATAAAAAAGCTCACGGAAAGATCTGAAAGTCGTACTTTTATTTTTCATATTAAAAGGTCTAGCCTGAATAATTCACTAAGTACTTGTGCAGCACTCTATAATACAGCTTCTTGACCACTGTGGGAGTGCGTGTTGGGTCAGTGCTAGTAAATGGCAAAACAAAAGGAAAAGACTAGAAGATTTAAGAGTTTTAAAACTAGAAGGTTGTCTTGATAGCGGCCTTACAGTAGGTATTTCTAGTCTTGTATCAGTGGTTCCTCAGGGTCAGTAAACTGAAAATTGAAAGTTTGGCCTGATATTGTCGTCGAGCAAAGGTCACATGAATCGTAGGAAATCAATAAGCCTGGTCCTGTTGGGAATGTGAATGTGCAGATGGAATTTAATGCCGGTCTCGGGGCTACTTTTGAAGATTTTAGACACTTTGAGAGGTCGTTTTGTGTCTTGGAGGGTTTAGTCAGAAGGGAAGTCATAGGGTCACCCAAAAATCAATCACCCTCTGCCACTTGAGAGCATGAATGTCCGTGGCAAATGTCAAGCCAATCGAGACAAAAATAAAATCAAATGAAAAGAGGTTTTTTTAAATGACTGCTGAACTGCAACCCTTGCTTTTCTCTGGTACTCAGCACAGATCCGGGTCAGACATGCAATACTAAAGTAAGAAAAACGAGTTTACAAGACAATGGTGGTATATTGCAAGTACAGTATAATCAATAAAGAGCTTTACGTGCTATGAAAGATTAGAGTATATTATTTCACAATTTCAATGTGCAATAACCAACAGTTGTGATATGAGTGAACGTAATTAGTCATCAAGTATCTTAAATGTGTGAGCGTTGGCATCTGTGCCATTACTTGGTATTGTTAGGTGTGGCTGTGTGCAGGCAGGAATAGGACCCAAGGTGCAGACTCCGGAGACAGACGTGAACTCAAAAAAGGCTTTAATTTAATACTCAAAATATAACAAAACTAAAAAAAAAACCTCAAAACAAACTTAAACTAGAGAAATGACAGAACACACAGCTAAGAAAACGGTAGATCGCAACACAGACACAGAGAAACACAAGGCTTAAATACACAGAAGGAGCAATCAGGGAATGAATAACAGGAGGGAAACATAGCTGGGGCAAATCAGAACTGACGAGACAAAAGGAAGCGTAAACTGAACACACTGAGATAAGACAGAGACCTTCAAAGTAAAACAGGAAACACATAACAGACTCACATGCAGGCACTACAGAGGGAACAGAGACGTGGGACCAGGGCAGACACAAACACTGACTGAACACGGGGATATAGGAACTTAGGATACACATAGACGCGAACTAGACAAGGGGATGCAGGTGATAAGGGAGACAGAGCAACTAAAGAAGACATAGACATAAGCCATAAGACAGAACTCAAAGAAACCAAAAACTAGACAGTATAAATAATATCGTAAACTCAAAAACCCTGGGTCAACGACCCAGGCATCCTAACAGGTATAAGTCGTTGATTGCTAACCCGACCTGCTAGCTTATTACCGACAATTTATTGCCTCCACCGTCTTTTCAGCTTTCTGTAATGCTACACTAAAAGGAAATTACAACCTGCATTATGTGAAAAAGCTGTGAGAGAAGGTAACAGACAGACAAGTCCTCAATATCTGACCTCAGGGAATCTGACAGCTGAAATTAGGGCCTTAAAGCTCATATTTCACAGTGAGTACTGCTCTCGGTTTCATTATATAGCACTGAAGGGCTTCTGAATGCACTGTGAGTCACAGCAGGTGAGGTGAGCAGCTATAACGTTGAATGAATGATGTATTAAATGTCCATTCAGTCTTTAAAGGCTAGCGTTGCTCTGTTTCGAAGAGGGAAAAAAAAAACTTTGGTTAATTTATATATGACCAAACTGCTCCTTTCACCAAATGTCTTTATATTTGAGTCTTCACCTATTATTGTATTTGATTGACACCGTCACAGCATGCTTTTCACTGTGTTAAATTGCAAGTCTTCTTTGAACAACTCTACAGGTGGTTTGACTACATTCACTGCTGTTATGAAGGCATGTCATACAGACTCTATCCGACTGTGACACATTATATAATGTTGCCTTTAAAACTGAATTTAAGTGTTCAACTTTAGGTTGATAACTCTTGGGTAATAGTTTTAGCCTTTGTCTTAAGAAAGATTTTCACATATTTCTTCTATTATAACTCAGATTATAAGAATTTAAACCCAATTTGTTTCTTGAAGAACCTTAAAATGAATAGTAGCCATGCTAACAGCTGTGTGAGGAGGCTAGTTAGCATGCTAACTTGTTGATAGTAAATTTTTTTAGCATGTTTAGCTTTGCTTCTTGGTTGACCATATTTAATATGTATGTGAATTAGCACTAAACAAAAAGTACAGTTGATTTTGAAATGTGACCTTTAAAAAAAGAACCCAATACATTGGAAATTTATTAAGTATTTATGGCTCTAATGTAGCTGTGTGCTAGCTGAGACATGACTAGCATACAGTAGCTGTGTCCCAAAACGTAGGCTGCATCCTCCGGAGCCCACTTTTTTAGACCGATTACGTCACAGCGACACGACGAATGTTGTACCAATTCGTAGACTGCTCCGAATCTGGCCGACAAATGCATCCTCCTTTTCCCCAGATTTGAAGGATGGGTCGGGTGTATCCTTCGTGGCCCACCATATCCCAGAATTCATAGTGCAGCCTAGCCAATTCCAGTTTCCGACAATGGCGGCTGCTACTAAGTTTTAATATTACTCTTATTACTCTTTGTGTGTTACAAAATAAACTTTTAACATATTTTCAGGGGGAAAAGTAGCTGTGTAAACTTCAAATATCTGCTTGGTTTATCAAGACGTCACATATTTGCACAAGTGCTCAGACGTTTTCAGAGACGTCTGTTACCCACCAGATCCATAGTGAGCTGGGGGTTCAAGGGTCACTAGAACAGCGGCGAGAACAGCAGACTCCCGGCTTAATCATTTTCAGACCCCCGCGGTCTTTCACTGCTCAGGTTAAACATGATATATAAGTTACTCAGATAACTGAAAAATGTTATTGTTTGGCTTTTTTTGGTGTTTTATTTGTTCCGGAGTAAATCGGTTTGGCTGAAATCTGAAGCCTAGACCGCCCCATTTCACAGCCTTGCACTTCCAGCCTTCTCGATCCTCCGAAGGATGCGGCCTAGGTTTTGGGACACAGCTAGTATCTCCCTGGAGAAGATGAGAGAGTTAAGCTAATAATGTTACCTTTTAAGGTAAGTAAAAATACTGTGGGTACAGGCGTTTGAATATTTGTCATAATTTTTAAAGCCAAGTTACACTGACGTGGCTTGTATTTGCATCTAAATCACTTTGTCAGCATCTTATTTTATCAGCATTTTCACACCACACTTTTAAGGGAGATGATCAAGGAGTTGCCTGTCACGATGATAATAAATAATGTAGTGTTGTTTGTTGAAAAGCTGAGGAAGTAGCTGCCATGTTGCATGTGTGACAGGGTATAAAAAGTGGTTCTTGTCAAGAATCTCTAAGAAAACTGCTTTTTAACTGATCTTTGATGTAGCGATAAACATGACCACCTGCTTACAGTACGGCAACATTTCTAGACAGCCACTTACATTTTGAGTATGAGCCTATAGAAACACAATACACTGAATTTCATCAGCTTCTAAATCAAAGCCAGATGTGCTAGCAAACAGATGCCTAGTTTTCACAGGACTTTATGCAGGTCTGTGAAAAACTAAGTACACCACAATTCAATAACTTGTATAACCATCTTAGCAGCAATAACTTGTAGTAGCCATCTTCTGTATGACTTTATCAGTATCTCACACTGTTGTGGGGGAATTTTGACCCGCTCTTCTTTACAGTGTTGGTTCATGTCATTGATATTTGTGGGTATTCATTTATGTACAGTTTCTCTAGAGGACCCACCACAGTATATCAATCAGGCTGAAGTCTGGACTTTAACTGGACAACAGCATATTTCCTTTTTGTTTCCCCCAAACATTCTGTTGTACATTTACTGCTGTTTTTAGGATCATTATGTTGTCCTACGTTAGCTGTTGGACAGATGGCCTCAAATCTTCAGGAGTTCATGGTCAACTCGGTGACTGCAAGATTCCCATATCCCGTGGCTACAAAACAACCAAATCATTACCCTCCCACCACCATGCTCGATAGGCATTTATGCTCATACGCTGTGTTTGGTTTTCACTAAATATGGTGGTGTGCATTATGGTCAAACATCTCCATGTTTGTATGTCTGTCCCAGGGACATTGTTCCAGGGGTCTTGTGGTTTGTGCAGCTGCAATTTTGCAAACATAATCTTTGCTACCATGTTTTTTTAGAGAGAAAAATCTCTCCAAGCAAGCCATACTTATTGAGTCTGTTACTAATTGTGCTGCCATGAACTTTAACATTTAACATGTTATCTGAGGTCTGTATAATGACATATAGCTCTTGGGATTTAGCAGTTTCTTGCAGCAGTGCACAGTCTGACCTTGGAGTGAATTTGCTGGGACGTCCACTCTTGGGAAGATTGTGGCATTGTGTTAACACACACCTGAATGCTTCAGATCAACAAAATTCTGCTTTTAAGCTTTTTCTTTTTTCCACATGAGTGTAGATGCTAACATTCTTTGTTGTCTGGTGCTGGGCAGGTATTTCACCCATTTTATTTCTAGAACAGCTATCATACAATGTTCCACAGACAGAAGCAGTTTAAGTGACAGTTCAAGGGTTAGTGGAAAGATTGATCCTGCTCATTTGTCCAGGACTGATTGGCTACTGGGAGCAATGGGAGAGAAAGAGAGATCCGAGAAGGACAAAAATCCAAGTGTCATGAAGACCCTGAGAGCACATCTGGATCACATTCAGCTTGCTTACAGAGTTGGGAATGCCATCATCTACATGCTCAATTGTGTCTACACAAATCTGGATCTACCTGCAGGCACTGTGAGGGTCGTGTTTTTTACTTTTCCAGTGCATTCAATACCTTCAGGTCAACCCTCCAGGGTGATAAGCTGACAGCGAGGCAAGTGGATGTCTCTTTCGTGTCCTGGATTGTTGATCACCTGACAGGAAGACGACAATATGTGCGTCTTCAACATTGTGTATAAAAAGGATATCAGCAACACAGCAGTACCACAAAGGGGTATCCTTATCCGTTCCTATTCACCCTCCACACCACGGATTTCAGCCAAAGACCTGCTATCTTCTGAGGTTTTCCGATGTCTATGGTGGTAAGATGCATCAGTGAGGGTGATCAGATGGAGTTCTGGGCTGTGGTGGACTCCTTTGTCAGAAGCATGAGTAGAATCTTCAAGTCAAAGTGACAAAGAGCAAGGAATTGATTGTGGACTTTAGGAGGACCAGGAAACCAGTGACCCCTGTTCAGTCCAGGAGGTCGATGTGGATGTAGTGGAAGACTATAAATACCTCAGAGTACACACTCACAATAAACTGGACATGATTAAACACTACTGGATTGTTTAGGAATGGGCCAGAGTTTCTATTTTCTGAGGTTTTCTATGAGTGTGTTGTAGCCGGTGCCATCCTCTATACTGTTGAATGCTGGGGCAGCAGGTTGAGGGTCACAGATGGCGATAAATGTAATAAACTCATACGCAAGGCCAGTAACATTGTGGGGATGGAGCTGGTCTCCTTTAAGGTGTTGTTGTAGAGGTGGATTTTGTCCAAGATGAGGACAATGCTGGACAAAAATGATAGAAACAATGGGTAAGTATTTGGTTTTTTAATTGTTTTATGCCAGGCATCTATAAAATATTTATGATTTCATTGGCCAGTCACGGGAGCGCGTTCAGGAAATCACTCCTGTCTGTGGCTATCTGTACCACTCCTTCATCTAATGCACAGTACACACTGCAGTAACTGTACACAGTTAATGTTTGCACATCCTTTACAGAGAAAATAATAAAGTTTTACAGTTTGATAAGAGGGGCACCTCAGTTTCAACCATATATATTTAACTTGTGTTATATACTGGGATATTTATAATTGAGCTATTTGTATATATTAGAGGTCGTTTTTTATATTTTGTAACTTTGTAACATATTGTTTCATTTAATACATACAATACATGTAACGACGGATCAGTGTGACATTTTTACATTTGGTAACCTGGATATCTTTTCCCTCAAATGAACATATAATGTAACACAAAGCTGAAGTTTCAATTAATTTAGCATATTATGTAATTAACCTGCTTATCTATCCAGTATTTGTGCAATCGCCCTGCTAGCTTCCTGGCACCTTCGCTGTGACAATCTATCACCGATGAACAACACTGTGGTGCTTCCTTTGTACCTTTTTGACTGCAGATGAAGCAAATGAGATACAACATATTACAAAATGTGCCTTAGTGCTGCTGGTAATTGCATTTTTTAGCTCTGGAAAGAACCAGTGCCTCCAGTCTTCATGCTAAGCTAATCTAATAGCCTCTTACTATGGCCTTTCACTTTGGCATCATTAAGTATTCCACAGAGCGAGTAGTCCTCCTTTAATTTAACTCTCGTAAAGAAAGCAAATAAGAATATTTCCTAAAATGTTCACTTACCATTCCTTTCATGTTTTCAGTCAAAGCAATTTGCCGAAAGATAAGTTTACTAAATTGGCTCTTTTGAAGCTATAACTCTTGAAGGAGGAAGTTCTATTTATACTGTTCCTAACTGCATGCCCATATTTGACTGCATTTCTCTGCACAACGGTCTCTCTAAAGGTAGCGATTGTGTCTTGACTCCATATAATTTACTAATAATACAAATATAATGTGCACAAGTCATTGCATTGGCATAAAAAGGGATGACATAAACAGTAAAAGAGTCTTTCCTTTTACATTCCACTGATCTCATTTCAAAGTGTAATGCGTGGAAATCCACCCGACCAATGAGAACTCCAGAACAAGAGAAAGCAGAAGTAGGACATGCACCATTCTCCGTGCCTCTTTGAATTCCTGTAGATTTGATCTCGTCTTTCCCAGACTTACCTACGCCTTTAAATAACATGAATGGCACAATATAAGATAAACTTAACTTTTCAAAATAAACTTTTCAATAAGTGTGCTGATTTTTGCCGGGCCAAAGCCGAGTGCAGGTGTTCTGAAACGCTGAGATGTGGGTTGAGGAAGTCTCTTTTTAGCACAAAGCCTCAGTCTTTCTATTTGTATCGTCTCTATGAATGTACTGTGTGTACATGTAGCGACTGGGGTTTTTTTTTCAGACATGTGGAGGTTTAAACACAGCAAAGGTCAAACTCAAATCTCAAGGAAGAGATGGCTAAATTCTACCTATATGTGATTACTAACAGAACTCCTATTGTTAAAGCTTTTTAAATAGTGTTTGATATTTGCCCACATGCTTGCAGAAAACTTTTGGCAGGATTTGCTGATGTTACATTTTTCTATGTGTGTGTAATCTGCTCTTTGTCTTTTTCATGCACGCTTGCACGAACACAACCTTTGCCTACATGGTAGTAGGAGTGTGTAGGATACATCTAACCTCCCCCCCACACCTGCTCACAGCACACACACACACACTGATGGGATTCCAAATGCATGAGAGAACCATCGATCTAGTCTTTAATTTCACTACATTCAATTATAAACTCATTTTTTCCAGGTTTTTGTCAAAATCATTATTCCCCTAGTCATTAGGACACAAATTAATCTCAAGTGATGATTTGCTGTCAAATTATTCAAATTTTTCTATCAGGGACGAGTCTGATATGTCTTAGACCTCATATGGATGAGATTTTTAGGAGAAGATTTATTGTTCTGAAAAAAGAAACAAGCCAACACGCGCATGGACACCCACACAGCTGGAAACACAAACAAAACAGCTCACAGCCACTGTGTTGAGGAAGTCATGACGGTAATAGCTGCTAGACCAACTTTGACCATTTTGGCTAAATCTGGTTGTCTATTCTGAAGTGTTAGTTAATTTTTGCATTTCTGTTTTGGAATGTGAGGGTTTGGAATGACATGATTGCCTGAGAGTTTTGCCAAAAAAGTGAACTTAGCTTGAAGTGGGTGAAAGAAACGTAGGTGTTGCTTAGTAAAGTTTATTGCAGCTGATGTAATGTTAGATGTAGGTAGGCAGGCACGTCGTGCCCACTGACTGTGGGTAGTTGTGAGTGTGCATGCACTGAAGATAAATTCAATATATAACAAATTAAAGCAACAAAACAGGTTAATTAAAGTGAGATAAAATAAGCAGATAAGCAGAAGTAAATTTCAGCCATGCACACAATTTCTATATGCATTTAATTGACTCTCAGAATGCTGATTAGCCCTTTTCCAATGGAGGCTACAAGACAAAAGCGATCAATGTGTGGCTATGAGAGGCTGTCGTATGTCTTCTTCCTCATCAGAAAAAACAGAAGACGAAGCTTTCCCTTTAATCTGCCCTCATCTGAACACGCCAGCTTCATGTCACTTTTATGTCAAACTTCTAGAGGCAATCTCACTATATCTAGTAACATTTAATCATCACGTTCAACAACAGTGGCATGCAGTTTAATTAATTAATAGGTACACACAAGCTGTATGTCTGCACGTCTCCTGTGTTTAGTCAAGTGTGTTTCTCAATTTCAATAAGATCAAGACATTTCTGGTGTATCTTTCAATACTCTCATTGCAGAAGAGAGCTCTTTCAACTGGAAGTTCTGCACAGCACACTCAGACGAACTGTGCTTAGTGACTGCATTTCACTAGAGTCGATCCTCATAATAGTCTGGCAACAAGTCTGGCAAGTTAGTGACAATCTTCTGTCACAAGTCACAGAAGCCGGCCTATCTCATGTCTGAAAGGGGCTTTTGTGTGAGCACAAGTGGAATTCAGACAGTTTAAATGCTAAACTTCATGTAGCACAGAGTGCTATGACTAGATAACCACTGTCAATAACATCACTTCAGCTAATGTTTACATTTGCCACCATATGCTACGGGTCATGTCATGCCAATTACAGCTCTGGAAAGTGTGTCGAAAGAGCAAAAGTGCTCTTGTAGCTTAAGAAGGAGACTTTTTATTTGTGTCTTTGCTTTTTTCAAAAGTTATATAGTCTTACTTTAATTGTGTGTAACCTTAATGAATTCATAGATCATAAATCATCAATCATTTATCAGTCATAGAGGACTAAAGTTGTGCGCTGTGAAATCACATGCTTTGATTTAGGCAATCATGTAATATGTGGACATTAGTTTAAAATACACTCATATGTAATTTTGGAAGTCAGTGCCACTCAATGGAACGATTGTCATGTTGGTCATTTTACCAGTCGTGTGAATATGAGATTTTTCACAGGACTCTATGCACTCTATGTAAGAGAGTAAGTCTGGTGCTGATAATCATTTACACTTGATTAACTCATCATCAGCAAGTGTGAGCACCTCTATAAAAGCAGAGGTTTTGACAGTTTGATGGTCTGGATCATAATCACAATTTTCACAAGAGTGGATGCCCCAGCAAATTCACCCCAAGGTCAGACTTTGCAATGCTCAGAGAAACTGCAAAAAAACAAACAAACCCAAGAGCTACATCTCATACTCTACAGGCATCGGTCATGGAAGTCAAAGTTTGTGACATTACAATTAGAAAAAGACTAAGTCTGGCTTGTTTGAAAGGTTTGTCAGGTGAAACCAAAGAGTCCTTAAAAAGAACATAGCAGCACGGCTTAGATTTGCCAACTTGCATCTGAACAAACCACAAGATTTGTACAGATGAGAACAAAGTGGAGGTGTTTGACCATAATGCACAACTCAACGTTAGGCAAAAACCAAACAGAGCATATCATTACAAACACCTCTTACCAACTGTCAAGCACGGTGGTGGAGGGGTGGTGATTTGGGTTTTTTTTTAATCCACAGGATCTGAACACCTTCCTGTCATGTAGTTGAATGTGAACTCCTCTGCATATACCAAAGTATACAGTCAAATGTGAGGCCATCTATCCAACAGCTAACAACAGCAGCATGTGAGAGGCTGGTAGAGTCTTACAGAAAACCATTACTTCAAGCTATCGCTGCTAAGGATGCTGCTACAAACTATTCAATCATTTGGTGCTCTTATCTCATCACGGGACTAACTATATGCGGCCAACTTGTATGTTCAACCACATTTTTCTGTGTGTGTATGTATGTGTTTTTACAACAACGCAAATAGTACTTTTTCAACCTCTATGTGCTTCCCCACAAACAGGTGAGTAACACTATATAAGCTGTCTGAGTGCAGTGAAGAAGATAATTCCTAGGCATGGTAGCATGGTTAAACGGGCAAAATGGCTTCTTCATTACTGGATTCACTTTGCACAACAACTGTCCCCATAAGCCTTAATTTTCCTGAACAGCTTTGTATTTGGCAAGAGTTTCTTACAACAGCATGGTGAGTAGCTGTACAGAGGTTTTTATAGTGCCATGCGTCACTTTATGGTGTTCGATTATGATTGTGTCTCAGGTGCTTAACTCTCTGTATTTAGCAAATCTGTTGGCAGATGGATATTTAGCATTAGCATGTTAGACACACAATTATACAATAACACAGTGTGATAGAACTGAAATGTTGCTGTTTACAAGGAAATAGATATTGAAATGAGCCAGTCGGGGGGAAAAACTGTTTGCTACATACTCCATTTCCTCCTGAATATTTTACCCATTTACATTTCATAGTCTTTGTTTTGTGGCATATTTAAATAAAAGTGCAAAATAAAAAAAAGATGTGTCTAGTTAGATAATTGTCTTTAAATTTCTCTAAAAAGCAACAAAGTACACAAAAAATGGTCTTGAGGTCCAGTCCTGGGATGAATTAGCTGAATTAGCTAACATACACCTAGCAACCAAATTAGCATCTGCTTATTTAAAAACATATACCTCTTTCTTGATTAATACAAACTTATTACAAATTAAAGGAGTTAGTTATAGATTTATTTACCCTGTGTAGCTGTCATGCAGCAGGTTATTAGCCAAAGAGACCAAAACATTTTCCTGCACCAGGTTGTAAACGTGTTTATTTCTGATAAGCTAAGGTTTTGAAACTAGCCTCGGGTAAACAACTTCAGTTGTTGGCTCCCATGCATTAGTATTTTTCTTTAGCCCTGAAGGTTATCTTTTTTTCTTTTGTCCAGTAGTTACTGACTTTTTGGGCATGGGTTATGATGGAATGAATTAGGAGCAAAAACACTGATATAAAACTATTATATTGCCTTAAATTAGCATAATGCAACGCTAGCAACCTGCCCAATATTCACTCTCTCTTTAGCAGCTAAATGCTCCATATATCTGTCCTTTGTTTTGCACTGGGAAGCTGCTGTACAGACCTTTTTTGTTGAGTTTTTTCCTTTATCCAAACCTTTATACTGAAATTGCTTTCTGCTGTGTCTGAAAACAAGGCTGATGAGAGCTGTGAGAGTGAACCAAAACAGTAAGGTTATGGGCTGAAACTCCAAGGCTTCACAGAGCTGCACGCATCTGATGATCTTAGCCGTGTTTCTTCGCGGGTTCATCTCTACAAGCGACCCCTCGCATTTGCAAGCAGCTGTGCGATCAGTTCTTAATATAAAAATAATGATCACAGCGGCTTTAAAGTTGTAAAATTGCCCAGGGCCCACCTTATGCGAAAGATGTTCCGTTTATGATTAGATGATTTCAGCCGTTGATATCTGGACCATGATAACCATGTTTACGCAGTGTTGAGTTTGATTTAATAAAAGCACTTCACCTCCAAAATTGAACCCATTCTAATTTAGCATTTTCGAAGAGGAATATGAAAATAAATGTGCGTGCTTAAAAAAAATAATAAAAAAAAATTCCTTGAAGGATGCTTTGGCTGAAATGAAATGTTTTTATCAACAGCATAATGTTATCTCTGTATTGAGGATAATTTAACAAAGAATTTGCATAAAGAAATCTCTTTCAGTACAAAGTAAGGACTGAGCTGATACACTTGCTACAAATGAGAGTGAATGTGAAGAAACAGAAGGTATTTTTAAACGTGTGGATGACTACTTGACATGTTTGTCAGTTTGCTGTTTATTGTCCATTACTGTCATTGTCTGATCTGACTTTTTTTCTTTGCTACACAAGAGAACATTTCTGAATACTGACAAGAATAAATTAAAAATACCATTAATTCTTGAATACTCTTTTTTTGTCAAACTTTTATTGGCACAGATTTTATTTTTCATTTCGTTTTTCAAAATTCAACAAAGGAGACTGCTACATTCATGCTGTCCGTGAACATTTCTTATCACTTTCATGATTTCGCGTTTCTTCAATAACACTAGAAATAAGTCTAACTTTGCCTTCATTTCCATGTGTTTGAAATGCCGTTCTGTCCCAGTGCTGGGATAAAACTGTTTATACTTAACTCCTGAAGTGTGTGTTATCCGGAAGTCAAACAAAAAGGATCTGATCTGAATCGGGCCTGTATTCTTTTAATCCGCAGGAAACTGGTTCTCCCAGTATTGCTGTGGTGTTCGCTCCACTGCTAAAGTGTAGGCTTTTAATGTGCACTGGTATTGCTGTCACTTTGAAGCTACCTGGGTTTTTATGCAAGTGTAATGTCGGGGAGCTTTGGTCAGTCCTCTACCTGAAGAAATCCATTTGCGCTGCGAGCGCAAAGAAAGCAGTGCCAGGCAGAGATAACGCTGCATCTTTGCAAGAGCGGCCGTCCGGTTATTTTTCATCGGCGTGTTGAGGAATTCAAGGTGTTCTTCAGACGGGAAACAAGTGCAAAAATGTGCTTTACGAGCTCTGTGTTTGCATGGGCTCATTAGCGGAGCACTGGGTGAGTGATTGGATGATTACTTATTGTTTGATTGTAATTAGGATTATTAAAGTGATTAATTGGCTATAGGATGATTGAGAGGGCGAGTGGCTGGCTGGCTCCAGCTGGAGATGGGGTGCAGCTGGGGCTGCTTTCAAAGGTCATCAAAGATTTTAGTGTTTTGTTTTTTTAATCTCTACATCGATCTGCCACCCCGGGGTTACATTTTGTAAAACTGTCTTCGATTGAGGCTTAAAATGCATTATACTGGCAAAGGTTTTCCCTTGTCTGCTTTCACATGCGTATGAATTGAGCGACACCCCATTCCTAATCCACGAGGCTTAATATAATGTTTCCACCCTTTGCAGCTATAACAGCTTCAAGACTTCTGGGAAGATTTTCCACAAGGTTCAGGAGTGTGCTCATGAGAATTTTTGACCATTCTTCCACAAGCGCATTTGTGAGGTCAGACACTGGTATTGGATGAGAAGGCCTGGCTTGCAGTCTTGCTCTAATTCATCCCAAAGGTGTTCAGTTGGGTTGGGGTCAGTACTCTGTGCAGGCCAGTGAACTTCTTCCACACCAAACTCGTTCATCCACGTCTTTATGGGCCTTGCTTTTTGCACTCTTGCACAGTCGTGTTGGAACAGGAAGGGGCTATTTCCAAACTTTTCTAACAAAGTAGGGACTTTGAAATAGCCCAAAATTTCTTGGTATGCTGAAGCACATTCTAACACCTGAATTCAATGATTTCAATGGGGGAGTGAATACTCTTGGCTATATAATATAAGTAAAGGGAACAGCTGGAGTTACATGGGATAAATATGTACCAGCCTCCAGCTAAGTCGTCTGAATTACTCTTCTTAATAATCACCTAAAATCTCCCCCCTTCTTTCTCTCCATTAAGCTTTTGATGGACACTTCTTACTCCAGTTATATTCTTAAAAATCGCTGAAGCTTCTGAGAGAGAAGCAGAGGATTTCTTTATAAATATTGCATTCACAGGCGCACACACAGAATGTAATATAACATAGGATTCCTTGCCAGCCTCAGGCGAGATATAGGTGGAGGGTTTTTTCTTCTTCCCCTTGCTTTGCAGGATGTTATCTCGTGTTTGCTGCTAGGTGGAGCCCGAGTACACGGCGAGAGCGGCAGTCCGCATCCGAGTTTTTCCTCTCACCTTTCACTGGCTCTCCAAAACCCCTTGGTCTCCGTACAGAATTACTCCCAGCCAGTGCGCGCAATTGGTTTGTCATAGTCGCAGAGAGCTCAGTTTTTCTGGACCCAAACAACTTAGCTTCTTTTTCTTTTTTCTTCTTCTTCACACTCCTCACCTCTTCCGTGGAGCTTTTCTCACAAGATACCCTCCCTTCCCTACCTCCTCTTGTCCCCACTCCTCATTTGCCCCCCACTTAAATTCATCTGGATACTCTTTTTTTCTTCTATTTTAAATCGTGTGTTGGTGTGCGTGAGCGCATGGTGGCGAGAGGGGCTGCTGGCGTTTTTCAAGCTTTTTACGGGACGTGATGTAGCCTCCCCGCACACAGAAAGGACGCCTTGTGCCATAAAGGGATCTAAGGGGACAGTGTACCGTGGATGCAACGCGAGGAAGCCGCTGTTTCATCACTGGATAGTGGAGCAGCAGCGGCAGATAGAGGCGATTTTTACGGGGATATTGAACGGAGCGACAGGAGGCAACACTTTGGAATCGCTGCCCTCCTCTCTCCCTCTCTCTCTTCGACCCCCATCAAGTCTCTCTCTTTCCCCCACACACACAAACACACACTCGCTGTGCAGTAAAGGACTGTACCTGAAAAGACACTTGAAATTAACGCTGACTTTGAGGACGGAGTGCTATTTCCTCCGCCGTTTCTAAATGCGCGGTAAGTGTGACGCTCGTGTTTCTTCAAAATGCATTTGGCCGTCAGTTTGTGCGCATACCCGCCGCTGTCTTCAGATTTGGGGGGCTTCGGGGCGATGATGATGATGATGATGGGAGTGATGGTGATGATGATGATCCCCGTGAATGGACGCCCCCCTGCAGCGGTGCAGAAACGCTCTGTGTGATGTATAATGTCAACCTCGGCGTCCCCCTCCACTCTTTAATTACTTTAGCCGGGCTATCGGTGCGTTCAGGTGCAATCAGCGCCCGTCAGATCGAAATTTGGAAATATGAAATTTCACCCCGTTTTATTTATTTATTTATTCGTGTATTTTTGGACTTATTAAACGTCCTGTTGGAGGGTTAAAGTGAGCTGGTTTCCATACCAATCAAAAGGCGCTTAAAACGACATGTAGTGCTTTCCCCCATTTGTTAAATGTCTTTTTAAATAAGTTGCATATCCGCTGCATTCCTATGAATGAAGTTTTCTTTTTCTTAGTTTCTTTGCC
Source organism: Aulonocara stuartgranti (assembly GCF_965226115.1). Classification (NCBI taxonomy): domain Eukaryota; kingdom Metazoa; phylum Chordata; class Actinopteri; order Cichliformes; family Cichlidae; genus Aulonocara; species Aulonocara stuartgranti. Next base: position 34,343,920 of record NC_138941.1, read on the forward strand.
TCATGATTTAAGGAGGATGTCTCGCTGTGGTTTGAATGGGATGCAGCTGAGACGTGATTGCAAGGGCTGAAGGGTGTGTGTGTCTTTCAAAGATGCCCGAATAGGCCTGTGTTGTGTGAGGGTAGATGCAGTGGTGTGAGTGGTCTAAATGTTTTATAATAGGTAGACTGTGCCTCAAGAGCGAAATATTGGCGTAGGCTGTGCGGGATCTTCATATACCTCCACTCTCAGTCAGCATGACTTGTTTACATTTTCTAAAAGTGTCAGTGTTTGCAGCTGAACGTGTGCTGCAGCGCGGGGAAATAAAACCAAACAAAGCAGCAGCAACCACGCAAATAATGCACGGATTAATTTATGCATGCACGTAAAAAGAGAGAAAGGTGAGTCCTGAGCTGAAGGAAGCCGTGTTGCCCGGCGTCTGTGTGAGAGAAATGCAGGGTTGAGGTTGAGGTTGAGGGGGGGGGGGGGGCACTGCACCGAATTCTTTGATGTGAAGACAGCACACTGTCTTTAAACATCAGAATCAAAGCGGAAAAGGTAACTAAGCCCATCGCTTTGAATCGGATCAGAAGTTTTCTCATCGCTGCACAGTGACGCCCTTCATTTCCAATTCATCATTTAGAATATGGTTTGATTTTCTTCCTTCCTTCTTCTTCTACTTGTTCTATTTGATGCTGAATAATATAACAGCTGTGGCCTGTGGGGGTGATCTTTCATGAGTTTTTCAGCCAGGCTTTTGGCTTCTTGTACTTCAGAATTGTGACTAACTTCCACGCACCCCACCCCAGCCCTCCTAAAAACTCCTTTTCAGGATGTCATTAACGCCGTTGTTGGCTGTATCCTTATCTGACAATTACATTCATTATGCCGGGGACTGCAGCACCATCTGTCATATAATCTCCATCGGTGAAAATGCCCCCAAGCAGGCGAGAAGCAGACATATGCACAGCGTGTGCACAGAAACGCACACAGTCAGTTTTCCTCTACCAACAATAAAAACTTTGCCTTCCTCCTCCAGGGGAAACTGGAGGGGACATCCGATGCTTTATGACTAAACCGCAATGTCAACTTGCACTTTGTTTTTCCACGTGTCTCATCGGTCTTGATTCAGCTAAACGTCGCTCCTTGCGGAATATAAACTAGGTTACATTTAACGTAACAGCGGCTGAACCCGACGTCCGGTGGGATACCTGACGGGACGGAGCTGTATGAAAATAAAATAATTCTTCCCTTGCTTTTCCCTGAGCTGCCGTCACGGTAGGAAAATGGAGCTTGACTCGAGCTGCCGCCTGATGTATTGATTGAATCGGTTACCTCGGGTAAGGGAACGCGGGGAGATGACGCCAGGTGGGGAGGGATGGACACAGAAACAGCCCTGCTGCACTGTCACTTCTTATGCTCTTAATTGTCTCTCAGCTATCTGCTATTATTTCCCCCCTAACCCTCTTTTTCCTAAGCTCTTAGAAATTAAATCAATTTTCTTTAATTTTATTTTATTTTTCCCGGGAATGATCACAACCCTTCACCTTGAAAACCACTGACATGACTCATTAGAGGCGGCGTGAGAGACAAATTCATGCATGCTTTTGTCTGCTGAGTGACTCACTCCATCGTGCTTTTTTTTTTTTCTTTTTTCCTCACAGTGTGAGCCCAACACTTTGTGCTGGCACATATTTCTTCCTGTTGTATTGTATTACACTAATATGGGTTAATTCAGTGCCCTTGCTGGAAAGCTCCCCCCCTTCTCATTTTGTCGGATCTCTATGATGCCCCCATCCCCACCCTGTTTTTTTAAAACTCCGCTGATGTTGTGTAGCTTTTCAGCAAGAGAATTTCTCTCCTTAGGCAGCTCCATTTATTTGATTTGATTTTTCTTTTTCTTTCTTTTTGGACACAATTGCCAGTCGGGAGGAATCCAATTTCTCGTTGGCGTATGAATGGAGATATAGGCCTCTCAATTTTCTTCATAGGTTAGCTTATGCAGGCTCATATTATGTACAGCGAGGGCTTTTACTGGTGTATCAATTGGGGGGGAAAAAAACCCACTCTACTCTCCGGAGAGTTGCATTTGTCAACATCTTTTGTGATTTTGCATTCAAATTTAGGGCATTTTAACACAAACCAGAGCCACTGGTAAACATCTTCTAGTTGCAGTCAGCGAGGATTATATAAATATACCGATATATCGGTGCATCCCTGCTAGAAACAGGATTAAAAATGAAGTGCAAACTTTCTGGCTTTCAAGAAATCAATTAGACTCTAGAGATGCTGGACCTGTGCTGTAAAAGCTACCCCTCTGGTGGTAAGTTAAAACCAGTGATAAAGACTCCAAACGCTGTACTAATTGACCCTTATTTGAGAAGCACTACAGCAGAATCACTGAGTAAATGAATCCCTCTTTATTCTCTTACACAACTGCCTGTGGTGTAGTCGTCAGACTGAAACTGCAAACCTGAATAATGCTCAAGGTCACGTACTACATGCACAGCAGCAGAGGTCACAGTTATATTTTCTTTTCTTTGTTTCTTTATTTTTGCGCTCATACAAACAGTGCACAGTGGGACCAGAGCTCTGACTGTGATTTTCTTTTCATTTTGTACATTAGCGCTAATGGAGGAGAGGATTTATTTGTATTATTTATTTAGGAGAAATCGGAAGAGGTGGAGATGGCAAAACACAACACTTGTTTTTTTGGCAACTAGCAATTACTGTAGGGCTAGATGAGATTGTTTGCCTGGACCCAGACCTTTAAATCCATTGTCAAGCATTATCAAGCTGTCTGCTGCGACAGGGATATTTTAAACCGTCGGTGCTTGCTTGTTTTTGGCACCCCGAGGCACGGCGACTGAACGGCAAACGGAGGAAGATCCTGAGCTGTTTGTACACGCTCGTCTCTTAAAACCCCGACACGACGCTATGTTGACATCAGTGTTAACTTAAAGTGATGTTAAATTCCAGGAGAATAGTTTGGTCTTTGGTGATTGGTTCAGTGGAGAAAAAAAACACACACAAAAAAATCTCCTTCCCACACGGAAATCGGTAAGCGTTGGAGGCGCTGCCAGACTGGAAATGGAAACTGAGATTAACAAGTTGAGAGTTGTGTTTTCTGTCAGTCTAATGACTGCAGCTGTCCATTGTTTTGGGGCTCCTGGAGATACGACAAAATATCTGAAGCTTTAGAAAGCCTTGTGATTTTAAAACCGTGTTATCATCCAAGATGATGGCTGTGCTTTGATATTTGCTCATACTAAAAGTCTGGGGGCTTACTTACTGTACAGTACAGAAAGAGCCCTGCTGTACTGCCCACTGATATTTTTGCTATGTGCTATTTTTGGGGGGGGAAAGGTCCGAAAAGGCTATGAAGAGTAAATCTAGTGAGGAAAAGGTGCTCTTAGTCCAGAGTTCTGTGGGCTTGCTGAGGCTAACTGCTCCCCATGGAGCTCCCACTAGAATTACATGCCCTCATAAGCCTTCTGTGGTCATACTTGCACCACCAATAGGAAAGCTCAATTGATGTAATAAACAGCTGGGGGATAGCGCAGCAACATCTATAAGAACGAGCTGGGTGAAATCATGACAATGACAGTCATTGCACACCTTAGTAATAATTCTATTCAGCTTTATTTATGCAGTGCCAAATCCCAACAACAGTCATCTCAAGGTGTTTTATATTGTAAGGTAAAGACCCTACAGTAACAGAAAAAACTCCCACTGTGAGGAAGCACTTGGAGACAGCGGGAAGGAAAATCTCCCTTTTTAACAGGAAGAAGCCTCCAGAAGAATCAGGCTCGTGGAGGGATGGCCATCTGTTGACAGGCTGGAGATGAGGGGAGGGAGACAGGACAAAGACACACTGTGGGACAAAGAGCCTGAGTTTATACCTGGCTAGTACTAGGTTAAGCCTTCATAACTGCCTTCATTCTCACAGCATGGAGTCAACAAGGTGCTGCGAATATTCCTCAGATATTTTGGTCCGTGTTGACATGAAAATGACAGCAAATCTACGAGGCATCCCAAAAGATCTCTATCGGACTGAGATCTGGTGATTCGATGTTATGTTCAAGGAAACAGTTTCTGCAGTCATGGAGGGATAGGCATGATCAGCAACAGCATTCAGGTGACGGCCGGATTTCAACAATTTGATTGGTACAAGTAGGTCCAGAGTTTCAGCTGCTCCAACAGTACAGATTTTACACCTGATGGTTTTCCTGATGTAACCATCCCGTTTATCCTAACTTTTGAGCCGCACTAGGAAGTGCACTAGCTAGTGAACCCCACCTGAGGCTGGATTTGTATCTCCTGGTCTCAAATCAGAGGTCTTTCGCATGTAAGGCAAATGTGTTAGCATGGAGACAGCATGGAGGAACACCCTAAAGTACTTAAAGTGTGTCAGGAAATTATCCCCCCACACCATTGAACCACCAACACCAGCCTCAACCGATGGAGCCATGCTTTCATGTTGTTTACGTCCAAATTCTGACGTTACCATCCGAATGTCATAGCAAAACTCGAGACTCATCAGTCCAGGCAGCGTTTTTCCAGTCTTTTCTGTTGTTAGCTGGTAGGAGGGTCACATGTAGCCCATCTGGTTTCAAACCACAGATGCACTAAATGGTTAATTAGATGAACATATAGTGTAATTAGCAACACTTGGTTCTTTGGACTGCTGGTCAGCACTGATTCTGCAGCTTTTGTATGCAGGTTGACACAGATGTTTGAAGAGTATACCTTTTTTCCTACCTATCATAAGCATAACTCAGAACTGCATAAAATCCATGACAAGTGTGTTTTTTAAAATAAGGACACTACAGAAGAAGAGCTTTCTGAATTCTCATAAAGGCTGTCTAAGTGATGGATTTAAAAAACCTATTTTGCAGTCGAATGATTGTTTATCCCTGCGGCTGGATGCTGACGTGCTAAGCATCACACGAACATCTTCAGGGAGTTTTGTATTTGGTGGCTGATTTTTCTCCTGTGTGTTTTAAATGATAGGTAGCTGTGTCTCCTGTATAATCCTATAAACACACATATGTAGTCTAGATACAGTTTCCAAATGTGCAGGGGTTTTTTGTCTTTACTTTATTTAAACCTGTTTCCTTTAAAAGTAAATAAAGAAATCACCAGCTGGCCACCCGCTGGAGCGGATTCACATTCCTCAGGGCTCTTGGTTTTTCAAACGTCCCCAAGACTGGAGTTATCATGCTGTTAGGAGTGAGACAGGTCAGTCTGCTGGGGCCCTTTCTCTGTCAGGAATGTCACACAAGAAGAAAAGCAAAGGCTGAAAAAAAAAAAAAAAGGAGGCACATGGCCACGGAAAGGTCCTTGAGGTCCGTGCCTCTCAACACTTTAGCTGTCCTGTCTCATAAAGAGCTTGGACACAAAGGTTTTGACACAAGCTTTCACAACCCCATGAACACTAAACTGTAGGAAATGGGGTTAGAGTTGAAATGGAGACTTCAGCTGGTGCTCGATGGAAAGGACGGACAATTAGTTCCCTGATTCTGCGTAGCTGTGGAGACAGTGACCCCGGTGTTTGAGAGCATTTTAGATGCCTTTTAAAATGCCGCTATAGTTGTAGGATGCAGGGAAATGCATCAATATTTGTTACGTCAAGAGCAAAGTTTTAGCAGAGGTTACTCGAGGAAGGGTTTGAACGCAAGGCATCAATATTATCTTTTTTGTGTATTTATTGCAGTGTAGAAACATAACACTTTTACCATTTTTTTTAGATATATAGTAAAATACATGTCAGAAAAACACAGGGTGAGGCAAAAACATCTATTTCTGGATTAGTGAGTTCATCTGGTATTTAGTAAACCCGACCAATTTTCCAACAATGCACCTGTAGTAGCATCATTTTCTGATTTCTCAGGATATTTTGCAGTTTCCCTACATAGAAACTTTGCTTATGTGGGTGTTAATATAGCTGGGTGGTCTGCCTCAGTGTCTTTGGCAAATTATCTTAGAGAACAGTGCAAGCTGGTTCATGTGCTGCTGTTGATAACTCTGTCACAACGTAGGCCTGCTTATATTTCCACAGGAGCACCCTTTCATAGTATTATTTGCTAAATTGTATAGAAAAGAGTGGGTGGGCACGCCCCCGTTCATCTGGTGAATAGGAAAAGGACGTTGAGCAGTTCTTAGGTAGGCAGAAGATCACCGGTTGCATGTGAATTCGACTGTTGCTTCAGTGTTGCTTCCGCTCCCGCACTGGCGGAACACCCCAGTCTTCGGCTGTGCTTTGAATTGCCCTGGCATGTCACATTAATTTATGCATTCAATTTTAATAAAGGCCTGCAAGGCTGGTTCGCTGTCAAGCTCGAGTTTATACGTTACCGTGACCGGTGTCAGTGCGCTTTAAAAAATTCTTATGTTTTTCAGACTGCAGTTTTAATTATCTGCAAGCCAACCCTGCACCCTTAATTTGACACTTAGTTAAGTTGTCCCTGGGGGGGTCAAAACACTTAGCAGGCACATTTTAACACTCAACAACCTCTGCAGGCACAGATACAAAGACTGCATGACAAGAAGGCGCGAGCACAAAACATTAACTAGCTTCCGCAGATATAAATGCAGAATGCGTGCTTTCTGTTTTTCTTGTAATGCTTGCAGATAAGAGCGGCTGCAGTACATGACCACTGAACAGCAGAAGAGTCCAATCAGTCGCTACTTACTTGATGAAGTAAGCACTCACTGGATCTGTATCTCCATAAAAAGCGGTTTCTCGTACGGCGCTGTTAACACGAGGCCCACGATGGCAGACCCGGACCGGGGAAAATGAAGGTTTAAGAGGGAGGGGGAAAAAGGATAGATTCTTGTCTGGAGTGCAGATATGGACCCAAAAATGTCAACTTAGCATTTAAAGCAAGCCAAGCCACTCTTACGACCCTGTCGGTGGTGTTAAAAGGTATCCAAAAGCTATCAAACTGACAAAGCCTGACGGAGCCGCAGTACATCAGCCTCTTTACTACTCTGTAAAATCTGATACATTTGTCTATGTGCATTTTATAGTATAGCACCAAAGTTTTTTTGCTACTATATCGATAGCTTTCTTTTGTTCTGAAGTCCCCTCCTCAACCCCTTCCTTTGTGAACTTTAGACGAGGGAAGAGGATTTCAAACAAAGATGCAATGCTTCTCTGAGACCGAAGCCCTAAAAGAAGTTAATTTATGGCCTGTTTGGGAGGCAGGTTTGGGCTTGAATACATAATAAGGTAGTGCACCTGCAGCCGCATACAAATGAATGGAAATGGACGGTTAGTATTTACGCCTCCCTAAACCATCGGGACCTCCTGATCTGACCACTAATTGGCCAGCAAAGAGAGATGAAGATAGCTTCCTTGTTCTCTGGCTGCTGTATCTGCAAATATCAGGTGCAGATTTGCACATAACAACTTAGCCCCCCTCTCAGTCTAGCCATTTGAATAAAAAGGGGTATCGCTAAATGGTTGGTTGCATTCATGTTTTTTGATGATGAATCAAGAAATAAACCAGGAAGTGATATAAAATTAACAATACAGTCGTTCCTCGTTTATCGCGGGAGTTACATTTTAAAAATAATAGGTGAAATCTGCAAAGTAGCCAAGTTCAAACCTTTGTCCAGTATTATATTACAATCCGAAAAATACGTTAACTTGTACCTTCCTTTAGCATGTCCAGAAGTCCTACTTTTTGTGCAATGGTTAGCATCTTCCACTGCCTTTTGGGTGCTACCGCAGGTGCCTTTGATGGTGCAAAACGTTTCGTAGACATTGTTGTGTTTGTTGAGGAGAAAACTTACAAACATGCGGTACAGCACTTCGGAGTCGCACTGCTAGTGATCGAAGATTTTTGTAAAGTTGCCAAGCTGACCCCATTCTGTACTGTACAGGAGACACGGCACAGAGGAGATTGTTTGACGGTGGTCTACAGCCGATTGGGACGCAGAACACAATACACTGTAATAAAAAAAAGCAAAAAAATCCGCGAAACAGTCAGGCCGCGAAAGGTGAACCGCGTTATATCGAGGGACAACTGTACTCGTCTCTTGAATCCGTCCTGCAGTGTTAGAAAGCGAACCCCGGTGCTTTGACAGTCCTCTCTGAGTCAACTTGGCGACAGACTTTGCGTTGATGGGAAAAGACCCCTGTGCTCAGTAAGGGACATCGGTTTGCCATGACCGGCTTGAGGAGTGAGGAAAAAAGACAAAAGAGAATGAGGATGTATGCGGAGAAGTACTCAAGGAGTTTATGGCAGTGAGGATTAAAGTCCAGCCCTGAGGATGGTCTGAAGCTTGTTTTTAAAGGTAAAGAAGGTGTCTGCCTCCTGAATCCAACCTGGGAGCTTGTCCCACAGAAAAAGACCCTGATAGCTAAAGGTGCTTCCGCCAACTCTAGAAGTACCACAAGTAATTGGGACCTCTGGGCACAGACGTGTACATGTGCCATTTAAACGATGTCGAGTTTGGGTTGTTTCGTCTCCTTAAGCTCTCTGTTTGTAGCTGTTTTGAGCTTCTTTGTTGTGAGGCACTGAATCGCCTGCCCGCCTGGCACAGACGAACCCTCCGACCCTCGGGTCCTCGGGCTCAAGGCTAGTATGCCGGTTCAGGTATCTATCCACGCTTCAGTTCAACATCTTTGAAAAGATCCGAGCAAACTGAAAAACATAAATTTTAATAGTGTTACGCTGTTATCTGTGGGTTATAAAAAAATCCATTATAACATTTTTTTTCTGACATGCTTTCAGTTCAAAAGAGCTTGTAATTGAACACAAAACATGAATGCCTCGCAGAAATGTGCATTACAATATCCTGCTTAATGTTTTTAAATTAAAATACCATTTCTCCATTCATACCTGATAAGATTTCCTGAGAGTAGACGCTATTTTTTTTCTTTGAAGGCAGATAATTAAAGTGTTTTCATACACGTGGATAGCTCCGCGCTGAAAGATTTATGCTTCTATCGCACGAGGGTCGTTTTCTCTTTTTCTTAATTAAGAGAGGGCATATTTGTCATTTATTAAACCAAGGTGAATTCGTGGAGTTCATCAAAACCTCATTCCATTTGCAACTTCAAAATGTATTGCAGCATTTTAGCGTCTCCTCTCTGAGCTTGTGACTTAAATTGATTTTTTCCTAATCGATGGCACGGGATTGGGTTTAGGAGCGTGGGAGTAGGAGGGGGCCGGCGCTGCACCTCAGCCAGCAGCTTCCTCGGCGGTAGCCCCCCTTTTTTTGTTTTTGTTTTTTTATTCCCGTCTTTATGAAGCTTTGCTCGCAGGGAATGGCGCATTTTAAATGTGCGCACCTGCAAATCCCCACTTTATCTCAGGTTGGTGTAATGACAGCAGAACTGTGTATCTACTGGCAAATATAAACTTCCCTGCCAGCCCTTTGTCACCTCTGGAATGGAGATGACTGAATTGATGCACCGCCCCAATGGAGCAAAACCGTTTAAATGACAACACATTTTTGTCTCACCTTGAACCTAATTGACTGCCTGAAAGCTGGCGTTTGAAAAGTGCTGACAGCGTGACTCTTCTTGTTTGGAAACGGTAGCTATTGACAGCGCCTGTTCTGTGTTGTTTTCCGACTTCCTGTCACACAGGCATCTGTATTTCATATTCACAAGTGAGAATGCATTGTGCCTTCGGAAATAAAAGGTTTTGTGCTTTGCGGATGGTTCATTCCAGACATAGAAGGCTCATGTTATGGGCTTGATGTCGGTAGGCATTAGTATGTATCACATTCCTGCAGGAAGGAGAAGAGCAAATGTAGCCTAACTATTCGAGGTCCAATTAAAAAATGCAGAATATTATTTAGCCACTTTTTTTCTCTTCTTTGCAGTCTAGTTATTATTTCAAGAGGTGCTTGTTAACAAGACACCTGATGACAAGTAGGTTGATGACCCAGGTGTCCACCGGGGTCTCTGTCAGTCATGACAGCTCAGTGACTGGGTAACAGTTATGCTGTCACTGTAAAAAAAACAGCCACCCCCGTCCTCCTCTGATTCCACTCGTACATTGGTCTCGCCTGTGTGATGTCGAGCTGCCTTGGCGAAATGGTGGCAACAGTGGGATTTCTTAGAAGGGAGCCACAAGACTGTAATCAGTCATTATGTCAGAAGCGAGCCCCATGAGCCCCGCTCCGGCTCATTCAGCCAAATAATAAGCAGCAGATAACGGCACTGGCGTGCAGGCAGGAACAGAGCCCCCGTGGGCTACGAGCTGGAGAAACGGGGGTCTTTTGCTTGTCGCCTGCATGCGCAGAGACCTCACCTCGGTTCGAGGGCCGTATCGGGCGTTTTATGTGGCGTGCAGAATTTTTCACCCCTCTCTTCCGTTACGAGCAAACACATCTCGGGGGTCCTAATAGGCGACGTGTGCGATCAGTTAAGAAATCGACACTTTGTGTCCCTTTTGGTAATTTTCAGCATTTCGCCTAACGACTGCAAGTAGAAATGTGACTTTTTAGCTGCGATGTGGCTAAAAACGCAGAGCAAAAATGTTTTCCTTCTTAGTTAAGTTCTTATTTCAGATGTAGTACTACAGATTGTGCACACAGATGAATTTAAACGATGTTGTTTCCTCACGTAATCCAGTCTTTTTGTAATACTTCTTAATGCAGTACATTGAAAGCCTGATTCTGTCCTGATGGAGGCTGGTTGGAGACACAAATACCAGAAGCAATAAAGAAAATAAGCCCAGTAGGGTTGGGTCCCCCCCTCCCTTTCTCTTTACCCGACAATGTTTGATTTCTATTATTTTTGTATTTAAAATACACATTGGATTATTGCCAGTAAACCAACCTAAACGCAGCCACAGATGGCATCCATAAAGCCGTTTTTGTTTAGTTGTTTTCCAACGTGCAATTTCTCAAATGCCACCACAGGACTGCAGACTATGTGATATTGAATGATGAAACAGCCTCCCTCCCCCCTCCTCTTCGTAAGCCCAGATCGCTTCAGCCCCCCCCCCACCCTCTCGGAGTTTTGTCATTCCATAACAAGGGTCACAGGCTCCCATTGTCTCATGCTCTAACATTCCTCAGCATGGTAGTATTGACTGGTTCTGCTGGGTGAGCGGTGCCATATAACATCCATACATCACGGGGAAGGCAGACTGACAGACAGTGGGAGTTGAGATGTCAGATCGGCTTCTCCAGGCAAATGACATCCACTCCCCTTCCTGCTCTCCACAGTGATTCTCTATCTTCTGACAGTGTGCGCTAGTTGCGAGCACCGAACCTTCCCCACATCCCCTCCACTTCTCTGTTCCTCGCGAGAACACTTGACATGCTTATGATATAAATTTTTCTTAAGGGTGGATGGCAGAGGAATAATGCTCCCTCCAATTAATGCGTTTGAAGCTGTTCAGAACATACAGTCATGCAAAGATGGAAACGTTATTTGTTCACTGACTTCCACATCATAATTGGTTCACTACCCTGTGCATGCAAAGATTGATAGCTAGATTAATCTCATCAAAATGTTAAGCTTTTATAATCTTCTCATGGACCCCTTTTAACCCTCTCATACATAATAAATGCAGCTAAAAGTCAGGTTGACATGGAGCAAATAGCTTAACACAGTAAGCATGCTAGTCCTGCTTGGGGAAATTGTGAAACTGCAGACAACTGAGTTAACTCGGGTCAATGTAGGTCAACCCTTTGTGGAATTCATTTTGCCCTTAATGATTAATAAGGTAGTAGTTATTGCTTTGGAAGCAATCAGTGGAATGCTGGAGCTCGGCAGTCATCTGTAATCCTGTTTTATTGCACCTGCTGTTGTCTTTTTCTAATATTTCTGTGTGCTGTGCAGTTTCCGCTAATGAACAAGCCGTCATCGATCGGTATGGACAACAAGGATCACCTTGTTCTGCCGTTGCCCGACTGTTCAATCCCGAAGCGTTTTTGTCTCGTCTTGAAGAGACAATCCGCCCCTTTTGACAGCGCCAAACCAAAGGTCCATTTAGCGTGAGTTGTGCTGTCACTCATGAGCGCTCTGAAAGGTTAGGCTCCTGTAATCTTGTTTATGTTTTTGGTCAGTAGTAAGCCTCCCTAAGCCAGCTTTGTGTCAAACACAGCTGGAGAGGCCTTTGCAATTGCAGCAGTGCAGAAATAATTGGTCCAGCAGCTTGGATGCAGCCATGACACACAGGTAATTTGGTAATTTCTGTCTCTCAGCTGGTGTTATCAGTGTTGGACGCCGCGTGTAAATAAAAAAAATTAGCTTCACACTTTTTCTGTCGCTTTGATAGGAATTAAACACGACAAACAAGGTTTTGCGGGTTTTCCGATTGCTTTCTGAGGTCACAGATTCCTGTTGTGATAATAATACAGGAGTTAAAATGAAGCAGCTAATATCATCAGTGTCTCGACCTCTTTTTCCATTTCTTGGTGCTGTTGTACACATCCAGTCACCAAACAGCTGGACGATAACCAACCTTCAATAATGACGGGTCCTTCATACGTGATGCCATGACATTCCTGTGGGAAGCCTTTTTCCCCTTTGAATTTAGTCCTGATGACTTGGAGCAGGATACATCCAGCTGATGGAGAAATTTGGATTGGAATGTCCATAGAAACCACTTTTAATTATACTGGCAGTAAAGGTTGAAACTGAGTTGGAATGAAGTGCTTTTTGTGCATCGATTTTTTCGCCCTGCATCTCCAGACGCCTCTGAGGGAGGCAGAGACAATTGTAACCTTCGCTATCGCTGCACTGCAGACAAACAAGGTGGGCTTCGTGTATGACTTTCCTGCTTCTTTTTCTTTTTTAATACAATAAGAGCATGCACATCAAACAATGCTTTTTATCCAATTAGGGAGTACAACTGAATTGAAAAGGAACTCAGGTCTGGAAAGATGCCACCTGAGCACTTTATCTCGATGGGGTTTTGATGATTTTTGTGATCTGTTTTGACATCTGACAAAGTTTGGCCAACCGTTCGTGGGGATTTTTGTAACTTGGATGACAACGTGTGACAAAACTTGTGGATGGATCCCTCGAGTTCTTTCTGCACGTTTACCCTGAGGATTCGTGCCCATTTCAGACACGGCGTCTGGTGATCTCACCTGGGTATCTGGAGAGTTACTGCCACCTTGAGTGCCCTCGGGTTCTCGTAGGAGTCCTGTCCGACTCAGCTGTGGTACACGACTCTAAAAAGAGCTTTTACGTCGGAGTCAGACGACAAGTGTATCTTTTGTTTGCCTGTTTTCAGATGACGCTTCCTCCTGTTTTCTTGAGAACTTTTCCCGACCGCGAGCTTTGCACAGTCACACCAACAGATGCGGCAATTCGTCATGCATAAGAAACCCCACTCTGGCAGCCATCTGTCTGGTTGTGTCTGTTACCATGCACCGGCAGTTTGTTTTCATATACAATTTTAATGGAATTCAAAATATGCTGAACCAATCTTACGACCTACAAGCCTTGTTTTAAAATTTCATTCTCGACCTATGCGTAACCCATGTAACTGAAACCGAGAAAGATGCTGACAGTCAACAGTTTCTGAGACCTGTGGAAAGCTTTGCCATTTGGTGTCTCGCTATCCTGTTACCTCAGCTGCGTGGATGGAACAAGTTATCACTCCCAGTTAAAATGTTGTCTGGTCCACAAACCCGATTCCTGGAGGACCAGCATCTTTTCTTATATTTCGCACGGACCAGCAGCTAGTCCGTCTCAGACATATTTTAGGCAAGAGCTGCCTGGGCTGAGTGAACACTTCATATTTAGGGCACTTAATGCCAACCACTCACTTCCTGTGAAGTCCGTGGAAAATTAATTGGCCATCACGAAAACTCTGTAGTTAGGAGTTGTGCAGTGTTACAGCAGAACTAGGGCCTGACCCATATTATCTGCTGATTTTAGCTATTTGCCAATTTCAGTCGTTTTAGGGGTATGTTGGCGACATGCGTTTGTAACACCATAAACACAAGTTGACATATAGGTATATATAGTCCAATATAGCTGATTTTTAACTTATTAAATGGTAAATGGACTAGTTCTTATATAGCGCTTTTCCACTCTTCTGAGCACTCAAAGCGCTTTACACAACTTGTGCATTCACCCATTCACACAAGCACAACTGACATTCACACACATTCATACTCCGATGGATGCATCGGAGAGCAATTTCGGGTTAGTATCTTGCCCAAGGATATTTGGCATGCAGACTAGGGGAAGCCGGGAATCGAACCACCAACCTTCCGATCAGTAGATGACCTGCTCTACCACCTGAGCTACAGCCACCCATGGTCGTAGTTTAAGAAGGATTACGGTTAATGAAAGGGAAATTGCAGGTCTGTGGCTGGAGGTGAAATGTTGTCTTTAATTGATAAAGTCAGATATCCAACACAACCATCCAACCATCTATAGTTGTAAACCTATAGATACAAAAAACTAATCTTAACACCACATTTGTCGCTATTCCATATTCACTTCATTGTACAATTATTATCACATTATAATAATAAATAAAAGGGTAAAATGTACTAATTTGAAATGTGAGCACATTGGAAGAACTCGTGAAACTCTGGAACATTGGATAGTTATACAATGCTATTTCTTTTTAAAGTATTTTAATTTAAATGTTCAGTAATTTATTTTGGCTAACTTTGCACCTGGCAGCTATTACATGTTTCGTAGTTATGGGAAATGAACTTTCACGAAGGATGAATACTTGGTTATGTCGGAACGCTTTTGGGGCAAGACAATTAAAACACATGGTCGTAGTTTAAGAAGGATTACGGTTAATGAAAGGGAAATTGCAGGTCTGTGGCTGGAGGTGAAATGTTGTCTTTAATTGATAAAGTCAGATATCCAACACAACCATCCACCAAGCAAACGGCAAACACTTCGTTGTGCACTGAGGATATTTGGCTAAACCAGATGCAGTGTTTGCTTTTTTTGCATTTACCGAAAACAGGTAGATATGGCACATGTGCTGCCTGCATCAAAGAGCAGCTTTTACATCAGTATGTCTTCAGTTTGCGATTGAACAGATTGCTGCTCACGTCCATGATATTTTCTTGTTTCTTGTCAGTGACAGTCTGGCATTACAGGTGGGTTTTGGGGAGGAGGGGTTAAAGGCACTTTTAGATTGTATTGTAAAGGTTATCCTTGTTTTGTTCAATACCCCGTAGAGAAAATGCATGTAAGGTAGAGAATCTGTGCCGCCCTGTCTTCTAACTTTTTTTTTGCCCAGACTAGCAACTGGGTTTTTTTTTCTTCATTTCACTGAATCCAGTCACATTTGGTCTTTGCAGGTGGCCTGATGAAAACTTGGAGCTTATCTCCTCCTGTGCTGGCGAAGAATTAAACCTGTTTCTACAGCCCATATAGTAAGATAAAACAGTCCATCGCCACATGGTACCGCAGAAGCATGGAATAGAAATAGTAATAGAAATATGCTCATCATTATTTGCTGGGCTTTTTCTCCCCTCAGGGCTACATGTTTAATATGACCCTACAAATGTGATTTAGCTGGCAGGTAGCCTTGGGACTCGGAGGAAGAGACCTTTGCCGCTCAGTACGTGGCAACATTGTATCTAGGTTAAGGTTATCGGCTGATAGTGGATATTTTGAGCAGCAGAGGAAATCTTACAGAAGAGGCGCGTTATCGGGAGTTGAGGGGTTTTAGCTTTGCACGAAGGACAAACAGCACATACAACAAAAACCTTTCAAACTCGCTGGTTACTTTCCCGTTCTCTGTGATAATTTGCCGTTTGATCCCTTCACAGCACCTACCCGCATCTTCCCTGTAAACGTTGTGTTGCCGAGCATCAAATTCCAAAGACGTGTTTTCCGTCAACTCTCATCCCACCCCGTCTATATTCATCCCCGATTCAATTACTTTTTTGGATTCAGCGGAGACTCGTTCTATGCTATATTGCTCTCCGATGCGTTTTGCCACCCCACAGATTTATGTCGGAGCTGAAGGATGGCTGTCCAATTTTCTGCATGGATAGCAGTGCTGGTGGCATTGTGTCTGTGTGCGCGCGTGTGCGTGCGAGCGTTTTAAAAGCTCTTGTCAGATGTGCGTTAAAGACGTATGGACCACACTGTCGTGCGATTCTTCCGCGCGTTGCCCATTTCTGTCACATCCTGCCGTTAGCTTGTGTATCACAGTGGTTTGTCATGCGAGTTGCTTTGATCTGTCTGTGTACGCGTGCGCGCTGGTGTGCGTTGTGCTGTCACTTTGTTCCTCCTTGTAAATAAGGCGAGAACGCCGAGCTGGAAATGAGTCAAAGCACTTACATTAGTTGTTGAAGTGTTTTGGAGAGTAACTGATGGTGTACGTTGGACTTTAGGCCTTGCTGCATATTGTGGATGGATGAAATGGAAATCAAACTGTGCTATATTATGATGAAGTGTACAACTGCGCACTTGTCCCAGTGCAGATTAAACCATCTGCTTGTGACTTTCTGACTGCTCCCCGCGTGACCTGAGACTGTGCAACGAACATCAAAAAACATGAAAAACATGAAATGCAACTGCACAAACAAGCACTTTCTGTATTCCTTTGGTAATTCCTCAGCTATTGTGTTCATTTCCACCTCGATATGTTTATTAGTGGACTCGAGTTGCTTCTTATTTACGTGACACCTTTCTGGACACGCACACCTACTCTGAAGGGTCTCGGTGCAGTTATTTTGGTCCTCACTCGAGTCCAATTACTGTGGTTACATGTGCACATAGAGGAGGAGTGAGGAGTGTTTGTCCTCTGGGCCTCACCTGTAGGGTGTAGAACCGCTGCCTCAGTTCATCCACTGTCTAAAAGGAGCTGTTTTAGCTCCCGTCCCCCTCCTTTTATCTAACGTTCATCAAATTGATCAAAAGGTTTCCACAGCAGGTAGGTGGGACACCCGCTGCGGGAGATAGCCATATTGGGAATATCCACTCTCACTGACATCATACAGAACCAAGCGAAGAAAAACCTGTCAGAAGCCGCTTTTGGAGCATTTAGACCCTGAGCTTTTGTTTAAGATGGCTACATTGTTACATAAATAAAGACAAGGCTCACATGCCCACTTTATTCATCCACACAGAGACCTGTTGGTCCACATTAAACCCAGTTTTTAGCTCGAGGAGTCAAAGTTATCAGCGCAGAAACTGTAGACAACCTCAATCTGTCACATATCAGTGGACAGCTCCCCAGCGTGAGGTCACACAGCCCATTACTGCGGCGATGCCATTATGTCTTTCTCTGTAGTCAGAGTGAAAGGTTGCCGTGCCCCCGGATGACCACCCCCACCTCACAGGGGTCCTGTGATATCTCGGTTGTCTCCTTCCAGGCCTGAATGGGCACATTGTGCTGCCGCCCGCTGCTGTTCTGCAGACCACTAGGTTCCTTCACACACACCTGTCAAGCCATGTCCTCGGCGCCTTGGGTACTGCGGCACTCCACAGCCACCCCCTCCTTCCAGCACACACATGATCGCTGAACCTTTGCACACCCGTAGAAACACACGCACGCACACATCCGAAAAGCAGTGATACATGAACAAATAATCACTTGGACCTATGTAAAGACGCGGGCGTGTATACACAGAGACACACACAATTGAATTTCGCCTAAACACAGAGCATGCATGCATTCACATGGAGCAGCACCCAACAAACACACACACACACACCGTTATAGAGTTGGAGTTTATTGGAAACACGCCTCGCTCGCTAAGCCAAAAGTTATATTCAGTGTGGAGCTCGGCTTCAGAATTCAGAAAGGGTCAAGTTCCATATTTGACTGGATGGGGACGGCAAGGGCAGGAAAGGTTGGTCGGGGTGCACGCATTTGCACGTGGGACCCCCTTCCCATTGCATTCAGGAGTAAATTACCTGTAACTCGATCCACAGGTTCAATCAGTTGCAGATTTTTGGTCTTGAAGCGGAGAGGAGGCCTGCTTCGGGGATAGCCACAGTATCCCTTTCTCACAGGGAAATACATATACCGTAGTTAACGTTAGCTCCGAAAAGATTATCCAGTTAAAAAGTAACTAATTTGAAAATGACTCATTAATTAGTTTTGATTAATTATTTTGGAGCTGCTATTTTCAATAGTACAAAAAGATTCGTGGCTCTGGAGAATTTTAAGGGTAATTTTCACAGTTTTCTGCTGTTTAGCAGTCTAAGCGATTAGCCCTGAGTCATTACAACTCTGAGAAAGCTGACAGGTTTAAGCTCTCAATCAGATCCAATTGTCTTTCACTTTTTTCTTGGGTTGCTTGGGTTTATTTTAGGACCTCTCATAGACTCAACAACCGGCCAATTTATCTAAAATCGTTCCAAAATGTCACGGTTCTACGTGACTTGACACACGCGGGAAAAAGCACCCAAGCGTGCGTCCTGATCTGTCGAACGCACTCCTCTGATTTATGACGTCTCATTTGCATCTTCCCTATCTGTCTCTCTCTCTCCGTGGCCTTGCGCCGGTAGCCCTTCACAGAACAAACGCGCCTCTGCGTGTGACATTATCATCAAAGAAAAATGCTAAATGCCTCGATTGTAGATGCACGCGCCGTGCACCCTCGTGAAGGACCTACGTGTCAAGTCCCACTAGTGTTACCCATACAATTTTCCCCTCTATTGACTTTTATGTTCTGTTGCAAGGTTGGTCATCATGGTGGGAATATATATGCATTCTAAATAAAGACGTGTGTGATAGTAATAATGATATTGCTCTACCAAGGTAAACAGCTCTGAAGAGGGAGTTGTGGTGTGAATGTGGTGTTTTGACAGCTTTATTTTTTGACCATAGGTTTTTGCACGTTTGGCGTTGGCTGCTTTTTTTTGTTTGTTTTTTAGAGAAGCCTCTCTGAGCTTGGCTTGTTGGTGAGATCATGTGATAACACAGAAATCTGGCTGTGGCTTGAGAAGCAATCTAGGGCCCGAGGACTACAAAAACATGATATTTACATAAATATTCAAACGCATGAGCCTGCATACACCCACGTATGAAAATTTAAAATCGAGGTGCCGCGTACCACTTTAGCTGAATGCTTTATACTCGAGGCTATGTGTTCATCGACTTGTTTTGTTTGTGCTTTTCTTTCCCCCCCCCCCCCCCCCCCCCGTTTTTTAATAAATATGTCCACAGACAAAAGCTCGCAAACAAGAGTACGCGTGCATGCGGCGCAGACTAACCTACAGACTCGTATCCCAGTGTTCGTCCCTCTCCAATTAAGACCAATTAGGGCCAGTGTATGAGAAGGTCTTGTGGGGATGCACTGTAGTGCTCAATGCTGTACATCCCTCATCATCTCTTCTCATTTGTATGCCAGAGCGGTGTGAGAGAGAAATGGGAGCTACAGGGAAAGCATAAAGAAGATGATAGAAATGATGAGGGCTTAAAAAAAAGAAAGGAAAAGGTGAGAAGAAAAGAACGGGGGAGTGGGTGAGGTGGGGTGGGGGTGGGGGGGATCTACGGCAGCTAAAGCAGGGATACAGAGAGGCGAAGAGGTAGCGAATTAGTGAGCCTCAACAATGAGGAAGCAGACACGTAACTATACATAATCTACCTGCAGTTGGCAGCTACCTCAGTCAATTGTTATCAGCTTCCCTTGAATTTAATGTGACCCTTGGGAGTGTAGATGCTGCCCATGCATTATAAATGCTGCCCATTGATTTCAGTTGGTGAGCTTTCCCTCCCCTCAGAACGAGCAGGCTCTGACTCACCGTGATTTCTTAAGTGACCGTGGTGTGCAGTATAATTCATTAAAATCGCGTTTCACGAACGGAGCCCTTGTTTTTATTTCGCAGTTTGACTTGTTAATTGTATCAGTGAGATTTAAGCACTTCAAAATCATCTGGATAATATTATAAGGCATATGAGGACCTATGGGGGTCTCCGTTGGTCTTTCAGCTCCGTCCGTGGATCAGGTTTATTCGGCACACCCTACGCTCCAGTTTCTGGTATTCCTGGGTTTGTTTGTAGCGTTGCCTTGCAGGGAGGGAGGCATGAATGCTAGGTTTCCCGGCTGAATATTGCAGTGCAGGGAGACCAGCAACACTACTTTACATCGCCTGTCCGTGGTTTTAATGCAATGGCCGATCGGTTATGTCACAGGTGTCGAACTCCAGGCCTCGAGGGCCGGTGTCCTGCAGGTTTTAGATGTGTCCTTGAACCAACACAGCTGATTGAAATGGCTAAATGACCTCCTCAACATGTCTTGAAGTTCTCCAGAGGCTGGTAATGAACTAATCATTTGATTCAGGTGTGTTGACCCACGGTGAGATCTACCTGCAGGACACCGGCCCTCGAGTCCTGGAGTCTGACACCCCTGGGTTATGCGAAGCTTCCTCCACACGGAGCCGCAAAAGTTACATTTGGTGAGTGTCATGGCACGTTATACTCGAAGTGCAGTTTACCTGAGGGTGCAAATGGAATCTTTATGAAGCCTGGTTATTTCTGTCTCCAAGAGCAGCTCATTTTAAAGTCCGTATAATCTATGAAATAGCTGCAAGTAGGCGAATAAGTACCAACATGGCGTATTACATACTTCACAGAGGAGTATGTAGGTTACTTAAGGCTGTCTGGGCTTGTAAAAGATGCCGCCATTTCAATACATTTTCTGTTCATTAGCCATATCTCCTTTGCCTTTGGCCCCGGCGTGCTCGGGCCGGCTTGTCAGTTACAGTGTCACAACTACAGGGTCATTTAATTTAAAGGCCTGCTCCGCCGATTAGAGCTTTTGTGGTGAGCCGCCGTGACTACTGTAATGCGAGTGTTTGGGTCAGCGATGGGCACAATAGCTTAGTTACTCTCGCTGACTTCCTCACTATTGCCTCTCTCTCTCTCTCAGCACATTTTCCACTTGGCTGATAAAATAAGCCACTCTTTGATGAGCTTTCGGCAGGCCGCGGCGTTGTGCTTCAATAAATGCTTTTATAAAGACACACCACAGGCTGTCGACTCGGATCAGTCATACAGCGGCCGCCTGCGTCCGCTTGCCGTCTCATATTGGGACGCCATGTCCTGATAACGGGTTGTTTTGATGCATGATGATAAACGGGTAAAAAATAAAAAGTTCTGTAATGGACAACTTTTCTTCAAAGTGATTTGTTGTCTATGTTAAGACAGTATGAATGCTTAGGTAACCAGGAGCTGTAGCAAAGACAGCAGAGAAGCAATCCATAGAAAGGAAGGCCACTGCAAATGTAGTTTTCCTTTTAATATAAACCCCACTACATTCAGTGTCTTGACGTATTTACATTCTGTAATATAGGACCATTTTATATAGTGAATCTCATTGTCTGGCACCGCAAGCAGGTAGAGTAGGCACTTTTCTTTAGCAGTGCTCACACAGTAGCTGTTCAAGCATCGCTTGCTGCCTCCAAAATTCTGGGATTTGTCCTGTTAAAGCACACTGATGTAGTCGGTGAGGCGGCTGTGGCTAAATCTACTTTGTCTTGTGCCGCTTGTGTTGCTTTCTCTCCTCTTATTTTTAGCTCTTGGTAGTTGGAAACAACACACTCGGGCTGAATGCTTTATCTGGGCAGGAACAACATAAGCTAGCAGTTGTTTTGTATGCTTTTGTGTAGGTGTGTAATTGCTTGTTCAGATTAAAGTGTTCTACATACTTACTTATACTGTATACATAAATACTAAACTAAATCTGCAATAGCCAGCTCTGTGCTCTTTGATTAATTCACTTTGCTGTTATCAACAGAGACTTTGTAGGATAATTAAGGCCGGGAGGTCAGCTCGTTTACTCGTCCTTTGAAGGAAAAGCTAGACAGCTGCCACCAGGCTCAAATGCACACTCACGAACGTGAGGAAAAATGCTGCTGCCATACACTAGAGTGTCATAAGGCCGGGATAGCTTGCACTGCTTGCACTTCCTTCTTTAGTTTTGTTAAAATTAA
The DNA here is from genome assembly GCF_965226115.1 of Aulonocara stuartgranti. NCBI lineage: Eukaryota > Metazoa > Chordata > Actinopteri > Cichliformes > Cichlidae > Aulonocara > Aulonocara stuartgranti. The sequence continues at coordinate 34,365,761 of NC_138941.1, forward strand.
CATTACAAACCACGGTGTAACCGTAAATCTTACACAGAAGAAAAGCACGGTTACACCCAATATTACTGTCAGGCGTGGTCAGAAATATGGCCTGCTGCTCTACAACCACACTCAGCAGTGATATTCAGCACACTGTACCACAATGAATCACTTTTGGGGTGTGAAATCAAATTCAGGTTTAAGTTCATGGCAGCGAAAGCTGGATAGTCATGCTGTGTTTCATCACTTTGTAATTTGGAAAGCACTCCTTTTGCCAAGGGGACTGAAAGGAAAAAAAAAGAAACAGGCTACAGTGGATAATGTAACAAAGAAAAGAAGCAGTTTTCTCTGTCTTAATGCAATGGAGTTGCTACATACTGTACAGAGCCTCCTTTTGCGCTCATGCGTTTCACCAATTGGCAATCATGCACTTGTGGATATCCAGTGAGCCTGGCTAGCTTTCTTGGCACTTCAACAAAATTCTTTTACTTTGCTTTCCCGGTGCCTCCTGCTCTAACTGGTGGCATATCCTTAGCAGCCAGTGAAAAGTTAATAACATTTTATTAACAAGTAACAATTATACCTATAAGTAACAAAAATACACTTTTTAGAATTAGAAATTCTTCCCTTAAATGCATCCCACTGCAAGGATTTACACACTACGGGGCAGGTTCAGGGCTGGTTTTGGGCAACAAAGATAAGAGATGAGAGGAGATGACTAGCAGCCAGCAGGTTGCTGCTTTGAGCATCTCTCCGAAACGACTGTTTCTGCACATGATTTCTGACAGAAATAGGCATATTTCCAGCTTTACCTTACAAGCCCCACTTTAATTGAGGTTCTTACAATAGTTGCAATAAAAGGAAGATGAAAATAATCAGTGAGTAAAGTTGCAGTGCCTGCGGTAAATGTAGCTCAACCTGTAAATAAAAGGATGAAATCAAAAAGCTGTTTAAAATTGTTGAATTTATTGCAGTCTGTTCAAATGAAGTTGATCGGTATAAGCTTGAATGGATACCAATCACATTATACTTAATTATTAATTATGCAAATAAAGACACCTTTAATTGTATATATTTCACATGTATTTTACTCAGATGTGCAGTTTTCTAAAAAAAAAAAAAAAAAAAAAAGTAAAAAAGAAAGAAAAAGAAAGTAAGAAAGATGCATTTTACTCAAAATTACTGCTTCATGTTTATTGAGGGTGAAATTAGAGGGTGGCTCAAAACCAGACACCAGCTCTGGTATTGGTTTTGGATCAATACCAGTGCGATCAGATCGATACTTTGTTTCTACAATGCAGCCCACTGAACTCTATTAAGTACATGTTGTTTTTTTGGAAATCACGCATTATGAAAACTGTCTGAACCGTTTTGTGTTGATTGTCAAGTCTGTTTTATTTATAGCTGATACACATTCCAGGACTCCAAATAACCCAGTTTCAAAATACATGAAAAGCCAAAAGATGTTACGTTTTGTTGCATTAACAAGATACTGTGGAAAGTACAAATCACACTGATTTAGTGGTCATTAAAGTGTTTTTAGAGGTTGCAAATAGAGGATAATTTATCACATAAATGACACATTTCTCTACTCTACATGAGCTGCCTTTGTAGGTTAAAACCCGTGGTATCGGTATTAGTATTGGTAATTTTGGCCCTGTAATTAGTTGGGATTGGTATCTGTATTGGTAATATTGGCCCCCATGTTTACTTGGTATTGGTATCGGTAATTTTGGCCTTGTAATTACTTGGTATTGGTATCTGTATTAGTATCGGTAATATTGGCCCCCGCGTTTGCTTGGTATTGGTATTGGTATTAGTATCGGTAATTTTGGCCTTGTAATTACTTGGTATTGGTATCTGTATTAGTATCGGTAATATTGGCCCCCGTGTTTACTTGGTATCGGTATTAGTATCGGTAATTTTGGCCCTGTATTTACTTTGTATCGGATCGATACCAAATCTGTAGTATCTCACAGCACTACTGTAAATGTACACTTTCTTATGTTTTGCTAGGCTGCTAATTGAGTGCAATCCTTTAAAAACTCATCTTTAAAGGAGCAGCTAATATATGGATAAGGTGGCATGATTGTTTGCAGTTAAAAAATGTATATGATTATGCAACACTGGTAAAGTAGACATTGGTAGTGTCTGTCTCCAACAAGAAAATTAGGTGATTTTCCAGATAATGCGTCGGTCATTCAGCCTTATGGATGTATATTTCTCTGTCCAGAACTCACTGATGATGTGTTGGAAGCCTCACCTCCCAACTACTGCCAGTACTTTAACACTAATGATTGGACGAGAGCAGTAAATTTGGCTCTGATAGTGTTTCTGCTGAGTGCGAAAGACCAAGGAGAGCAGCAAGGAGTTTATAAGAGGTAAATGTGTAAAATTAAAGCTCTGTCCAGTTGCTGTAATTACTGTTAATTAGGTTTGATCAGAAAAAGAAGTGAAATCAAGCGAAAGCACACGATGAAATCCTACCATACCGCCCAGAACATAATTTTTGCTTTCTGTTCTCAGTGCAATTGATTTCTCCTTTTTGTGCAGCAGTATGTGGTTAGGATTGTTGCAATATGGTGCGACCGTGCTCCTTTCCAAACACTTGCAGGCCTGCTAAATGACTGGCAGATGCTCTGTTGACCAAACTAGTTTCAGCAGTTCAGCTAAATTGACCTATCGCATCTGTTTTCTCTGCCAAAGTCTCAAATTTGATCAAACATAATGAACAGCAGATTTGATGAAGCACGTCCCCGGCACTTGTTCGAAAGCCAAGACCGGTTGGCCATTGTGCCTAGATAATATTTAGAAATTTGGCAATATAATTGAGAGCCATTCTTTTTCTTTTCATTTGCAAGCATCTTTGCACAATCTGACAGAAGTAAAGGAATCATTTCACTAAGTACCTTTTTTTTTTTATCATTGGCACACATGCACAAATTATAGACTCTCGTTTTCCCAGTGTCTCTGTCATTTTAAATCACAGCCAGTGCTTTTAAAAGAGACGTGGACATGAGGCGGACAACCCAAATAGGTGAGAGGAAAGGAAAAAAAGGTTGTTTTAATTAAGTCAAAAGGAAAATCTACCTAATTTGCATAGTAAACACAGTGCTACCGATTAATCCTTTTTCTTTTTTTTGTTTTTAGCTTATTATTCAAGACCATCCAGTGCCATAGACACCTCAATTACAAAAGCTTTGGTGCTCATCAGTTTTATGATTGCATGTGAGATTTAATTATAAATCATGTAATGATTGTTTTGCGTCACAATAACAAAGAGAACAGCTCGTCGTGTGTTTCATCAGGGATGCCGAAGAATTGCTCTTTCCCAGAACCGCTGAATGCCATTTGATTTTACCTCTGTGTGCATGCTCTTCATTAATACGTCTATAATTAAACCTAACCACTTCACCCCTCGCACACGGATATGGTGCCAGCACAGATATAAATTGAATGCGTTCAGTTGAAATATATATAGTGAACAGGGCAACGCTAAGGATGGGAGACGAGAAATCTCTGAAAGAAAGCACTCCAAAGATGGATTGATACGATGGCTAAAGAGGCAGGGAGGGATAACGAGGGGAAAACTGGAAAGTGTGAAAGGTGACTGGGGGAGGTTGCCATCAAAATGCTAATGTTGTGTGGGATATTTACTGCAGAGTGTTAATGTAGTTTAAAACAGGCTCTTTGTCCTGCAGCCCATCACCAAGCTCCTGTTGGGCCCTAATAAATCAGCCATTAAAAGCTGATGTGACCTGAATAGCACTTCATACAGCGGCAATCGGGCCGTAGCACCAGTATGAGAACCAGAAAGCAGCTGAAAAATTTATGAAGATGCCACTTAATAACGGTCGACCCAGAAGCGAGCAAAATAAAAAGTGTCTGTGTGATGTGGCTTGGAGAAAGTAACGCTTGGACTCCTTTTTTTTTTTTTTAATTTTTTGGTTTTTTTTAAGTAAATCTGTGTCATACAGTAGACGTGCAGATGCCTCTTCATGTTGGCAGACGTTAAAGGTTCCTGCCTTTTAATTGCGTCCCCTGTCGCCCGTTTGGAGAGAATACAGCGAGAGTCGGTGTGTTGCTCTAACATAAGTATGCCCTGCTCTAACTTTTGTGTTCTCTTCCAGGACAGGAAGTGCTTTCCCTATCTGGAATGTGATATACGGGATTTGTTCAGCAGCAGCACTCAAGGACCGCTCTCCTCTCTCGAACTGAGGTATTGTACACTTTTTATCAGCATTTCTGACAGCATCAGACTGTAAATGTACGGCGGCCCTGAGAGTTTAGACGCACTGCAGCTTAAGAAAACACCAGCAAATCGAAAAAAAAAAATGCTGCAAAAGCACACAAAAAGTCACAAATTCAATTCAACAACAGTTACCTCAAGGGACTCTATAATACTGTCAGGTAAAGACCCTACAATAACTCAGACTTGGCGACAGTGGCAAGGAAAAACTCCCTTCTAACAGGAAGAAGCCTAGGGACAGGAGGGGCAGTCATCAGCCGTGATTGGCTAAAGGCGAGGGGAGGAAGTTGGGATGAACGACACACTGTGGAAGAGACAAGCTAACAGTAAATGGCTAATAGCAAACACGTAGCTACAGCATTATATGAATGATATCTCTGCGTTATCATCAAAATAATGTTGGTCAACATCACAACGGACCAATCACAAACACTCAGTTAGCATTGGCGAAGAAGTTAGCTAATGCTATTAAAAGCTACCATAAGCAAACCGAAACGAGTAACCTAAATTTGGCGGACAGCAAAGCTAACTTGATAATATATTTATTAAAACACACGTTACCATGGCATCTTCTTATCGTTTACACCGGTGAATCCTACTTCTTTTAAGGGTGTCTCAGTGCAATTCTTCCCATGTTTTGGTTGCTATCATTTTTGCAGCTGGTCCGTCACACTATCGTCTCCCCAAAAACACTTTTATTTTGTGAGATTTTTTTTTCCTACTTCTGTTGTCTTTAGCGTTCTTCTAGTTGCTGGTGTTTTCTTCAGTTGCGGTGCGTTTGAACTCTCAGGCCCAGCAAATGGGCCTGAAAACGACTCCGTGCAAGTCATGAATATGCAGCGCAACCCAGATTAAGTCTGCAACCCATACACCACCAACCCCACCCAGCACAGCACAGTAATGAAGAGCATTCATGTGGGCCAATTGGGCTGGTACTCTGCGCGCAATAGGATGTTTATGAAAATGATTCACGATAGGTGCTCATCTTCATATGCAAATCTGTGGGACACCACTGTTAGGCCTCTAATTTGTGCCGGCGGCGGCGAGGAGGGTGTTTTTTTCTTTTCTTTTCTTTTGGTCGGTAACCATACGTATCTACGGAGCGTGCTTGGATTTCATTCCCTGATGCAAATGATGTTTTCGGTGTAATCATGCAAAAGCACAGCTGGCTTCCATTTCTCCACACCTCGAGCCTGTTGCTCCCCCGCACCCCCTCACTGCTGACTCTTAACCACCAGAACCTTCCTTGCGCCGGGCTCCTGTCTCCTCTTCCCGTCTGTTTGCCGTTGTTGTCTCCTGCAGCCCTTGTGTTTGCTCTCTGCTTCTTGTAGTTATCTTCTTTCCCTTTCCTGTGTCACTTGCCATACCAGCCCTCCCCTTTTCATCCCATCATCACACACACACACACACACACACACACACACACACACACACACACACACACACACACACACACACACTTCTCTCCACTGCCACCACCTCCAAGCAACCCTCTTCATATTGAATGGATCCACTAGCCTCGGTGCCTCCTGCGGTGAGCCTGGATTGAATTCAATTAGGGAGATTGTTTGCCCTGCAGAGTTTACTGGTGGGCTCCGTGGATGATAGGTTTGCCTGCCGACTTCCCCTTCTCCCCACGTCCTCCTCCTCCCTCACTCATACACACACACTCTTCCACACACAAAGACACACCACTACATCCATCTACCCTGTTTCCCCTTCATCTGACTCAGTGTAGACACCCTTCCTTTCCTCTTTCTCCTAACAACTTCCTTTTGGCAGTGCACTTGCCTTTCTATTTCCATTTCCTTCTTTTTTTTTTGGTGTGTACACTGTTTACGTTGCTTTTCAGGCCCTCGTTGATGTTTTTATGCTATTTTGTGACATCGCATTCAACATGATCAAGGCATAAAAATTGGCACAGTGGGGAAAATGTGTCATATCACCTCTTTGATAAGACCACAGGGACTCATATTCTTCATGTGGCTGTTTCGTGAGAGTTGCTGGGATGGGATTTTTCAGATGGGAACTGTTTTATTTGAGCTTAATCCCAGCAGCTACACACACACATTTCAAGATAATCCCCACCCCCATTTTTTGTTCCAGAATTAATTTTCCCATTTTCTAGCATATCCAGCATAAAGGGAAGGGCAGTAAATGTTGCTGACATAGGAGTAATGGCCACATTAGTTGCAAGGTGAAAATAGAATTGTGCTGTCATTTGAATAACATTGAGAGCAGCAGGCGGTACTTATGCATGCTGCTGGCTTGTAGTTTTAGATATGAAGTGAAAATCTGGTACAGACATAATGGCCCTGGTCTCTGTTCTGTGTAGAAACATATTTCAGGGACTTGTCCTGTAACCCGCTGCTTTCCTTCAGATGTCACGCTGTGTGACTGTGTACCAGTGCTCCTCAGAAATCAGATACTGTATTAGTGCTGAAAGATGTCAAATGAATTAAAAGCTAGGCATCGCTTTGATGATAAACGTCCTAATGCACTCTGACGTGGAATTACGACCTTCGTTTGATGTACCTTTTTTTTGCCTGATTTGTGGTCACTGCCGATTATGTTTAATTCACTTGAAGGCAATGACTTTGTGGGGCTTTAAAGAAAACGTTTGATTTACAAACAAGTGTCATTTGGCAGAAGGATATTTTTCAAGCTAATACGCGAGAAGAATCCTAAAGTAGACCGATTATACTTCCTTTTTCTCTGATACTTGTGCTGTTACAAACCTGTAAATGGTAAATGGCCTGTATTTGTATAGCGCTTTTCTAGTCCCTAAGGACCCCAAAGCACTTTACACACCCAGTCATCCACCCATTCACACACACATTCACACACTGGTGATGGCAAGCTACATTGTAGCCACAGCCACTGACCAAATGCTCGGATGCTCTTGCTTTAGCCTGCGCTAAACACTCAGTTTCAGGTGCTGTTTTTCTACTCTTGTGTCTGATTGATGTCAGAGGCACAGGATTTCCTTATATGGTCATCTCAGGTTCATTGTTTGTTTATTCATGCCACTTCAGAGTACTCATTCGATAGCAAAGCTGGGCAGGTAATGCTAAAAGACACGGCTCTTCCATCTGTAAAGAGCAAGATCGAGGTATCAGAACGCAAAGTGTAACTACCGTTATATTGCCAAACTGTGTCCAATGTTTACAGTTTGTTTCCGGAGGTCCACAATGTCAAGACAAAGAGTTTCAATGCCCACGAGCACCAGGTTTTGTTTACCTGACAAGGAGCAGCCAATCAGCGAAAGGCTTTTAGGAAAGGGAGCCTTAAAGAGACGAGTGATGCAGTGTTGCAGACACAAGGCGACCTTTAAGGTGCTGCTTAAAGATTAGCAAGGATTTTATGTGGTTAATAGATACTCTGGGTGAAGTCCAAGAATAAAAGTTTAGAGCTGGAAATTAATATAATAGACCCCATTTTTATCTGAACATCTACAAAGCTGCAGAGCTTTTTAGCCTGTTAGAGAATTGAAGCTCCGTGTCTGTCTGCAGTGCTTTGCATAGCCAAAGTGGCTTCCTTTAGCGTCAACCATTCAGGTTACTTTAACCACAGTGGCCAGAGATGACTTTAGCCCCGCCAGGTTTTTGGTTCTGTTAGCTTAAAGCCCTGCCGTTTGTTTTCATAGCGTGATCCTGCCTGGACTTGTTGAAATGATGCAAAACAGGTCATTTGAATGGAAAAGGCAGTGAAATCCTTTCGGCCAATGTCAGCAGTGTTCTTGAATTTGAATCCTATCCAGAGGTAGTTGACTTTGCACGTCTTTGTTTTTCGTGTCCTGTTACTTGGGGCAACTATGGTCAGGCCAGAAGCAGGCTGCTCCGAGGATACCAGACAGCATCGAAACCCTCTAAATGACCAAATTATTTAAAAGGCACACATTGTTTTGTGTAGTGCACGGCTGATAATGATGACCCTCTGTGAAAAGTGTTGTTGTCAAGACAACCGCACCTTGCTGGGGGATAGATTTATTATGACGTGTTTGTGGTCATTTTCTCCCAGTGGGTAGTGGGGCGCGAGGGGGACCTGATGTGAAAGTGCTCCCGCAGCTTTATGAAAATGCTGCTTAGTCATTTCTTTATGTTGATTTGATGATTATTGATTTTAACCTCAAGCAAATTTGTGTCCAATAGCTAATATGCTATTAGAATCATCAAAGATGGCGTGTTTTCGAGGTGAACGTTTTTTGCAGACGGGACTCCAAAAAAAAAGTTTCCATTCTGCCGTTGAGGTCATACGTGATCATTTCTCTTTGAGAGCATGTGTTAACAGTCTCATACTCTAATTACTCTCACAGTCAGTAAGGGGCAGGCAGTTTTAAGCCATTTGTTTATAGCTGAGGGTAAACTTGCACAATAAAACTCCACACAAGGACACATCGAGCGGATGTAACCGTAATTATTTAGTGTTACGTCACCTGGAATGTGTCTGCGCGCTGTATGTGCGTGTACCTGTGCTTTATGTGGTGCTTGCTGTGACACTGCACTATATATAGCTCCAACGCCCATCTATTCCAATATAATATTCATGTCTTCAGTGGCAATTCGTCACTCTCTTGAACTGCATTATCATGGTAATGCCATCTATGATTTCTCCATGCATCTGTAACGCCTGCAAAATTTGGTATCAACGGTACAGAATAAATATAGCTCTCAAAGAAGAGTTTAAAACAAATCAATAGCTGCATTTAGTTTAAAAGTTTTAGGAAATATCGGGGACAATATTAGGTACACCTCGTTAGCACTGGGTTGGACACCCTGTTGTGCTGGAGACATTCCTTTGACATGATAACAAAACAGGTGCTGTATATTTGTTGCCAGCACACACATTGTACAAATCTTGCATTCCTCCACATCCCAAAGGTGCTCTATTGGATTTAGATCTGATGACTGTGGAGGTTATTTGAGTACAGTAAACTCATTGTCACATTCAAGAAACCGGTTTGAGATAAACTGAGCTTTGAGACAGGGTGCGTTACCCAGCTTGAATCACATAGTCGGCAACGTGTTTTGCTTAAGTCATGCTCATTTGGTACGATAAGGCACAAAGCGGATACCTTGGGGGACGGATATCGTCGTTTAATGAGTGTTTTTTTTTAGTTACTGTTGCCGTCTAGTTTTCTCCTCTGACCTCTGGCATCAACAAAGAGAACTATCGCTCACTGGATATCTTCTGTTTTTCCGACCATTCTCTGTAACGCTAGAAATGTACGGGAAAATCACAGTAGATCAGGAATTTTTGATCCATCCGGCACAACCATGCCGGATTCAGAGCCATTTAAATTGCCTAAATTTCTTCCCCATTCTGATGCTCAGTTTGAACTTCAGCAGGTGGTCTCGAGCACATCTACACTCTTAAATGCATTGAGCTGCCATGTGATTGGCTGATTAGATATTTGCGTTTGGTTGAACAGGTATAAAGTGTCCGGTGACAGTAGGTAGGTTAGCTTAACTACAACACAAAGGTGGGAAAGAAGAGGAGAATTATTATTTTGGACTTATTAATTATTTTTTGTTTTGTTTTGATGCTTATAGAAATGTAAGAAGCAGGATTTGTGAATTTAGCACATGCTAACTGAAGTATTTCAGGAAATCACTGCCCAGCTAGCTAGGCTAGCATAACTGCTGTTAAAGCAAGTTCGGGTTATGCTATTTTATCTGTCAAAATATAATATATGTATTTAAAAAAAAAGAGCTTTAAAGGTCCTGATAAACTGATTATGTTATTTGTGGACAGGTTGAGTCATGCTAACTGTTTTTCCTATATTCTACTCAAAGTCAGTGCTAATGCTAAATGCTAAACATGCTAATGCTAACTCAGTAAGAAAGTGAAAGAACACATTTCCCACACTGTTGACCTCTTCCCTTAACCCTGTGCGTCTGTTTAGTGGAGGGATTTCTGAGATAACACTTCCTCTTTTCCATTCCATCTCTCCACCTCTACATACCCACTTAGCTATTGCATGTCACAGCCCACCTCCACAGTCCCACAGGGCTTTGCAGGTGAGTGTTTCACTTTTCGTGACTGGTAAAAGTAAAAGTCCCTTCAGCACCGATGCCCACCCAGGTCTGACAGAGAGAGCATTAAATTTGGACGGGGCTATTTTCGGTAAGGGAAAGAGGAGGGGTCACTGGGATGTTAGTGAAAGTGTCTTGTCATGTGCCTGGTCGCTTTCCTGATACCCAGCCTGACAGTTTGGGTGTCTTAATAAAACAACACCCCTGACAGCGAGCTCACACAGCAGCTCAGTGGTTTCGCTCCATCATCTTCCGCCAGCCCTTCCTCTCCTTGGCTTCCCCACTGTGCCCATGTATCGCCCAGCTCCTCGCTGTGACCGCTCAAGCTGATTTAAATGAACAGGACGATCTGTTGATTGCTATTAGATTCATGCATAGCTTGCACCTCTGGGGGGGGGGGGGTCTGCCATTATCCCATTTGATATACTGTAGCAAAGCAACAACTGGCCTACATTCAAAGCCACTCTTTATACTCTTTTTATACTCTTTATTTGTTACTCAGGTGTATCTAACTAACCTCAAGAGCCTTTTTCCTTCGCCTTCTGGTTTTCGTAGCACTCATTCTCCCTTGAACTTCTGCTGCACCCTATCCAAAAGCTTCAATTCCAGCAAAGGTGTGCTGTTCTAATCAGCTCTGTTTGATGTGTGGAGGCAGCAGGCTTTATGGAGGAGCCAAGATCTCTTAGGACATTAAGGCTAGAGGAGAGGGAGGAGAGGAAGAGATTACTGCTAGTCTTTTTATAGAGGATCACTCCATCTTGTCCTTTTTAGCTCACTCATTAGTTCTCGCTTCCCCCCGGAGGGTGATTCTCTCGTTCTGTCTCTCACCAAAACTGAGGCCTCTTCTTTCACTTTGGCAAAAAAAACAAAACAAAGAAAAAAAAACCCTTGTCTGACCATCATTTAGGCAAATATGATCCAACAGTGTTTCCGTTATCACAAAGTCAGAGTCAAAAAAGTGCTTGTGTGGTTCCCACTTTGGCAGGTATTTAAAAAAAAAAATATTTTTTTTTTAAAGCAGCCCAGGAGAGAGAAGGGGATGAATAATGATTGCACATGCCTCCCTTTGTCAGCCGTGGAGCCGGCGACATGCCTTTTCTTCATTTCCATCGCCCAATTCCCTCCATTTCCTCTCTCCCTCCCTCCCTTCGGTCAGTACCTGTGAAATCAGACATCCTTCTGTGCCTGTCAAAAAATAACCACATCTGCAGCTGCAACCGGCTGTCAGGGGAGTTCACCGCCTGACAACTTGCGCGCGCACTGAGGTAATCAGAAGTTGTCAAAAGTGAAGTGTCCTCTGCTTTGACTGAGCTTGTGCGGTCCCGTCCAACACCGGGAGCTTTGGCTGCGGTGTAGGTGTACTAATGGCCTCTTTGTCATCAGGGATCATTAAATAATGTCCTGCGACTGCATATTTTGGCAGCAAAATTGTTGTTTAGCTGAGGAAAATGGAGACACGGATAGATAATGGGAGCCCGCATTCGCTGCCAGCCTGCTGGCCAACTCTGTCGTGGGATGGAGCGCCTCATACGCTTTCATGACCTCCTATGATCATACATCATTTTCAAGTGCTTGGAATGCAATCCTTTCTGTTTTGGTTTTCGTTTGTTTACATATTCCCAGGTAGCTTGTGAAAATTTAATTTGTTCCCCATATGCATTGGGTGCTCCTCTGTGAGGAAGCACCTGTCTTATAAAAAATACCCCCACAAGCGAAGAGGAATTATTGATTTGCATCTGTTTAGTCGGGATGCCGCCCTCCACGCGAGGATCCCGAAGGTGCCGTCACACCCGTCTGTCCTTTTTACGGTGGCTCTAAAACCGTTGATAGGGGCCGCGATCCGTTTCTGCCCTCCCTTGAGTTTTATTTACAGCCCCAGCCTGGCAATAAAGCCCGAAATTTATGACTTACTTTTTAATTAGAAATAATGTCTTGTAGAGTTTAAGTGATGGATGGTTTAATCAATATATAGACCGTGGCTGGGCCTATGATAAACGTCTCTATTGACAGAGCGCAAAGTAGCCTAACTTAACACTTTGTCTTTCAAAGAAATATGAAGTGTTTTGTTTGGTGACGGGAACTGTACGCTGCCCTTCTCTGTGTCTCTCTCATTATTCTTCTTTCCATTTTACTGTCTCTCGCAACTCTGTCAACACTTTTTTCCTCTCAACAGGCAGTGTTTTCTACAGAATGAATCAACCTCCCCTGTCACACTGTATTTAGGTAATTATTTTACTACCCGAAACCCCTATTGTGTTTTGTGCCACATTTGCTAAAGTTTAAATAAAATAAGTGCTGAAGGTGGGTTCTTGTGAATGGAAACTGACAAGCTGGGAGAAATGCATTTCTCAGATAGAGGGGGGACTTTTTTAGTTTCTTTTTTTTTTATTGGGCAAAGTGGTTTCCTCTTTCTCTCAGGTTCAGAGAAAAAGAGGGAGCAAAAAGGATTTTCAAGTAGAATAATTAAATAGGAATCAAGTCAATGGGATTTGTTTCCTGGCGCTGCAGATAATTGCGTAATATACACCGGGGAATGGAATTGTGGTACTTGACGATTGAAGTTCAATTTTTGTCACTTGCGGCTTATTGTGAAGTGTTCAAACGTGACATGCGCTGTGCTTAAATCGGTGCCGTTTTCCACAATCCAGACAACTCCACAGAGCGATCAGACAAAATCGGCTGTAATTTTGCACAGGACTATAACTAACACGCGCCATTATACTTCTAAAATGTCAGGGAACTGGGGGGAAATAGTTGTGTGAAATCAAATCAGGGATGCAGCAAAAGGGAAAGCTCCAAAGTGTCATATTTCAAAAGCTTTAGCTAGCTTGTGCCTGGCTTTTGATTATTAGATAGCTTACTTAATAAAAATGTTAATCATCATTTAATATATTTTTATCATGTGGATAAAAGAAAACACAAGATATATTTTCGGTTTCCCAAAGTTGTAAAATTCCACTGTTATAGCAGTCAAACACAAATATGTGTCTTACTACAACACATTTAACGTGTTCGGTTGTTTGTTTCTCTGACTGTGAACTCAAGTCCTCAAACCCCGGGCTACGAACCGGAGTCGTTTGGTACTGGGCCGCGAGAGTTCAGGCTTGGGTGTGAAATTTATGACTTTCAGGGTTTTTATCAGTTTTTATTGTTATTTTTGAAACCATTTTTATCGTTAACTCGGTTTCCCTGGGTCTTTTCCTGTGTGGTTGGATTGTATCATTTTTATTTCACCACCACAGCATATATGCAAAAGCTGAATTATGCATGATGCATTATGACGCCATCAGGTTGCCTCTCAGCCGGCTTCTTAGCATTGGAATAAATGCTTTTGTGCATCTACAGCACCTCATAAAACCATTTTGTTTTCATTGCACAACAGTGACAACCACAAAGCTGAATTATAGATGCCTAGCAGCCACCTAGCAACAGGCTAAAATGAACCTGTTATTACATCTAAACAAACTACAGCAGCTATTTTTTTGGGTGCTGTTAGTGTGTTTCAGTTTGTCAGGATCAAGAAAAAGGCATGTACTAGTACCTTTAATCAAATACAAATTTAAAAGGAAATAACAATAATATACATCAAAACCAATGTTGGGTTCGATCTTGGCAGCACCTCCTGGTAGTGTCAAACAAAGATATTGTGGTAGACGGCAGAAAAGATGAGGGGGGAAAAACCTATGCAAACAGAATAGCTGCTATAAATAATAAAAATAGAAGTTTAATGCTGTTTAATGCTAGATTTTAGAGCATAAATATGAAATATAGTCTAACGTACCCTTTTGCACAACAGTGACCTGCTACATGACGTTATCACATAAAGGTAAATATATTACACACTCAAGTCTGGGTTTATAAAGTTAATGATTACTAATCAGTAAGATAAGAAGCAAGAACGGTGACAGAATGTGTGTTGCATCAGAGTCCTTCCTTCACCGTTACACTTGAATACTTGCAACATGACGCCTGCCTCTGCAATCCAGACCACCTACCTCAAAGAGAACAGGATAATCTTAGCTATATTCAAACACGCACAGATCGGTGCACACCAACATGAAATCACCTGACCTCTAAGACAAACCACAATACCTTCCTTTCTTATTGATTAGTCTTGCATTCACTGCCCAGGGCAGGTGGAGGCCTTAATAACGGCTTTATGCTTTGTTTTCATGGTCCCTGGAATAGAATAACCACAAATGACATGGATCTCATGCTATGAGTCCCTCTGGTCAATGGTTAACTGCTCTGCAGTGATTCAAAGCATCCGGGCTCTGTTGCGAGTGACCGCTCGTATACGGATCTCGACCTGGATACGTTTTCTTCGCCCTCGCTCCCCACCCTCCACGCTCGCCGGTCTAATTTCTGCTCTTTTCCTCCCTTGCGCCGGCATGTATTACCTTATCTGCCTCCTTTGTGAAATATAAGCTTGTAGATAAGTAGTATATTGGGCCGGGTTACTCATGTCTGTCTTGTTCATTCCTCACAATCCTCTAATTCCCTCTAGAAAGCTATTTTCCCAGACTGCAGGTGGCCTGTGTTGTAACGTAGAGGGCACGCCTGATCTCCCCACAGCAAACACAGACATGTAGTCACCTCTTTTGTATTCTCTACAAGTGCTGGTAATGCCCCAATATGCATGTGTACTGCAAGTGTACACATGACTAATCTCGGAGACAGCGTAGCAACATACCACTGATAGGTACGCAGCTTTACCCGAGATTAGCCATGAAGTCAGGAATTATTCAACTGTTGTGTTTGTGCCCTTTTTATTTCTGGTTGACTGATGAATGGCACGCACAAAACAAACAGAATCCTGCATGAAGCTTTTAACTGCGGTTACCCCTTAGTCTACGGTTGTTTGCTGTGTAGACTCCGGGGGGGGGGTTACGCCATCTTTTTCAAAGCATGACTCTGTTCTGACACTCGCTACAGTAAACTGCATTAAAGGAGGGAGTGAGCGTTTCCAACCCAGAGTAAAAAACAATGCCCTGAGACAGAAACTGGTCCTGTTCGCTGGTCAGGGTCACTGCCCACCACGACCTCTGTTCTGGCCAGTTAATTAGGAATTAGAACAGGCATGACCCTCAGGATGTTATCTACGTTAGAGTAATGAACACCTGGAAATTCTGGAGCTTGTGCACAAGTCACCGCATTGTGACTTTTAAACTCCTGTGGCCTTTATAATTCTACTCCCAGGATTTTCTTCCATTTCTTTTTTGTCCCCTTAAAGGGAATGAGGTAGTGTCACGCAGCCGGATAAATGTAATTTCCATTCTGTGGCACTTAGATCTAAGCTAAAAGCAATCAGCATAGGTTAAATTTAATATAGTCCTATTTATTGTCCAAGAATTACCTTGCTGTTATAGACTGTTATGTCCTTTCCTGTTAAATCTCTGTGGTGTCCATAAGAGCAGATATCCATAATATAGTCATCCTTTCATTTATGAGGGGCAGCCAATCAGAAAAAAGCTGGCTTAAAGTAATGCTGAAGGGAGCTATATAAGCTTGTTTACAACGGGGATGATGTGAGAGGTTGTGCCGAGCCTCAGTGTAAGATAAATAAAGATTATTTTTGTCAGTCATGCAAAGCTACTCTGGTATAGTTCACGAATAAAAATATGGGTTTTGCTAAGTGGTGTAGCAAGTATCCTTGGTATGGTTTAACAATGTTTTATAGGGGCTGCAGTATTGAATTTTTCTTCAACAATTTGTCCAATATCGTGTTGAAAGAACTGCATACTTTAATAAAGTTTGCTGTAGCCTGTAAAAACACCTTTAAAAAAATTACTTTCATTCATCCTACCGCAGAGTTATTTCAAATGCCAGCGTGTGCAACATGAATAAAAGCGCGACGAATATAAAAATTCTAGAAAAGCGTGACTGAAGGTAATGCAAGGGAAGGAAAAGTATTTTGCAGAAACGCACTGTTGTGTGTGTTGTTTGGATACCTTTGAGAGGCTGTAAATCCATCGTCAAATCACGTGTACCCCGGTTATAACTGGTATTCCATTTGCATCAGCAAAGCAGAGCCGCCTCAGCGCCATATTTGTATTCAGAGAGGAAAGCGGCACAGGTGGAGCGTGGGTTCCACAGCTAAAAATATGGACCTTAAAATTACATATACATGCTCTTGTTTCAAAAAAAAATCCAATTTCATTTATAATTGTGATATCGCATTTGTGGTGCAGCTGGTGTGTTCATGCAGGGCGACTGTGATTTTTATTTCATTCTGCCCGTGTAGACCCAGATTTCCTCCTGTCTGCCATATCATAATCACTTGGCCCGATGCCTTGATTTGGTGAATTGTTACACCCCGACTAGGTAGTGTATGATACACCAGCTCACATTCTGCATTATTTTATCAACTGCTTTTTTCAGGTCACAGTGCAGCCGAGAATGTGGCGGGTTTGGGTTATTTTTTTTGTTTTTTGGGTTTTTTTCCCCCCTCCCCTCAGTCTGTGCTGGCAGTGAGCACGCCCCAGTACACACAGTCCCTAGATGCAGTCTGGCAGGCCTAGTGAATCATCTTCCCGTCACAGGTGGGGGAAATACAACAGCGGGATTGGCAGTCCAAAGGTGGCATCTGGCCCGCTCTTGAGTGAGGTGTTTGGCTCTCTTGCTTCCCCTGTAAAAGACTATGTGTCTTTTTTTCTTATGCAGGAGGAAAGAAAGTAGTTAAGCAACTTTATATTTCCCCTCCGCCCTGAAACGGTACACCAGTGATGCTGCAGATTTTTAAGGTAATACCTAGATTTCGAAACCCATCACAGGGTCTGTCTGCGCCTCCGTGAAGCTTTAACCCTGATTGTTTGCGTGTTTGCATTTCTGTTACTGTGGCCGCGTTTCTCTCGCACCCCCTCTCCCCACGTGTATTTGAGAGGCTGTTTCATCTGCGCTCTTGTAGCAAGGTGGCTGCGAGGGCCGCTGATCAAAGGCGGACTCCTCGGGGCCAACGAGGGCCCAGCTCGAGCAGCAGATGTTTCCCTTCTCTGTTAGCACTTCAGTTAGAGCTATCCTTATTTAAGCGGCTCCCTGCTTGCTAATGGCTCTCGCTGGTGTCGGATACACCAGATCGCTTTTCTTCTCCTTTGTGTGTGGAACATGGGACAGAACGCGAAACGCCAGGGATATCTTGTTCCTCTCTGACACTCTCATTGTGCTCCTCTGTGAATTTCTGGCCAGAAAAATCCCTTTCACAGTAATTGGGTGTGAATGAAACACTTGCGCTTGACTATTGTCTACAGTACAGTCTTGTATTCAGGCCATTGGTTAAACAAGCCAAGAGAGAGGGCAGAGACGGATAGAGAAAAATTGTTTGTGTGTGTGCCGGGGCTGCGGAGGATTAGGGTAGACCTCGCAAGAGTAGAGAACTATGTGAGGAAAATTATTAAAGAAAGGGGAGTTATTGTCGCTTGCAGAAAATGAGGGAAAACAAAGAAACTATTCGGGCCGTATCAGGAGCAGGGAGGGACAGGAATGGGTTTCAGTGAGAATAGAGACAATTTGGAAAAAGTAGCGAGCGGAATACAAAGTGGACAAGCGCATTGGTTTAACAGAAACTGCCAGCTCAGGTCCAGATTCTTCATATGGCGTACAGGAGATTGATTGAAAGATTTGGTGGGCCTAATTGCACTGCACCATCTGGCCAAGTTAAAGAACCTGCCAGGCATGTGACAGTTTCCAACAGGCTCACTGACGAGCAGATGTGTGCAGGCCTCGTGCATGCGCACGCGTGTGCGTTTAGAGCACGTCAGTCCCTCTTTACTTTGTGATCGCTTCTTTGTTTTTTGAGAGAGAGGGAGAATGAAGACAAAAAAGTCTTGAGTTACAGAGACCTGACGTGCAAATGCATATTGTGAAAGCTCTTTTTTGCATAATTAAATCTCCCTGTGCGTAACGCTGCCTCGTGTTTGTCATAATTTTGGTCTGTCTGTAATGGTGGAGTGGTTACGGTTTCTGTCAGAAATGCTATTGATATAACAGCCTGACAAATGTCATCGGCACAGAGTGGATTTCCATAAATCAATCAACCACGCCTACCCCCCCCCATCGCCACAATGAAACAGATCGCCAGTGGAATTAAACAAAAGAAAATGCTCTTCACAAAACATGCATGCTAATTTATCCAGTAAATTCATTTGGTATTCACAGAGATAGCCAAGGAGGGGAGTTTATTCAAATCAAACGTGCCGTTATCACATCTATTAACAAGGCAGCTACCAAGAACACAGAGGAAATTCTTTATTAGATCAGTCCGCTGAGATATGTAATTTCTAATTTAAAAGGAATAGTGTAATTTTTTTTTGCTACGTGCGCTTATTAGTTTTCTTGTTGACATTTAGATTAAAAGATGTCGTTATTATTTATTCATTTCTTGAGTTATTTATTTATTACTCTTTGGTAAATGAAAAGCTGCCACTTAGATCAGGTTAGCGTTATTAGCATAAAGAAATGCTAAACTGGCTGCATTTTGTTACGGAGTGCTTTTAATGTACTGAAAGTCGCCGAATACCAAAGGGACGACATGCATTCAGTTCAGTTCAGTTTAGTTTTATATATAGAGCCAAATCACAACAACAGTTGCCTCAAGGCTCTTTATGTTGCAAGATAAAGACAATGATACAGAGAAAACTCGAACTGTCAGATGACCAGTGTTGGGTAAGTTACTTTAAAATAGTAACTTAGTTACATTACTAGTTACTTCTCTCAAAAGTAACTCAGTTACTTCAAGTTACTCGTTACTTTCAAAGTAACTAGTTACTAGGGAAAGTAACTTTGGTTTTACTCAGAATTCTCTTGTTAATGTGTTTCTTCCATAACTTTGCCAGTCTTCTAGCTTGCTTACTTGCCACAAGTGCGCTGTGCCACCTACCAATAGAAAGGAAAAGATAATGTGCATATTTCCACGAGAGAAATCCCACGCCTGGACCATCATTGACTGCTGCCATGATTCTAGCCTATGTCACAGTGTCATGTGCGCCTTTTACATCCAACACAAAAACTGCAGTCGTGGTGCTTTGATTGTACTCAGAACTCAGAAATTCTGCCTTCTGAATAGGAAGATGTAGGTAACACCAGACTGCAGATGAGCTGCATACAGGGCTGGACTGGGACAGAAAATCGTCCCGGGCATTTTGACTAGAGACTGGCCCACCATTATAGCAAAAATCATAAAGCCTTTGAATGAAAACAAACGCTGTTGTGACAGTGATGTACACTGTTCTGATGGTATATATGCATCAATCTATCAATCGTTTGTTGTAAGATTCAGATAATTATTTTTTAAAAGCGAGACATTTGAAATGAGAATAAGAAAGAAAAGTATTTCTTTGTGCCACCTCTCCCTGTTAATGCCCTACATGGACCCCTGGCAACACTTTGCTAGACCCGCCCCTGCACAGTTACCAGCTGTCAGCTACTTAGAAAAGGATCCTGGTGTTATTTGTCTCTCAGAAACAGTTCATAACTTCCCTTCAACTCATTCATGTCACCTAAAAGGTAAACCTGTTTCTCCATCACTGTTCAGCTCTGATGATCCAGTAAGGACATCTCCTGGTTTCATCTTCATGTTTCCCTCTCACCAGATAACCAAACCGATATCATGACCAGCAGCTTTGCAGCTGTGGCTCCAGCAAACATCAGCTGATACTAGAAATTAATATTAAATAAATTCTAACAACAGCTGATCAAGCTTAAACGTGCTGCTGTTGTTTAGCGCGACATCCGCTGGTTTCCTCTTTCGGCGCAAAGTGGGCAATAAACAAACAAGAGAGCCGATCAGCTGATCACTGATCAGTTTTCATGACTGAAGTAGAAACGGGAGAGGGAGGGGGGAGAGGATGAAAGAAGAAGAGGCAGCTGTGCAGCAAAGACACAGAATAACTCCAGCTTTGTGTCTTTTTCATTGTAGCTGAATTACGGGACAAACTGTTCCTTTTCACCTCAATAAGAAACGCGTAATATTTTCTCTGAATACCAGACGGGACGGTTGGCAACTCTAATAACTTATGAACAAAATAAAGTGCAACATCATTAACTTCATAGCACCACCCAGCTGTATAGAAACTCCGTCATGCTAGCTAGCACGCAGTACGTAAAAAGTCAGAATAACGAAAATAAACTCCACCTAAACTTGGTTCATATCTGACCCAGAGAGACTGCAGGTCATAACTTCTTACCTGAAGTTCAGTTCACACTTGGACCGGCGGCTGCCTCGGGTCTCTTTTCCTTCTGCGTCCCTTTTCCTTCATCCACCTGCTGCTCTCCACCACTTGCTAATGTTACTGAATCTGTGGAAGCTCCACGATAGCCACCACACGAAGTAACGAGTAACGACCCTATCTAAATCCCAGTAACGACTAACGCGTTCCTGATTTTGGCATAATAACTAGTTACTGTGCTCGTTACCACAATAATAACGTAGTTACTGTAACGCGTTACTTAATAACGCGTTAGTCCCAACACTGCAGATGACCCTCTATGAGCAAGCACTTGGCGACAGTGGGAAGGAAAAACTCCCTTTTAGCAGGACGAAACCTCCAGCAAAACCAGGCTCAGGGAGGGGCGGCCATCTGCTGTGACCAGTTGGGGACGAGATTACCAGCGCACCCACGGCAGCTCCGTCCTGATTCATCCCCTACACTTCTGTGCTTCCCTCCTCATCGTCACAGGCCTCATAGCTCTTACTACCAGTGACATCCCGACATGAGCCTAACGTGGCGCCATGCATTTTCAGGGCTAGTTGATTTATTGGGAGCCCCTTTGTGCTGGAAACCTCCAGACATTTCGGCCCATATTGACACTCTTTGGCATCACACAGTTGCTGCAGATTTGTCAGTGAGACCAGGCAACTTCTTTATAATCTTCTGTTGTCCAATTTAGTTGACCCCGTGTGAACTGTACCCTCAGTTTCTCAGAGAAGAGTGCCAACTGGTGTGGTCTTCTGCTGCTGGAAGAGATGCTCTTCTGCATACTTTGGTTGTAACAAGCTTTTAGTTGTGTCATTTGTGTCTTGCAGTCAGGTCAAAGCAGTCTGGCTATTCTCTAGCATCAACATGGCCTTTTCTCCCAGAGAACTACAGCTCACTGGATATTTCCTCTTTTTCAGACCATTCTCTGTAAACCCCAGAGATGGCTGTGTGGGAAAATCCCAGTAGATCAGCAGTTTCTGAAATACTCAGCTCAGCCTGTCTGGCACCAACAATGATGCCACATTCAAAGTCACTTAAATCATCTCTCTTCCCCATTCTGATGTTCGGTTTGATCTTCAGCATGTTGTCTCGACTGTGTCTTCCTGCCATGCGATTTGCGGGTTAGATATTTGCATCAATGAGCAGCTGAACAGCTGCATCTAACAAAGTGTGCAGTGAGTGTACAGTGGGCATTATAGTGGGGGGAAAGTACAAACAGAAAAACTTAATTCATCACAAGATTCAGCTCCTCGGCCGCCAGCATCAGAGGCTGAAAAAACTGCGAAAGCACGTCGCTGGAAGACAGGAATCGAGGCCAAAATCTGTCGACAATCAGAGCTTCAAAGTGACTCAAACAAAGAAAAGGAAGCTGTTTAACTAATGAGGCGCACAACAAACCGCTCTCTACTTTCACGTACAAAAAAAAGGGGGGGTTGGATTCACCTGAAATTGGACACCTTTGCCTTGCCAAAGCAGGATGGGGTGGTGAACGGGGGAACACCAGATTAGCAAATAAGGTAATTGCATTAGCATATCAAATCACCAAAAACTGTCCTTCTGCTGCTTTGTTCATGCCAGGGCTTTGATTTTAGCCAAAAAACAGATTAGTGCGGATGCACTGTTAGTTTCAGTATCTCATGCCAAAGCAGTGTCTAATATACATCATGTGCATATATGTATCATATGTGCTGTTATAAAAATGCTTGCTTTTCATTTAAAACTATATCGGATTATATTTGAGCGCTGTTAAAGCCAGATGTTCGGCAGACAGTTCTAGATTTTTGTTCATAAACTTCATCTTTACAACCTCATCTTCAAACCGTTAAACTCCGCTAACTTCTTGTAAATGTCCAGCCACGATCTAAGCCTCTATCGTGACATTAAAGGAACTGATTATTAATTTACATGCCAGGCTAGAGATGTAATTGGTGTCTATCGGAGAGATGACGTTAGGAGCGTATCTAGGGAGTTCGTGGCTTAAATGTTGAAAGCGTTGGGCAACCGCACCGCAGTTTGCATTTGAGAGACATCAAGCATAAAAGTTACGTCACGCGTGGCACTTTTTATTATGCACCCTTGTCTCCTTTTTCCCTGATTTGGGCAGCGAGGATGGGGGGACACTGGCATGTGTTTCATATTCAGCATACTCGAATCCTCAAGTCCCTTTTGTAATTATTATTCAGTAGATGCACTGCTTGGCACAAGGACAAAAGTTTGCATAATTTATGCAAGGCCGTCATCAATTTTTGAAAAATGGCCCTGGCCTTTTCTGTGCTTTTAACTAAATAGATGCACGTCAGCTTGGACATAAAACGACCGCAAGGAAGAGAGAAAACTTTATTTATATCTTTACCTAAACTTTGAACCAAAGCACACTTTAGAGACTATATTGGGCTTTCATTGTCCAGCTCATATAAATTTATTTTAGTCGTTCTCTTGAGCTCACTGTTCTCTCCCGTTGGGAGAGGGCTACTACACTGTGTGAAAATAATACTTCGGAAGGCACTTTTTCCACCACCTCCTCAAGAAGTCAGCTTCTCAGATGAAGTATTTGGAGACGAGCTGGTTATGATAGCAGCCCACTTCCTCCGGATGTGTCCCTAAGGGCTCTCACCTGAGGAGTTATTTCCAGCACGTAATGCTCACAGGAAAAAGATCCTCTGGTGTAAAACCGAAAAGGAACATTGTCATTCCGAATCCCCGGAGAAAGTGCTCTATTTTTTACTGTAACGAAGACGAGGATGATGTAAATAAACTGCGTTTACTGTGAACCTCTCTTCTTTTCTTTGTCCATACATTCTACTTTCCATGCCTCTTTCCCCATAATCCTTGCGCGACGTGTTTTTTCCACTGCATTGTCCACTGGTTTGGATTTCAGTAATCTATGGCTTGGATGTTGTAATCCATTTCTGCTGCCAGAACATAGGGAGGAATATTGGATGTATTTTTTCTGGCTCTTTTGTTTAACGTCCTATAAAGATGGAAATCTGGCATTTGTCCTTTAATTTCAAAGTAGGCTGTGTTTAGTGGACAGGAGACCATTATCCAGATTTCAAGAGGTAAATAGTAAGATTGAATAATGAGCCATTTCGGTTCCCCTGCCTGTTCTTTCAGTCTCCACTGATTGTGCATGGAAAAGGACATCAAATGCTGCGTTTCTGTTCAGTTCTTACTCAGGCTATAGGAAATTTCTGGAGCACGTTAATCCAAAAATGTGATTATGATTTTTTATTGTTGTATGGACAAGTCTGGGGTTTTTTGTTTGTAAACAACAACGATCTGTATTTGGATGTGCCGCGTCTCCCAAGGATCATTAATTCTAAACACGATCTGACAGATTTAATCAATCTTTCTGGCTGAACCTCGACGCGATCAACCAACTAATAATTTCCCCTTGCAGAAACGAGATTCTAATGATATCTGCATGTTGCTGCTCTCGCGGTCTTAAAGACACGTTAAATGGGCAGCTTTCCCACATAGACCGAGCTCATCAGTTCGTATTACTTTTCTCTCCACGCGGCCTTAGCTTTTCCATTTAAACCTGCTGTTTGCATCTGTGGAACCGATCGATAAACCAGCAGAGTGTGTTATTTGCATGGCGCTACTGTGGAGACGACCAGAAAAAGCAAGATGATGCACAAGAAAACTCTATCAGGTTGCTTGACTGCAGTTTTCCTTTTGACCTTCAAAGCAGATCTATTTGGGGGACTAAAAACAAATACAGTGATTTTTTAACTCGCACGGAAATATCAAGGACGGTGAAGCGGAAAGATTTTCAGACTGGTTTTCTTGTAGTGTTCTCGGCCAATACCTCCCCAGCTCCCCTCCGAAGATAAACAGATCGATGTACTTTACTTGGGCACCCTTGGGATGTATTACTCAACAC
Organism: Aulonocara stuartgranti; assembly: GCF_965226115.1. Lineage (NCBI taxonomy): Eukaryota > Metazoa > Chordata > Actinopteri > Cichliformes > Cichlidae > Aulonocara > Aulonocara stuartgranti. The sequence continues at coordinate 34,390,103 of NC_138941.1, forward strand.
GTCATGACAAGTGGCACCAAAGCTGTTGTTCTTTTTTTTTTTTTTGCCCACATTTCAGCCTCCCGTCAGATACATCTCACTTTCATAACCTGACCATATAACCTGATATATATATATATATGGCTGGGGGAACGAACTGGGGGCTGAAGTTGGTTTGGGGTACTCCACACCAGCCATCGATAGTGGTGGTAGACAAACAGAAGAAGACGGCCGTAGTGATCGATGTAGCGGTTCCGAATGACAGCAATATCAGGAAGAAGGAACACGAGAAGCTGGAGAAATACCAAGGGCTCAGAGAAGAGCTCGAGAGGATGTGGAGGGTGAAGGTAACGGTGGTCCCCGTGGTAATCGGAGCACTAGGTGCGGTGACTCCCAAGCTAGGCGAGTGGCTCCAGCAGATCCCGGGAAAAACATCGGAGATCTCTGTCCAGAAGAGCGCAGTCCTGGGAACAGCTAAGATACTGCGCAGGACCCTCAAGCTCCCAGGCCTCTGGTAGAGGACCCGAGCTTGAAGGATAAACCGCCCGCAGGGGCGTGCTGGGTGTTTTATATATATATGTATGTGTGTGTATGTATGTATGTATGTATGTATGTATGTATGTATGTATATATATATATATATATGTATGTATGTATGTATGTATGTATGTATGTATGTATGTATGTATGTATGTATGTATGTATGTGTGTGTGTGTGTGTGTGTGTGTGTGTATTTATGTATTGTTGGGTTGTTTCAAATCTTCAGTGACTGCCATACTATGGTGTGAATTGCAATGTTTAGTAGGTTATCATTGTGAATTTGCAAGTGTCACTATAAATATATACAATGATTCTGAAGTGAAATCTGATTTTACAGATTCCAGTTTGTTTTCAGTATTGCCTAGTATTACAGAGGTGTGTGCTATTCAGATTTGACATTCATTACAAATGTACGTCAGCACTTTTTTGTGAGCACTTTGATTTTTGTTAAGGTTGATTTGACCATGTGACATGTATGTTTATTTACAAAATATTCTGTTTCTGCTTTTAATTCAAGTGAATAAACCTGAGTTGTAAAAACAAATTCATTTTGTCATTATTTTAATAATTAAATTAGTTTTCTGGTAATGAAAATTATGATTTAGTTGAACTCAAAATAATGATTTCAATGCAATGAAAATCTAGCTCAAGTGAATGACATTGTATTGAGTTGGACCAACCAAAACCTTTCACATCATTTTAATGTACTTTTTTTCATTTTAGCAGTATTTACGAAATTGTGTTCTACTGACTCAATTTAATTGAATTGTCATGATGTATGTAGATTAGGTTGGACCAAAATAGATGTATTACGTGGAAAACCTGCCATCAGTCCAATTGAGTTCATCCAATGACTTATTTTTTTGAGTGTATATATATGTGTTAGAGGCAAGCCAGTGTTTGTAACCTTCACTGAGGTCTTGACAAAGCCTTACAATACTGAAGGCAATAGCTCAAGGATATCCTTCTTATGAGTATTTTCCACTTCTTCTTCTTTCTTTTTTTAAATCTCTCACAGACAGCTTGAGTTTATCCTTTTGTCCATCAGTTTACCGACAACACTGCTGAAAGTTGATATGAAGCCATATGGCACCTTGAACCCTCAAACTATACTCATCTGAGTGCTTCATTTTTCACACTAACACGAGGTCTGTGTTATTTATAATTCATGTAGGAGAAGGGCAAGTTTCACACGGATAGCCGGGACGTTCTACGCATATTTAAGCGATTTCAACACCCACAAATTGCGGACGCCTTGTCTGCTTTAATTCAAGAAGATTTTTTATTTATTTACTGTTTTTTTTCTCCCTGGCTGTTTGACAGTGTGACCCAGAATATGTTGCCCTATTAGAAAGTAATAACGGGATAAATGGCTTTGCAGATGCATAATAAAGGAGCAGTGTAAAAAGACTGCAGGCGCTAAATAATTTCATTTTCAATCATTTCAAATAGGACCCATCACTGGAAATTAAACAATAATGATTTGGGGTTGTTGTTTGTTTTTTTTGCATGACTGGAATGGCGCTGCTGTATTTATTTAGTGGAAAGTATCAAATTTTAAGTCTAGGTCGTAGCTTATCCGTCAACATGTTTGTACAAAGTCGAGCTATGCACTTAGCGCTTGTTTCCTGTTGTGCAGAAAGCGCCGTGTGAGCGCAGCTGTACATTCGTGCTTATCGCACTCAATTTGGTCTGAAACGTGAGCCGAGCTTCGGGGCTCGGCTTAACTGCGTCGCCCTGGTGCTTAACGTGCATGTCGGGCTGAAGATGTGGATGAAGACATGTTCTGACTTTGCCATTTGTGCCCTGTGTGTTTTGATTGCAGCTGCACGGCGCTGACGTGCCACTTAGTGCAGGAAACGTGCTGAAGGAAAGTGAGCTACTCGAAGCTGGCATGCATAGAGAGTAAAAACATACAGATACTTTAACCAGATGTTCTTGAGCCCTTTGCCCAGTCGCAGCTGCGAAACCTAGCATTTTGCTTTCATACAATAAATTATGTAGTTCACAATCACGCTGTTTACATGCACTTAAGTAACCTGGTTACACTCAGCTTCTTTTTTGTCTTTTCAATCTGTTATATAAATGAGAAGCTCGTTGGCGGTAATCAGGGTCAAGGATGACGTAATTTCACATAATCTGATTTCTGGAATAGCCAGGTTTTTCCAAGTAATCAGGTTACTTAAGTGCTCTCTAAAATTATAATCCGTTAAAAGGGGATTTTAAATATACTCTTTATGCCTGCATACATGTGTGTCATTAAAGGTATGATGCTAAAACAGACTCTGTGCACACTGTTATCCTCTGTGAATGATGATTCATGCAGTCACATGATTAGCTGTGCATATGGTTGTGAATGCAAAAACGTGACTGTAAGACCTAACTTACAAACCTACATCTTCTTTTCGCTCTGATTTTATTCCAAAACTTCAGACCTGAATTGAAGCTTCTGCTCTCTGTGACTTCTTGTTCCTGCCGTAGTTCACAGCTATTCACAATGCTGCTGTGTCAATGCAGTGTTGGAAAATTTGGACGATTGATATTTTTTTATTCAATAATTCAAACTGCATGGATGTGGGCGTACCGCATGTCTCACTCAGTGACAGCTGGGAGAGTCTTCAGCTACCCTGCAACCCTGAATCAGATAAATAGAAGAAAATAGATGAATGGATGGATTTGGGTTTCCCCTCCCAAAAGCAGGTTATGTGCAAAATCACGATTGTCAACAACATAAGATCATCAGAGTTGATCACCCCTGCTGGGTTAGGGTTAAGCTAGTTTGGGGTTTCTGCAATTGCATCATAAGCCTTAGGGCCCTCTTGGCCTACGTTAACTTTCATTCATTTCAGATGGAAGCTTTTGCTAAATTTTACTGGCCCTTTCACATGTACCCATATAGCAGTTGGCAACTGCCTGGCATTCACTGTTTTCTAGGGGAGAAATGACCGGTTGCGAGTGTTTGTCAAAGGTTGGAGGCTATTGTTATCATCTTTATCTTAGTAGCAGTTACTAAGTTACTAGCTTAGTAACTGTTCCTGGTAACGATTTTTACACAAGTGAAAAGACCTGAAAAAAAGAAAATGTTAAAAACGGTACAAAAACAGGCCATTGTTGTTGTTTTCAAGTTGAATGAAAATTGCTCTATAAATAGTCTGATCGATTGACTGATTGATAATTTTCAGTGGTGTTTTATGTGTTTAGCTAATGTTCATCCAGGTGTGTGCACTGATGGAGGCAGGCTAAACCATTTCCAGTTGCATGTGAACGAGGTCAGTTGGGATTTGGTGCACGCCCGCTGCTACTGATGCTGCTTTCAGCTCATGTTTCAAGAGAGAAAAAAACTTCCCAGTGCCTCTCTCTGGCTGTCTTCCTCATTTCTCCCCTCCTACTCTTTCTGTGCCATCACTGAATTAGCCATTAAAGTTACAGCAGGCATATAGCATGAATCAAGTTATTAAATTCTTCTGAAATCACTCGTTGCATTGGCACTTGTATATGCGGGCCACATTATGAGTCACTGCATAATACTAAAAGCAAGAAACAGCATATTCATAGGCAATAATTGCCATGTTAAAATACCTGAGGTGCTAAGCAGCAGCGCTAAGTTTAATCAAATTTTAATAAAGTTGTCATGAAATTTGAGTCACGATTGTGCTGCTTGTTTATGCATGCCCTTATCCCATACTCGTACACACAGCTTCGTCTAAGTCATTTAAATATTTAAGGGGTCGTCAAAAAAAGCTGTCATCGACAATGCACATGGGGGAAATCGCTCAAATCCGCTGAGTTATTGGCGCTATTTGTGCCGAGCGTCAGTGCATGGATACGGGCCCTGGATCGCTGAGGTGTGCTTCAATCTGAATAATGACTCGCAGAGTCAGACTGAACAGAGGACATTTCTCCGTGTCACTCCACTTAACACGTGCCCTTTCGATCGCGGTGACAGGTCCGTGCATTTGACAGATCGTCTGCTGGGATAGTTGTTGATATATCTCGCGTGTTGCTGTCCTTAAAGAAACTAAATTAAAGCGCAGCGTTATTCAAAGGCAGCACAGACAGTCCCGGGTGAAACGTGAGAAAAGAACAGGGAGAGAAATATGATTTGCTCAGGTTTCCAACACATCTGATGGAAAGGGCAGTGGAAGTGAGATTTAGAAGAAATGCTACAGTCGGTATCAGGGTCTAAAAACGTTGCTTACCACTTGACATCATCCTTTGATATTACACCTGGTTTATTATGTTATTGTTTCTTTGGAATGAGTTTAATTATCGTTCCTGCCTCATTTTCCGAATCCAATTTGTGCAACTATTGGTAACATAAAATTACATTGCATTACCCTTTGTAAACCTTCGTTCTCATTATGATGATTCAGAGAAATCTTTCCCATGCTCACATTACTGTTAATATACACACGCACACAAACACACAAACACATAAATTCAGCTTTGGGCAGTATCTGCGGTCAAAGTAGATGCCGCTTAAATGCAGATAAGGCTGCGGCGATCGGAGCAGAAATGATTGCAGTTCACGCTCGTGGGCTTTTCCTCACACAGTTTAGACAACAGAAAACAGCAGCACAGCAGTACATGTTGCCATCATCCAGCTCTTCAGAGACTCAGTCACTGTGATGTGTCAGAAGAATGAAAGCTATGTTTTTCAAAGATAGGGCTGTTAAAATTTCAGGCTTCTCAGTAGATGGCGTCGGGATATGTCGGGGCGCAAGGCGCCATCGGGGCAGAACTGGCAGGGGAGCTCATCTCACGGAGCCACCATGCTTACATGCAGACATGAAATCAAATGATTAAGGGAAATCGGCTGTAGAGTTTGGAAAGCACTATGTTTCTCCGTTTGTTGTCACGATAACTGTAAAAGTTGTGATTACATGCACATAGTCAGCAATCATAAATTCTCCCACTACAGTTTTTTTCAGTTTCAGACGATGTTTCTTTTTCCCCCACTGTTTTAGGCTTGCGTCTTTCAATTGAATACATAGGCAAAGATGCAATCTCGTAAGTAGCAGTGTTAGTGGAGTTTCTGACAAACCCTTATACCAACAGAAAACTGGATTTTTTTGTTTGTTTGTTTAACTGAGTCACATTACAAAGAGCAAAATTATTTTCCGGCAGCAACAAATGTCGCATTGGTTGGGAACTGTAGCTGTGTCTAATACACTTCTGCAGCTGTAGAGAGAATTTACAGCAGCAAAGATGATGAGGGATTGATTTAAAATATAACTACAATGCCCATGATCATGATGATGGAGGAATATGTTACCCAGTGCAATACTCTAACTCAGTCATGTGTTTTCAACAGTGTCTGAGCTGTGGTGAGGCTCTGTAGAGTAGACAAATAGCTGCTTCAGGCTTTACTTGTATAAAATCACTGTTTGGTTCAGGGCTTTTTATTGGCTGAAGAAAGTAAAGCATTAAGTTTTTTTTTTTTCTCTCACTGTCCTTTTTAAAAATACAATTAATTTGAGTGTTTGTGACGGGGTGAAATAGATCCCGACCGATGTGAAATACCGATATTAGCTCCTGGCCGATACCCTTCACTTGTCGATGTATCGGTATGAACATCTGTGATCGTCAATGGATGAAAATTTTAAAAAGTGAGTAAATGAGTGGAGATTATTGTGGACTTCAGGAAGCACACAGCCCCACTCCCCCCCATCATCCTGACTGACACCCCCATCACCTCTGTGGACTCATTCCGCTTCCTGGGTACCACCATCACCCAGGACCTGAAGTGGGAGCCCACCATCACCTCCGTCATCAAGAAAGCCCAGCAGAGGATGTACTTCCTGAGGCAGCTGAAGAAATTCAACCTGCCAACACGGACGATGATGCAGTTCTACACTGCAATCATCGAGTCCATCCTCACCTCCTCCATCACCGTGTGGTACGCTGGAGCCACTATCAGGGACAAACAGAGACTGCAGCGTGTTGTGCGCTCTGCTGAGAAGGTGATTGGCTGCAGACTCCCATCTTTGCAGGACCTGTACACCTCCAGGACATTGCGGCGTGCAGCTCGGATCTCAGCTGACCCTTCTCACCCTGGACACAGTCTGTTTGACCTGCTCCCCTCAGGCAGGAGGCTCCGGTCCATTCGCACCAGAACCTCTCGCCATAAGAACAGTTTCTTCCCCTCTGCTGTTGGACACATGAACAATAACCATATGACTGTTCCCACCACTAACACATGACCCTACGCTGTGTCACTGCATCATTCCATGTTTGGCACTGATCACCACCTGCACTCATGTATATATCTTTCAACGTAGCACTCTTAATTCTTATTCTCATGTATATATCTCATGTATATCTCATGCACATATCTTCCCACGTAGCACTTTTAATTCTTATCCCTACTTTTATTTTTTTCCATGTCTATTTAAGTGCTATTTATGACAGCATGTTTGCACTGAAGCACCGCAGCAATTTCCTAATGTTGTAAACCTGCTCAACATTTGGCAATAAACCCCATTCTGATTCTGATTCTGAGAAACCAAACCGATATCAGAGCGTGAAACGGACACGCATACAGAAGTTGGATTACCAGCAGGGGGAGATGATATACTGAAAGCTAAGAAGTCGCTACTGATCAAGTAAGGTGTGAAGTACATCCCAGGCTCATTCTGTGCCAGAAACAATTAAGCTAGGTAGCTATGTATATAAATGCTTTCCCAGGATTACTTTCATGTTGGCTTGAGGTAAAATATCTCCCTCTGCTGGTACATGCGTGTAATATCGGCGAGATATCGGCTTTTTAAAACCATCAAATATCGGTATCAGACTTAAGTCCTATATTGGTCAGGTTCTAGTTTAAGGAAGCTCAACAAGTAACGTGTGCCCAGTCATACAGTACATAGGACTGGGCAATAAGTGTGGCTTTTTAACAAACACAATCACAGTCCTGAACTTTAATAGTTTCTTTACATAACTAACCATCAAGTTTGCAAAAACGATGCAATGTGTGAAAAGATTTTTACCAGCTTTGAGCCACGCGAGACTAAACACCCTTCCAAAGGTGACATCTGCGCACACACGCAGCCGATTCTCCCCTCTTTACTGCTAAAATGCATCAGATTACAAGCACATGCAGATGACACCATGCGGAGTCAATGTTAGGCATATGGTATTACAAATAAGGCCATTTCTTATATTGTCAATAAAATACTGTTCGCTATAAAATCTTCACTCTCCCCACCACCTCTGGTCATTTCTAAAATAAGGCTCTGCCACTTAAATGTTCACATATTAATCCTCCCTTTACTGCATGTGTCACACTACTCATTTGTCAGCCTCGGTTTGGAAGTATCCATCGAATTTGATGAAGCCTCTTCAAACACAAGATGGCAACAGATTTTTAGAGGGACGGCTGCCCCTGCTGTGGGAGCTCTAAGTCATCTGTTAATCAGAGGCACCCGTAATTATGCTAGTCGTGGAGCAGTTTTCATTTTTCAATTTGTACGACTGGCTTTGCCAAGAGTTGCCTAACCATATCCATTCTGAAATTCTTGACATGAGCATTGTGGTGTTGGCTGCAGTCATAATATTTCCACCCCTCCCGATGGACATATTAAACATGAGATCCACCAGTAATGTCTCACACAGATGATGTTATTAGACTTGCCAGCCCGAGGCATCAGCTGTGTGTATTGGACGAGTGTCAGAGCCGGGAGCTCCCCTCCCCCATTCCAGACTCCCCCCCTGTGCTGAAACCAACTGGTCCAGGAGCTGCGTGCCAGCCTTGTGGTGACTCGCAGAGACCCCTCTTTGCTCCATGTCCAAGTCAGAAGAAAGTCTCTGGCGCTGAAACCGAGGCCCTCGCACTCCCGAAATATAAGAAAAAAGTCTCCTTTCTTCTGGCGAGCGTTAGCGGGGGACTCTGGGTTGGGGTGCATGGAGAAGGGGTAGCGTGTAGGATAGAGTTTCAGAGCCTGCTTTAAAGTTAGCCCCCCTCCTCGCTCCTGATGGCCTGTCGTGCAGGTTGAATAACATTCCAGTGTCGGGCTGATGCAGAAATGAAATGAGGAGAATCAAACGAGAAAGGATGGAGGGGTGGGAAGTCACTTTCGGCTGAGCTTCGGGTGCCCCTCTAGAGAGGTGGCTGACAGGACTCCCCAGAATTGGAGTCAATATTATTCCGTCTGAGAGGGGTTTGGATGAATGAGACTCAACAGTGATGCAAAACAAACCACTGTCAGATTGGCATCAGTGTCAAAACGGTTTGATACTGACACCGTGAGTCAGCGCGTGGCCCGCAGAGTTTCTAAATTTACAACAAGCGGCAATCCAGATGGGAATACATCATCAGATTTTTGTCTTACAGGATTTTTCAAAACGCCAGCCTGTCCCTTCGAGTTAAACGGTGACGCTGGATTTAAGCTAACTGTTGTTAGTGTGTGTGTCATGTGTGCTAGCGTCGCTAATTAGCACTAAACGCAAACTACAAGCGATGCTGATGAAAGTGACACTGCTAGATAATTGATAAAGATAGTAAGTTTAACTGAAAATAGAGCCTTTTTAAGAAGATCTAAATGGGGAAACAGAGCGAGCCTCCCCGATCCCTTGATTGTTTCAGAGTCGAGAGGCCCTCCTCTCGTTTTTAACCTTGACCTAGTAATTAAAAGCAGACCTCTACCACAGGATCTTCGGGTGTAGCGGGGCTCATAAGGGGTCAGCTTGTTGGAAATGTGATCACGGGCACAGCCTACATGTGCAGTATAAGTATTTTGTATAATTTTTGAAACATACAGCCCATAATAGGAATAGGCAGCGGATAAAAGGGCTCATTAGAGGCTCATCATCTGGGAACCATGAATGCATATACAAACGTTATGACAACTCATACGACTGTCAATAAAGAGACTTAATATGATGAAAAACTCATATTATGTCACATATTTCAGTCTAGTTCTCTAACTGACAGATTAACATTATAATCCCTATTGAGCCAATATAGTTACTAAAAAGTATTATACGATCGAGTGTCTTAAAAAACTCTTGCATTATTCTATTATGCACGTACGTAGTATGTATTAATTATTCCTAATTGGTTCAAAATCCTTACTTTGGCATGAAAAAAACTTTTTGGATCACTTCCTCTCTTTCTTTTTTTTTTGGGCCACTCTCTTTGGCCAAATTGCACTGTAGGTCATTCCCAAAGACCAGCCCAGCATTGACATATTCTGTATTGATTAGAAAAGAGCTAATGACATCCACTGTGTCTTCTGTTGTACCACCGGCACACACAGGAGGCAGTCTCATTAATAATGTTGAGTTCTGAGGGGCTTTGTGCAGTTTTTCTGTATATTTGAGTTGGTGTACTCCGGGAAGTCCAAAGCAATTACCGACTCCCTCGTTTTCATTCACTCCGTGGAGATGGCAGAACGGTGTTTGTGGCTGTGGAGTAAAGTGGATGAATAACATTACACCAGAGTGCAATTAGGACTTGGACCAGGATCACAAGTCTTGATGATTGTACGCTATGTAAATTAAAGTGTATTTTGGAGAGACAAAGGAGGAATGGGGCAGAGCACGTGCTCGGTGGTGGGGTGGGGGCGTGAGAGAGTTTGCGGGAGCAATTGTGCAAGAGTGTTTGTTATACAATGAGACCGCGCGTCTTCTGTGGTGTATCCGAGCTGCCAACAAACACACCATATCACGTCTTCTGGGTGCAAACCTTATTATTATGCTTTCCAGGCCAATCACACCACAATTGTTATGCCTTCCAGGTCCATCCGTCCAAACCCCTCATTTGAATCCATATTGTGCATTCTTAAGTCTTGGACTAGAGATTTTCCTGTAATAGACTTTCCATTAAAGTGCGTCGCATCAGTCCACATGCACGCTCCAATCACAGCGCTGTAAAAGCCACATTTTACACAGCGTTTCTGTACTTTGACATTCGCTAACTACCCCCGACCGTTGTGTGGCTGCCTCACCCCAGGAGACCTCCTCTTTTAGATTTAGATAGGTTGCCTGCTGAGTCCAACCCAAACACGTTCTACCACTCAGCCAAGAGACACAGGCAGGGCAAGGTCGTTGGATTGTGTATATATAAGTGTGTGTGGTTGCCTTCCCAAAGTGAAGGTGCATAAAAATGCAAAAAGGTGCGCACACACTCCCACAATGCATTATCTCCCCCCGCTGCACACTGCAGGTACTCTCCTGGTTTGATGTCTAAAACATCTAACTAACTGGCCTTTACTATTGCGCTCACACAGAAATTAGACAGAGTCGCCACCGATAGCATCTACCCGGTGTCAGTGTGGTTCGCACTTCGCCGGCCTTCATTTCACTTCATTAAGTCCCTCGCCTTTGCAGATTTGTACATCACACCAAGTTTTTAATGACTTAATTAGAATTAGTCAGCATCTAGTGAAATTAAGCCAATAGATCCTAAATGGCTTTTTTTTTTTTAAGTAGCACAGCATGTAAGTCCATGCTGCTGAGTGTATAACACAAGTAGTCCATTAGCTGGGGCTCAAATGCCATCTTTCACTTTTTCTTTTTAACACACACACACAAACCTAACGTGAAATAAGTAATAAGTAACTGTACAGTAGTGTTAGCATGTGTTTGAAAGTGTGTGTGTGTGTGTGTGTGTGTGCGCTGTGGACAATAGGTAAGATCAGGAGAAAGAAAAAGGGAGAAAAAAAAAACAGGTTTCCTGAAATTCAGCAGACATTTAGATTGAGGTTGATATAAATCTAGAAGTGAGACCAGGCACCTCGAGACTGGCTGTGATTTGTCCGACCTGAGAGCTTTTTCCTGGACAGAAGAGAAGAGTATTGCTCTCTTTGTCCAGAGACATACCCCATGAGGATGTTTGCCCAGACCAATCAGACTTTCATCAAACTTCATTCTGTACTAGTCTAAGTGAGGACTTTGTGTCCCCGCTGCCTGCCAGCTCTCTGCACTTCTTCCATAGATTACTCGGCAGGCACCTCTTCCCTACAGCTGGGAAAAAACAAAACGCCCAATTAGAGATGATTATCTTTGAGCATTTCCTGATAAGTCGAACTCAGGGAAGAGAACAGAAGGTGTTAGGTAAGGGATGGCTTTCCGGGGTGAATGTGGACCATAATGATTTGAGCCAAGATCATATTAACTCATGCTTCATATGATCTTATCTCGGCTGGCAGCTACTATCAGTGCTTCTTTTCTTAAAAGTATTAGTATTTTCAAAGCATTGTGCATGGGCAGACAGTCAAATTTAGTATAAATGTATCAGTATATAAGTTTTAGCGTTACCCACATTCTTCCCCTTCCTATAAACGTCTTTTTTTTTTAGTTGAAAGTCAGCCCTCAGGTCTTGCACCAGGCATTTTCAAGTTTATTCTTGCTCCCTAATCGATCACTCCAAAGCCGGGTCACCGGGGTCTCGGACGAGAGCAGCTCTCTCACGTTTCAGCCTGCATTTTCTAAAAGCCGCCAGACAACACTAAAGGAGCCTACGAAGCAATTCACCTTTAACCCCAGCGCCAACTATGTTTGGATGATTATTTACCCTTATTTACCAGGTGAATAAGACGCGGTCTGATTCAACAAGGGCGCCGACTGTCGATGACCACAAAGAATGCGTCTGGGTTCGTTGGTCTGTTTGCTTTGGTTCTCCGAACACATGCTTCGAGTGTTAAATGTTGTCTTTGAGTACTTTTTATGGCTTTTAAAGACTACTTTGAACGAGGTCACTAAAAATAATAAGCCGCTGAATGCACGGGTTTAACACAATTAAAGTTTGGGGTAGAAACATGGGTCAGGATGAAAATGGGAACAAGAAAATAAAAACCTGACAACGATCAATGAAAGGATATGTGCCAGTTCTGGTCCCACTGAGCCAACAACTTCCTGCAAAGAAAACATACCACACTATATTTGCTGCATCGATTATTTGTTCACGCCTTCATATTGATATTTGCACATTTAGGAACGTTGCGAGGACGGGGACATTTCACACAATAAAAGGGCAGTAACAAAAGATTTGCTTTGACTGAAATGTCACCGTTAAGCCTCGATAAAAGGACCTTCTAGTGAGCGGTGAATTTTCTCCTTCTGAGTTCACAAATGAGATTGTCACATTACTCTTTACAGGGAGTGTGGTCCTTCTCTGTTTGGAAATGTAAAATCGTCTCACTGACATTAATCAAGAGTGACAGAAGATATGTTATTGGGAGCTTTCTGAAGAAAAAAACATGCACATAACTTGAAATCAAATGCACATTTTTTTGCTAGGAAGATGGTGATTTATTGAAACATCTGCAAACATACATGGAAATAAAGGATAGCAGCCAAAAACAGAGTTTGTACAATTCTAACAAGCTTTAAAGTCAATATTTGCTACGACCACCTTTGTTTCTCAGCACAGCCTCAACTCTCAGGCAGCTATCTCGCAATTTCCTTCAGGAATAATTGTCCAGGCTTCCTTGAAGACATTCAAAGCTCTTCTTTGGATGTTGTCTGCCTTTTGTTCCGTTCCCTGTAAAGATGATCCCACGCTACTTCAACAATGTTGAGGTCCAGGCTCTCGAGAGGCCAATTCATGACTGATAGTGTTCCACTGTGTTTTTTTCCCATCCAGGTATGCTTTTACTGCATGTGTTTGGGATCATTGATATGCTCAAAAACAATCTTTTTTTGTATTTCTTAAAGACACGACTGTCAAATACTGTTCCTCTGCTGTAGATAGTTGTTTTTCTTTTCTAAGGCTGCGAGTTCTTCTTTTGTCCTCCACTTGTCAGCTTTCCTTAATGTTGTTAAGGACGCACTGCACGCCATGGTGAGATATGCCAAGTTTTTGGCTAACACCTCTTGGTGAATCACCTTGTTGGTACAAAAAATACTATTTCATGCCTGTCAAAATGTGTTATCTGGCATTTTTCATTGATTCAGCTGAAGAAATGGGAACAAATGATGTGTTTTCTTTTTATGACAGGCTGCTAGCAACAAAGTGCATAGAGGCAATTTAAAGTTGGGTTTTTTGGGGGGGCGTTTTTTGGCTAAGTTCATCGCTTGAGTTAGGTGCATTTTTTAGGCTTGAATAATTTGTAGATTAGTTGTAGGTGGCTTAAACAAAACAAATAAAAAATCCAAGGACCAAAGTGAAAATGAGTGAAAAAGCAGCCGATCTCCAAAGAAAAACTTTGGGAGACCTTGAGAACTTTTTCTGATTATAAGAAAGTCTAGTGCTTTGGAAGCAAAACATGTATGATGACTAGTAGCTAACGACTCTGCTATCTGTGTCCACTGTCACCGCTTTAAACTTTTTTTGACACTTCCAGGCAACCAAAAATGATCCAGTGAGTCATGGGGCCGTCTTGGCTCCCCTCCCTGCTTCCCCTTTGTGAACCTACACCATCACTCCAGGCTTTCGTTCAAGAATTCTAGCTCAAGTGGTCACTGATGGACACGTACGCGTATATAAACACACATGCCTTCTGTTCAAACAACCAGATCTTTCTGCTTCCGTCGTCTCACCCTCCTCCACCTCCTCTGCCTGTCTTGCTCTGCCTCTAATTTTGCTGCAAGTGGAGTCCAGGTGGAAGCCATTTGAATTCCCTGTGGTCGTGACCACTGTGGTTGCTTGTGACACAGTCATACCTCTCATTTCCAGACCATTTACAACATATTCTTGCCATCGGTAACACTCATGCTACAATCATTATGCCACCTAGACACGCCATTGCAATTTGCGGTCAACAACACTAACACAGACACGCAGGACCAGATGGAAGGCAGAATTAACATTGTAATCAAGTCTGTGTTGAGTGCATGCAGCATGATACATTATGTAGTTGCTGAAAATGTGCATCACATTTGCCTGGCCATGGATGCCATGCAATTCGTGTTTTAAGATTTCATTATATTTCGTGCACTTGGCTCAGCATCACATAATGATATTGAAATGCATGCACCATTGGGATCAGTGTTATTGACATTGGAATTTGCTGTACCCCTGACTCAGAGGCTGAGCTGAAATTGCTGTTGTTGTTTGTGTGTGTCTGCGGGCGTGTGTGTGTGTGTGTGCGTTGCGTGTGTGTGTGTTTGTACAGTTGCGATTTCCCCTTCCTTCTCAAATCTGGCAGGGAATGAAGTGTCAATTGGAAAATTATGCAAATGCAGTTAGAGGGAATACAAAATGGAAGGAAATTGAGATCTGAAAAAGTCAAATACAAAGAAAGTAAATTGAGATTTTTCTGAGCAGATGCCCTCCAAACATGGATTCATCTCAGTTCAGACTGTGCTGAAAAATGACACCAGTAATTAGAAAAATGGTTGGGTTCGGCTTTGTTTCAGGCATTGAAGGGTGCAGCTTGTATTATATTTCTTTGTTAGCTTTCTGGCTCGTATTCACAATGCTTCATGTGGTTTTCAACTGACCATATGTTGTTCATTCTGAAAGCAGTGGCTTGTAGATATTTTGAAAGCCAATCCAAACTAAACTTTTATTAGGAGGAAAATTCAGATATAGATTCTAGAGTTTCACAGCCGATAGCCTAGCTGTCTTTCCCCATATGTCCGTTCACACGGTTTGAGCTCAATGCTAATGTCAAGCTGTTAACATGACTTTGCCACAATTTGGATACACGAGTTGGAACATTGCAAAGTGGAAAATGACACACTTGCTTGTGTTCTCCATGAATTTCAACAGGGTTGTGTTCAAATCAAGCACAGAAATTGTGCCTTTACTGGAAAAGATGATTGCAGATTCTAACGTTAGCTTCGTAGGCAATCAGTTGCCAAGCCTCTGACCACAGACCAATACCGGTCCGTGAGTCATTTGGTACCGGGCCGAGAGAGTTGAGGGTTGGGTGTGAAATTTATGGTTTTCAGGGCTTTTATCGTTATTTTTGAGTCGTTTTTATCATTAACTCAGTTTCCCTGGGTCTTTTCCCGTGTGTTATGAATAAATCTTCCTTTTTTTGGTTTTATTTTGTTGTATTTATCCGCGAAACCTTAAAGGCCGGTCCATGAAAATATTGTTGGATGCAAACCGGTCCGTGGCGCTAAAAAGGATGTTCTACGCTCATATATGAAAATTTAACAAAGTCTAAACACAAATCAGTGCTATGAGATTCTTTCATTGCTCCCTGAATAACTAGCACTGGTACTGCTGTTGGTGACCCGTGTTCCCCTGCCGGCTGATTATTAGTTGATACTACTTCTACTTTTGCGTTCTTCATCTGACGTTTTGACTGTTACAAGTCCATCATTCATAATGCCCTGCAAATAGCGCTATGTAATTTAAAAAGTAAAAAAAAAAAGATATTCAGAAAAACAAATAAATGAGTTTAGATACTCATTTGAATCAGTATCAGTACCAACAGACATGCAGGCACAAAGCTCCTCCCCTCACTAGCAGCTGAACGTGTGAACAGTAACAAATATCTAAACGTTAGCCATGTGACTATTACCAATTACCCCACATTAGCCATCTATTAAGTTATTAAGTTAGCGGCTAATAATAAAAGCTAATGTTAATGTGGGTGGGAGGTAGGCAGGCAGCCAATGTTATCAGCCCTGCCCGTCTGCAAAGTTAAAGGACAGTGTTAATTCAACATAATTCGTTGTGTCTAAAAAGTGTTATGTTTCTGTTATGTACCAGACTAAAGCTGAGAAAAGTCTAGCAGCAACAAGACAGAAACAATTGCAGCTTGTGTTACAAACTCTATTTAATAAACTCTTTTATCAGCGACATAAATAATGTGCCAAGCCACCAGCAGCACAGTAAATAAACAGGCAGTTGCTGAACATATGCATGGACTAGTATTGTTGATTAACTTTATTTAAATATTCTTACTTAAAAATTTTCTTAATGTGATCTATTACAATTATTGGTATCAAAAATTGTATCTGTATCCGGTTGAAATTCCACTATTGTAACAACCCTCCTACACAATTTTAGCCATCTATAGTTTAGGATGCTGGCATGCTACCATGAAACAGATGGTGATGGGGAAGTATGGGTGAGATATTTCACTCAAAACCTGAAATCGTAATGCTTTTGTTGTGGCTACATTGCCAAACGTGTACTGTGGTATTCAGTCGTGATAACCACCGATGTCGAAAGCCAGAAGCTGAAGAAATGGTTTTTACCTCAGAATTATATCCAACCCTGCCAATGCTATCCATCCGTATCTCTGAAAACAGCTGTCAGCATAACATAATGGCAATATATCGATGCTGCTGCTTAGAGGAAATCCATACTTTCCCTGAGGTTGCCTGGCATTCAACGTTGAGGTCACTGTGTTTTATACCTATAAGCCCCGTTGTGCTCATACAAATGTGAGTATCTTTGCTTTGAGTGGTGTCTGCTTCAGTCTCCCGTAGCCACGTAATATGAGGCCCGTTTTAGCTCGAATCCAAAATCAATCCTGGCCACATAATGACTTGCCGTGTTTGTGGGCACAGCATGCCAATTGCTCCTGCAAGGTGATTAATGGCCAACAGGTGAGGTTGTCATGGTAACCTGTCCACCTGAGCCAGTATGGCAACAACAGCTGACGTGAAGGCTGTACATTGAATCTAGTCAGTGATTAATTACCTTCAAACATCAGTTCACGTGATCCCCCCAACCTTACGTCTTCCTCTCGCTTTTAATGGGTTTTATTCCTTTTTCAATCCATCATTCATTATCCCCCCCTCTACCTCTCCCTTTCTGTCCTCCCATCCTCTTATCCTCTAGTCCTTTTTACTGTACATTCCTCCCCAATTCTCAATAGTCCATCCGTCTCTCTTTCCTGTCCTTCCTATTACCCACCTCTTCCTCTCTCTTTTTCTTTTTCTTTGTCTGGGATCCATTTGTGCTGCATTAGGCAAGATATGCTGAGAGAAGAAGAGAGGGAGGATTGAAAGAAGGAAGACGTGGAAAATGGATAGTGCCTGAGCTTTGCATTATAATGGAGAACTGTCTCAAGGCAGATTTGCCCTGCCTTTAAACGAGGCATCCATCTGCATTTATTCACTGCATGTGTGTTTTTATTTCTCTCCCTTGTGGGAGTTCAGCTCATTCCTATAGCAACCCGGTGTACTGTTAAATATTTGTAATGGCAATTTGTTTTATTTGTTTTTGCACCCAGGTTTTTTTTTTATTGTGCACACAAGTAATTTCCTCTAATGGATTGTGTTGCCATTGTCTTCCAGTTGGGAAGTGTCCTATGTGTCAGGAGGGGTTACAGTGCCTTTGTGTGCGAGGAGGAGCGGAGGTAGGGCCCCATTATTTAACCCAGGCCATCAGTCACACTCAACAAGCCTATCATATAGGAGCATTCAGACACTGTACAGGCTAAAGTTAGCGCTATTATCTGCCTGTCAGTGGCTAGCTGTGTTGGGGTCCCTTGTGGAAAAGCAATTGTATGAGTGAATGCCTTGCTGCTCACGTTGTCAGGCTCCAAGGATGCACGCAGTGCCTTTAAAAGACCACTCTCCATTTACCTTTGGTTTTTCACACCTTTCAGCTCGCATTAGCAAAGCGCAATTATGACATTTCAGCTGAGTTTAGCGTTATAAAATTGACCGCTCAATTTTAAGCCATCAGCAAGGTTTGGAAGCTCAACCGAGTGGAAAAAATAATCTTTAACCGTAGACGGAAAGCATCATCTCGGTTTTAATCATCTCAGCTCATCTCCTAAGATTTCCGAGTGAGTGCTCATCAATCATACTGTATGCAGACAGTGGGCTTGATTAATATTCATTTTATATGAGACACTTCATTTGCATGAACACACTGTCTGTCTCATAAAAATTACCAAGCCCTCCCTGCCGGTGTGATAAGCATCTGGACATGAAGCAGTTGAAAATCCGAGACATGCTACTTAACCTGATCCTACTTCATTACATAGCGTTACGTGGCAGGGCTTCAAGCATGCGTGACTAGTTATATCGCACTTCGTATGTCCCCATCAGATAACAGCGAGGATCAAGTTTCGCATTGTTACGGCGACGCTGAATAGAAGGTCTCCGGATTAATAGAAATCATTTTCGGTTTCCTCAGGTCGTGAAGTGACGGAGAAGTGCCCACCGGGGCAGTGATGCGAATCAGCCCGATGGCTATCTCACCGTCTGTATTGGTGAAACGAGAGCGCTGTGTGTGATGAAATCCAACATTTATAAGGTTTAAAATGAAAATCTACAGTCAACGCCGGCCACAAGTCAAAGTGAGGAGTCACTAAAAAGATGTTATTTGCCCGGGGAACATTTTTCATAACATGGTCCAGATGATTTGAATTGTTCGTGTTTGCTTAAGTTTTTCGTTATATTAAAGATCTTTGGGTTCTGGACTGGACATCTTGGACTTTAAGAGATTATAATGGAGAGCTCTTTTTATTTTGTGGCATTTTAAAAGGCAAGAAATCATATCTTACATCAAAACTAAGCCTGAGCAGTAATGAAAACAATGATTACACATAGCAATACATATCAGGCACTGTAGTAGGAGGACTTCTCCTTCTTTATCTCTGAGAATAGACATGTGGGTCATTTAATTATGTGTTTATAGTTTTAAGTTCTGCTTCCATGTAGGTACAGTTCAAGGATTTTTTTATTTTGACTCATTGTTCATATCAGATTTTTATTCCGCTGGTTTAGGAAAAAACTTATATTTACATCAGGTTATAATAAATTTGATTTTTTAAATGATATTTCCATAAAATTAATAAAATAACATTACTATTTACATTTTTAGTAACTTCTTATCCTTGTGCTCCACCTTTAGCAACAATGCTCAACAAGCATTAGCATTCCTGCGTTGTATTCGAAATTAAAATGCAAACACTCAATGAGTGAAATGTACCGTATACGTCTGATTTCTTATTCTGAAATATATTTCAGAGTGGATTTGTCTTCTTGACCCAAAGCAGAGTGAAGTGGTGCAGCAAACACAGTGCGGGGACAATGACTCAGATGTAAACTAGTAGTTGTGTATTTAAATATGTAAAGTACATGGAAAAAGCATGTAAAACAACTGGCATACTGTATTTGACTTCTGGTTATCTCTAATGCGCCGAAGCATTGGAGTAAAAACAGAGGAAGAAGGAGAGCTTCTGTAAAATATATGAAACGGCCTCCAACAATTTTGCAGGAGAGGAATTACACCGTAATGGTAACGGGTACGGCAGCAAATCCCGAGGTATCGGTGTGTTACGATTTCCTTTTAGCATGCATGTGTGGAATTTATTCAGGTTTTCCTATCCGGCTTTCCAAGATGATTTTTTTTTCATATCAGGTGTCATTGACAAAGCAGTCAACACAGCATGACTAATTGCAGCATAACACATTTGAGTCTCACCCGGTTGGAGGAGCACGGGAGCATTATCAATGTCAAGATTGCGTGTGGTGTTTAGTAGTAAATCAGCAAAGCCAAACATCATCTTCTGTAGCTTTTAACACTGCAATGTCACACCAAAGGAGATGAGTGTTCAGCACGTTTAAAACAACGCTTCCACACATGATTAATGAACGTACACTTTTTAAATTTATTTATTTGGTGTTTTGATCCCATCACCAGCTGTGGATCTGACTTATATTGTCTTAACAGATTTATGTCCGTCATTGCTTCCTACTTTTTTTCTTTGCCATTCTTTTTTAATGCAGTCACGCAACGCCCACCCTCTCGCCCCAACAACCACATTCCTTACTTTTCCTATCACCCGGCTTTGTCAGGTAAACTCTTCAGTTAATTAAAACTGTCAGGTTTCATCTTGGCTCCGTTGGCACGCACCACAGTTACAGAAAAAACCAAAACGACACCGACAAGGAAAAAAGTTGCGAGGGCCGTAATGAAGAAGTCTCCTTGATGTGGCTGAGAACAGACGCTACAGTTGTTGCTAGGTCTGCTAAATGTTGGCCAGCTTATCTAAGGGAGTTATCCTAAATCCCCCTCAAAACAAGTACCCTTGAAACGTCAGCACCATAATGTATCATAAGGCTCCTTCTGGAATACAAGACGAGCTGGCAATGCTGGACTAGCGTTCGGCCTTTTTTCTCCCCGCTTTCTCTAACGTTGAACAGGGTCCAAGCCTTTCTCATAAATATGTATTTTATGATGTGTTCTTTTGGCGCGCGATGCCAGTTTCAGTACCTAAGCCCACACTTTTTTTTTCTTCTTCTACTCTTTTTTTTTTTTTGTAGAGAAAATTAACAACTGTGATAGTGTTCTTCATTTTATGTGATAATTTCTTAAGTAACACCTGTGCAAGTAGTTGCTGGTTAATAGGCTGTGCTGTGAGATGTGCCGTGTACGCTCTCACTAGCACACACAAATTCTAATTGTCTCCATCCCACTGAAAAAAAGCTCTCCTGAGATATAGGGGGGAAACAAGCACATGCCAGCAACCCTAGCTTTGAACTTTGTCATATATATATATATATATATATATATATATATATATATATAAAATTTTATTTTAATATTTTTAGTCTGCATTTTCCCAAACCTTATCCTTTGCTATAAAACTCCAATTTGCCGCTTGGACAGAGTGATTATTCCTGGAATAATGTATTTTTTATTTTGTCAAGGCAGTCTCAGCATCCGATTTGATGTCGTATTTAATTTAGCTCTCTGGCAGCTGTCAAAGTGTTTTAATAAAAGCACTGTTTACTCATAAGGACGTGGCTTTGATCAAGCACGCTCTTTCACACTGCTATTTTAACTTCTTTAGAGTCCCACAGTCATTTCTGCATGCACGGGACGGAGCGAACAGTACACCAGAGGGTGGTTCGGTAGATGGTCTCCAAACTCCGGTTGAGTTCACTCATGGAGGCCTGCCAAGACTTTGCTAATGAGCACTTTTAACCTCTAATATTGCCCAAATGGCCTTCCTATGCAGAGACCAATGATAGGCTTCTGTAAAGTCCATTAATATCTGTTCAAAAAAATCTGATTAGCCTAATCGTGGCTTTTTGAATTAGGATTAAGGGCTAGATTCTGAGATGGGTTAAGTCGCCACTGCTTGCACAGCGTGGGAGCTGATATGGAAAATCTGATAAACGTGTTTTACTCGTGTAACTTGAGATTCTTATGTCAGTCAACTTCCCAAGTGCCGTGTCCTTTGACGCAGCGCTTGACCTTTCGCAACCAGATTTTCGTCCCTCCCGCAAAGGAATTAGCTCCCCCATAATATTGAATGTAGTACTGACAGCCTAATGTGCAGCAGTGGCGATTGTGTAATGGATGCCAGGATTATGTGCACTCTTTGACTTGTGTCGTTTTACAGAGATTACATTTCTGCAGCAGATCATGGCTGATGGTGGATAATAGAAGGGTTTTGTAGATGAGGGGGGATAATCATTAAAGCTGATTTAACTTTAATATCATGGTATTTGTTTTATGGGGATCATATTATGAATCGCATCAGATTATATTGTTGATCCTTCTTTAACCGTGCACCCTATTATTCATTCACATCTCACTGTTATGTTACATATCTTCATTTTGAATAGTGGCACAGTTTTCAGGAATCGCCATGCAAAACATATTTGATGTTTGCAGCTCATTTTATGCTAAGTAGCAATAGCTTAGCAATGACTTCCTCCGTCAGGAGTTCACTCAGGGGGCCCTCTCACGGTGTTAGAGGAGGTTGAGGGCAGCTCTGCTTTGTGAACTGTTTTGCCGACTAGAATTTTGGAAAGAAGCCCAGCAGCAGCACAGCAGAAAAATGTCCATCGGTGCAAAATCTCAAACTGCTAAGTTATGGTTCTTACCCGCAGGAAAGTGAAAACACTAGTGCGTTTCTTATGTCAATTGCCATCAATCCTTGAGAGAATACATGAGGTCTGGAGCACATATGCATAACCAATTCTCCAAATACAGCAGGGTGTGCTTCATCGCTCAGTGTTCGCCTCTCTGTGGGAGTGATTTGTTGGTAAGGTGTAAGGAGTTAACACTTCGGCGAGCAAACAACAACAGAATATCCAAAAATACCTTTTGTGGTTTGCGCTCTCTTAGCGTCTGGTTGATCATGCCTGGTATGAGTTCATATGACTGCAGACTGAGCAACTTGCACTGTGTCACTCGATGGCGACTTGAAACCCACAGTGCCATAAGGGCTGTGCATAAGGATTTATAAAGCCACGGGCATCCATCTGCCGCGCTTCTTACTGGAAAAGACAACAGTCCGATTGTTCACCAAGAAGTTTTTTGAGATCCCAAACCTCATTTACTTCCTGTCTTCTGTTCAGCTCATAGGCATGTTGTTTTTTTGTTGTTGTTTTGTTTCTGACAGACTTTGGAAGGCATCTGGAATCCGAGCAACAAGGCTTGCTGCGGTCCTGTGGGAAGTGTGGCGCAGTGGAGGGATCGGTGCCATAAAGGAAGCACCCAGCTGGGGCATTTGCCAGCAAAACACTGAGTACTGAACTTATCTGGGACCTTCAGCAGCGGGCGGTAAGAGGAGGAGGAGGAGGAGGCCATGTTGACCGCACGCCTGCTAGTCCTCGCCAGCCTCTTCGCACCAGCCGCACTGGGTGAGTTTGGCTCATTAAAGCAAGTGTTTGTGTCTGTGTGGATGTGCAGATGCAGGCACAAAACATGCCTCTTGCGTTTCCTGATTGGCATGATTTGAAGCTGTATCAGAATTTCATGTGTTCACTACTTAAGTGCCAGATTCTGTCAGCCAACTGCAGTAAAAGCCTCTGACTTTATGTCTGTCTTGTTTTCGCCGTCTATGCAGCTCCTCTCACTAATTAGCAGTTATTTTTACTCCCAAAACTCGCAGAAACTTTTTTCCCTACACTTTTCTTCTTTTGATTTTTCTGTCTGTTTTTTTTTTTTTTTTTCCTGTGATTTTTCGATCTATTTTTAGATCTGTCCCTCTTACTCTTGGCTCCATCTCTTGCTCTCCTGGCAATAGAAAAATGAACTGAAATTACTTTCAAAGAATCACTAACGCCGCGCTGGCTTTGTGGCGTACGTTTAGGATTGTTGAAAGTTGCAAGAATTAGGGAGGAAAAGAAGAAAAAAAGGAGATCTTTTATCACTTCATGAATTAAGATCTTAAGATTAATTTGCAAGGTCTTTCTTTTACCACGTCTCTGTAAACGGAAATCGCAGCGTTTCCCCTTGGCCTTCTGTGGATTGTTTCAGAGGCAAAGTAAATGAAGTCATTTAAATTCAGATTAAAAGTAGTCAGTGGTGGTGGTCTGGTAGCTCGGGGTGTGGATGCGGCTTGGGTTTAGATGTAGGGAGTGACGGGGAGTGGGGCAATGGCCCATAAAAATGTTAATTTAATATGGCGAGAACCATTAATGGGAGATTTGAGGCTAATTGAATTGTTTTTGTGCTGTGATATCTGTGGATGGGATGGGATTGTGTGTGTGGGGGGAGGGCAGGTAAAAAGCACACTTCTTCGGTTTTCCTTAATGCTCAGAAGAAGGTCAGGAGGCCAACAATACGTTGCAGGCTACATCCGTCTTTAGAGAGATCCATTGAGTAAAGGTTTAGGCATTACCAGGTAGTCGAACTGAAAATGAAAATTCATTTTTGCAAAAGAAAGGACTATTTATAAAGCTGTCTCGACTCCCTCCTTTGAGGAATGCAGGATGAACTCGGTGCTGTGTGGGTAAGAGCTGTTGATGATTGCCACTATTGAAAGTCTGGTGGGAAGGAGTGCTAATGATGGCGAGCTAGGCTTCCTTTTCCCAGTGGAGCACTGTTAGCCTAGCGTTCTAGGTCCTGTTTTCGGGTTGAAATACAAACTTGTCGGCACAATGGGACCTCGCAACTGTGTAGTGGCACTTGGTTTAAATAATTGGTGATAGTAGTTGATAGCTACTGAAACGTGGGCTTGTTAAAAGAGGGAGGCGTGGGACAGGGAGCATTTTTCTCTTGCATTTTTGCAACAATGCGAGTGGCCACTGGGACCGAGGCCACTCACGTGATCATAAGCATTAAGTTTTAACGCCCACTCCAAAAAAGAGGGTTCATTGTCATTTAGGTTAATTTGAGAATTCAAAAATAAAAAATATCAAAAGTGCTTTAACTCCACAGCTGATCACAGATGAGTAACGATCAAAACACGTACTGATAGAAATAACGGATTCGTGAGTTTCCCCTGAATGCGGGCAGGTAGCTAACACATCCAGACATGAGTATGGGACAAGTGGA
The DNA here is from genome assembly GCF_965226115.1 of Aulonocara stuartgranti. Lineage (NCBI taxonomy): Eukaryota > Metazoa > Chordata > Actinopteri > Cichliformes > Cichlidae > Aulonocara > Aulonocara stuartgranti. Next base: position 34,414,729 of record NC_138941.1, read on the forward strand.
CATATGCTGTGCTTCTGAATGTAAAACCTTATGAATTTTAAAGTTTACCCTAAGCCTTTATGTCCGTTACTTAAAAAATATAACCTTCTGAAAAATAAGAGTGCATTTGGATAATAAAAACCAGGGTGCCTTGCTCAATTAGAACTAAAGGCAAGCGAGCAGCTTTTTATAACAGTGTTTTAAAAAGGTGGGTTGCTCCAAAGATTAGGAGCTGCCATTGAAAATGCTCTATCGTCTCTGCTTTTATGTCTGAATCTTGCAGTTTTCAAGAACAGCCTCAAATATTTATTAGCGAGGGCTGTTTGACAGCATAAAAAAATGATATACATAGACAAGAGGAGCCATTTCCTCCTTATAACACAACTTATTCTCTATTGTATCAAAGTAGATTTTGTTAAAATAAATGACAGTAGTAAAATAAAACCCAGTAAACTGATGTGCGATCAAGCCTCAGCATAAATGTCAAAGCACACACACTAATGCTTAACTAATACTGTTACGAGCAGCACAAAGGCACTCATATATCCATATACAAGCAGCCATATTTAGAGCAGACACTCTGCGTGGTCACTGTTGTTAGTCCCTTTGACCTTTCATTTGATTAGCATTGACTGTAAAGTGCTGCTTAAAATAGATATGTCAGTCAAGCTGCGCAGAAGCACCTCTTGGGCTATCTGTGTTAAATTCTGCCTGCATCAAAATCGGCTGCTTTTCACCTGCAATTAATTCTCTTAAAGCTGCAGCTTTACTGGAGGAATCTCCCGTCTTTGGAATGAGAGCGTTCTCACGTGTCATCATCAGAAAGATGCATAACGATCGTCTGCCGTTTGGACAAACAACTGTAGGATTACACAGACGCAGCCCATTAGAAAGCGCCCCCGGGGGTGGAGGTGAAGTGGTTGAAATAAGGCAGACATCCGAGAAATGTGGCTGAAACGTGTCAGCTGTAGACGCCCTGTGACGTTCAGTTTATGGAAAGGAAGTAAGGTCTGTCTTTTGCGTGTTTTAGCGCCGCCATAAATCCAGTATACTTCACATTTTTCCCCCCCAAGCATAACACGACTGCATTTTCCTTTCTTTTTCTTTTTTCCTCTTGGCTGCATTTATTTTACATCAGTATGGTGTGAATAAGATGGGAGAAAAGCGAATTCATCAGTCTTAAAATCTGTTTGCGATCATTTGAAAAAACGGTCAGCTGCGGGGCTCGCGTGATTTCTCGTAAACGGGCCGAACCATGCGAAAACACCTTCACAGTCCTTTAAATCAATCATCCTGCTCTCTCTGTGATCAACCTCTCCTTCATCGGTGAGCAATAGGTGACATCGAACTCGTAAACCACCGACTCCGTAAGGCAAAAAACCAGCCGCACTGGTGCATTTCGTAGCAGATTTAGTGGCTGACACCCAGTAAATAATTTGACATGTTCATCAAGAGCAATCATTTAATACTCAGCCTCGTCCTGATGCTATGAGCAGACGTGGCCAGATGTTGCCAGTGAACTGTTTTGCAGCTGGGGGAAGCTTGAGAGGGAATATTCACCACAATGTCATTGTGCATGTTTCACCCTGAGTGTTGGAAATGTGTACTCTGGGGGATGCTGGCCTACTTTGGCATCTATATTCCCTTTTGTCTGAAAGTCAGGCACACGCAACCTCGTGCGCGCACACGCTGACTAGCGTCAAGCAAAAGAAACTAGCACCATTCCCACTGACACACATGCAAAGTCGCACTTTTAATAATCACAGTACACATGCACGCTGATGCATTCGCCACTTTAGCCTAAGAGGCTGGAATAGAAGCCCAACAGTGGCCTTCCTTGTCTTTTTTTTCTTCTTTTTTTGCTGTTGAGCAGAATGAGGAATATTTCTGGACAACCGTCACAGCAGCGAGATTAAAAAAGAAAAGAAAGTCAAGGAGAGAACGCAGCTTAAGGAGCGTTAAGGATGCGTGGCTGTTTGTACGTGGGTGGCTCTTTGTTTGCTTGTATGCGAGTGTGTGTGCTTCCCTATCATCTTCTGGTTTGTGCGCGAGTGGAGCTACAAAGTCCGTGCCAGATTAATAAAAAGTTCCATCCCTGATGCTGTCACGGGGGCTTGAAAAATAGGCAGAACGCAACCTTGGCGTTGTTTCGGTAAGATCAACTAACAAAAGGAAAAAACAATGTCCCGAACACTCGAGCCATGCCAGAGCGGCGCATTAATCATGCGTTTCTCTGCATGTAAAATCCTCCTGGATGACTTTTAGATTCATTCCGCTTAATACTGCCCCGTGCAATCGCAGACATCGGCGTGTTATAATGGATGACGGCTCAAGAAACAAATTTAGGAGACGAAGAACATGAAGTCTGACTCTTGGTTGTACGGTCAGATACAAGCGCAGGCATCAAGCGTGGAACCAGATATCATCCTGCTGGGTGAGGAGGGGTTGGTAGGTAATGAGGAATGGATGAGGCAGCAAGACAGATGTGTGCCTGCCACATCTGTTCAGCGTTTGTTAGGTGTTGCACTGGTAGGGTAGGTTTTTGTATCTTGCAGAACAATGTTGGGTAATTGGCAGTTCTGCAGATGAACATACATAACGTCCGTCTCGCATGCCTGCATTCTCTTGCAGGCCTTAAACAAAGCCTTACGAACAACCCTCTCTTTCTCACATTCCCGTATCATCATTAATATGCTAAGGTTAGCTGTGTCTAACCAAACAAGAGCATTAAACTCTGACGTCAGGCTCGCTGTTCCCGTACCCGATCCACTTAATTAATCTTCTACTGCCAGGGCACTGACTCCATCCGCCAAGGCATCCCTGGATTTGCCTAATTTGCTTAATTAATTAAACAAATGATTTATTTGAGCTCATATTTCAAAGCGGCAGAAAGTTCTTTGTAGAGCCTACTGAGGCATGTGCTGTTGTGTTGTGACTGCGAGATGCCTCTTCAAGCATTGCAAATAAGTGGGCTTCGGAGTGGGTGGATGTCAATCATTCATTTGCACCAGCATAATGTACATGCATATACAGCACTTTGGGGCAGGGATAAATTATATATGCATTAGAAGGCGACGTTAGATGAAGAAAAAAACCAAACAACAGGACTTTATTTAGACAGGCATTGTGTTGCTTTGGTAAGAGTAAATCGAGAGTTCGACGACTGTAGCTTTTGTACAGCAGTCTTCACTGAATGGTTTTTGTGGTATGAGGCAGGTATCGGCCTCACATGTAATAAGCAATCACAAAACAAACATGTCTATTCATTATTTAAACTTTCAGGTCAAGCCAGTATTCAGTCCTTTTGAGTGCCATGCCCATTCCTATTATCTACCATCCATTTTGCATAGCGTATCCGATATCAAATTATTTTGTCTAACTCTATTGCATATTTTTTTGCATGGGTGCAATCCACCCATATTATTTGTATCTATTTGACGTGCAGCCAGACATAGGGACACTGACTAGGGATGTCACCAGAACTGATATTTAAGGTACACATTTTCACTCCCAAAGCGTAACATTTTACGCTAGGTGACAAATCGTCTGTATATTACGCTTCCGGGCACCCAACACGTCCCTATATTACGAGATCGGAAAAGTTAGGAAACGTGAGAACCGTTTGGAATGAATTTACACATGTACGTTTATTTGACTTAAATTGGAAAACAGAATCTAACGTCATTAAAGTGGTGGTTAAGGTTAGGGTTAGGGCTGTGATACATGGCTGGAACGTGTATTACCACGGGAGCATCACTCTAATGGATTTCATCCATAACCCTGTGCGTAGCATAAGAACGTGGATGGTCACCCTTCGCGTGCCTCAGGAACGCCTCGGGACGTGACAAATCGTCGGTATATTACCCCTCGTGAGTGAAAATGGGCTGGATATTGAAATTCTGAAAAAGTGACGCCACTTGTTTTTTGGCATCAAGTCAACAGAAGTGCAGCAAATAAACCGAGCTGTAGCTGAATGCATTCACAAACACTATTGTTCTAATCTTTATCTTTAAAAAATTACTCTTAATTGTGTTTTTTCCCCCCTGTGGTATCAAAGGTATCAAATAGCAAGTATGCACTATTTCCTGCACATTAGTATTTAGTTTGAAATTCTAGCACTGTGACAACCACAACGCTTGTTAATTTTTCTTAGTTTAGCATCCTTAATTCTAAATTGTAAAATTAATAAATACATAAATAACGAAAAGCTACTACACTCACACCCACAGAAATCAGCCTTCTTTGAGGACCTTGAATGTCATTGCAAGATTTCATGAAAATTTGTTGAGATATTTTAGCATTAATCAAGCTTCCATCCCCCTGAGTCACAGTAAAAACTTTTAGTTCCAGCTGTATTTTTTGTTAGGGCGCAGTCCTTGTTGTGCAAAACGGTATGCCTCATTGACTCTGGGCGAGGCGAGTATGGCTGCTTATTTCTAGCACTTGAGGGAAGTCTTGACTTCATTTCAAAGCCACGGATTTTAATCAAATAATAAAGAAACGTGTGAGAGGTTTTTTTTAAAATTGATATTATAATAAAAGTTGGATTGCTTTGAAAATGGTTTTCATGATATACTTTAAAATGCCTCTGGTTGAATGCATTAACAGGTTTATTTCTCTTTTTAATTTGCATCCCTATTATAGTTTTTACAATAAACCCCACAAGACTTACTAAAACAAACAACATGCATATTTGGACAAATCAAATTTTACACCCACCCTAAGGATGGGTTGCACAGCTGCCACTTGAATGACAGCTTATTTCAAGTTTTCACTTTTAGTTTCAGTTGTTAGGACGTGTTGCATCGTTTGAATACAAGTTTTTCAATTAGATTTAAATATGCAGCGCTGAAAGACTCGTCATCTTTGGTTTCGGTTGAATTTTCCACGTCCGCGTAATATATTTTGTGTGGCGTTTGGCATCAAACATTCCCTTCTCTTTTTATGTCCTTCTGTAATGAGTGAAAAATCAATACCTGCTTGATATGGGGAATAAAAAAATGGCCCTTGCTGCCCGCGGCATCTGTAGTGACGGCTTGACATTGCCAAATTGCTGTCAGAACGTGCAACCCAAGAGGAATGAATGACAGTAACATTAAGAATGGCAGGGTGGGGTTAAATACCTCTCCATGTTTTATAGGTGTCTGCACCGGGACCTGTGTATATCTTCCAAATACATGAATTAGAATCTCAATTCACTCAACCCACTTGCACAAGCATAATTTGCTAAGCGCTGAATGATGCCATTTAAAGTGGACTTGGAGCTGGCCGAATGGTGTTTAATGAGGACAGATATTGACAGCAAGGTCAAGTGGCAGTGGATGTTAGTTTACATTAGACTGCACAATGTGTATGTGTTTTGTAGTGTCCGGAAGGCTGGAGGGAGATTTGCTAAGTAACCCCGCAGCCCAGCTCGCACAGCAGAAATGGTGGGCGTAGAATACCACAGGGTTTCCCACACTGCATAACAGCAGGGGTCAGGGAGTAATTTAGGGTGTGGGCGGAATGTGAGGAGCAGGAAGGGCAAAAAAGAAACCAAGCAGAGAGACAATGCACTGACCCATGCTTTACTCAATTTGTGAAATTAATGACCTTTTTCTTATTTTGTGAAATCCATGTTTATTCCCATCGTCTGTGGAATAACTGTGCATGTGCTGTGCATGTATGTGAGATACGGGATTTGTATTCTGATGGCACATTAGGTGCAGTGACAGACTGTGCATGTGATTACATGTAGCGATATTAAGACACTGCAGTGCTGTATATGCTAATCTTTCAGCTTGGAAGGATTGCCCCCCTCCTCCTCCAAGCACTGTTTCCACCATAAGGCTTTCACAATCACGGATGAGGGTATGATGATGGTGGTGAAACTGTGTCCCAACCACCCACATAATGAATTGCTGCTGCAGCAGTGCATGATTTAAACATGCCTTGAGGCATACTGTACGCATTTTGCTAATTACTCAGATTACAATCTGTCATTCCCAAGCACATGTTGCTAATAGTGTGAGTTGATATTTGCATAGATGTCTGTGTTTATGTGGTTGGGAACTGGGATATTTCCATCTTAATTTCTGTCTGTTTATTAGTTCCTATTTATCTCTCTAAATACACGGTTCAAAATGAGATCAGCATTCTGTTCAACACAATTGAGATTTGATATTTTTACCCTTGTAAAATTAAATAAATGATAGCAAAAGTAATCATTGTAATCAATTTGCATCCTATTTGGGCTTTAAAGAGAACATTTTTTAATTCAATCCTAAAACTTACCTCACAACAACTGCAGCTGTTTAGTTAATAGCTAGAAATGCTTAGCTATTACAGTCTAGCTAAACGGCCTAGCTAAACAGCCTAGCTAGACATTCTAGCTATTAGCTAGGTTGTCTAGATGAAATTACTATTCTATTCAGCACAGCTGGGATTTGATATTTTTACATTCTTAAAATAAAAAAGTTGATGCTAAAACTAATCATTGTAATCAACCTAGCTGTTAGCAAGACTAGCTATCACTGTCTAGTTAGACCGAGACGGTCTACTGAGTCTAGCTAATAGCTAAACTGCCAACTTGCTACCAGTGTCTTTCACATTAAGGGCAGCACTGACCAAGTTGTGGTGTTTTGGCACTGGTGGGCGATGCTGAGGTCTCATATCAGTGGAACATGTGTTTTTTTCTGTTGGCCCAACCGAGAGACATTTTAACTTTCTGTTGATAAAGAAATTAGCATAACGGCTCCCTGTTGCCAAAACAAAAAAACAGCCTTGCAAATGAAGAGCATATTACAGTAGCCTTATTATGTACAGTACAGTACAATGAGGGAATGTTAATTTGCACATTATCAGTACATCTTTTGCTGCATGTGGCATTATTGCTGTTGTTCAGCCTTGTAGGAGCAATTGAGAGCATGAGACAAATGCAGAGGAAAATACAGGTGCCTTCTTTTGTGGGACTCGGAGGACGTGTGAAGCAATACCTCCTTTATTTGACCAACAAAGGGAATAATTGAAAAACAAAAGTGGCAAAGGATTAATCAGCCACTGCTCCTTTTGATCTCCTTTCCTTCCCTTATGCGGCACTTGAGCTAACAGGGTGAATTTTAATGTATTCATTCACAAACAAAGATCCAATGCCATTTTGCCTCAAACTAAAGTTCACCACAGATGCAGCAGGCCAATTATAGTCAAGGTAGCATGGGACCCTGCTCTCTCTTCCCTCAGCTCTATCATTGAATAAACCAACCATGCACAGTGAATCAATATTGAGTATTGTAAAGTGTGCATTTATAGCAAAAGTATAGGGGGATCAAATGATACCGTGGCACAGATTAGCCCATGAGAGCTCGAGAAGAACAAAGAGGGGTAAGAAGCGATAGAGTTAGTCGCGTGGGGGTGGGGACGATACTAGAGATGGCCTTCAGTATAGCCCAGTGGCCTTGTAGAGGAATTCAATACAGCCATTGACAAAAGAAGGCTTCCATTGTAGAGGAACCAGCCTCCTTTGGGAAGCTGGTCCATTTCCTTATTAATTGTGCTCTCATTAAAATAAAAGGAAGGAGAGAGGGGAATGGATAGCCCGAGAGTAATGGTAGCTCCTCAGCGTGGCCTCCTTGTTTGGAAGGATGCCAGGGTCAAGTAGTTTACAGTTCCAGTGCTTTGCACTGGGTGGAAAATACAGTGTAGTTTATGCGTTTTATGTACTGCATGAGCAGCGCACACACACACACTCCCTCTCCCTCTTTATTATCTTTCTTTCAAACCCTCCCACACAGAAGGACACAAATCTTCCATAGTGCTCCCCTCCCGCTGCATCCTCTGCAGATGTACAGTATCCAAGGCTCAAGGGGTCACAGCTTGCCCTGAGTCTCACACCACAGCTGTTACCCACGGGAGGAGTCGTCTGTTTAGGCCATGGATCACTGATATCCTGACCGAACAGACTCCCCGAGATAGCCCTTGACTCTGTGCTCAAAGTATAATTCCAGTTTATTACAAACTGGGTCATATTTTCAGTAGATTTATCAGTTATGATAGCACAGCTCCGGACGAATTAAATGCTGAGATCTGGGAGTACAGCAACAAGTCGTAGGAAAAAAGACAACCCCCACAAGCAATCAGAGAGTCTGAAAGCTTAATATACTAGTGGTTATTAAAACACCCTGGACGTGAGCACAGCCAAAATGCTCACAATAGCCCTTCTTTATGTAATAATCTGTATACAGAAGGTTACAAGGCCAGACCAAGAGGAAGGCCTATGAACTGCGATGAAAACCTGTTTGGTCATCTGGCTTCTACTTGTTCTTATCCAGCTTTTAGCATCTTTTAATGATGGTGTGGTAGCGGTTCTCTTTCACATATGCAGGAGAGAGTCTGCATCAGAGCGTGCAAAAGCCAGGATAATTGAAAACACCGAGTTGCAGTGAACACCGAGCGTAGAGACTAACGTCAAGAAAAAAACAGGAGAAAACGTCCAAGGACCAACTTGACCAGCTGCAAATGTAATTGTGCTCATCCACACACTGCAGGCAACGCACATTTTCCAAAACCTCTCGCCAAAACACGAAAGCGTGTTATTTACCTCGCGTCGCTTCACACGCTGCTTCTGGATTTAGATTTATTGTATGTGAAATCTGGTGTTGTAATCTTTTTTTAATGTGGAAGCCATATCCAAGCATTAGCTTTTTTTTATTTTTTTTATTTCTCTTCAGATATTTCTCCTGCTCCCTATTTTTGGCTTGATTATATTATATAATTGCACAATCTGCAACGGCTTGTCAGCAAACTGCTCAAGCAAAATGCAGAAATGAATATGTTAAACACATTGTAAATGAAAATAAATCAGAGCGTTTATCTTCCAAACATCTTTTACACTTTGTTTTTTGCCCCCCCCACTCACACTGTGTCTGTTTTATCTCCTTCCTTATGGGTCCACAGCTTGTTGCAAGCTTTGTTTATACATCTGATAGCTCTTCAGTGTTAAGTGCGGCACGTACAGCTTTTTTTTCGGTTCGGTCAGTCTGCCGAATGTGTTACCCTCTCTGAGATGGAGAATACCATAGTGAAGATGTCTCTTTTTTTAAGGAGTTGGAAGGGGGGGAGGCAGAGGGCAGGAGTCATAACTTTCACAGACATTTCCTTATCCCTGAGACCCTACAAAAGACCAACTGTGTCAAATGAGAAAAATTGCAGGTGCACATTCCCCAGTGGTGTACTCCCTCTTGCCTCCCACTCTCCGCACACATATTAGGCCATGCAAGCACACACACACAGACAGAGGCTGTAAGAGGAGGGTGGGGGGTGGAAGTAGATCCTTTTTCACTGTGATAATACACTCCTTTCTCTGCCGTGATATGGACTGAGGAAAGGCTTGAAACCGGAGAGGCAGAGTGAGCGATGTCACTCCGCAGCAGGCGACGGCATCGCATCGCATGCCATTTTTATAGGCCCGCTGCAGATGTTTCCCAGTTGCACGTTAGATCTGCGCATACAATGGGGTGCATTCTGTATCGAGGTCACGGTGGGGATGGCGGGGACCACCCTTCAACTGAGCGGTCGGGATTTAAATCCTAGCCTAGCCTCCCATCTGATGCATTACTCTTATCATGGATGAGCTACATGGATGAGGAACGATGTATCTTTAGGATACCAGAGGATACCAGAAGACAATATCTGTAGACTATTATTTATCATGTTTATTGCACAAGCTCTGTAGCTGCAGTGCAAGCAAATACAAGCATAAAGGAATAATATTAGCTTTTTGTTCTTCTTTTATTTAGTTTAGGAGTTAACAATCCAAAATATAAGCTGGTATTGGCCCCAGAGATGTTGCAGGGCGCCCTCTGCTGGACAAGACGTGCAAAATCAACCCTCATAGCATAGTTGAAGGGTGTTTCTCCTGTCTCTTTATTTAAATTTTTCATGCATCGCCTTTAGAAATGCCGATACCGATTTATTGGCAAGTAGCTAATATCGGCCTGTATGTCGAGCCCATCAATAATATTTTATTATCTTTATTTTTATTTACCACCTCATGTAATTCAGAGCCAGAACCACAAATCATGTACTTTCACAGGACTTAACCAACAAGTTAGTACGTGTCCAATCAACGTATCTTTTATCTTATATCTTTTATTCATGCATATCCAGCACAATACTCTGCCAAAACAGGCCTTTTCTTTTTTGCATTTAACTATTGTATTTCACAAAGGCGCATAGTCTCGCCTGCATGTTAATCCAGCAAGCAGTGAAGTAGTTCTTAATATTTTTGCAAAACTTTTTCCATTAAGCATTAAATTGTGAAAATTTTCGTGACCTTTCTAAGATATGTGTGAGAAACCTGAAATTGTTTGCAGGAGTTCAGCCTAAAAATAATATATGCAACCACTGAAGCCTTTGTTTCCCAGTAACAGGTTTACAGAGTAAATTAGTTGTTATTTGAGGTGCCATCCTTTCTCGGTGTGATATTGTAGCACACATCGCAGCTCCACACCTGCTCGTGCGAAGCCATGTATGGCGCGTTTTGCCCCAAATCTCACGTTCCCTGCTATTTCATGCGCCTTACACTTGTTGTCAGCTCTCAGTGTGCCGCATGTTAAGAGTTGTAGCCGGATGACTCGATGCGTGAGAACCGCGTACACGTTACTTCATACATATTCAGAAGTCATTATCTCCGCACAATAACCCCACGTCTGATACCTGTCATTTGAAATGCAGAAGAAAAGACGATCAAAGGAAATCATCATAGCCGCGTGTCTCAGATGTAGCGTAGCCACCCAGGCTAATTGCAGCAGCAATGCCTTGATTGCATACATGTGGAATGAGATTACTTCTTCTTCGTGGGTGGTTAAAGAATCACTTTTTTTCCCTTCTCTTTTTTGTTTTTGGCATTCATTTCCAGCAGTAGATTTTTTGACTCCAACACCTTTTATCTCACTTTTTCCTTGTTACTTTTTTCTCCTTCACAAATCCACACTTTCCATTCTCTTCCCTTCTGTGTCTTTTTACTTCTCAACTGGCATCATGTCAGTGCAAACCATTTAGCTTTGCTTCGAGCTAGCACAATCAGCCCTTAAGGCACCGTGACCCAACTAAAAGAGACCTTCTTTCTACTAGAGATGTGCGGTCTTGGTGGGGGATGGGGGCGGAGGGGTGCTAAAATGTCCTCCGTGTTTGGCTCGCGCTATCCTGCAGGACAAGCTGGTGCACTGTGAAGGGACTGACGCCACTGAATCAGCGCTACACACTGTCGGTGGTGTTTTAGCCACGCAGGGAGGAGGTGTAACAAAGCAAGCGGGGGGCCCGGTTTGAAAATTGTCATCCTTGAGCAGTGTCACATCCTTTAGGCGTACGCACCAGCACGATTCCCCAGGGTGAAACACCCATTGGATAATGTATTAAAATGGGCACATGCGCACCCAAACACAAGTGCACGGCACACAAATGAATACATCACAAGGGAGGTAACAAAAGCAGCCAGATGCAGTTAAGTGCAGATACAGACAGCTTTTTAATCTGCTGATATCATCCGGCACATCGAATTGCACCACAGTATATAGGGCAAAACCCCCACCGCCATCCCACCCACTCCCCCTTTTTCATCTCACTGTTATTTGTACTTATGCATCTTAAAGATACTTGAATATTTCAGATGGCTGCCTATAGCTCAACTAGCTTAGGTACTGCATGTGTGAGAAAAAGGATCTTTTTTTATTATGAAAGCGACTCCACTGATACACATAATGGGACAATAGAAAGTCTCTGTTCACCTACAAACATAACAGATGCATATGCATGAAATTACATTTTAATTTTGTCATTTAAATAATTTCTTGTTCTTCATTATGTGCGTAAACATTAGAGCACCCAGCTTTAATTGGTATTAATTCATGCTTTTTGCCCTCGGATATTACACTGCGGTGTAAAGAAAATAAATAAAATACTCGCAGAAGTGTGAGAAAGAGAATTGGCTTAGGTTTATTTCCAAACGCGCTCTGCCACAGAAAACAAATCACCACAATGTAATTCAGACTTGGGTCCTTGTACGAGGGTGCGTTTGATAAAACTGAATGCAAACAAGTTCACGCAAAGAAGGCGACGAGAGCGAGACTCCGTTTGCTTGGATTTGTCTTCAAATGGCAGGAAATTGAAAAATGTTCACCCCGACTTGCTACAAATTCCAAATAAGGGCATATTTTTCATACCGCCTTAATGACACGCTCAAAAGGGAAATTACATCAACAGCCAATATGCTGTTTTATGTAAATACTTTACTCTCTTTCTCCTTGTTTCCAATTCAAACACACATTTGTCTTTCTCAAGCTACAGCAAATCACAAACTGCCGTGTGAACAGCAGATATGTTGCAGCGGCGGTGGTCGCTGTTGTTCTTCAGACTGCTGTGCACACCGTTCAGGATAAACTCGTATGAAATCTTAACCTCATTACGATCACAATCAACCGATTCAAAAATCGGGATTGAGCCAAAAGCAGAAAGTTAATATCAGTTTTGTTGTGACAGCTGGCGTTGTGCTAACCTGGTGGCCACTGTGTTAGTGCTGGAGTTCAGCTCCATTTGCTCTCAGTATTGCACTATTAATACAGTTATAATAAGTAGAGCCCCAGGGATCCATTCAGACAGTGATATTGCCTGGGTTCCTATTCATTACATGAGAAACACATTTTCTGGTGTTCTGTCATCGGTTGGTGTTATATTTTATGTGAAAGGGCCTTTTACAATACTGTGGGTTGCTATGGAAATGAATGAAGTGCACTCAGGTGTTCAGATGAATGGTGCTGCCTAAAGTTAAGCAATAGATATAGCAAGAGATATTCAAGTGTCCTTTAAACCAGAGTGTGTATGCTGAGACCACAGATTTGAAGAATCAACCCAGTTTTATTTATGTAGCGCCAAATCACGTTGGTAGTTGCTTTAAGGTGCTTAATATTGTGAGGCAAAGACCCTACAATCAGATGACCCCCTATGAACAAGCACTGGGCGACAGTGGGAAGGAAAAACTCCCTTTTAACAGGAAGTTTTTAACCTATGGCAAAAACCAGGCTCAGTGAGGGGCACCCATGGGGGAAGACGGGGCAAAAGACACATTAAAAAGTCACTTTTAAATTTAAAAGTAAAATTTAAAAATGTAAAAGTCATTTATGATTTAAAAGCAGAACTCTCTTCATGGTAGGTATGAGCTAAATAAAGTAATATGGAATAATAATAACTGGATATGACAACTGTCTGGTTTGTCATCCAACACGTTTGTTGATGGACTCACACTTTAACCCTTTGACTTGAAGGCTTCAAAGATGTCACCACAGTTATTTTTGAGACAAAGTAAAAATAAACTGCTAGCATTTAACCGACAAAAGCCTGAGCGCAGGCAGGTTTTTAGCACAGTTGTCTACACAGTAACAGTTACTTTCAGCTGCTCCATTATTCACAGTGGGGTCCCCACAGCAGGTAGCTCCACACATTTGATTTGGCAGATTTTTACGCCGGATGCTTTTCCTGATGCAAACCCCCCCAAGGGATTTCTGTCTCCTCCTGGGAACAAACCAGGGATCTTTTGCTTATTAGGCGAATGTATAAACCACTACGCAATTAACTACCCTGTGAGCCGTATTATTTAGCAGAGAACAGCATTGAAAGGTAGCCTAAAACGATCCTCTTGACCAAGTCCATGGTCAAGAGGATCGGACCACTGATTGGAATTTAGTCTAGCTTACCAGATAGCATGGAGTCGGCCTCAAGAAGGACCCTTTGTCACCTGTGTTGGCTTCGTTTTCAGCACAGGCTCATGGCAGTTTGTGAACTTGAATACTGATCGGTATACTTCTTTGTTACCAATTTCACCCAAGTGACAGTCGACAACCTCCGGCAACCACTTAGCAACCCCTCCGGGAATAAACATTTTTCCCTAGTAACAGGAGGTTGCAAAGGGGTCAGCGCCTGGTGTCCTATGTCCCGTGTGAGTGAGGCCTAAAGTTTAGATAAAGCTCATGGTTTGTGGTGAAATGCAATGGTTACCGCGACTTTCGGAGCTTTGTTTCTTCACTTGCCATGGTCAGGCCTCCCTGCTTTTCTGCACAAAATATATACCTTAAAGACGAAATATAACTCTAGTACTTGCAAATTTGTGCCGATAAAAAACAAAACGTGTGCGTGAACACTGAAAAACAGATTAGTTATTCGTGACTTTTTGACATCTTATCAGGAGACTAGCCTATCATCTTTCAGTTAAAAAGTGTCACTGCTTGACCACAACTAGATTTTAATGTCTCATAGTGCAGTAAAAAAAAGAGATAAGTTGGCTTCTCTGCTCCTTCACTTAAGAAGAGGATGGTATCTCTTAAAACATACTCCTCATTAAGAGCAGATGTTATGGGAGTGACCATGGAAACAAAACATTTCGTTTAAACCTCATAATGGTTTGAAGTGAAAGACTAAGTGGTGACAGCGATTACTGCATATGTCACTTGGAGTTATATTACCGTCAGTTTATATCAGCAACAACTGTGTTTCAGAATGTGATTACATTAGTAAAGGACTGCTATAAACATGGGTTTAAGACGAGTACAGCCCACCTCCACCCCAAAAAGAAAAACTGATACACCACTTGTACTTGCGTTTTCCTCGTCTGAACCACCTTTCCTTGAGAAGTTCACATTAGCAAGGTTGCACTGCAGTTTGTCTCAGTTCACCGTGCTAAACTTAGCTAAGCTGTTGCCTCCAGTACGCTGCTGGGCAATTCCATCTGATGATATGGAGCAAAAGAGGAGCAAGGGAAAGACCTCTTTCCCCGCACACAAGGCAAAAATCAGGCTGTTGTTTCTTTTCTTTGACCTCAATTACTAAGGGGGCATGTGTTGCTATAGGGGCATGTTGAGTCATGTCTGCTCTGGGAGGTGTGCGAGTATCTCCTATGTGCTTGTGTGACAGGGATTGTGTTCATTTAAGACTAGGAGGCAGCGTGCAGTAGGTGGGGGCCAAGGTGCGTTAGTCTTGGCTGCGATGTTCCCTTGAGTGATGCTGACACATCTGGGAACATTACAGGAAGGAGGGGGAGTGCGGAGAGGAAAGGAGAGGGAAATGGCAAAACGATGTCAGAGGCGAGGTGAACAAAGTCGGGCTCGCTGGGATGAGCTGCTGCCACGGGCGCAGCCCTCTCTGCAGGCTCACTTCTGGGTTGGACTGTCTGACAAAAGCGGGACCTCTGCGTGATTTGCATGCAGGAAAGGAAATTGGAAAGAATTTGTACTAGTACACTTGCATGATTACGGCTTCAAAATGACAATCGCTATTATGTGTCATCATTGTTCACTGATTTTTAGAGACAGACTCTTTTTTTTTTTTATTGCACCGTCACGTAAACAGAACACCTCTTTAACGTCTTCACGTCTGTCCGAACCTTTGCACGAAAATGCAATTAGCCCTCATTATTCACCTAAATTCAGTGCATGTCTCAAAAGAAAAAGAAAACATATGAAAAAAGATAGCTGTACCAAAACAACACAGAATTAAAGTAACCATGCACTGCGTTCACCTTTACATCCAGCTTCATTCCTGGAAATTACTCTGTATAAGTTCATCTTTGCAGACAAATAATTTAGTGTTTCACTCCATTCACTATGCCGGCATGGTAGATGTGAATGGTGGACATCGGCGTAACTTTGTGCTGAACATTCGGGGGGTCAAGATCTCTGTCTAAATAAATAAATAAATCTGGGTTAATTCCCAGATGATTAAACATGCAACTATTTTGCTGGTAATAACTGAAACGAGTAAAGAAAATCAACAGTCTATTTATGCAAGATAATCCATAATTTTATTGGGGGTTATATTAGTTAGGTCTGATCATTGAGGGGGTCATAACCCCCCTAACCCCCCTGGAAATTACGCCCCTGATGGTAGATACGAATAAAACTCTCTATTTTCTCTGCGACAGTTTGCATACAGGACAGGTTTTCTCGCTTTTGAAAAAATAGATTCAATTGAGTTTTATTTATGCAGTGTGAAAGCACAAATACACTAACCTTAAGCCACTTTATACTGTAAGATAAAGACCCTACAACAACACAGAGAAAACCCCAACAATGAGACAACCCCCTTTGACCAAACATTCGGCGACAGTGGGAAAGAAAAACTCCCTTTTAACAGGAAGAAACCTCCAGCAGAAGCCAGGATCAGGGAAGGGCAGCTATCTGCTGTGACCGGTTGGAGTCAAGGGAAGGGAGATGAGACAACAGGCGCACTGTAGGAGAGAGCAAGAGATTAATAATAACGAATGATTAATAACGATTCAGTTTCTGATTAAATATCTTTGATGCTGGTTGGTGATTTCAATGCGTCTTCTTGAGCTGGATGGATGCAGTGATGCGCTGTTGATGTTTTACACTTGCGACCATTGCATTGTTTTTCTTGGCCTTTATGCATTAATTATACTCTACCTGGTGTCTTCTCAGGTGGTTGAATAAGTTATAATGCGTGCTGCAGACACACAGCACTCTTATGTGCAATCCAAAGTATTTCTATAAAGATCAGCTTCAAAGTAACGAGCTCTTTGCCTTTTTAGTTTTGTGAATGTCTCTCATTTTTAACGTCACTCATCCAGACCGTTCTACGAAACTTCAAGCGATCGTGGTCATGGAAAAGGGGGTTTTGATCATGTGACGACTTTCAAAACAACCTAGTTAATCTCAATACAAAACAAAGAGTTCGTACAACGCTGCGAGAGAATCGGGGGCAAGCTGCGGAGGATTTGACCTCAGACTCTAATGTTGTAATTTGCACAGTAAAGTGTTTTTTAACGCAAGACCTCGATGGGACTTGCTTCCCATTTCCTCATTCTTTTCTTGTCATGGTTACGCACTTAATGAATTGGAGTAGTGATTAATTAAATGGAAGTGCTCGCTGGATGGAAAGACACTTCACCTCTATGTTCTGAGTATGTGTATCAAGCCTTTATGGAGTGATGAGCCACTTGTATTTGTTACCGGCGTGTGCAAACATAAGGCTTCTGTCTGCTGGAAGTATATCACAGAGAGAAGGGGAAGCTGCTGAGCTCTGCAGATTTCGCTCCACCTAGTGACCAATTTATTAACTCTTACAGTTATTAACTTGAACTGTGTCAATACTGCGTTGCGGTAGGAAAGAAGAAAATCACTTCCAGTGATTGCTGCGCCGTGGGTTGCGTCAGACAGAAGGTGCACGCGGCTTCTCATAAAAACATCATCACCACGTGAGGAGGCCGAGCCAATAAGCTGGAGTAGTTTATTACATCTTCACCGTATCTCTATCCCTCAGCACTAATTTGTTAACACCGAGGACCTCATTTCGCTCCGGGCAATCACAGCCAGTTTGACTGACAGTTTACAAATTTCCACTGAAAATGAGGAAAAAAAACCAAAACCCCACCATCAGTCTTCCCCCCCCCTCTGCTGGAATTTGCAAGTTCGTGGTGTGTTGCCAATTAATGTGCTCAAACGTGCGCTGTTGAACGGGAGCAGAGGCAAAATGAATGGCTCGTTCATTTGGCGTGGTGAATGGATATCTGGGTGCTGTCACAATGAGTTATGCTAATTGTGCTTAGCGGCATCGTTGGTCAGTGTCAAAAGCCATCAAGTCGATTTGAGAAGTTTGTCACGATCATCCCCGTGGTGGGCTCATGGATTTATCATTACGGAGGTGTTATCCGTCATCCCGGCTGCAGGTTTCGATAAAACGCCTTATTGAGTCCATTTTTTTGGGGTTGTTGTTGTTTTTCAAGTTTCAAAAACTTTTTTCTTTGTCCCGGAAGTTGTGTGACCGCCTCGATCGCGCACGAGCCTCGCATTTTTCACGCTCAGCAGAAAAACGATGTTTTATTGATGCCGTTCTCTTAAGCGCTCCATCTGCGGAGTTCTTTGACAGTTCAGTTCCTGGATAATTTTGCACTCCCCCATAAAAGCCTTTGAGATTTCTCCTGCCTTGGGCCATATGTAAACGTAATTTATTTGGGAGAACAATTTGCCTGAACTGTTTCTCACTTCAAGATAAATAATCCCTCATGCATTATTGAAGAAGCTATCCTTCCCCCCCCCTTTTCTCCCAAGCAATTCACTGAAAAGCAGTCTTGTATGTGTGTGTGCGACTTATTCCACCCCCCCAACCACTTCAACTTCATGCCCACCAGAAAATGTCATTTTTTGCAAACTAAGAAGTCGGTGTGACAGGCTCCCATTGGTCTAATCAAATAACAGGATCCAGATTCATGCGCTAATTAATCACTAGCTCTGGGGGCCGGACCCATCCAGTGATTCTCGGTGGAAAACGAGACATTTGATCTGTTGAATCAGCTCCCTCGCCATCTCCTCCCCTCTCCTCCATCTATCTTACATTAATTCAATGAAGTCAGGAGTTCATTTGAATGCAAACTCCCCCCCGCCCAGTTTAAATTGTCTGCTGCTGAAAGCGAGCCTCTTTTTAAGAATAAAATGTTAAACTCTTACATATTCATAGCCTAAACATCTTTTTCTCCCTTTTTTAAAAAACAAAAACAAACTAGGAACATATTTGGGTCTCTGCCAGATTCTGCCTAATTGTAGAGCACATGTTTATTGGGAAATTATCTCCCGCGTATGAGCTTGCACTCTTCAGCTGAAGCCTGCGAAATGATCTAAAACTCTCTTGTTAGGAGCCGCACATGTCCCCGACATCTGTTTTTCCAATTGATGGTGGCTCATTTGGTGGGGTTAGGGGGGGTTCATTGTAAATGTGTGTGGTGGTCGACCTTAATTGCGCCTGCCTGACATGTTTTCTTGGGAGATGAAATGGAAAACAAGCCCCCGAAGGACCCCTGTTTTGTTACGAGTGCTGACTTTTAAATGTCATCGTTCTCTGTCTGCTCTTCAGTGCCTCGCGGTTCGGGTGGGAAGGCGATGGGGTCTGGGCTCAGTGTCAGTGACCCGAGAATGAGCTTTTTAACAGCGAGATTTCTTAGCTTGCTGTCTCACCATTTGCCACTTACAAACCCGCAATCAGGAGGCCGAAGCCCCCACCCTCGGGGTGATTTTTAAAAGCTCTGCGGGGGTGCGACATTTTCCAAATGACCATTTTTCTGTCTGACCTTTCTGTTGACCTTTTTGGCGAGTAATTGCAATTTTTGAAATATTCATTTGTGAGTTATGTCATTTGCAAGCATCGTGATTAAAAACACTGCTCGCATGAAGGCGGTGGAAGTATCCAGCCCTTTACGCTTTGCTTACCCCAAATCACTTCTTTCATATATATATATATATATATATATATATATATATATATATATACACACATATATATATGTATGTGTTCAGCAGAGCTCTTGTCAAAGGAATTATCCAGGGAGAATCTGCAGTGGAGAAAAGAGATCCACACTGCATATAAATACACCTCTATTAGTTGAAGAGAGGGAAAGCGAGATGAAGTGAATAGAACATGGGAGCTTAGGGTAGAGGATGGACTTTCAATAAGACTATTTCGATTTTCAATAGATCTGACAATGATGTCTGCAGGTAGACGGGGATGCGTGCAAGCAGGGCGAGATGACGGCTCTGGCACCTGAGGAATATGAGCCCTATCAATCACCGCCTCCGGGCACAAATGTAATTACACTACAGTTGTTGACTAGCTGGGTAATCTGAGACATCACTGGCCTGCTTTTACTCGCCTGCATTAGGGGATTGCTGGTGCCCATTTACGGCATCGTGTTCGCCGCTCTCTGATGTTTTTTTAATGTTTCTTTCGGGGGGGATGCTGGCATCAACTGAGCCCTTGGCTTAGCGCTGCGATGAGGTTTGAGAGAATGACTCTAAGATTTCATAGCAAATCAATGAGATCGTATTTATCGAGATTAATGCAGACTATTCAATAGGGCCTCTTTTTTTTTTTTTTAAACTGAGGCAGCTCTCAAAGTAAGCATGCACACTTAAAAGCAGGAGGATAAATAAACAATTAATTCTTTTCAATCAAAGTCAATTACACTTTAGACATTTAGCTAAGTGCACCTGCCGTATTCATCCCGTGTTATCCCCCTTGCTCTGCTGTTGTCACTTTCAAAGAAGTTTGGTGTGATCCACAGCGGTGCTTTTCAGGGGGTGGAATAAATATTCCCATTAAGAGGGAGATAATTGATGGCTTTCATCGCCACTGAATATAACAATTCCAATCGGTGATATTTCAATGGCAAGAGTGCTTTACTGTGTTGGGGCTTGAATGATTTATGAGACAAAATGAAATGACACAATAATGAGGGACTTTGTTGTTTCACCTCGCCGTGTGCCTTTGTGTTTTCTCTGTTTAGCTCCAGGGAAAGATAAAAAGTGGTACTTGGATGACTTTTTAAACTGCTAATGGTAGAGATTGTGTCCCCTTACATAAATACGGCATAATGATCTATTATGGGACACACACAGTACTGTGCAAAAGTCTCAAGCCGACCCTCATTTCTTTATATTCCCCTGGGAAAATGGGAAATAGGTGCAGCAATTTATTGGAAAGAACAGTTCTAACAAGCTTGAAAGTCGATATTTGGGTTGACCAACTTTAGTCTTTAAGTCAGCCTGAACTCTCTTAGGCAAGATATCTTGTAAGTTCTTCAAGAAGTCTTCGGGAATAGTTCTCCGTGCTTCTTTAAGGACATTCAAAGCTCTTCTTTGGATGTTGGTTGCCTTTTTGTTCGGTTCTCTATCAAGACGATCGCAGGCTGCTTCAATAACATTGAGGTCTGGGGATGCTCGTCTATGACTGATAGCATTCATTGTGTGTTTTTCTACCAAGGCATGCTTTTGCTGCATTGGCAGTGTGGTTGTGATCATCCTCATGCTGCAAAATACAGCCTATCAGATGCTTTCCAGATGGGATTACATGTTGGATCAAAATGTGACTGTACTTTTCACAAGTATAGACCGCTGTATATGTTGATGATGACTGTTGCCACTGATTTTCAGATGCAGCTCTCAGGTCCTCTGTCAGGTCTTTTCTGGGGGGTTTTCCCTATTGCTTAAGGACATTTCTAGTCCAGTTTCTTCTATTTTTTTAAAGACACACTGCAATCCATGCTTAGATATTCCAAGTTTTCAGTTAATAGCTCTTTTAAAATCACCTTGTTGGTTCAAAACTACAATTTTATTCCTGTGAAACGGTGTTATCTTTGGCATTTTTCACAGACTCAACTGAATAAATTGGAACAAATGTGTTTTTGCAACCTAGCTGATAGCAACAAAGTGCCTAAAGATACAATTTAAAATTCTTTGCTAAATTGTCAGTTGTGTGTAGACACAACACTGGTTCCTGCCTTGAGTTAGATGTGTTTTTATGCTTGAGTGATTCATAGGTCAAGATCTGGGCTGATAATGAATGAAAAAGAAACCTGGGGAACTATTGCTTAAGACTACTTTTAAATAAATCTGGGTCTGTGGAAGCAAATTAAAGAAATGAGGGGTGGCCCAAGACTTTTGCACGGTACTGTATCTGCACAATGTGGATTCCATGAAAGTTCACTGTGAAAATACAGTAAATTAAGTAAATCTACTAATTTACTGTAATGCACAGTAATACAATTATATCCACAAAAATCTGGCAGGGTTCTGTATTAAGCTGTTTGATTTAGGTTATAAAGAAAGGCATTTACTCAAAGTTATTCCACTGGCTAAAAAACACCCACCACTACATTACTTTTAAAAATGTCTTTTATTTTTAAAGTGTTCAGTGTTCATTTCCTATATTTGCATTCGATGGCACGATACCATAGGGAAGACGCGAGAACAAAGAGTTCTGCAACAGATGGTATGGCCCCCACAGAGCCTTGATCTCAACATCAACCAATCCGTCTGAGATTACATGAAGTGTCAGCTCGACATTGTTGCGCCTAGCTGTTTTAAGATATGTAATTAAACATGATAAGCCGGTCTGACTTCAATAAAGCGGCAGTACTGGGAAGAGCTGGTAAAGAAAGAAACGAGCCGTGCGCGGCGGCACAGCGCTGGACGAACTTGAATGTAACTTCCGTCAGAAAACCGTCATTGTTAGTGCTTTGCTTTGTTTCTTGTGTGAATCACAACCAAACAATGAGATGGCTGCAAAAGGGTGAGGAAAAACGAGAGAGCGATGGATGAAAATTGTACACTTCACACATCTCAGACGCAGCTGTTTATTACTTAAGCATTTGCCGCTTCACACCCAAGGTGATGGATGCCATAAATATATATTTAAAACTGTGACAAAAGGTTCAGTTATCTTGGTTTGTATGCTATCACCTATTCTAGGATTTTCATTAGCAAATAACACTGGTTTGTGCTTTACAGACAAGTACGCTCTGTGATCGTGGATTTAAATAACTGTGACTGATGTGGATCCTTTCATTAATTGTCTTTTTTCAGGAGTTTTCAATTGCGTGACCTTAAAAGTAAGAATTTTTCCCATTTGAGCTTTTTAAATGGAGACTTCTTGTATCTGCAGCAGTTGCACTCGACTTGCTGATGGCGTATTTATGGTATGATTGAAGGCTGCGGAGGAATGATTAAAAGGACCTTGTGGTGAGATTATTGTCGCTGTTGTTGTTTCCAAGGTCAAAATGAGCTCGTGGTAAATGGACTGCACTCGCATAGCGCTCTTCTCCATTCACATTCATACATAGCTCTTTATTGTATACATACTGTCACAAACACACACGAGTGACACATTGGGGCCACGTTTGGAGTTTTAGAGATACATGTGGTATCACCCACTCTCGTTTTCACATGTGGATTCACTCCGTGTGCCTCTTTTTCTCCATCTGTCCTCCCTGATGAATGTCTGTGTTCCATGTCATCCAGCGCTGGCTTTTTCAGTTCAGACACTCGTCTGAAAGGATGTTTATAGAAATCCGTAACTGCCACAGTCCTCCTGCAGTCACTCAGGCCAATGTTTACGCTTCTCGCTCATTTTTTATTCTCGCTGTAAACACAGAACTTCTCCAGACTGCTCTGCACATGCCGTGTTCGTGCGCGACTGTGAGTCTCCGCAGATGTGCGTGCGTGTCAGAGGAAAGGGAAAAAATGGCAACCTTTGGACGGCCGCCTCTCAGCCTCACTGGGGTCTCCCGGCCATTTTGGCTCTGCAGTAAACAGCGTATTTTTGCCAATTTGACTCCCATTTTTGGCTTGAGGCACAGGGCCACCTTTTGACCTCCTGCCTCTCGCCTTTGTGTTGTCTAACTGAAAGGCATTGTTTCACCTTAAAAAACAAAGAATCTGGCGCTTCTTATGATTTATAGATTTTAGTCTAGAGGGAAATTTCAACAATTTACTTGGGCCACACTCTGCTGTGGATCCTTTGCCTTTGTGTTTCTGCCTGTCTCTAATTTCTCAGTTGAGTGCCCATGTAATGAATGTTTATTTTCTCACAGCCAAAAGCAAACACCGTGTCCATTTCCTTATGTTTGATCTGTGTAGTATCTCCGACTCTCTCTTTCGACAGCTCCTGGCCTCTCCGGGGCCCCTGTGTTAGCGCTCATCCTCCCACTCCAAACAAGCAGCGTCCTAACCACCCACACTCTCTAGAAAAGGGTGGCTAACCTCTTCACCTATGCCTCTGTGTCAGACCTTTTGATTGTATTTTCCTGCAGTAGTATACACTTTTTAAAAAAAATGCAGGTCTGAGCTAACCACAACTGCAGTATGAAGTTGCTTTAACACTTATTTGTAGAAATATTTTCACCGGTAAGAAGAAAACGGAAATTCTCACACACTGATTTATTTATTTATTTTGTATTCTTTCAGCCTTCAGTCGAGCACCCATCCCCATGGCGGTGGTGAGGAGGGAGCTGTCGTGCGAGAGCTACCCCATTGAGCTACGGTGCCCGGGCACTGACGTCATCCTGATCGAAAGCGCCAACTACGGCCGCACTGATGATAAGATCTGCGACGCAGACCCAGCACAGATGGAGAACACACGGTGTTACCTTCCAGATGCATACAAGATCATGTCTCAAAGGTACGGACATAAATTTGTCTGAATTGTAGTAAATATTCTTAATCGGCTATATAATTAATATTTAAGAGTTCAAGCTGAATTATAGCAATCAGCTTTGCTATGAAACTTAATTTCACACTGAGGACTTAACCAGGTTAAAAAGTGATGAAGTAAAAAAAACTTGAGTACTTCCCCGTAGACACCTGTGTTAAAGGTTCCTGCTGTACAAACGAACATGTTTACAGTTCAGGATGAAAATGGTTGTAGCTAATTTTCCCTTTCATAGCTGCATTTTATTTTCTATGAGGCTTAAAATGTACATTAAGGGCTGACAGGTAAATGCAAACACAGGTGGCTATAGATGGTTCTGCCTGTTAGTTTTTAGGTCAGGAGAGCCAAGTAACTGGACTACTTTTCTTCATGGGTGTTGGTTCTGTTTGGAGAACCAACCATTTTAAATGCTGTTATGTGACAAATAAAGTGGGAAGTCTAAGAAGTCACATTTGCTGAGTGAAAATCTAGCATCTTATTTGTTTCTTAACACTAATTAGATCCTATTAGTGTCTATGTAATTAATCTATAGAGTGTATGGATGCAGCTTGCTAGCAAAGCTAACTGTTAGTGTTAGCTAAGTGGTAGCATTAGCTTAGCTAGCAGGCTAACTCTACTTAGCTTTTTTCCGTCTAAAAGTGGTCACATCTGTCCACAGAAACTTTTATAGCAATGGTCATAAATCTAACGCTGAGTATTCATTATGCTAGAAGACAAAATCATAGATAATTTGGAGGCTACATCCATATTTTATATACAGTCTATGGAAGCTACAGCTACATGTAGCTACAGCTACATGGGAGCTGATATAAATAACCTAAAACCGCCTTCCCACTGAAAGCTTATTAGCCTACTTTGCTAGCTTTCACTTCATTGTGGGTTACAAACTTAACCGTGCAGTGTGTTCTCCAAAGTCTACTAAACAGGAAGTAGTCAAAACTGTACATACTTAGCTTTAGAACGAAATTACAAGATCCAAAAACCCTCCTACACCGTTTCCAAGAATTGTGGTGGAAAGGGGTCATAATGACGATTGAAAAATATGCATAATAGATGCAGTATAGTTATGTTTTTTTCTATCCTTGGATGAAAAAGAGAATTTAAAACACATTCCCAGTCTATTTTCTTTCTTTTATGCAGCATCGCTAAAAGAAATCCAGGGCCACGATGCAAGGTCTTTTTATATGCACTCATTTTAAAGGTGTATTGTTGACCACAGCAGATGATGATAATAATAATAATGATAGGTTGTTTGGGCTCCCATTCAGAAGACTAGCTTGAGACTATTTGCATGCATGAATATGTACGTGTTCACACACAGGCATGCTCAGAGGAAACAAATTGCTTTTTGCTCTTAAATAATTGCCATATCTTGAAAACATAATCAACCAGTCTTGTGTTAATGAGAAATACTTTAATTCACACCTGAGGATTGCTGATATTTAATAAAAAATTAAAAATGTCTTCTTTTTGAAACATGTTTTCTTAAAAGAGTAGCTTTTTTAATATATTTTACTTACTCCCAAGAATGTACACACTTTATTTCAATACTATTTGGGTCTGGTTTGGGACCAGCCCTTGAGATTTGTTAAAAGTATAAAACAGAGCTCCAAGTTAACAAAGCCACAAAATGAATGCAGAGCAGATTATTAGGGTAGGGTATAGTGCATACACTTTTCTCTGTTATGGATTAATTTGACTGAGAAAACGAGTGAGCCACAAGCAGCATTAACCACAAACCTCACCATACCTGGCTGCTAATCTGTGCCAGCCATAAATTTAAACTGACACAAATCAATGATCATTACAAATAATATGAACAGGTTATTTGTTAAAGCAGAAGAAACATGTGTGATGAGTTTCACTGCCAGAAGTGAGCTTTGTTTTCAGAGTTATGAGCCTGTTGTGCAGAAACCGGGACATGGAGGCCTATTTGTCAGGCCAGAGAGCGAGGATGCTCTTACTGTACTTCGGCTTTTTGCGTGTAATAGATTGCTAACATTAAGGTAATATATAAACAAGTTTTCAGTGTTTGAAGCAAGTTGTATGAAAGCAGTGAACGGGGAGCTCAGGGAGAGTGCCGAGTGAATATACATATAGTCAGTCTTTGGTGTGTTGTTGACTTACTGCAGCACTTAAGAGCAGAATAAAAACTCCTATCTGCTATCATTCTAAGCATGGTTTCCCTTGCCTTTGAGGTCAAAACACCCTTGAGCACTCAGAAGCGATGGACTTTATCTAAATTGCTGCTCTGCATTGACTTTGTCTGCCTCATTTTATTTCCAAAGCTGAATGTATGTTCACCTCTACCAGAGCTTTAGTTCCAGATTGGTCACGGCCCCTTGAGAATACTAATGGACGTTTGGGCTTTATCAAACTATTGCTCTTTGCTTTTTAGTTTGGTAACACAGAGTTCAGATAATCAGCTGTGTGAAAAGCAGCCGATGCTAAAACGAGGTAGTTTGAAACATGTTGTCAGATAATTGATGCACCCTGTAGCTCCTTTGTTCTCCGAGCCGCCCACTCAGACGAAAATCCCTGCAGGAATGAATCAACGGGTCCTGCAACTGTCAAGAACACAAAACTAGCATAAAGTAGCAGGGACAAGTGTGTCTTTTTAGCATCTCATTTCTACCGGGGGTGTCTCAATGATGCTTAAAGGGAACTACAACCTGATTCAGAGCCAGGGCACTTTGTCTTGGGAGAGGAAGCTGCTGAGTGGATGAAAGGTGTGGGTAGCATGAATTGGAACTGGGAGGGAGGGTGGCAAAGAAGGGATGTGGTCGTGGCTTTAGTGACACAGCTAGGCATTAGCATGCGGGGGTTAGCACAACAAATGAATGGCCACCTCCGACTATTTCACTGTCGAGCTGTCACAGGCGTTGCTAGGCACCTGCGGCTAAGCTCATTGGGGTTAAAAAGGAAAATGAGCCTGAAAGAGAAACAAGCAGTTAGAACAGACAAAGATAAGGCCAAAGCCAGGACAGGGAGATTATGGATATTCATGTCTTTTTATTTTTTAGTTGACTAACTAAAAGACGTTCCTTCTTCACCTCATACTTTCCTGTCTCTGTCCATAGCCTAATCACTGGAAACAATCCAAACAAGGTAATAGTCTGATTAGAGCATTTACATGGTTTCCAGTAACCTGATTTCCCCCTGATTGTGGCTTTCATGAGGTATTTGATTACCGAGCTAATTTGTTAGGCTACAAAAACACACATAATACAGAACTTGGCTGGATTAAATATATATTCTTTTTAAAGAACCACGAATGAAACATTTGTGTTGAACGGCACTTCTTTTAACGTAATAACTGACTAGTAGTGCTGAAAGTGTCTTACTCTAATCGTAGTGTACGTCTGTTCGCCAACTCCTCCTAGATAACTTAATCAATCTGAATGAAATTTACAACATACACATCTGTAGAACTTTTGGGAATAATTTTTAAAACACTCAAGTCCTTAAATTATATATATTGTGTTTGGCAGCTGATCTCAAACAGCTACATAACGTATACGTTACGGATACGCTTATACAGATATTTCGTGTACGTTACACGTACGTTGTTGTTTCTGGATTCGATTAAGTATGTCATGCATGTCTTTTAAATATATGTTTGGCAAACAATGACACTATTAGTGCCTGTGGCTGGTTATTGGCTTATTGTCTGATACCATGAATATGTAGCTTGCAAAGAAAAAGAAGACGAAATATAAGCATCAAAAAGAATAACATAATAAAATAACATACAGGTCTGTGTTATAGTACACGAGCGAAGCAAACATGTGCAACAGGCCTGTCAAAAACAGCCCTACAGTCAGTAAAATAGGTTATTGGTTAAACTCCAACAGATAAACTAACGAATATCTGACTTCCTGCGTAACCTTTCTGCTAATTATTCAAAACCCCACAGATGCGTTCTCATTCTGAAGTATGGCAGACACTGTTTAGACTTCAGCCAGAGTGATGCAATCTATAAGGCATCTTGCAAATATGGACAGTGTTTAATATAAATGGTATTCCCTAAAGCTGCAGTTGTGGTCCTCAAGAACAGCGGGGATCAACACTCACAGCTTGGTGCTGACAAGACCAACTGTGAAGCTTACTCTGACTCACTTAGAGCTGACTTGAGTTTGTTCTGTGTAGAAATGACCACCATCTGTCAGTAAATCAAAGTCTTTGTTCCATTTTTAGAGTATATAAAACTTCCTCAAATGCTTTGAGCAAATGGTGAAAGGAGACATATTGGCTTTTTCTTTTATTATCATGTATATACTGTTAAAGTCCTGGACGCTCATAGGAAACATGGCCAAAGTTGCAAATAATAAGACCAATGTGTAACACTGGTGGTGCAATACTAGACCTGTTAGTGCTACTTCTTGCCTTCTTTGCATGTAGTGCGGGCAGTATAGTTACCTTTAACCACAGTACGCGGACAGAAGGGAAATATGGACCAGATCAGACAGGTTCTAGATTCGTAGGAGCCAAGGGTGTATGACAACAGAGGACTTGTACACAGTAGGTGCAGAAAACACAATTGCATTTATTAACAATTATTAAAGTTGTGCACATTTAACAAAAGTAGAGCGCGCTTCTTGAAAACAAAATAAAATAAACCCCACAAATGGTCGACCTAAGGATATATTGTCTTTTGTGTCTTTTTTTTAAAAGTCAATTTCAGTCTTTCAATGTTCAGTAGTCACTCAGTGTGTTTGTAACCAGTCGGGTTACAATCTACCAGTTCATCCGGCTCTTTGGGCTGGGCTCGCCATCCAGTACTGGAAAAGGGATCCTCGATTCTTCTCAGGTCCTCAAAACCAATCCAATCCAAATAAGCAAAGGAAAAAACCTGACCTGGGGACCAGGCCAGAACACAGTAGTTCAACATTTAAGCTATCATGCCTGTAACTTATTATTACTACTGGTTGCTTGTAGTGCTTCTAAATTTTCTTCAAAATATTCTATGTTGTACAACAAATTATTCTCATTTCAAAGGGAAAAAGTGCATAGGAAACACACATTTAAAACAATACAAAATAGCTCAGCAGTGCATTAAAAATACACATTGGCTTGAGACTTATCAAGTTTCAGCTAAGTGCAGGTGAAGGCACTTAATTTCACGTTGCTAATACTTAATTGTGCAGAACTATAATTAGCACCATGAGAAAAGTGAACATGTGCTAACATAACGTCGCACAAAACCATACATTATACATCAATACCACAGTAATGTGACATAAACCTTTAAAGAACATCTCGTATGCAGTGCAGCAGACTCAGTGCTAATTGCTTTAGCCTCAGAAAAGGCACTTTCATTGCAAAATGGCTAACAGAAGTTAGCATCGGAGCTAGCGGCAAGTAGCATGCTATGCTAGCGCACGTGTACTGCCTGGGACTTACCATGCAAAGCAACAAATGCTACACGGGGCTTCACAGTGCTCACGTTGGCTCACGGCCTCTGGAATACAGTATCACTCTTATTATTCTCGCCGAAAAAAGGACTTTCACTATCCAGCTAGCTTCTTCGCCGCACGGGTAAACTGATCTTTCACCGTCTGTGTCTCTGGCGTATCTTACTGGCACACGAAGGCACGCACAGGTGTCTCAGCAGCGCACAGACTGGGGGGAGGGTCAGACCGGCCAATGATTGGTCGCTCAGTGGATCTGACAAACACACTCTACAGGACTGAGTCCTGCCCCCACACCACTTATACATTACATATACATATGTACATATTAATTAAACTTCTGTTTACATGCTTTTTATCAGTATTTATTATAATTAACTTTGTTTTTATCAATATTTATTCCCATCGTGAGAGTATGAATATTTATACTTTTAATCCCGTTCTTAACACTGGGTTACACTATCCCCTCTTAGAATCATGCAAGTCCCTTTGCATGGGATAGCTAAACGGTAATGACAGGGGAACCAGCCTTCATGGGGATGACCACAGAATCTTGTTCTGTCAAGGCACTGGTAAAAGCCAGGCTTAGACCTTGAAACAGGGACTGGGCAATGGAAACGAGAGGATTTCCCAACCGACTATATTGCAGTCGTTCTGGTTGGGTTCTTGTTCTCTCTGAGCGCCTTACAGTCGCTGTGGCTTCACTCTCAGTATTTGGCTGACTTGAGTTTGCTTGATTATCATTTGAGTTGTCTTCTTCCACTGGCCCATCACAGGTAGATCCATCGGGTAAGTTGGCATCACTCTCGCTTTCATTGTCAGTGGTTGAGTGTTCCACCATGGTTTCACTCTCCTCTAGGCTTCCATATCCAAGTGGATTTCCACATTCAGGTAAGTTGTCACATCCGGTTAAATTGTCAGCTCCAATCAAGTTGTCATGTTCATGTAAGTTGTCTCCTCCAGGCAGGTTGTCATGCTCATGTAAGTTGTCTCCTCCAGGCAAATGAGTTTCAGTATGATCGTGATCATTAGGGTGTGTCTTTGGCTGGGGAATCTCATAGACTCGAGTGACCTTTATGGGCTCTTGAAGAGGTTCCTCTCTGAACCAACAGATATCCTCATCTTCCAGTTCTGAATGATCACATTCCTCATGTTGTTTAGGTGATTGCCTTGTTTTTGGTTTGCGTACATGAGTTGGTTGGACAGGTTTCTCTTCAACAGGGGCAAGAAAACCACAAGGGAGCAAGAGATCGCGGTGGACTGTGCGGACTGGGCCCTCTTTTGTTAGGGGTTTTATACTGTAGACGGGCAAGTCACCTGCTTGGTTCACCACAACGTGAATATCAGTCTCCCACTTGTCGGCTAGCTTGTGCTTGCCTCTGAGACGGACTGCACGCACCAAAACTCTGTCACCTGGCTCTAGTTTTGAGGGTTTCACTCGCATATCAAATCTTGTTTTGTTTCTTTCTGCCATTTTGTTAGCATGGTCTGTTGCTAGTTTGTAGGTCTCTTGTAGAGTTGCCTTTAGTTTTGTTATGTACTGAGAATGCGACTTGAAACTTTTGTTGTTAAAGGGCAGCCCAAATGCTAGATCGACTGGCAATCTTGGCTGACGGCCAAACATTAACTCATATGGGGCAAAACCGGTTGTATCATTTTTCGTACAATTGTACGCATGAACGAGTGGTTTGACATAGTTGTGCCACTGAGTTTTGTCCTTTTCCTCAAGAGTACCTAGCATACTTAGTAACGTTCTATTGAAACGTTCTACCGGGTTTCCTCTGGGGTGATAGGGTGTTGTCCGGATTTTACGAATGCCCATGATCTTGCAAAGCTCTTGGATAATGTGGGACTCGAAGTCGGGACCTTGATCGCTATGCAATCGTTCGGGTATCCCGTAGTGGACTATGAAGTTGTCCCAAAGGGCTTTTGCAACGGTCTGAGCTTTCTGATTGCTGGTAGGGATGGCTAATGAATATTTCGTGAAATGATCGGTTAATACAAGCACATCCTTTACATTACTTCGATCAGGCTCAATGGACAGGAAGTCCATGCAGACTAATTCGAGGGGTCTGGTGGATTTGATATTCACAAGTGGAGCTGCTTTTTCTGGAGGAGTTTTACGTCTTACACAGCGGTTGCATGTTTTGATCTTATGTTCTATATATGCTGCCATGCGAGGCCAATAGAACCTTGTTCGGGCAAGATCTAAGGTACGTTCAGTGCCTAAGTGGCCCATGTCACAGTGGAGGCTTTGGAAGACTGAGTCACGGAGCTGTTCAGGTAAGACAAGCTGGTAGGTAACATCTCCTCCATCTTGGCGAGTTCGATACAGGATGTTATTGTGCATCTCCAATCGATTGAGCTCTCGGAGTAGAAGGTTGATGTCAGGAAGTTCAGCTCGCACAGTTGGTGGGACCTTTTCTCCAGTTTCAATTTGTGCAATAACTTCCCTCAGACAAGGGTCTGTTCTTTGTTCGTTTGTGATCTGTTCAAGGGACATATGGGGTATAACAGGAAGACCACCACAGTCATTTTCATTGACAAAGTCACCTGGAATGGCAGCTGCAGAAATGGCTAGCGAGTGAACCAAAGGGATGGTGTCATTGTGAGAGCTGCATACAAGGTGTTTCTCACAAATGGCAGACACTACTTCAGGACTTAAACTGCTGTCAGGTAGGGACAGGTGAGTCTGTGTGAACTGCTGTATGCGGTCGAGCTCTTTTTGGGACACTGCGTCGTTAAGCAACTCGCCATGTGGCCGTCTAGAAAGGCCATCTGCATCTGAGTTAAGCTTGCCTGCTCTGTACTGGAGCTTAAAGCTAAACGTTGACAGGGCAGCTAGCCATCTGTAACTCATGGCATCCATCTTAGCAGTAGTTAATATGTACGTCAGAGGATTATTGTCTGTTACGACAGTAAACTGATTTCCATATAAGTAATCTGCAAACTTTTCCGTTACTGCCCACTTCAAGGCTAAGAACTCTAACTTATGGGCGGGATAACGAGATTCACTCCTAGACAACCCACGGCTTGCATAAGCTATCACCCTGGTCTGGCCATTCTGCTCTTGATAGAGCGCGGCGCCAAGCCCTGTAGTGCTGGCGTCGGTATGGAGCGTATATGGCAGTTTAGGGTCGGCAAAACCCAATACAGGCGCAGTACTGAGCTTTTCAATGATGGTTTTGAAAGCAAGATCACAAGAGGGAGTCCATCGCTCGCCGAAAGGTGTCTTGGGGTCATGGTACTGGACAGACTTAGCTTTAGGCTTTGTGCTTTTGCGCAAAGGAGGGTAGCCTGATGTTAAGTCAGTGAGGGGCTTAACGATACTCGAAAAGTTCTTAATGAACCGCCTGTAGTACCCTGAAAAGCCTAAGAATGAGCGGAGCTGTTTAAGATCACGGGGCACAGGCCAGGTACTTAAGGCTTCCACCTTTTCAGGGTCAGTCTCCACTCCCTTGCTGGACACAATATGCCCAAGATATCTGACAGAAGTTTGGAAAAATTTGCATTTTTCGGGTGAGAGTTTGAGCCCATATTCTTTCAGGCGATCAAGAACTTTCATTAAGCGAGCCTCATGTTCTTCAAGTGTCTTGGAGAATACAATGATGTCATCGAGAAACACGATCACTTCGCGCAGGTTCATGTCGCCCATACATTT
Organism: Aulonocara stuartgranti; assembly: GCF_965226115.1. Lineage (NCBI taxonomy): Eukaryota > Metazoa > Chordata > Actinopteri > Cichliformes > Cichlidae > Aulonocara > Aulonocara stuartgranti. The sequence goes on from NC_138941.1 coordinate 34,447,795, forward strand.
CTCCATGAGCCGCTGGAATGTGCTGGGGGCGTTTGTAATGCCTTGGGGCATTCTATTAAATTCCCAAAAGCCGATGGGACATACGAACGCCGTCTTTGGTTTGTCCAGCTCCTCCATCTCAATTTGGTAGTACCCAGATTTTAAATCCAGGACAGAGAACCATTGTGACCCGATCAAGGTGGAAAACGTTTCCTCCAAATTGGGGAGAGCGTAAGCATCTTTTATAGTCTGCGCGTTAAGCTTTCTATAGTCGATACAGAGGCGGACTTCACCATTTTTCTTCCGCACGACTACAATGGGTGAAGAGAAAGGGGAGGTAGATTCCCTGATCACGCCAGCTTCTTGCAGTTCTTTGAGGTGCTTACGGACTGCTTCCAGGTCGTTCGGATGTATGGGACGCGCTCTATGCTTGAACGGTGTTTCATCTGACAATCTGATTGTGTGTTTCACTTGATCCGTCTTTCCAAAGTCAAGATCATTCTGTGCAAACACTTCGGGCATTTGGCTTAGCTTTTCGGTTATGCGTTCCTTCCATTCAGCGCTAATAGGGGAAGAGTCAAAGTTATATGTTACATTTGACTTCTGCTCAGTTCGGGATCTTGGAGTTCTCACTGAGTGTTCGTGAGATAGAACTCTTTGATATGCACTGACTTCTCCGATGACACAATTTAGAGGGATTGTCACATCATGTTCGGATTCATTGGTGAGTATAACTGGTACAAGGTAAGGTGCTCGTTCAGGTAGGTCTATGAGACAAGGTTTCACAAGGATGTCACCAGGTAAGGCTGACATTCGTGGATACTCTAACAAGACAGACTTTTCACCGTTACCGGCTGACACAGCTACAGCACCATCTAGAACAACAGTTTGGCCTGCTGGAATCAACTGTGGCTCTTTGTTGTGCATCGTCACTAAACCAAGACTACTGTCTTTGGACTGTTTGTGTCGTGACTCAAGAACTTTTAGAACTGCCCTATAGCCATATGGCAGGTTCAGCTGCAGTTCATGGCATGTGTTAGAGTACAGCTCATAAAGTACATCTAATGTGTTTGTCCCAATTAGCACTAAGGACTGAGAAGCTGTGCGCACATCGGGGACAACTAAGGCAAGTGTCGGCACTTCAGCTTCAATGCCAAGGAAGTCCTTTGGGAAAGTGACATGCAGTTCAATGTAGCCTAAGTAAGGCACAGACTGACCGTTGGCACCCTCAACTTCTAAAAGTTCAAACAATGGCTTAATCTCATGAGAGGACAAATGCTGACGATAGTAGGACTCGGGGACTGTAGTCACCTGGGAACCAGTATCTAGCAAACAACTCACTGTGTGACCATTAACTTTCACTTGTGCAGTACTCTTCGTACCAATTAGACCTTTAGGAAAGTCGAAGGAATCTGATCTTGTGTGTGACTTTAGGCTGGCACGCTTTTTAGGTGAAGCTTTTTGTTTAACCTGGGTGGGACGGGTTAACAAAGCATCAGCCTCCATTTGTCCCGCAACGGAGGCAGAATTTAGTTTAAAGAAAGCTGGTCATTCTGCCTGTCCCATATCTGCCTTCTCACTCTTAATTCCTTTCGTTTTGCAACTACAAGGGCAGGATTGGGCTCTGACTCACAAGTGGCTACTATATGTCCATCTTCCCCACAGCGGAAGCAATACCAGGGCTTGGGCCTAGTACTGCGGCGGCTGGGTGGAGGTGAGTCTTCAGGTTTGGCATGGTCAGGTTTTTTATTTTCAGGTTTCCTTGTTCGAACTGTCTTCAGTGTTGCTTGTTTCTTTGGCTTCACAACGGCAGCTAATTGGCTTTTTAGATCGGCAACTTGTTTTTTTAGCTCTTCTAGACTATCTGACTGTGCTTGGCGAACATCTGCATTTGTTTCAGTGACCGTCTGTTCATGAGACACTGCTTTTGGTTTCGTGGCGCTAAAGTGTTTCTTCATTCGCGTGTTTTTAACTTCTTGTCGGTTTTCTGCAGTACGCAGGAGAAGCAATAGCTCTGCATAAGTGGGCGGCTCCTTATGCTTTAGCTCCAATTGCAACTCCGTTAGCAAGTTATCATCCCAGCAGCCTCTGTAAAACTGTTTAAGAAGCTGCTTATTTACTTCATGTGGTTCAAGCCCACCTCTGCGCACGGTGTGATTGACTGCCACCTGCAAACGAAGCAGATAAGCAGAGGGCTTTTCACCATGATCTTGGAGGGTGTTCATGAAGCGTACAAACAGTTCCTCACCATCTTCGACGGTGCCAAAAGCTGAATCCAGAAGTTTAAGATAGTCTGCAGGAGTGGCTTCTGGCCCAAGAGGGCGGATGACATCAGAAGCGGGAGCAAGGAGACTTTCAAGAATCTTACGAGTTTTTCCCAACTCGGACAAAGAAGCATCTTCCATCAACAAGTCAACATGAGAACGCCATGTTTCATAGTCAGCTTCGCTGTAAGGTCTGGGCATCTTGCCAGAGAAAGCTCTGAGTCTTAATGTAGAGTGAGCATGTGATGTCTTTTCAACACTCTTGACAACATGCTCGACTACTACTTTCTGAACCTCTGGTGGGTTGAGGTCAGTTGGACTCAACATTTGAGGTGTCAAGTTTGGTCTCATGGGGCGTTGGAATGTGCCCTGAATGGGTTCAGGAGGGTGAGGCAGTTCAGTTAAGACTGAAGGTGAGGCTCCAAGTTGTGTGGATCCTACCACAGGGCAAGTCTGATCAGCAGCATCATTTTCAGGGTTTCTCTCAGCTGTCTCAGCAGCTTCAATGGTGTTCCCTATTGTGGATAGGGCCTCCCGCAACACTTCTTCGAAATCCTTCCCACTTAACTTGGCTAAACCCTTCAGGTTGCTAATGTAAGCCTCAGTAACACTGCCCCCTACGGTCTTAGTATAGACGTCAGTTAAGGCTCGAATGCGGTAACTGACATCTGGATTGTCAGTGGACTGTAAGAGGTAAGGCAGCTTAGGTGCTAATATTTCAACGGCTGCACCGGACTCGAACTCTACAATCTGGCTTTTGTGGAATGCAGAAGAGTCATCATCGACAGCGAGTACTCTACGAATAGTACCATGTTGCTCCAGAAACTCAAATACCTCTTTGTCTTTCTCTCTATCTGTAACACCGCTAACAATAATGGCATTTGGTACTTTAACGGCATACTTCTCGACAAAATCCATTTTCACAGTATGTGAGCATTTGATCAAAGGTCAAAGAGGATTCCAATGTTGTCACACAACACTCTAGGCTCCTGGCTGGCTCGCCACTTTTACTTATGTAACACTGGTGGTGCAATACTAGACCTGTTAGTGCTACTTCTTGCCTTCTTTGCATGTAGTGCGGGCAGTATAGTTACCTTTAACCACAGTACGCGGACAGAAGGGAAATATGGACCAGATCAGACAGGTTCTAGATTCGTAGGAGCCAAGGGTGTATGACAACAGAGGACTTGTACACCGTAGGTGCAGAAAACACAATTGCATTTATTAACAATTATTAAAGTTGTGCACATTTAACAAAAGTAGAGCGCGCTTCTTGAAAACAAAATAAAATAAACCCCACAAATGGTCGACCTAAGGATATATTGTCTTTTGTGTCTTTTTTTTAAAAGTCAATTTCAGTCTTTCAATGTTCAGTAGTCACTCAGTGTGTTTGTAACCAGTCGGGTTACAATCTACCAGTTCATCCGGCTCTTTGGGCTGGGCTCGCCATCCAGTACTGGAAAAGGGATCCTCGATTCTTCTCAGGTCCTCAAAACCAATCCAATCCAAATAAGCAAAGGAAAAAACCTGACCTGGGGACCAGGCCAGAACACAGTAGTTCAACATTTAAGCTATCATGCCTGTAACTTATTATTACTACTGGTTGCTTGTAGTGCTTCTAAATTTTCTTCAAAATATTCTATGTTGTACAACAAATTATTCTCATTTCAAAGGGAAAAAGTGCATAGGAAACACACATTTAAAACAATACAAAATAGCTCAGCAGTGCATTAAAAATACACATTGGCTTGAGACTTATCAAGTTTCAGCTAAGTGCAGGTGAAGGCACTTAATTTCACGTTGCTAATACTTAATTGTGCAGAACTATAATTAGCACCATGAGAAAAGTGAACATGTGCTAACATAACGTCGCACAAAACCATACATTATACATCAATACCACAGTAATGTGACATAAACCTTTAAAGAACATCTCGTATGCAGTGCAGCAGACTCAGTGCTAATTGCTTTAGCCTCAGAAAAGGCACTTTCATTGCAAAATGGCTAACAGAAGTTAGCATCGGAGCTAGCGGCAAGTAGCATGCTATGCTAGCGCACGTGTACTGCCTGGGACTTACCATGCAAAGCAACAAATGCTACACGGGGCTTCACAGTGCTCACGTTGGCTCACGGCCTCTGGAATACAGTATCACTCTTATTATTCTCGCCGAAAAAAGGACTTTCACTATCCAGCTAGCTTCTTCGCCGCACGGGTAAACTGATCTTTCACCGTCTGTGTCTCTGGCGTATCTTACTGGCACACGAAGGCACGCACAGGTGTCTCAGCAGCGCACAGACTGGGGGGAGGGTCAGACCGGCCAATGATTGGTCGCTCAGTGGATCTGACAAACACACTCTACAGGACTGAGTCCTGCCCCCACACCACTTATACATTACATATACATATGTACATATTAATTAAACTTCTGTTTACATGCTTTTTATCAGTATTTATTATAATTAACTTTGTTTTTATCAATATTTATTCCCATCGTGAGAGTATGAATATTTATACTTTTAATCCCGTTCTTAACACTGGGTTACAAATGTCAGGAACCTGTGAAGCAAAAACTTCTCTAAATGATCTGTCTTAGATAGTTTTCCCTACTTTTGGAACTAAAATGTCAAAGGGAGGCGATACCCATGAAATGGTCATCACAAACACAGCGTTCCCTCCTATTTGTTTTTCAAACCTTCTGTTTGAAAAATTGGAATGGGCTTTAATAAAAGGTGAAAGAGTAGTAGAGTCCAAGAATAAAAATATAGACCTAGAAACGAGCACAGGGACACTTCCTAAAAAAAATAAATCTTGATGTACAGTACTGTGCAAAAGTCTAAATTCTTTATACTTTGCTTCCAAGACCTGAGCAATAGTTCTGCAGGCCTTTCAAAGTTTCCCTTTGAACATTAGCTCATTTCAGTGCAGTCCTTTTAACTGCAATGGTCTCAGAGGAACGGTGGCTGTCAAGAAGCTTAAGGAAGGGAAGGAAGGGAAACGGTGGGGGGGGAAAAAGCTAAGGTATGCCAAATTACTGAAAATCAATGGCAACAGGTCTTATGGACTGCAGAATTCATTGGACATTTTTTGGAAAGTTTTGCATTTTGGAATCATGTCAAAATTAGAATTGAGTTATGAACGCAGAAAAATATTGTCAGATTTTTGATGTTTCATCTGGAGTGTGACTGATCGGCAGTGGCTTGGTTTTCCAGTATGACGACGATTCCAAACACACTGCCAGTGCAGTAAAAGCATACCTGGATAGAAAAACATACAGTCAATGGAAAGATACTAGAGAAACTAGGTGATCAGAGTTTATTTTCTTTCCTGAAGTTTGATTAAATTTCCTGCATGCATAAAATGCTGATGAATGATAGTTTTATGTTGTGGCTGTTAAAACTGCGGACTGTTGTAACAAGTGTAGGCGGCTGACTAAGGGGAAAAAACGTTGACTAATCTTTCTAATCTCTCAATTTAACTTGAAGAAGTGGTTTTAGTAACACAGTCACCTTAATCTGATTAAAAACTAATTGGCATACTCGTGAATGGTCTCATGCTATTTTCCTCTTGTGGTACTCGGCACTCTTTTTATCCCACTATGGCCTGTGTACCACCTGCCTCTCCTGCTGGCACCAGTTAAGTCGTGGTGACCGCCGAGCCCTGTTGTTAGCATTCACGTAGCGTCTGAAGATGAGCCACGCTGCTGCAGGCTTAGTCTGTGTGCCAGGCTTGCGTCCATCGCTGGTAAAAGTGCAGCCATGTCACTGGCTCGCTTGCGCTGTCAACACACATTTAGCCAGCTCAGCCCTCCTCCACCCGCCTCACCAACCACTAAGAAGAGCCCCATTGTTATTCAGCTATCAAACCCAAACTCTACCTGCTTCAGTTTAGCCCACTTATAAAGCCATATAAAAGAGCTACTTTGGTAAGGTGTTTGGTACCATTACAGTCTTTTAAGCGAGAGCTAATAGCACTCTGTATGTGAGTGCTAGCGCGTCACTGAGCTCGCGAGCGCTGTAATGCATCTTGAAATGAAGGTTGTCTCGCACCATCCTGTGACAGGGTGAAATGAATGGGTCTCTTTCATTAGCTATTCCCCCCCTTTTGTGCTTTGAACACTGCGGATGTGCAGAATCCATAGCCTCTGGATAAACATGTCACTTATAGGTGGTGCTGTGCTGAAAGCTAGATGGAGGCTAATGATACTGTAATTGAAACATGGTACCGAGCTTTAATTTAGCACAATTTGACACCATTTGCATAGTGTGTGCACACACGCCGCTGTGATTTTTTTTTTTTTTGCAATCATCGCCATTCCCCCATGGGACACTTTCACAGGCGATTCTCTGCAGCTGAGGTATCTGTTGAATCTGCCCTCTTTCAAACACGTGTATACATCTAGTGCCACTTCCCTGTGTGAAATCGCTGGAGAGGCTGGCCACTTGTGCTATCAAACAAGACTGACCCTTTTCTCATCAGAGCCCCAGTGTCTCTGTCTCTCTGTCTCTCTCTCCACCCTTTTTTTTTGTGTGTTCCCCTTTTCTTTTCCCGAAGGCGGTGTGGCCTTCACGGCAAGTAATTACAGGCTATATCAAAGCTATATATCACCTTATATCTCAGTAGACCTCAGCAGCCACCTTAAGGGACAGCTGATAGCATTGTGGCAGGCTTGTGTACGACCCCTGAAGGAGAAAAGCAGGTCAGGATGGAGCAACTCCCCCCCCTTTCAACACATACACATCTAAACACCTACATGTTCTGATCTGTTTTTGGTCTTTTTTCTTCCATATGCACTTTATTTCTTTTCTGTAGCCTCCCTGGGATCCTTCGCACCGCTGCGCCGTCACACTTGTCATTTTACAGAACAAAAAATAGAAGAACAAAATGTATTTTTGACATGGAGCGTGTTGTGTTTGGTGCAGATGACACTAACGATGAAGGTTAATGGATGTCACAGCGTGATAAGTCCCGCGAGGAACAGCAAAACTAAATTAACACAACCTGTGATTTCACCCCGCCGGCCGCATGACAGCTGACATTTGACAAACTTCATGTTAATGACGTGCACGAGGAAAACAAACAATCCCAGCGCACTTGGATGGGAATGCGTGAGACAAATGACGGATGGAACCTCGTGCTGACCGAGGGACAAGTGTGATTAAGGGATAAGGAGCGAAAAGCAGATGGGAGGATCCTCTCGCCTTTGACGATGATCTTCCCCATACGTAGCAGTTCTCATTATCCTTCTCCTGTGACCTTATTTCAGCGTTGGAGGATTTGAATGAGATATTTGTTTGAGAAGGAGAGTGGGATTAACTGAAGAATCGGCTTCCGGAGGATATTAGGGACGTATGATTTATTGGAAGAAAACACGTAGTCTTTGGCAAATGGGCCGTGCGTGGGACTCAAAGTGCAAACGCTGAGAAGAAACACGCTGACGCCTTTTTTTCCTTCATAAGGCTTTAAAGTAACAGTTCCTGTTAACTGATTTAGCTCAACGTCAGATTAAAGAACCAGTATTCTTCACTGACCAAACGAGGATTAGTTATTCAGGCTAACTGGTTGTGATATTTACAAAACACAGACCTAGCACCTGTAATTCCTAATAGCTTAAAAAACAAGCACATCTGTGCTGATATCCCCTCAGCAAAGAGGGTGGCGACTGCAGTATCTGCCTTATAACCCTTGGCATTGTTTTTGATTTTATCCTTATGTGCTTCAAATCTTTGATCATCACAGCTGTTTGTCAAAAAGGAAATAATTAGAAACCGAGTGTTGTGCAAAAGTATTGAGCCAGCCCTCAGGAGCTGGGCTTGTTGTAATTTTTTAAACTGGTCTTAAGCAGAGTTCTCCAGGCTTTCTGAAGATCTTTCAACGTTTTTCTTTGAACATTGGCTGCTATTAACTTGAAAACTTGGCTTGTCCATGGTGTGGAGCCGCTTGCTGAAGATTGCTGAAAAAACTGAAGAGACGTACCTGTAGCAGATGAACAGTGGAAATAATGTCTTTACGAAATGGGAAAAAAAACAATCCAGCAAAGAGCTAACACAGGACCTGCGAGATGCATCTGGCCTTTCGGTTGATCCGTCTCCTGTTCGTCGAAGCCTCAACAGAAATGGTCTCAGTGAAAAGGGTGGCTGTCAACAAGCCAAATACCTGAAGTATGCCAATTTACACAAAGACTGGACTTTAAATTAGTGGCAACCAGTCTTATGGAGCAATTGAGGTCAGGAGAGAGGTAGGAAAAGTGAGTGACTACAGTCATTTGAAAAACATGGGTGAAGCTGTGTCATGGTTTGGGGTTGGATTTCAGCCAGTGGGACTGGGGATCCATTTTAAAACTGATGGCATTATGAACACAGAAAAGTACCATCTGATTTTGAGCCACAGTCCAGTACAATCTGGGAGGTGTCTGATTGGCTGTGGCTTTATTTTTCAGTATGACAATGATCCTAAACACACTGCCAATGCAGTAAAAGTGTACCTGGATAGAAAAACATACAATGAAATACTCGCCAGAGCCTGAACCTCAACATTACTGAAGCAGTGTGGGATCATCGCGATAGAGAACAGAACAAAGGACAGCCAGCATTGGAAAAAAGAGCTTTGAATATCCTTCAAGAAGTCTGGAGAAATATTACTTTAAGAAATGACAAGAAAGCTCGACTAATAGGTTTCATTCTCTGGTAAAGAATCAAGGTCGTCAAACTAAATATTGACTTTGAAGCTTGTTACAATGGTCCAAATTCTGTTTCTCCTCATATACTGTATTTCCATGTATGTTTGCATGTATTTTAATAAGTCTAGGTAACTAATTTCCATTATCGTAACAAAATAAATCAAAGTAAGGGTTAATACATGACTTTTGTACTGTACTGTATGTCAACAGGTCACGTTTTCTGGCTGTCTACATCTATTTACAGTAAATGTCTCCTTATACTTACATCCCTGAAAGTACAAAAAACAAAAGTAGGAAAAAACCCAGCATGATGTCAGTATTAAATTTCACCCAGTCCATGCTGTTTATGTACAGCTCTCCCTGTGAAACAGCTTTACAGTGTCTTCCATAACTCTCGATGTGATGATCATGATCTGAGCCTGGACCGAGCCTAACATTTTTATCAGAAAACCCTGCATGACAAACTGCAGATGTAAGCTTTCAGAATGAGCTGACGAAAGATTAAATCAAGTTGCATTATAAGAAATGTAAGATTGGGTGATTTTGGCCCCCGGCCAAAAACTAGAGAGTGAAGATATCTCTGATCAAAGTGCAACGCTCAAAGAAAGCAGAAAAGCAAGCAAAATTACACGGCACAAGTAGCTTTAAGTATTTATGAAGCTTTAATATAACAGACAGCTGCTGCTGGCATCGAGAGCGATTATAATGCCGAGCAGATGTGAGCGTAATGCAGTCATTGTTCAGGCACGACTTTAAAGCCGTACCACAAGTGGCCCGTGTTGTTTAAAATCAGGGTTTGCATAAACATTTAACTCCCGAAACAAAGAGCTGTCAGATGACTTAATACATTTACATTTGCATTAATGTCAGAATATCACCCAGGTGTTCCTCGCTTGCTAAGTTCAATCAGGCAGATTCAATAAGAAAGAAGCACTCTAGCACTTTGTTATATGTATATACATATATAGATCCACTACCTTTATTGATCTGATTCCCAACGGGCTAAGAAATAGGTTTATATATATTTTATTAGATTGCATCGAGGCAATATTTGGCATTGTTCCTTCTCAACTACAAGTGTTCTCCGCCAGCTTTTCTCTGTTTATGCAGGAGTCATTGGTTTGTCTTGCTTACTCTTGGTTGGAGGCTGTTTTTTCCATGATACAATTATGTGTTGAGCACCTGACAATTACAGAACAAAAACATGACCGATGAGCACAGCGGGAGACAACTGCCTGTTGTAATAGCGTGAACAAATAGAGAATGGTGGGAGGTGTTTTTTTCTTTCTTTGCAGCCGGCGTTAATATGCAAAAAGGGTATTAATAAAAGCTCTGACAGAAAGGGAAGATAAAGATTCCATTTTACTGTAAACCAAACATGCGACGCAGTAAACGCATTCAGAACTTCTTTGGATTACTGCAGGAATTCAAACCGCCTTTCCATCTGTGCTTGTTTGCCGCCTGCCCCGGCGTAACCCTCTTTTCATGGAGAGTTTTTAAATCAAAGAGCTTTATTTCTTCCACTTTCTATTCTTTTCCCGCATTGGATGACATCACCTGACATTCATTATCCTGTCTCATTTTTCAGCCTTCCTGCCTCCGAACCCCACTCCAATCGTCTTTGATAAGAACCTGCCGCATTCAATTTTGGCCAATTAGTTGCAATAAATTTCAAGCTGGCGGCCTTTTGAGTAAGCCCGGGTCTCCCAGACGTGGCGATACAAGACTCTGTGGTGATTAGATGGAAAAGGAAGCCTGCGTGGGGGGAAAAAAAATGTTTAAGAGTATCTCCCTACACGGAGAAAATTGGTAACTCTCAGGAGATGGAGATAAAAGAGCGGATTGACACGACCAAGCCAGTGGTTTGAATCTACCGTAACCGTGTCCGCTTTTGGATTCCAAGATGAATACCCCATAGACTTTATGCCCCTACAAGCTTTGCCAGGAGAATCCAGAACTTTGGAAGTTTTCAGCAATGTTTTTCTTTTTTTATTATTCTTTGCCCCACAGGAAGCCTGGAAGCGGGAGCTGGGTTCTATCAGATTAATAGCTGTCACAGTGGTGCCTCACTAAACATGGGGTTTTATAATGTGTTAAAAAAAGTGGAAGTGGGAGGCTTTGGTCCATTTGTCATGAGGGGAGTGAGTTTCATTTGGACGAGTCCAAACAGTAAAGAAAGGGCTAATTCAGGCAGGAGCAGGTGCTTAGTCAGAGTGGAGGGAGCCGACTCGGCTTTTTCCTTCCCCCTATCTGATGTTTGCTCCTCGCTGCGCTCCACCATTTTTTTTATCACTTTTTTTTCTCTTTTTGGTATTCCTTTTTTTTTAATTGGCAGTTGGGAGTAGCCAACACATTTGATGTCTACAGCTCCATCTCTTCGTTTTGCCCTAAAGAGCTGGATCCGTTTATTTTTCCTCCAACATAGTGAGGGCATGCAACTTTAACTGACCTTTAATAACTTTGCTGGGTATTCTTCATCTCTCTCCCCCAAGATAAAAACAACATCCTTTGATGCTGAATTTGAGAGCTTCTTGGAGCTCTTTCATCCCATCAGTTTATCATTTTTGCAATTTAAAAACTTTGATATGATGACAGTTTTTTAGATTAGTGTGTCCAAATCTTAAAATATGATTTGTGTAAAACTACTAAAATGGATAACATTGATTATCCTATTACAATGCAGAGATTTGCTGGAAAACCTTGGGCCCTGGGTTTCCTATGAACGTTACTTACCCACCTAAACATTGCTGCACACTCTGCCTACCCCCAATGCACAATGGCACCACTCAACAGCACTGGCCTCCCCCCTGGTAAAATAATGGATGGGATGCAGTCCAAAACGTTTACTCACCTCTGAATTCTCCAGATCCCATTCTTTAGAAAGTGCCAGAACAAGCCCGAGCCATGCAGGCCCCAACCCGCAACCCACTGGACCCAAAGGATTGACTCCAGTTACACATGAAACTTAATGGTATTAAATCAGTAAATGATGGTGGAGGAGAAAATTTTAAAGAAGATGGTTTAGGATGAAGTACTTTGTAACCTAGCAACAGTAAGGGCTGAAAATGAGGTCATGGGTGCTTCCGGGAGGAAAAAAAAAGCAATCCAAAAATGCCGCCCATGCACACGGACCGTTATTTTGCGAGCATTACAAATGATTGGTTTTTTAGAGCTGGGGACATCCTAAGGAACTCAGTATAACACTAAGCCACTTTAAAAGATCTTTTTCTCCCGTCTCTGTGAACTGTTTTCCCAGCAGTCCTGCCTCTATATCCAAATCCAAAAACCCTGGGTTATGAGGGGCAACAGCTGCGTGAGTCATCGCCATCCTTTCAACTAGTCTGATGAAGAGAAAAAAAAGAAAAAATAGCATTGCGCTTCTAATTATCCCCCTTCGCTTCCACCCCCCAAAAAATGAATTGCAGTATAATTTTATACAGCAGTGTTGTAATTGTAATAGTTTTGATTAAATTTGATAGGGGCGAGCAGACAGTTTATCATTTAAGAACAAAAATAAACAACTCAGCTCTGTGTAGTCATGTAAACAGGATTATTGCGGGAAATTGTCAGTTTATGCAATCATATAAACAGCCTAAACAAACTGAGTCTGTTGGCAGTGGCGATGATACTGGTGCATATAAAAGTAAGCGTATCTAATTGAATCCAGCCTTATTAATCACTTAAGTGAAACAAAAGCGAACCTCGATGTGATGCGGGACATAATTCATTTATATTTTACCACAGAGTCGGGAGGCTCGTTACCTGCCCTCAGCCTCGCGCGCTCGCACGCTGTCGTGAACTTCCAGGGCAACAACTTCGTTTTCACACACTGTGTTTGTGACAGAGCTGTTTAAAATGTGATGGTCGTGATTAATCACTACATTCTTTTATTTTTTTTTTATATTCCACTTCATCTGTGCCTTTGGTAAATTAATCAGAATAACAGCTGCATTAAGAAACACCCTAGAGCTGTTCGTCGTGATTATGTTGTGATACGTCCTTTCAGGCCAGCTCTCGGTGTTGGTTAAACCGATTCTCCTCACCAAAACTTTGAGTCGACTGAGCTTTTGGTGAACAGGTGTTTATCACTGGTGCAGGGCTTTCATAAATGTAAATGTCACTGACATTTAGATGTAAACTCCCCAACCTTTTTGAGTTCAGTATAATCACATTAATCGCGCATCTCTGTCTATCTTCTTGCTTTTCCATGCAGTGACCTTCAGTGTTCATCGAAAAAACTTTGATAAATGATATTTCTCTCTTTGATTAGGTTTGATTTTTTTTGGTTGCTTTTGATGGCTTTTGCTGTGCTTTCAAGAATTACCTTCACTTTGGTCATGAGAGGTCACAGCTTTCTCTTTTTCCTCTAATGTAGTACAAATCTGCCAGCTTTTGTCATGCACATTTAAAGAGTGAACTTAAACATTTACACGCTTGTCCTTGGAAACTGTTTGAGGAAAATCAGGCTGGGTTATATTCCTTTTCACATGTGGCACACAGGAAGAAACGGTCCTCTTCAGAAGGGTGAAAATAGCTTGGTGAAGGAGCTGCGTGCAGGAGTCGGTTAATGCTCCTGGCTATTAGCTGAGCTATTCTCACATAGGTGCAATCTGACGTCCCGTGTACTTTGTACCGACTGTGCTGGAGAATTGCGTTCTCACATGTACCTCTCTCAGGTAAGCTTCATAGAAGTTCAGGATTGCGCCGCATGTGTGAAAATAGCTTATGTGGATGTTTGTCACTTGGCGTAATCGCCATTTGACATTGCTGAAAGGTCAGCCATCTTTGTGAGTTTAGGTCGTACTGAGGACGGCTCAAACTGCTCGGCTGAGAAGTCTTCAGGTCGCTGCTCAGCACGGCATTACAAGATACTCTTCCCGCCCTAATCCTACTATCTCACTACCTCTCAGCCCGTTTCCCTGTCCTCTCAATTACTCTTTGATTTTAAGTCCCTTTTTGACTCCATAGAACTTCTCTTCGTCTTAAGCTTCTTTTTTAAAAAACTACCTCAGTGATTCTTTTTCTTTGTGTCTGTCACGTAATTTTTCTTTGGGAGGAGGGCATGAATGAGCATCCGCAATCAAAATTCTGCGGCGCTGTACAAGGGCGTGGGGAGCAGGATCTACATTCATGACACACGCCCTCTAACCTTGGCAAGACAAGTTCAAGGGAGCAAAACGGGGTGAGGTTTCACCTTGTTTGCTTTGTAATTCTCTAATGGCGGCACACAGTAAGCACCTTCAGGATGAATCTGCTTTATTAGCCTGGTCCCATCCACTCTTAGTTAGTGCTCTCATCTGGTTACCCCAATTCCAATTTGCCGAAAAGATATGTCTAGAATTGTGCTCAAAGGTGCTATTTATAATCCGAATCTGCAAAGTCTACCAGAAAATCTCTCCGGTGGATGAAGATGTTTTATCAGAAAGTTGTACTGTAGTGGTCCAGTGGTTACAGCTGTCACCTCTTGGTAAGAGGGTTTGAACTTTCTGCTCGTGCAGGGTCTTCCTGTCTACTTTGTGCGTTCTCCCACAGTTCAGTGACATATGAGAGAAATAGTATTTTGCTTTCTCTGTGGAAACCTCTCGCCTGATGATAACAAGCATGGGCCCTGTGACTCTAAGCTGTGCAATCAGTGGCATAGCTGTGACATATTAATCACAAACAATGAGCCAATGCTGAGTCTAAAGATTCAGAATTTTCTCTTTATTTTACTGTTTTTTTTAGAAGACTGATCATTTTGCACAAGTTAAACTAAAAACTCAAGAGCTGCTGGAAAATAAAACAGCAAATATATTCTTGAACACAGTTTGTGTGCAGACCCAGGTGATCGTTGCGTGTAAGTTTGATTCAGTTCTGATCAATACTGTAGGATAATTAGCCATTCTTAGGTCAAGCTCATCAATTAATAGAGAATAAAGGAAAATGTCATTACTGAAAGTCTCTTTACCTGTTTAATGATGTTTTATGATGAAATTTCCTGGCCTACTGCATCTACCCTCCATGGATGCTACACTGATTTGCTGCACCAGGCTTTATAGCTTTCCTGGCTGAACATCTGCACTGTTTGTAATGTTGGATGCTTAGCACATGGACAGTATTGAGCATTAACAGCTTTGGTCTTTTTCAGTCTAGAAGAAGCATAGCCAGGTCAGAATTGTACTCAGCATCATCATTTATTTATTGTCCAAGCACTTTATCCAGTGGTGAAAAGCTACTCTTAGATACTCTTGTTTTACTGTTTTACCAACCAAGCACAATGCCTTAGAAGTTTCGTTTTCCAAATGCCTTTTAGAAAGATATTCACAGGAATACCTGCCGTTCCACATCTGCCTTTCCGCACAGTCTTGAAGCCCGCTCCGTAAAAGTAGCTCGATTCAATATAATCTCAACATTTCTTGGTATCTTGGTCTCTGGTATGTTTTATGAATTATCCAGCCGGTCACGAGAACATATGATACATCTGGAAATGAAAGAAGCACTTTAAAGATTTTCATATCCCATTTCCTCTTTATATTAAAAGATCTCAAGCTCAATTTTGCCCGATGGGGTAAATGTTTTTGCTTTGAATCATCACAACCATCAAATACTAATCGGTATAAAATAGTTCAATTATCACTGTGTTTGATCTGTGGTTGCCAGATCCATGTGCACGTTTAAAAAAACACAAGGAAAACATAGTGTATCAATCTTGAAGCTGGAAAACTGATGACACTCTCTGGTGATTAATGTTTCATAGCACAGTTGCGTAATTCCCTTTGATCTATTCCAGTGTGCTGAATATTCATAGAGTTTGTACCACTTGGACTCTACGCATTTCCAGTACCGCGCATAGAAAACCTCAGCAGGAGATTCCTGTCTTGGGGGACTGCGTATAACTTATTTATATTTCTAACAATAGATGAATCTCATTTGACATTCCTCCTCCCTTAGGTGAGCAACATGATTAAGATTATTCTGATAATCACTAGTAATAATAGTATTTTACCATCAGATTAATTAGTCATTAACCATCACAGATAACATTGTCTGCGTAATGGCTTTCTGTGATGTTTCTGACCTTCCACTTGCTCTTTTTTGGGAATCTTTGTGCCTTTATGATGCTTAGACTACCATACAAAACTTTTTTCAGGTCTTATCTCAAGTCTCTACTCAAGTGTTAAATCAGGGGTGGGGAACTCCAGGCCTCAAGGGCCGGTGTCCTGCAGGTTTTAGATCTCACCCTGGGTCAACACACCTCAAATGATTAGTGCATTACCAGGCTTCTGGAGAACTTCAAGGCATGTTGAGGACTTAATTTAGTCATTTAAATCAGCTGTGTTGGATCAAGGATAATTTTTAAAAGCTGCAGGACACCGGCCCTTGAGGCCTGGAGTTGGACTTCCCTGATCTATGGTCTGTGGCCTATCATGTTTTATAAACTGTATGTAAAAGATGGAAGTGCTTTAAATCTGCATTCTTTCTAATGACCAGCAGGGGGCAAATCCTTTTTTAAAAAGGTCAGATTGTTACACTTAAAATAACTTTATTGTTCGTCGAAATTAGTCTAAGATTCACCAAGTCATAAATCACAGACATCACACAGACATTATTATTTAGCATGCTAATTGCACTTTTACTAGCAAAGCATCCTGCAATGTCGTCCTGAGGACATTACATCAGAATAAAGAGGGTGTTCTCGGTCAGCAACAGTAGACCGGGCTTATCTTCCCATATGGAAAAGAAATAGTAAAAACTTATATGTGATCACTCATGAAAGTGGCCACTTTCATGAGTAAATCATATAAGGCTTACATGATTTACTCATGAAAGTGGCCACTTTCGCATTACTTTCATACATTGTTTTAGTAAGTATCCAAAACATACAAGTTTCATTATATAATTTTTCAAGGGATCTTATATCCGTTTTCACTC